>NC_064642.1:220355079-220980079 GCF_023864345.2 Schistocerca serialis cubense
ACCATGTACTTCATATAACTATTCATCATCATTTATTATCATCTGCAAAAAATAGACACTTCATTATCCATATCCATATTACTATTTTCTTCATACAACTATTCATTATCATTCATTATTTCATATAATATAGAGTTTCTTACTTCTAGCATATTTCATCACTAAAACTAACATGTGTAGTTCTATCTGACAGCTTGCTCAATCGCCTCGTATTCGGAAAGAAAAATAATTAGTTAAGACTGTTATCATACGATGTGTATAGTATATTCTTGTTAATACTTGATAATTCTGATCCATTTACTCTTCGTGACAAGTTATCACATTTTCTTTCGTTCATTCTGAAGATGAAATTCCCATTTCAAAGTAAACCACTGTGGTTTGTTTAATTTATTTCTTTTATACGTCATTGCTTTCTGAAAGTGATGAATATGGATTAATATCTTTCATTTAAATCATGTACCCACTATATAAAAACTTGTTTCTAGTGATATGACTAATCATACAGCACAGCATGACAGAAAACGTATTAGGTCAAAAACATAGTTTTTAAGTGCGAAAATGTACACACAGTATCATAATGTAGCAGCAAAAATGTATAATAGTGAAGACATTGAGATATCATAAGGTAAAAATGTCAAAGTCAACTTGTTTGTTATATCTTAAAGATTTCATAGTGCATACAGAGGAAAAAATTCTACTTGCGATAGGAAAAGAATCACTCATACACCAAAAAATGGAAAATGTGCACGGTCTGATATAAGACGACAAGAAAAGCGACCTGCTAACCTTACCTTGCCGGGCACTTGCCAAGAAAAAAAATACAGTCATAATCGGTAAGTGGTCACATAAATATAATTGCGTAAGTGGTCATATAAATATCAGGAAATGGCATTACAGTGTGATAAATCATAGAGTATGTTCATTCAATAAAGGGTTTGATATTGGAGACTTGGTGATTGCCCTTGCTTTTTCTGGTTCTCAAAGTTTCGACATGTACTACAGTGGGATGAGGAATTCTGCGAATTCTATATGGACCTGCGTATAGAAGCTCAAATTTACTGCATCTACTTTTTCCTCTGTTGGATAAATAGTGTGTGCGTACTAATATCTTCTGTCCAATGCGAAAATCATAGCACGTACAAACCTGTTTTTGCTGTCTTCTCCGGCGCTCTGCGGCACGTTTGATGTTGTTGAGCGCAATGTCAATTATTTCATGGTGACGTAGTCCACGAGATGTAGGAAAAGATACTAATTCTTTAATTTTGTTAGGTAGTTCAACATTTTTCAATATAACAGTCGGAGATAGCATAGTAGATTCATTTGGTATTGAGTTAATTACATCCTGGAATGAGAGTATATGTGTGTCCCAATCAATATGTTTTTTATGGCAGTATATTCTACATAGTTTACCAATTTCTTTCATCAGTCGTTCACAAGGGTTCGAAGAAGCGTGATACTTGGATATATAGATCGGAGAAATGTTTCTAGCTCGTAACATACGGGTCCACATCACAGATCGAAATTGTGGTCCATTATCGGAAATTACTTTCAATACATGTCCTACATGGAATAAAAAATGTTTTACAAATGCATTCGAAATAGATTTAGCAGTAGCTTTGCGTAACGGACTGAAGGTAACAAATTTCGAAGTGAGTTCAACAGCGACAAAGATGTAGCAAAAACCTCTGTTAGTTCTGGGAATCGGACCAAAAATGTCTACATCGGCCATGTGTCTCAATTTAACGGGTACAATGGGATGTAACGGAGGAATATGTGAAGTCGTGTCTGATTTAGCTTTCTGGCAGATTTTACATGACGCTAAAACTCGTCGAATACGTTTCTCCATGTTGGCAAAATAACAGTTCTGTCTTAGTATAAGAAAACATTTTCTGGCTCCGTAATGTGTGTAACTTAAATGAGTATACCAAATTAATTTGTTAACAAGTTCTTCAGGAATGCATAATAACCAGTTGTTGCTGTCAGGGTGAGAGCGGCGAAACAGAATATTCTTGCGTACAGTATAATGGTTTCTAATGGTAACGTTATTCTTATCTAGCCAAAGGTGTTTAATTTCCTTCCATACGTTGTCTTTGCTCTGCTCTTGTGCTATGTCTCGTAATGATGACGAAATGAAATTTTCGAATGTAACTTGTTGAATATACATGACGCTAAAATTTGCTTGGCAGAAGTTGGATCCGATGTCTTGTTGATTGTTGCTGAAGGAACGGCATAGTGCGTCTGCTACATTTTGTGTACTGGGAACGTGAACAATTTTAAAATTAAATTCCTGTAAATAAAGTTTCCATCTGCTTAATCTGTCATGTGTAAAGTTAGCGGAAAGTAAAAACTATATAGCTCTATGTTCTGTGTAAACGGTAGTATGCGTTCCATAAATAAAATGGCCTAAATCTCGTAAATGCCCATACAACACATAATGTTTCAAGTTCTGTAACAGAATAATTACGTTCAGCAGGTGACAGAATTCGACTTGCAAAAGCAATGTTTTTGATTACTGTAGTACCGTCTTCTTCAATATCCTGAAAAATGTGTACGCCTAAAGCGGTGTTAGAACTGTCGTTGGCAAAGGAAAAATTTCTGGTTAGATCTGGGTGTGATAAAAGTGGTCCATTCCAAAGGTATGATTCAGATTAACAAACTCAGACTGTGTTTGGCTATCCCAGGAGCAAAAAGCATTTTTACCCGTCAGTTGGCATAATCTAGGGGTGTCTAAAGCAGAGTAATGAATAAATTTACGGAAAAAGTTAATTAAACCCAGAAAGCTGCGTAGTTGTTTCTTCGTCGTTGGAACAGTAATGTCACGTAAAGCTTGAAGTTTTTCCGGGTCAGGTGCAATGTCTTCTACTGAAATTACATGTCCAAGAAATTTTATAGAAGTTTTGCCAAAGTGTGATTTGCTAAGATTAACTGTCAGTCCTTGTGCACGAAATGTTTGCAACAGTTGTTCCAGAATCAAATTGTGTTCGGACCAGTTAGCTTCTGCGATAAGGATGTCGTCTACATATGTTGTGATTCTCTCTTTAAGTTCTGTCGGAAGTATACCATTCAAACCGCGAATAAATGCTGCTGAAGAAATTGTTAAATCGAACGGTAATTTGCAAAATTGATAACAATCACCAAAACAGAGAAATGCTGTGTACTTTCTGCAGTTCGGATGGAGGTGAATTTGCCAAAATCCCGATTTTAAATCTAATGTGGAGAAATAGCAGTACCATGAAATTTCTGTAGAAGTTCTTCTAGTGTCTGTGGGCGATCTGTTTCATTAATAATAATGTCGTTGACATGACGCGAATCAAGTATGAGGCGAAGTGAGCCATCCTTTTTCTTAACAAAATGGAGAGGGTTTATGTACGGGCTAACTGCCGATTCAATAATTCCTTGGTCTAGCATAGCTTGTAATTCTTTCTTAACTTGTTCTCTGTAGATATGAGGAACAGGATAATGTTGGGCTTTAAATGTGTCATGCTGCTTAACTTGAAATTCATACATAAAACCAGACATAGTACCAGGGACGTTGTCAAAAACTGGAGCTTGCTGTAAAAGAATTTTGCGTAGTTGCGTACGTTCGTCGTCTGTATTTGCACTGCTCTGTTTAACTTTATCAGATATCATTTGCATAACGTCATAGTTGGCTTCGTCTGGTGTATTATAGTTGTGTACTTATGTATCTGTGAACAATGTGGAATGACAGTCCGTGTTACGCGATGTAGAAAATACCTCTGTTCGGTTAATTGCCAGTTCATCTGCAGATAAAGGGTGCTGAAATTCTAATGCCAGTTGTACATTTTCATCCTTTAACATTAAATAGGAATTTTTAAAGTCAATAATTGCGTCATGTTGTACCAGAAAATTAGTACCTAAAATAATGTCTGTTGTCAATAAGGGAATAATCCAAAAATTTGAGTGGAATGTATGACCTGCAATACAAAATGATAAGTGTGTCTGTAATTTTACATCTACTCCTTTACTAGATACTGCTCCTTTTACTTTAGTTTTGCCTAATGGTAACGTAGGATAAATATTCTCTTTGTTACATTTGTTGAAGGTTTCTTCATTTATAACTGATATAGGTGATCCAGAATCGATTACTGCTGAAAATGTGGATGATCCAATCTTTACTTCAATGACAGGGTAGGAAATGGTTTTTTGAATAACAGGCTTTTCATGCAAAAGAGTGTGTGGGATGTCGTCAAAAGTAATAACATTTTCGTGAACAACATATTGCGTGTCAAAAGTAGTGCTTACGTTGTTGGAAGATGAAACCTGTACTGTATCTAGTCTGACGTGCCGTTATTTGCGGGAGGATGCTGTGGCATTTCAACTATTTGTACTGTTCTGCTGTTTCGTCCTGACGCATTAGGTTCGGGATGATACCTACCGTCTGGGTCATTCATGATAATCTGTTGTTGCGGATGATTCTGCTGCTGGTAAGACCTACTGTTATTAAATGTACGCTGAAAATTGTGCTCATTACTTTTACGTCTGTCATGATAGTCATTTCTATGCGGTGCATTGCGATATGAGTTGAAATGATGTGTTTTCTGTACGTACTGATTTCCTTGTTGCGGTGCGTTACTGTTTGGTGGAGCCGACGCAATACGTGTAGGCGGCGAAACATTAAAGATTGGTTGACCTTGCACATTACATTGTTGGTTAGGTATGCTAACCGGCTGGTTTTGTTGCTGTTGTGGGGGAAAACCTCTATTGTTACCAAAATGTGTTTCCTGTTGCTGATAATTATGACGATACTGATAATTAAAATTTTGTCTGTTATTAAACATCTGGTGGTTGTCGTTCCTGGAGCGTCTATTACCTTTGCTATTGAAATAGCGTGGCTGATCGTAATTACTGTATGTTGGTTGCCCTTGGTTATCATGTGAAAAAGTTTTGTTTATGAAGGAATAATCTGATTGCTGAACTTCCAAAAGCTGTAACAGATCTCTAAATGCCGAAATATTTTCTTTCTGCTGTCCTGTTAAAAGTGATACTCTTAACGATCGTGGCAATTTAGAAATACGTAATTGGATAAGTGCTGATACACTGTATGGTTCACGTAAGTATTGGTTTTGTTGTACCATGTGTTCAAAAAATTGCGTGACAGTGGGAAAATTTGAGTTCTCATAATTCGGTAAGCTACTTAATTGATCCTTGATTCCGCGCTGTGTCGTCTTCGATCAATACGCTGACAGAAAAGCATTCTGAAATTCTTCTACCGAATAACATTGTCTCGCGATCGGTCTCATACGAATTGCCGGTTCGCCTTCCAAAAAACTGCAAATAAATTCAAGTTTGTGTGTTACGGGCCAAGTCGGTGGAAAAGCAAAGCTAAATTGTTGTATCCATTCCAAATGGTGAATCTGTGTTCTGCCATAGATGTTAAGTCCCATAGTGCCCAGAACCATCTGAACCATTTTTCTGTGTTCTGTCATTTTTAAATACCTTAAATTTCCTAACGGATAGAAAGTGCTTGTAATCAAAATTTTCGTCTCTGAATGTCTGAACAGGTTCAGGATTGTATGATAATCTGTTTGTCTGTGACTGTTCGGAATCTAAGTCACGTACTCTCTGTAAATTACCTAAATTATACTGACTGTGTGAGTGTGAGAAATGTTCGGAGAGTGGCGTATGCTGTGTCGTGTTACAGGCTGAGACGTTTCTCATCTCTGTCACTTCTTGCTGTAAAGACGACACTTTTCTACGCAATGTATTGTTGGACGAACTTATCTCATTGATTGTCTGCTGTAAATTTTGGAATTTGGGTGTTTGATTGAAAGAAATTTGTGACGTATTGTCTGATTTGGTATCATTGTTAATTTCGATAACGTCAATACGACTTGCCGGTTCATCAAATTTTTCAGTCAGTGCTTTTACCTGATCGTCATTTTTAGTGCCACAAACATTAATTTGTTTTTGGATTTTACGGGTGGTTTTGTTCAATTTCTTAACGTCTGCTTTAATGGCATCGGGATCCTGTATTAACTCTAATTGTTCTAGTCTGTTGGACATTGTCTGTAAGTCTACTGTATATTTATTTTCCAAAGTCTGAATATTAGTATCTGTTTTTGTTTTTAGATCGGATATTTCACCATACAATTCAGTGTGCAACTGTTTATAAGTATTGATTTCGTCTGATACTGTAGCAACGTTGTTGTCTACGTATGTTTTTGCTTTCGTAAATAACTTACGCTTATCTTCCTGTCTCTGTGCAGTAATTGTTTCCATGACTTGTTTCTTTACTTTGTTCTGTTCCTGTATAAATTTACGGTAACGCGTTTCACTGTTTTGTAGGTGGTAATTAAAACGTTCGTCAATTTGGCTGTTTTGTTGTTCAAATTTCGTGTCTACTTTCGCATCCAGTGTGCGTGAAAGTTCTGATGACATTAATTTAAGCTCGTGACGTAACTGTGTGCGTTTTCAGAACATTGTTTAGCGACTGCACTAACTTCATCTCTAAGTAATTTGGTTGTGGCTGCATGTGTATTACTTAATTCTTGTGCCACAGATCTAATTTCTTCACTACTGTTCCTAGCACAAGTCTTAATTTCCTCACGTAATTGTTCTTTAGTATCATGACATTGCACGGCAACGGCTGTAATCTGTTCACTAAGTTGTTTGAAATTGTTGTCGTGTTTTTCATTCAACTGTTTGAGATTTACATTAAGTTGTTTGTTCGATTCATTAAGGTTGTCATGTTTTTCATTGAGTTGTAGTAATAGTGCGATAACTTGATCGAACCCAAAATTAGCGACTCTATTTTCTGTGCTGTGTGATGATGTATCTGCATATGTCACCTTCTGTGTAACCATTTCGTCATTGTCTGATTCATGAAAAGGTTTGCTAATCGGATGTGCTCTGTTGGTCACTACATCGGAATCAAATAAATCTGACGCGTTTTGTGTATATTGTTCACTTTCGTAAGAAACATTTGTTGTTCACTGTGTAAACTTTGCAAATCAGGTGTTTCAAAATGTTCAGCGTTCATTGTAACGGAACGTGCCACGTCATCAATTGTCGTTAAATTAACAGAGGACACAATTGAGTTTGTTTGCTCATCATATGAATTAAAATCATTACTAGTGGTCGGTACGCACTGATTATCTGTAATTAGAGGATTATCATTATGACACTGAGTGTCGCTAGTATTATCGGTCAAATTATTCGAGTAGGCTTTCTCACTCATTGCACATCGCGATGTACTGTTAGCAGTTTTTCGCGGCATTTTCACAAGTCAACGATAAGCACAAAATCAAACAAAGACAAAGCAAAAATGGAACAATTACAGTGACAACTAAGAACAATAAATTGCCGATGATCTGTGACAAATTAGTAAATGCGTTGCGCCAGATACAAACTACCTTTAACATTAGTATAAATAAGAGCAGATATATGACTGATTACTTCTCAGAAATTCACAAAAATACGATCCTGGCCGGTTGTCGACAAGTGGAACCTCCCCACAAAATAAAATAATGTAAATAATATTCACATTTAGTGTAACCTACCCACAAAATAGTTTCTGTAACCTCCCCACAAAATAGTTTCTGTAACCTCCCAATAGTAAAAACAATATAATTATTTATTTCATTCAGTGTAACTGCCCAACAGATAAATTCCCTAACCTACCAATAATACAATGTGACCAACCTCTCAATTAAATTGCGACTCACTTATAACCTTTCATCAATAATTGACTGTGAATGTAAACTGGTAAATTTAGAACGTCAACAGTGCTGCGTCATGGCCCTGAAAATTCATTCTGAATAAATTGAAAAATCTTACCTCAATTAGGTTGCCGGATAACGCGTATATATCTGCTCCTCTAAGAAATTTTTCTGGCGCAGCTCTGTGCAATGCTCCCCAATACATTTGTCATGTATAAAAAGAAACAACTGATTTTTCCTTTCAATAATCTGGATGACCAAGGATTGGAGAAATTAGTAAATTCCTTAAATTGAGATGAATGATTGTGAAAAGTTACTTTTTATGAGAAAGATTATTACTAAGAGATTTTTTTTAAAAAACCTTTATATGGGACTTGATATAACAATGCTACATATGCGCGAGGCTGCTTTTACCTTATACTACAACGCTCAGGCACCACCATCGCTCCACCACGACCGGCCCAGCCAACACGATACACCAGACTGCTAGCTACTACTGCAACTGCTACACAGTTCCTATTGCAGTCAACACTGCTCTTTGGTCTCAGATTCTCTTATAGCTTACATATCGCAGGCAGCGCGTGAGCAATCCATCGAAATTACATCTGCTCGGGTGTGCTGTCAACAAATCCCTTAATCATGGACCTCTTACAGTATTAATTTTTAACTGTTCTTAAGAATTTGCTATCCAGGCCTTCAGCCGTTAAATGGTTTTTTGAGTTATTAGTGTTGGGGCCTTCAGCCGACAAAATAATTTGAATTTCTGGTCATTAAGGCCTTCAGCTGTGAGTGCAAGTTGTTTAAGAATTTTTTATAAGACATTGTGTCTTAACAGTCAAGTTCTTATTGTCCTTATTGCCAACCTAATTTGCAATTGGTTCCAAATAAAGTGTACGTGACTTAAAAAAAAAAAAAACCAGAGGAACCAACGGTAACTGAGTAAGGCCCCGTCCACACCGAATTCTGCTTTTCCGTAAGTCCCATGTTTCAACTATAAAAAAAAAGAGCAGCGTATTTCGTCATAGCTTCGTTTAGTAAGTGTGAAGCCATCGTGGGGATGATTCAATTCCAGCTGCTGCAAGAGAGGTATTGTGCATCTGTGTGTGGTTTATTTTTAAAATTCCTAGAGTGTACGTTCTTGGTAGAGTCAACTGATATATTGCTTCCAGGTACAAGTTTCTCGCAAAAACGCCATGACGATAAAATTAGAGAAATTCTGTCCCACACGGAGGTGTACCAACAGCGTTTCTACCCGCATTTTATTCGCTCCCAGAACAGTGGCGGGAAGGGGGAATAATAGTGGTGCACAAAGAACTATCAGTTACACGCTGTAAGATGGCTTGCAGACTATAGATTTTGATGTGTAGCAGCAGGTTGCAGTAGGTATGTGGAGGTGAATATAGTTGCAGAGGATAGTCCATTGAGAACAGCTGCCAGAAACCAGTCTTCAGACTGTACGCATAGAGACGAGGGCGAAAAGGAGAGCACAGAACTGAGCGCCAGGCGCAGCCTATCCTGGAAAGGTCGTACTTTAAAAAACAAAAAACTGAAGATTGGGATGACTAGCAGGACATTAGCAGATCAGGGTATGGATGTACAGTAAAATCACTCAGCCTTCAGAGACCACCTTAAACACGAATATCATAGGCCTCGCAGGTTCGCATCGGGCATGGATGTGTGTGCTGTCCTTAGGTTAGTTAGGTTTAAATAGTTCTAAGTTCTAGGGGACTGATGACCTCAGATGTTAAGTCCCATAGTGCTCAGAGCCATTTGAACCATTTTTATCATAGGCCAAGCACGACAAAAACACATAAACTTCATAAATATCAGTAGAAACAGACACTTGTTCCCTTTTCGAACTAACTACCACACAATCAAAGCACTACCATGCAATAAACAGTTATTGAAGGACGAGATAAATATTGGAAAACAGACACTGTACAAAAATCTTTGAAAAAATCCCGCAAAAAAATTACATTCCCCCTTCCCTCCGCCCACTCTCTCACTCTCTCTCTCTCTCTCTCTCTCTCTCTCTCTCTCTCTCTCTCTCACACACACACACACACACACACACACATATATATATATATATATATATATATATATATATATATATATATATATATATACAGTTTTGCATCACACTCGTTCCCAGAACTCCTGAAGATACGTTGGCTGTGGATATTGTATCACAGACACAGTCCCCTTCACTGTTCAGAGATGTCACTAAACCCACCCAAAGATGTAAACAACCATGCATGAGCAGCGCCTATTAGACGGAGAGGGTCCGACAGCCGATCAGTTCCAGTCATTCCACCAGGAAGGAGGTGCATGGCTCGTGTTGTCTGTAGTTCAACCATGCCTAGACGGTCAATACCGCGGTTCGATCGCGTCCGCATTGTTGCTTTGTGCCAGGAAGGGCTCTCAACAATGGAAGTGTCCAGGTGTCTCGGAGTGAGCCAAAGCAATGTTGTTCGGACATGGAGGAGATACAGAGAGAGGAACTGTCGACGACACGCCTCCCTCAGGCCGCTCAGAGGATACTACTGCAGTGGATGACCACTACCTGCGGGTAATGACTCGAAGGAACCCTGTCAGCAACGCCACCATGTTGAATAATGCTTTTTGTGCAGCCACAGGACGTCGTGTTACGACTCAAATGGTTCTCAATAGGCTGCATGATGCCCAACTTCACTCCCATCTTTGCAACTACGACATCATGCAGCGCAGTGTAGATGGCCCCAACAATATGCCGAATGGACCGCTCAGGATTGGCATCACGTTCCCTTCACTGATGAGTGTCGCATATGCCTTCAACCAGACAATCTTCGGAGACGTGTGTGGAGGGAACCCGGTCAGTCTGAACGCCTTAGACACACTCTCCAGTGAGTGCAGCAAGGTGGAGGTTCCCTACTGTTTTGGGATGGCATTATGTGGGGCCGACGTACGCCGCTGGTGGTCATGGAAGGCTCCGTAACGGCTGTACGAGACGTAAATGCCATCTTCCGACCAATAGTGCAACCAAATTGGCAGCATATTGGCGAGGCATTCGTCTTGATGGACGAAAATTCGCGCCCCGTCATGCAGATCTTATGAATGACTTCCTTCAGGATAACGACATCGCTCAACTAGAGTGGCCAGCATGTTCCCCGGACATGAGCCCTATAGAACATGCCTGGGGTAGATTGAAAAGGGCTGTTTATGGACGACGTGAACCACCAACCACTCTGAGGGATCTACGCTGAATCGCCATTGATGAGAGGGACAATATGGAACTTGAGGAACTTGTGGATAGTAGGCCACCACGAAAACAGGCATACATCAATGTAAGAGGACGTGCTACTGGGTATTAGAGGTACCGGTGTGTACAGCGCAAACTGTACCACCATCTCTGAAGATCTTTGTTGTATGGTGGAACAACATGCATGTGTGGTTTTCATGAGCCATAAAAAGGGCAGAAATGATGTTTCTGTTGATCTCTATTCCAATTTTCTGTACAGGTTCCAGAACCGAGGTGATGCAAAACATATATATAGCTCACTCGCCGTAGCCCCACTTTCCATTCACTGTTCTCACCGTTTACTCATCTTTCCCTACTCCCTCTCTCTATACAGGGTGTTACAAAAAGGTACGGTCAAACTTTCAGGAAACATTCCTCACACACAAATAAAGAAAAGATGTTAAGTGGACATGTGTCCGGAAACGCTTAATTTCCGTGTTAGAGCTCATTTTAGTTTCGTCAGTATGTGATCAAATTGTAAATTTTCACAATGAAAATGTGTGAGCTGACGAGAATCCGCACGCAGTTCTGCAATCACGTCATCAACACTGATTTTCTGTGAACGTTTGGGCAGGCATTGTTGGTGATGTCTTGATTGTGCCCCATGTACTTCTACCTACGCTGAATGGAGCACGTTATCATGATTTCATACGGGATACTCCACCTGTGCTGCTAGAACATATGCCTTTACAAGTACGACACAACATGTGGTTCATGCACGATGGAGCTCCTGCACATTTCAGTCGAAGTGTTCGTACGCTTCTCAACAACAGATTCGGTGACCGATGGATTGGTAGAGGCGGACCAATTCCATGGCCTCCACGCTCTCCTGACCTCAACCCTCTTGACTTTCATTTATGGGGGCATTTGAAAGCTCTTGTCTACGCAACCCCGGTACCAAATGTAGAGACTCTTCGTGCTCGTATTGTGGACGGCTGTGATACAATACGCCATTCTCCAGGGCTGCATCAGCGCATCAGGGATTCCATGCGACGGAGGGTGGATGCATGTATCCTCGCTAACGGAGGACATTTTGAACATTTCGTGTAACAAAGTGTTTGAAGTCACGCTGGTACGTTCTGTTGCTGTGTGTTTCCATTACATGATTAATGTGATTTGAAGAGGAGTAATAAAATGAGGTCTAACGTGGAAAGTAAGCGTTTCCGGACACATGTCCACATAACATATTTTCTTTCTTTGTGTGTGAGGAATGTTTCCTGAAAGTTTGGCCGTACCTTTTTGTAACACTCTGTATACTCTAAATTCCATTCTCACACTACTCCTCCATTTTAGTTTCATGTTAAACAAATACATATTACTACAAATAAAACGATGTAACATAAATATGACAAACCAAAGATGCAAAGAACTGTTTCGGTGAAGTGAAAACCAGAACTAGGGTCTAAGTTGGAAACACCACTCACGAAAAAGTGCAGAGATAAACTTTTAGCCCTGGAAGTATGCAAACGCACAGTAGTGGTGCTATACCTTGTCGTATTTATCGCCAAAAAACGTGTGGTGCTGCAAACCATCGAGAAATTAGATCAAAAATAACAGTGCCAAATGAGAGAATGTCTCAGAAATTGCAAGCAGACGACGTTTCCTGATGTGAAGCGAAAATCAGACATAAAATACAGAAAGTAAGACCACACCACAACATCTTCTCTTACGAACTGTTTTCAGACCGTCAATATAAATACGTACTTTCTAGTAACTGCGTAGAAGAGCTTTAAATACTCGTAAAACCTATTAAGGAACTACGGACACTGTGTTCACACAAATTAACAATACAGGGTCAATCTCATTCCATGTGAATGCTGCAAGTGTCACACTGCTGAGTCTCCATGCGTTGCTCTGAATGTATACGCAACGAAGCAGTCTGCCGGGGAGGTAAAACAGCTCTGGATGAGCTGAGGTGTACACGTTGGCTGGATGAGTAACGCTATGACCAGGGATCTACTCTTCCCGGGGACTGGGTGTTTGTGTTGTCCTCATCATTCCGATAGTGGTGAGACTGGAAGTGGAAAGATTGGAACTTGTACGGGCTCTGATGACCACAATGTTGAGCGTCCCACAAACTAACATCATCATCATCATCATCATCATCATCATCATCAACGCTGTGACCCATATCGGCCCTTGCCGGCGGCTGTGTCAAAAATGTAGCTGTGCGTTTACGCCCGCAACCAGTCACGTAACATTAATAATTCAAACTTTTCTTATTATTTATGTGGAAAAGCACTAGGTGTTTCATACTTTTGTCCATCATCTGGCGCCCTATTTGCTTAAGTCAAACACAGAACATAAATTGGTGTACATATGATTTGACACACAAACTGCAATCAGTGCTATACATTGCAATCTTTTCTGTAGGTGGAATCTTCTCTTTACTGTTGAACAGAATGTGGGCAATAATATTCCCAGTGCCAAAAGCTAGTGTAAATTTGTGTACATACAACATAGTAGTCTGCTAGTACACATTTGGTGTATCATTTTAGCCTTTATATTCATATACTATTAATTCTCGAGTGCAATTGAACAGAAGGATTATTTTTATATACCTTCTTTGTGTGTATTTAAATATGATTATGATATTTTTCACTCTGTGTGTAGGTAAAAGACTTTAACTAATATCTGTGTAAATAGCGTAATGCAATATGTTAATATCAGTCAATGAGTGGGTTTAGTTTTCTATATTCCCACATTTAGAGTCTAAAACATTCAGCACATGCTTTATATTCATGTCCAATTGAGACACTTTTTATTTTTATTTATTTATTTATTTACAGATGCATTATCTTTTAACTGTCAGATACCTTTGGAAATTACAGCGTTTGTACAGTTAGAAGCCTTCGCTGATGATGTGTCGTCTGTCTCTTCAGTCTGATGTTGTCTAATGGTGGTCTGGAAAGTAGCTACAAGTAAAATAAAAATTATTGTGAAACATTAACTCTGTGTGTCTTAATTTTTAATTCATGTGATTGTGTTGATGAATGCTAAAGCTATAGCATTAGTCTATGTTTTCGAAGTAAATTTATTTCTTATACGTCCATCTTCTATAAGATGCAGGATGTTTTGCTTAAATTAGTGAGATAAGGACTAAAAGCTTCTTTAGGGCTTTTTAAAATTTTTCAGCATGCTATATTTCTTAAAACCCCTCTAAAGTTGTTTAAAAATTACCACAGAATCGCAGCTTTTATTTGGACAGTGAGACAGTTCTCGAATTGGCCACGTGGTAGCGTAGAGCCGCCCACGAAAAGCGCAAATTTACTACGAATAACAAAGTTCCTCGTTTTCACCCACTGCCTTCTCTCTGAAGTCAGTTATAACGAGAACCGTGGACATGCCTTCGTGACTGGTACAGAAACGATGCATGAATCAACGAAAGCGAGTTTCTAGACAGAATAAATTTTGCCGTAATGCGGTATATGAGGATTCCGCAGGGCTCCATACATTCGCCTGACAATTACGGCAGCGTTATTTGTGCCACTTCGCCCTCCTGCACTTCCCTGTGGCGCTGCACGCTTACGTATGCCCTTTGCCGTTCAAGCTGAATTTGAAGAGGGGCGGGCAAGGAGGGGGAAAAAGGCGGTTAACATTTCAGCGCGGCTCCATATTTCACGAAGATGGCGCGGCGGCCGAAACGCCACAAGGAACTTCTGCCGCGAGATCCTGCAGTCGCTCTGGAAATGTTAGGCGACGTTTCTTGCGGAATTTGGGAACACGGAGCACTGTGTCAAAAATGCTGTCTCAACGGTAAAAAATTGTACTTGCTTCATAATAGCTTTCAAGCACATATATACCCGGTACCAACTCTGAAAGGCCTGCATGTGATTAAATTAATGCTCAAAAACCGTTATGAAGTCCTTCTCACATTGATCGGTACAGGATGAATGATAACGTATTATTCTACTAACGCTACCTGTACACCTAGAAAGCAATGAAGAAATTTATTTCAATCGTCGCACGAAGAGCAGTAAAGATGCAGTTTTGTTAAATAAAGATGTGGTTTGAGACCATGGTTGTTAAGTGATGGACAGGTTGCTGGTGGTGTTCAGCAGTAACCAGCCACCCATTGGTCTATGTTTACTGAAAAATTACCAGTGCCAGTTTGGAACTGACAACAATTTATCATCAGATGGCATTCATTCTTTCGTCAAAATGCTTGTTACCTTTGTTTACAGCTGAGTTGTCCTAGGATAAATAATAATTCGCAGTTACAAATGCTTAATATCGATGGTTCCATTACAGATTTATGTTAGAATGCAACTTGCGTATAATGTCCGTCCGGAACATTTGTCTTCAGAGTTTTTCTGATAAGTATGAAATTCACATTACTACTAGGGTATATGAAAATACTATCGTCAAATTAATATGATTTGTTGAAGAAAAATTGCGAAAAAACCCGCCAGGTTAGCCGAGAGCGCTAATGCGCTGCTTGCTGGACTCGGGTAGGCGGACCGGCCCCGGATCGAATCCACCCGGTGGCTTAACGACTGAGGCCGGTGTCCCAGCTAGCCTGGATGTGGCTTTTAGGCGATTTTCCACATCTCACTAGGTGAATACCGGGCTGGTTCCCACGTCCCGCCTCAGTTACTTGGCTCGCAGACATCTGAACACATTCACACTATTCCATGGAATACACTAGACACAGACAGTTGGGGTACACCAATTCCGTCCTGGTGGGTACGAGGTGGCGGCAGGAAAGGCATCTGGCCACCCCTTAAATTAACCTTGCCAAATCCAATTAACCATGCCGACCCTGCGTCGTTGCGGGAAAAGCCACAAGCAAAAGAAATGAGAAAAACTGCAAATACAGGTGTCCCAGGAGTAAATGTCACATTTGTTCTATTATAACCCTAGTCTGTAGTGCAGTAATCATTGTTACACTATTATAATTGTAAATTGTTCTTTACCCTAGAGCAACTCAGCTGTAAACCAATGTAACATGTGTTTTGACTAAATCGTGCCAACCTCCTGTGATAAATTATACTAGTTCGAAACCGGTAGCGGTACTTTTCCAATAAAGTTACATAAAACCAGTGAGTGGCTGGTTGCTGCTATACACCATCTGCAAAATGAGAATTCAGGGCTACATCAGGGAAAAGTATTAAGGACTTTTAACAATATATAAATTAACGGAAAAAAATCACAAACACCAAAAGACAATTAATGTAGAGGGATGAAATTTCGGGAAGAAATTTGTCTAGGTAACATATTTAAGTGATTCACCTTGCAAGATCACAGGTTGAGGTAAGCGCGAGATAACACTTTGCAAATATGAAATACTGGTACAATAATGCCCGGTGTAACCGCCAGAATGTCGAGTGCAAGCATGCAAACGTGCATGTATTGTGCTGCACAGGTGCCGGATGTCAGTTTATGCGAGGGAGTTTCATGCCTGTTGTACTTGGTCGGTCAGTACCGGAACGGCTAATGCTCTTTGTGGATGACGTCGGAGTTGTCATTCGATGTTCCATACGTGCTCGATTGGAGACAGATCTGGTGATCGAGCAGATCAAGGCAACATATCGACACCCTGTAGAACATGTTAGGTTGCAACAGTGGTATGTGGGCGAGGATTATCCTCCTGGAAAGTGGCAGGGCAACATGTCGAATCGCCAGATTTGCAGTCAGAATGCGTGGGATAACCACGAGACCGCTCCTGCTGTCATACGAAATCGCACCTAAGATCATAACTCCAGGTGTAGGTCCAGTGTGTGTAGCGTGCAGATATGTTGGTTGCAGGCACTCAACTTGCCTCCTCCTAACCAATAAGTGGACATCACCGGCACGGAGACAGAACCAGCTTTTATCAGAAAACGCAACAGATCTCTACCCGCCCTCCATCACACCACTGAAGTCTCAAGTAGCGGTGGTTTAGGGTCAGTGGAATGCACGCTACATGGCGTCTGGGACGGAGCTGTCCTTGAAGTAACCGATTTGTAACAGCTCGTTGTGTCACTGTGTTGGCAACTGCTGCTCAAATTGCTGCTCCAGATGCAGGAAGATACGACGCCACACATGTTGGTCTTCCCTCTTGGTAATGCCACGTGGCCGTACAGAGACTGGACTTGTTGCATCCGTACGTTCTCGTGACTACCGCTGCCATCAATCATGTATAGTGGCTACATTCCTGCCAAGTCTTTCTGCAATATCGCAGAAGGAAAAAAATGGTTCAAATGGCTCTGAGTACAAAGGACTTAACTTCTGAGGTCATCAGTCCCCTAGAACTTAGAACTACTTAAACCTAACTAACCTAAGGACATCACACACGTCCGTACCCGAGGCAGGATTCGAACCTGCGACCGTAACGGTCGGGCGGTTCCAGACTGTAGCGCCTAGAACCGGTCGGCCAACCCGGCCGGCTCGCAGAAGGACTATCCAGCTTCTCGTAGCCCTGCTACACGATCTCGTTCAATTTCAGTATGCTGCTGATAATGGCGTCTTCGTCACGTTAAAGGCACTTTTGGCTAGCATCAATTCATAACGTCCAGTCTCAAAGGCAACTAACTATCAAGACTGTTGCAGCGCGTATTGAAAGCAATCCTGATTTGCATCTCATAGTGGCGCGAAATCAGACTACACATAATATTTCAGACGTAGAAACACGCTTACCAACTTTCGTTAATGTCGCTCAACTCCTTTTTTGTGTTACGATTTTTTCCTGCCACTTTATACAAATGATCTAGCAGATAACGTCGGAAGCTACGTGAGGTTGTTCCCAGATTATATAGTTGTTTATAGGAAGGAATATACACCAGAAGACTGTAAAGAATTTCAGGAAGATCTGCGGAGGATTATGATCGTTGCAAGGATTGGTAGTTGACCATAACGTGAATAAATGTAACGTATTGCGCATAAATAGGCAACTTATTCCACTACTGTTTGATTAATAACAAATCACAGGAAACAGCAACTGCCGTAAAATACTTAGGAGTAACCAAGCTGAGTTGCCTGCAGTGAAACGTCTCCGCAAAACAGACGGTAGGAACATCGAATTCAAGGCCGACGTTCAGTGGCAGAATGTGTTGGAAATGCAATTTGTCCTTGAAAGTGTCTTAAAAAACACTTTTTCTACAAATCTCTGTATATTATTTATTAGGTTTGAACCGTTATATGATTCAATTAACGGAAGACATAGAGAATATCCAAGCAAAAAACCGATCGTTACGTCACGGGATCGATCAGTCGGAGCGAAGGTGTTACGGAGATGCTTAATCAAGTCCAGTGGCAGACACTACAGGAGAGTTGTTGAGTATCACGGAGAGTTTTCTTATTGAAATACCGAGAGAGTGCGTTCCTGGAAGGGTCATTCAATACCCTTCTTCCTCCTAGATACGTATCGTGAAATGACCGCTACCACAAAGTTAGATGAATTAGCAGCACCCGCCTTCTAGCATCCGCGCAGGCACCTGAACTGATGACGGGCGAGCTCTGGCCTGTAGCAACCTCCGCCAGCTGTCATCGAGCGGAGCTCTGCCACGATGAGAGAGGGGTCGAACCCGTTGCTGCTGTTTATGTCGGGACAACATACTGATTAGAAAAACCCGGTTTTCAAAACAACAGTAAAATTTCTGTAAAGGATGAGCCAGACATTGGAAGGTTTTACTTTATTATATGAACTTTCGAACGGTAACTTCATTTTTCCATTATGGCCAAGCCACGGCCGGCAGTGTTAGCTGCCTGTAAATTCTTTCGTCCCACGGTCTAGCAACACGAAGTCAGCACCGAGGAAGGTCACCTTGGCTACGCGCCTCTCTCATGTGTTTACGGGGTAACGCCGCCCCAGGCGTCGCTTAGCAGGCGACGCTCTGGAAAATTCCATGCCACCCGCACGGTTTGCTCGGTCCTGACCAATCAGGGCGGAGGAAGCTGCGTGGTGCGTCGAATATACCCGGCCGCCCGTCGCCGGGCCCGCTCTCTTGTATTCTTGCTCTCCCGCGAGTCGGATGCGCGCCCTGTAGCAGTGGACATCTCCCGCTTCTCCCGGTGCTACGGTACTGTTGACTTAGTTTTGGGAGACAACCACTTTCGTTAGCTTCGCGAACTATGTCTCACTGAACTCTACGCTCTGGCTCACCCTCATCTTCCTAGGCCTTTGTAACCCCTTTCAACATACTTTCGCCAATAAATGGCCTGTATCTAAAAATTACCCTATTCATATCATAACGCCCACCGCCTGCCCATACGCCCGTCCTGCACATTGCACTAGGGTCTCCTATTATTAGGAAATGTGTGAGTGAGTAGTGGAAACAATGATTTGACTGTATGGATTAGTAATAAAGGCAGGAAACAATTCAAAAATAATTATACGATTCAGCAGGGAATGTCGTATTAAAGCTAGTATAATATAATGGACGTAGATGCAGTACAAATGCTTGAAGAATTATAAGACGAAGTGGAAAGCAACAAAAAGAGATATAAGAAAGGATTTAGAGAAATACGATAACCAGGCAATAAATCTAACGATACCCGAACAAATGGCAGATCTAAGTACTCACCTCGAGACTAATAGTGCTCAGAAGCAAGCATTCATGAATCTCTAATGGAGAAGGACCAATTACAGAAAGAACTGACTACCTGTCCAGTTTAAAAGTTCATTTGTTTCAGGACCTAGAAAATAACAGTAAAACCGTTGGATAAGAAGTACATGGGCGTATTAGAGCAAGCCTGAGCGGTGTATTGCAGCAGCGCAGACACCAGGTGAGCGTGGGATGTTGTCACTGTGATAATTGAAAAAGGGCAACGCAGTGTTGTGAGACAGGTTAGCTTGCTGAAGCAGCGAAGTCAGCTATTCTGCAAAGATTAGTGCAAGAAGGAGCTGGACAGACTTCCTCACAGACACTGGCGGTGGTGTTTTAAGACAGGTGACTGGTAGTGGCGTATATGCAGAACAAGCACACCTCTTCCGACTGAAGGTACTGGACATTTTTGTAATGGAAATATTCTGTCTCGCGGCCCTACCAGGACGACAGGATACTGCCAGACGAGGACGCCACATATACTAACCAGCTGTTAGAGGCCACGACAGAGCAACAGCTCTACACACTAAGTTCCTCCCTGAAGTTTGTGCCTCGGCGCAGTTGGCCGTTCCACGTCATCCCCAGCAGCACAGCTCACTCCTGGGCAGGGGACAGTAGGTCACACCAACACCGACTCAAAGCGACACCCCCGGGATAACAAGGCCGCCCAGCAGTGTTAGTGACGTCACACTAAGCGTACCATAGCCGACGCAGCAGTCCACGGACACCTCCGTACAGACGCGCCTGATGCTAACGATCTTCTGTCCGTCATACAGAAAGGAGCGAACTATAATTCGAACCAAAGACTGAATTATATATATTCTTGTAAACAGCATAAAGGTTCATAACGAAATACCGATTACATATACGGGCAGGAATAAGTTTCATCGATTGAGGAACTTTGCCACTATTTTATAATTGTCATAACACTACTGTATTTAGCTTTAAAACTCGCATGCAGGTGGTGACAAATGCCAACTGACAGCAGGACTTGACATTTTCAAGCTATTACACTGAAAGTAAATGATCTTAAACACTGTCATACATAGCAAAACCCTCACAACTTTCGTTTACAATAAGGTAACAAGAGTACGCTTTATCTCATAAAACACATGACTATTGTGAATTTACTCATACGTTCATGGTGACAGCTCTTTTCAAGAATTTTTACAAGTGTATCCCCAGTAATAAAGAATGGAAACAAAAGATAGATATCAAATATTCTCCTTTTAACATAGACATCACTGAACACAAGATTCTGTCTTGCACTGTGATACTAAGGGACTGCTCTTTCCTTTAAGAAAAGCCAGACAATTTGAAGTTCACTCTGCTATTGAAGATACACTTCTTGAAACAATATTAAAAATGTTATGAAAGGTAAGGAAATGAAAAACAACCAAGTGCATTACATGTAAGAATGTGAGTAAAAGGCTGAGGCTCTCTTTACTTAACATTTTCAATCTCTCTACAGCTTATTTCCTTTTCCACGTACAAATCACCAACTGCAAGTCTCATTATTGCTGTCTGTTACTAACAAAGTGCTTTTCTATTTAGAAAACCCGACAATTTGATGTTCATTCTGGTACTGAAGATAAACACTTTTCAGAGGAGTTCTAGAACCTATTCCTGCCCATATATGTAATCGGTATTTCGTTATGAACCTTTATGCTGTTTACAAGAATATATATAATTTGGTCTTTGGTTCGAATTATAGTTCGCTCCTTTCTGTATGACGGACAGAAGATCGTTAGCATCAGGCGCGTCTGTACGGTGGTGTCCGTGGACTGCTGCGTCGGCTATGGGCCGCTGGGCGGCCTTGTTATCCCAGGGGTGTCGCTCAAAGGAAGGCCTCGGCGCTTGTTGGTGATGTCACGCCAGCTAGGCACGGCGAACGCCAGGTCTGTTGCAGGCAGAAACGCCTGGGCGTGCTTATCACTATAAATCTCTTATTTTTGAACAAACTGTTTGGTATTGTTTTGGATTCTGCAGTTTTATTTGGAGGAAAGATTTTCTTACTATCGCAAAGCTACAAGTGAAGGTCATAGTTCTGTATTACTGAATCCTGTCGAAACAAACGTAGATCAATATGAGAAGATGCTTTGCCCCATTGCAAGCTTCGGAAATTTTACATTCAAGTAATTATATTTACTTGATCCATTTTGTTATCGAAACTTACCCCAACCCCCATACAATTAACTCGTTTCTTTTATTTATTTATTTATTTTCGTTGACATCATCACTGGAAATCTGAACTAATTTACATGTGTAAATGTCCAACTGTTGCCAGTCATTAGATTACAGTCGTTTTCAACGAAAGGAATTCTAAACAGGAAACAAAATAGCTTCATACATCGAAAATACTGCTGAGCTTAAACTTTTTTAAATATGCATATTAGAAAAGCTAAATATTCCCCTCTTGCAACTGAAAGGAGAAACTTTATAAGAAAAAAAATTATTTGATAAAATAGGTATCTCTCTTTTGCCTCTTCTTCTGACCCCCACCCTCTCCCCCAACGTGTACAATCGCAAGATATTCCATTAACATTCAGTGCTCCTCACCCCATAGTCAACCAAGATACTTACAGAAGAGCACCAATATGTTCACAGTTTCTTGTAAAAGCAACCCAGTACAAACATAACTTCCTCAGATTTACAAATAAGGTAAAGAAGTGGCATAGCAAGATGACGTCTTTGGCTGTAGCAGGTACGCCATCACTGAGAACATGTCACTGGTGCGGGAACCAAGTGGCTGCCTTACTTAACAAGGCCGCTGGCACACGGTGAAGTATCTGCGTCAGCATCGCAGGGCATGCAGAATGCAGCGACCACAGGCCACTGATCCAGTCTATGAAGCAGTGCAGATGCGTCAATAAAGATTGTTTTACATTTGCAGCTGCCTCTCTGCGGATTTTCCTGGGCTCCCAATCATCTCCACCACCCACTCACCTCATTCTGCTCATAACCAACTGCCCTGCACTGGGGATGATACAGATAATATGGACGTGTCTAGCGAGGCATTCCTCCTACCCATAGAGGAAATAAGGTTAGACTTAACTTAAAAATAGACAGCTGTTCTGTTTCAAAACAGGAAATAGGTAAGGAGAAAATGAACATAAATCTCTTAAAAAGCAAGTTGAAGTAGATTATAAAATAGTAGCCGACTTAAGTAGGGAACTAGCAACAATATTTCATGATATGAGCATCACCTGAGATAGATAACTCTCCAGACAAATAGAGAAAGTAAAAGGGCAATTGATGGAAATACGAGAAACCACTACTGATTTAAATGGCCAAATAGCCTCACCCAGAACCCAGGAGAAGCAGTTACCATATTATAGTATACATATAAATACCAAGGTTTATTCAGTAGAAAAATCCATAAGTGCAAAACTCAATACAGGGCAACAAGTCATAGATGGAAATTCTACTAGATAACCTCAATGAATTCCTATTCCTGCTGTCAAAGACTGGTTGGGAGCATTCGACATGGAAAGTACAATCACTTAGTTAATTGTTTCCCAGCATTCATACCTGAGGGTACTATCCATTCAAAAAATTTCGTGCAGTCATTTCAGGATACTTTACCTGCATCGTGGGATTGTAAGAAGAGAATAAAATTTGTGATCAGATATTTGGAAAGTAAGGCCACAAATGGGGGATTTTAGATGCTAAGGATTTTCTAAATTGTAAGCGTTCAGCAGGTAGTTTAAAGAAAGGGACTGGTCTGAGGGTGAGCAGCAAAAATTTACCTTAGAACTGCATACCTGGAGGCCACAAAATACAATTTGGGATAGTTGTAGGAAATATTTCAAATGTCACCTTACCAAACTGTAGTTTTTTAGATGAACCAATTACCTATGGACAAGTAATAAAGGTAGCAATTAGATGAGTGTCTGCCTATGTCAGAGAGAAAATGGTTCGCAAGGAGTAAGATAATGGCAAGGGGTAAGATAATACTGTATTAAATTATTTGTAGCAATTGAATATCCAAAATAAAACCCAGGAAGATCAATATTTGACGTACATTAGTAATAATTATAAAAGGCGAACAGATGAAAATAGAAGGGAAGGAGGCATAAGAAATCGTAAGAACTGCCAAGTTAAACAACAATAACGGCAATAGAAGAAAAAGTGGAAAACTCCATAGGTTACTGGGTACTTCCTTGAATGGGTATCTGATAGGAACTGTTATTTTAGAGAATACGGGAACACAGGATGCCTCACGGTAGTGGCCACACTGACAAACCAGGAAGGGCACTCAAGGGGTCCAAGTCATTGGGAATGCTAATTTCAGGCCAAACGAATGCAGTGGGCCGGCCATGTTGCCCGAATGGAGGATCACAGATGGCCTCGGAAGCTCCTGGATTTCACACCTACAGGAAATAGACCGCCAGGGATTCCCAAGAAGCGTTGGAGGGATGGACTCCATTAAGATTTAAACCATGTGTCAATAGATGTGAACAGATGGCGGATAGCAGCAATGGACAGAATACAGTGGAGGAGGAAACTTGTCTATGCGTGCGGTCCACTGGGCCTGATCACGTAGTAGTAGTAGTAGTAGTAGTAGTAGTAGTAGTAGAAGATTGCTAAGACATGAATTGTAGCAAGACAAGCCTTTTTTAAAACAAAAGGTGATGTTAAACCAAGTATTCACAGAAGAATTCACAAAGTTCTCCAGGTTGTACACCTCGTTCACTTGAAATGTGCGATAAGCAATCACACTGTTAAAACTCTCCAGACCTAAAACGGCTTTTACTGTATCACTGAGATATAGCACAACTGCAGCAGTGATCTAACATTCTCACAAGATTAACTGCATCATCTTTCGTAATGTAAAATTCAGAACACACCCGCAAAACACGGATGGGCCTTGCTGAATCCCTTGTGCTCCGACTTTACTACTCGTAGCAACTTCTATATCATCAATGGCCTTATACACGGTCGCCCGAGAGCCCTTAAGTCTCCTCCTATAACGTGACATCATGACCTTTCGCTGTACAGTGCTGTTGCACCCGCAGCTACACGACGACTTTCCGGATTCATGACACATACAGCCTTCGGGCTTATCAACTTCCGGCCGCAAATAAAATGCTCACGATTCTGAGTAAAACTAGAGTGTCGCGCGAGCGCCACACCCAAAGTGACGTCAGCGCAGTACTGTGCACGCACAGATCACGCGCTGCAGCTCAGAGATGCCCAGAGTTGCCTCACACGGAAAGCATCCCGAGGTGCCCTTGACAGCTACAACGCCAAGAAGAATCGCTTCTCTGCTTTTGTTCTGAATTTTACGCTAACAAAGAGCGATGCAGCTAATCGTCTTAATGGTTGAATCACTGCTGCAATTGTGTGGTATTCTGGTAATACAGTGAAAGCTGTTGCAGGTCTGGAGAGTCTTAATAGCAAATTGTGGTAGCGATGTATGTGTCGTAGATAAAAAGTGAAGCAAAAACAGAAAAATTGAAGTGTCCTGTTTACCAGTTGCTGGAGTCTATACAGTAGGTATAAGATGGTGTAAAGGAAAACTGGTAGTTTCTTAGTAGCTCTCAAAATGAACATTAGTGTCTTATTAGGGATACATTCGTTGACTGAACAAGGTGCAATACTAGACTTTCAAAAGTAAACTTAATCAGTCGGGTCCCGAGGCAGCTAATTAATGCTCTGTATGTAAATACTGAAGCAGGTGGTAACAGAGTAAGAAAGGAAAAGGAAGGTAGGAGTTTAACGTCCAATTGACAACGAGATCATTAGAGACAGAGCACAAGTTCAGATACGACAGCAAGAGGTAGGAAATCGGCTATGCCCTTGCCACAGGAACCATCCCGACATTTGCCTTAAGCGACTTAGGGGAATCCCAGCAGCGAGTCAAGTGTGCTATCTGTTGCGCCATCTTGCTCAGTGAGTGGATGAGGAAGTTCATTTATATGCAACTATAATCGTCTAAGAAGAAAGAAGTTGTAGAAAATGATATGCAATAGCATTATTATGTGACTTCAAAACAGCTAATAAAGTAACTGAAAATAATGTTGTCACAGGAAGGACAGGCTGATTTACTGAAGTTATTGCACCAGTACAAGAAAATTTTTTCAGATATGCCTGGCCACATAAACAGGTATGAGTGTCAACTTAAGATTAATGACAACAACCCATTTCTTAAAAAACCATGTCTTGCATCCATTTCCATAAAGCTTTTTGCAAGTCTAGAAATTAAGAAAATTTTGGAAGAAGAAATAGTAGAAAGATAACAAAGTAATGGTATTATTCGTCTCTTAGTACTTTAAAAAATTAATGGTGAGTTTTGCTTAGTTTTCGTTGCTAGATCACTAAAACTGAAACGTCTCCTTTTGAACAATTATACATGACTGTGTTTAAACTGACACACAATATTTTTAGCGCAACGCAATCTGACTTTCAAAAATCCCTACAAAAAATGGCCCTGACTAACATTAACCTATACGTTTCACAAATCGCTTACCTCACAAAAATCTTGGTTACTCGAACTACTGCAATACAGTGAGCGCCCCTACTGCCAGCTAAATAAAAGATTCAAACTACGGAAGGCACTAACTACTGATAGGGATAGTTAGCAAATGAAAGATTTTAATAGAGAACAAACAATGTATTTACCTTAATATCATCAAAAGTCATAATATATATAGCAGTTCATGACATCCAGTCCTACAAATTTCAAAATCCGCCATCTCTCTCCCCACATCCACCACTGCTGGCGGCTCACCTCCAACTGCGCAACGCTACGTGCTGTTCAACACTACACTACAGTGGCAGACAACAATGCAAACTGGCCACAGACTGCACACAGTACAGCCAGTGATTTTCATACAGAGCGCTACGTAACGTTGCCAATAAGAGAACATAAACAGCCTACTTACATAGCCCCCATGCTCCCCACAAAAAATTTTATAAATTGTTTTGGGCAGTGGCCAATAATGATTTGATAAAATTTTTCATAATTACAATAACAAAGATATCAAATGCACACACTTATTGATACAATGTTGGTGAAAAGCTAAAATTTTCTCACAGTCCATAAAGACAGTCCTGATCATTGATCACAATAAAATTGCAGTGTTTTTCTCAAAGTCTGAGCAATAAAAGAAAATGCACATGGAAGTAGTGGATTTCCAAGCAGTCTTAAAGAAGTAGTGTTGTCCTTGCAACAGAAAGACAGTACTGACTCTCGACATGCAGACAGGTAATGGGCCACAACAGAGCAAACCCACAGCAGAGTCAGTCGAAGTTTTGAAGAATATTGGTAAGTAGGTCATCACAGAGCAGACCATTGTAGTCCTGGTAGAGAGTATGCTATTGGTGGGCCACCTGAGGTGCAGACCCACTGCAGTCCTTGTAGAAATAATGGTATTGGTGAGTCATCAAAGGTGTAGACCCACTGTAGTCCTTGTAGAGACAGCCAGCAACCATCTGTTACGACTGTGCAGGTGCACAATCACCATAGAAGAGTCTTGCGGACAATATAGCAAGTCCATAAACCACCACTTGTGCACTCACAAAGTTTTTGAAATGCCCTTAGAACCAGCAATGCTGTTAACCAGTCCCTTGCTGAATTATCAACACACATCCAAACCTTAACAGTCCCTACTTCTCACATATTGTCCATATACTATGACCAACAGAAACGTGTGCAGTGAAATGTAACTTACAAGTTACTTAATTTGATGTACTGGTGTCAATTACAAATTGATAACATAAGAATACAATAGCAAAGGTACAAAATACATCCTTAAAAACATAATAATACAGATAACATTTGTAGTAAAACAGGCTTTACAAAAGAATAGAAATAAACAGATACACCAGTGTTACAGGAATTATCACATACGTAAATATATAAAATAATGAGAATAGTTTTCGAAACATTAATTTCACACTTGAGCACAGAAACAGAACAGAATTAATAATGTCTAAACATCTTTACAAAGTGAATAACATGTTATTGATGCAAATTATATTTGAGGATAACAGTATTCCTCATCATAGTGAATGCACCTTAGTACTAGAAAAATTCTACAACATAAATCGTATTAGCTAAAAACATAAAGACAGGAAAAACACAAATATACAAGAGTACACAAACACATAGCAAAATAACACAGGGGGAAAGGACATATGGTACTCCCTTCGTTCATCATTATTCCCAAAAAGTCCTATCTATACCTGCTTTCTGAACTTTTTTCGTATAACTTCTCAATGCATTTCTTCCAATTCATCGCAACTCATTCTCTTATACAGTCTACCCCCTCTTAAGCTAACTTAAATCTACTGAGCTCAGATATATATACTAAGGGACGAGGCAATGCAGCAGCACAAAACAATTAATACAAACAGCAGTGAAAAAAATTCAAATTGACAAAGCAATTGCAATATTACAGCTAATATAAGGCACTGTGCAGCAAACAAGAAAAATAAATCCGTAGTAAAATTGGCTTAACAGCGTAATACAAAGTCAAATTCAGTTACATTATGCCTGGCAAACAGCAGCAGCAAATGCAATAACTTATATCTAAACATGACAAAGCTCAAGCAGAAAAAATAGTACACTAAAGACAACAACGCAGATAAGGGAAATGTCTGTTCACATCTTAATATCTATGTCATTAATTCTACAAAAAGTTACCAAGTACTTGAAAAGAAAATTATATATGCAGTTACTGTTATTAGTCCCTTCTTATTGTTCTTTCCATTCCAAGAGCTCCTTTTTCGAAGAATGTGGATCATAAAGTAATTATTTAATAGATCTGTTGACAGAAAGTGTTCACATTAACAAATGCATTTTATTTTATTTTATAGAGCCAATGCTGCAACACAGCTGGAAACCAGATATTAAACAAAATGAGCAATCTCTCAACTAGAAAGACAATAGATGTAAAATGTTTCTCATTATTTCATTAGGCATTTTAGTAAATATCATAAATTAAGAGCTCCACAGTGTAATCATATGTTTTCAAGTTTGAGCGTGTCGTATTTGCGATGCTTTCTACAAAGAAATGTCAATAGCGAGGATAATGGCCTCTCTTTTTTTTTCTCCACCTGTGCCTCTGAAAGGCAGACACTAATGGCTTTTTTCCAGGCGATTGTCGTGCAGCTGGGTGCCCATGACGCATTACGTGAAGGTGGTCACTTAACTTTCTTACCGAAATATTTACGACAGCAGTAACAGTCTCATATAAAAAATTTCGCAGGTCGAGAATTTGCGTTACAAATGTGTAGAAACAAAATCCTATCAATATAACAGAGTCCAAAAAATTTTCGGCGGCATTCTGATACATTCACGCATGTACTCACATTTCATAACTCTTGAAAGTATGATTCTCAGCCTATTGATCATAAACGTACCTCAACAGCATAATACACATAGTCATCGCAATAATAACATCATAACAGATCAATCACATCTCAGAACCGTCACAGCTTCTTTCAATAATTTCAAGACCTTCAATAAAGTCATCTACCTCAAACGTACTTAAAAAATCATGATCCCTTACCAAATACATCATTCTAAGCTCTCATAGTATCACAACGGTTCTGAAAAAATATGAAGAGTTCACAAAGTACAGACAAAATACAATTTCATAAGTGTGAGGTTATCCAACGGTGTAATTGCTTAAACATGTTGCACTGATGTAGTAAAAATATGTTTGTTTCTCTGTTAAATAATCAGATAGCTGTGTGATTTTATGTTAGAGAAATATGGTATCGATATGTAAAGTTGTATAAGCAAATACCATATTAGCTAGGGCTCCTTGTGCTTGCCAAACACATGGTACGCAAAGTAAGCGTGTACCCCTGAGGATTAATGTAATTATACCCTCAGGTGTTACAGATTACAGCAATGGAATGAAATGTAACACGGAAAACTTTCTTTGTAATTCAAAAATCTTGCAAAATAAATGGTGTAAGTACAAAATTAATCACTCAAATGCGTGTCCTGTAGCGCTAAATGTGCGTCTTGCTGTAAGATAATTCTGTGGAACTGTCGTAGTTACCGTCCTCTGTAAACAAAGTTCTGCTGAAGTCAATGTACTTACCTCATCATAAACGAAAGTGAAATGCTTTGCGTATAGATACCGTTGTTATTACGTACCTTACTGTGATCAAGAAAGTACTATAATGTAACGTATTGTTGTGCTACGAAAAAGGCTGTCTCATTGTAGCTATACCACAAAAGTTACTACTAAAACATGTTTTACTTTCCAGAATAATACAGAAAAACTGTGCAGATATAAAACAGATACAGCGCAAAAGCAACATTGTAAATTGTCACTCATTAGTAGCGTCGTCATAAAATCGTGTAGCTGTCACGTAAACTAACAACTGTGTCATCTGGTATCTCACAGAAAGTACTTCAAATACAGAATGTATTTTCAAGTAAACCAAAATGTTGCATTAAAATCTCATTAGCAGTACTGGTAAATGTTCTAAGTATGTGAGCCTTATAGTCGTTACTTAATCGTGCGACTAACAAGCACGAATGTACACACACAATAACACTGTGTCGTCTGTTCACAATAACAATGCATTCGTAATTTCTGTTTAAATAAGTTCTCTTGGTTCTTGACTGGATATTTAACTTCAAACATTGTTGCGTGTTAACAGATTCCAAGTCTGACAAAGCATACTAGCGATGTAAAGTGAAAAGTTATATGGTAAAGACAAAGTTAAAAAGCAGATTATCTTTCAATAAACGGTTTTACATGTGAAATGTGGTGTAAACCTTTACTCTTCCTAGTACGCAGAGTTTCAACTTCAACGCAGTTATCATGTGGTATACGTCGGTAAAGAATACTGGAATTTTTCTCAAGGTTAGCATCTATGTTATTTTTCTCTGAGCCAGCTGGCGCACGCGGCTGCCTGCTGTGCGAGTCATTGTCTGTCTCTTTGTTGGCGCGCGTCGTTATTAGGATTAGGAGACCTACCTTCTAGAAATTCACCTTGACGAGAGGACCCTGCTCTGTTTGAATCCCACCAGTTCTGATGGAATTCAGGTCTGTCGTTTTGTCGGTAGTTTACATAGTTTCTTGTTTGTCGGTCATGTGGTGGAAAATTTCTCCCGGAATCGTAACTGCGCGCTGAACTGTTGCGTCTGAAATTATTCTGTCTCCCTTGATAATAATAGTTCTGGTTACCATATTGTCTGTTTCTATGATTGACTCTGTCATATTCATTACTACGGAAATGCGAACTTTCTCTGTAACTATTACTCTGCCAGTGGCTGTCATATAGGTGGTGTCTGTCTTGGTCACGATTTGTGTTGTGAGAATAGCCTTCTCGTGTCCAGTTATTACTTCTTTCATCGCGGAATTGCGACGGATGTGACCTGTAATTGTTGTGTTCCTGTTTTCGCGTTCCGAGATTGTCAGTGTCAATTTCTAATTCTTGTAAGAATCCCTGAAAAGCTTCAATGTCGTCTTTGCAACGTCCTGCCAAAATAATATTTCTTAAATGTTCAGGCAATTTCATTAAGCAAATGCGGATGAGTTCTGAGGGGCTGTATGTGTTTGACAGGTACTGATTCTTGTGCAACATGTCTTCAAAATATTTCACAAGACTGGAATATTCAGATTGCTCAGTGTTTCATCATCATGATGCTATGTTTTACGCGGCCTTGTGTAGCTTGAGACCAATAAGCTGAGAGGAACGCATGGTAAAATTCTCCTTCACTGAGACAATCGTGAATGACCGATCGCATTTTTTCAGCTGGTTCATTCTCTAAGTAGCCACACATAAATTCTAATCTGTGCTCTAATGATGGAGCCACACTTGTGGATGAATGTCGTTGCCAGAATTCTTAAAGGTTTTAAATTTACGTGTAGTAATGATCAGCTTATAGTCAAAATCATCATGTCGGCGAGTCGCATATCGGTCATTGTTACGTCGTTTCGGCGGTTCCATTTCAAAATTCGGTGCACCTTGCCAATTTCTTTCATAATTTCCGAAATACGCTGTGTTATTATTTTGTGGTTGTTCCGTATTTCTATGTCCCTCTTCCCGTAATGGAGCGCGAGTGTCCTCTGAAATACGTAATTCTTGTATTACTTGTGCCAACTGATCTTGTACTTCCTGGATTTCTCTTTTGTACTGTGTATTGATTTGATTTTGATTTTGTTTGAATTTTCTAATTTGTTCATACTCTTGAGTGTCTGTGAAGGCTACAGGTCTTGTGTCATTCAGATCATCATCTATCTTTGTAGATAAGTTAGTGAACTGATCTGAAAGTTCGGCTACTTCATCCGTTAGTGAAACTATGTCCTCTGTGTGTTTTTCTGAACCAAGTTTCAGAGTGTCCATTTGTGTTGAAATCGTATCTACCGTGTCCTTTAAGTTTTCCTGAGTTTTTGCAAGTTGCATAACCGAATCGGTAGATGCAACTGAGTCAATTTTAGCTTGTAAGGTGTCGTGATTTTCATGAACAATAGTTTGCAGTTCTTTTATGGCTGCTTCGTGATTCTGTAACGCATTTTCATGACGCGATAAAATAGGTTGGAAATGCTCACAAATTTGTGTTTTTACGTCATTACAGACTTTTTGACATTTCGATTCGATTTTATGTAACTCAGTAGTTAAATCTTCACGTGTTTGTTCAAGTGTGGTGCCTAACTTTTGAAGATTTTGTTCCATTGCGTCTAACTGTTGCTGTGTTTGTCTCTGGTGTCGTTCCATTGTGTCTAACTTTTGAGGATTTTGTTCCATTGTGTCTAACTTTTGAAGCTTTTGCTGTGTTTGTCTCTGATTTTGTTCCATTGTGTCTAAATTTTGAAGCTTTTGTCCCATTTGTTGCATTAATTGTAATAACAATGCACTGGTGTCTGAAACATGTTCCTCAGTGCTTTTCGGCAGTGAATTTGCACCGGCAACATTCGCATTTTGACAAGCGGAAAATGTGTCTTGACTCATTTGAGAAAACGGTGAGAACCCAAAACCTGAGTCTACAGTATTTCCAATATTGTGTTCTGTCATTCCCGATTCCTGAGGCGAGCTGTTGCCGACCGATCGATCGATAATGCTTCCCTGTTCACTACCTGTTTCACTGTCTACACCGTTATTTGACGCCCACTCCATTTCTCTATGCACAGTTACCAAATTACTACTTTGAATATTAGTTAATTCATTACATGGTGGCGCTAACACATTGCTTTCGTTTTGACTGTCATTTCTCAGTTTACTTTGGAGCCTAGTATTACGTTTTTCACACGCCATTATTGTCACAATATTTCACACGACAACACAGAAAAACACAATTTGAAGAGCAAAAATAAGAGAACACATTTACATAGCACTGAAAATAATATCTAGTTAATTGCAAGCGCAGCTGCGAAATACTTGGTGCAAATTTACATGCGTGCCACACCTGTTTTACTGTACAACAATGAAAGACTACAACTACAAAGGAAATTATCTCTATAATTACACGCTAGCAATAAACAAAAGCTACACTAACTACACAAACTACAAGAAAAAAATCAGAAGATTCCAGTGAGGTATCCTCGGCTAAGGGTCGACATATGAAACGTCCCCTTTGATCAATTATACATGACTGTGTTTAAACTGACACACAACATTTTTAGCGCAACGCAATCTGACTTTCAAAAATCCCTACAAAAAATGGCCCTGACCAACATTAACCTATACGTTTCACAAATCGCTTACCTCACAAAAATCTTGGTTACTCGAACTACTGCAATACAGTTAGCGCCACTACTGCCAGCTAAATAAAAGATTCAAACTACGGAAGGCACTAACTACTGATAAGGACAGTTAGCAAATGAAAGATTTTAATAGAGAACAAACAATGTATTTACCTTAATATCATCAAAAGTCATAATATATATAGCAGTTCATGACATCCAGTCCTACAAATTTCAAAACTCCGCCCTCTCTCTCCCCACATCCACCACTGCTGGCGGCTTACCTCCAACTGCGCAACGCTACGCGCTGTTCAACACTACACTACAATGGCAGACAACAATGCAAACTGGCCACAGACTGCACACAGCATAGCCAGTGATTTTCATACAGAGCGCTACGTAACGTTGCCAATAAGAAAACATAAACAGCCTACTTACAAAACGAATAATAGAAACGGAAAGAGGCAGACCCTTCCTATGGAAGAGATGCTAGCTAATTTAAAGGTGCGAAATACCAGTAATATCAAACTTCCTGGCAGATTAAAATTGTGTGCCGGAACGAGACTCGAACTCGGGACCTTTGCCTTTCGCGGGCAAGTGCTCTACCAGCTAAGCTACCCAAGCACGACTCACCAGTAATATCGATGGCACTACTGGTTACTTTCACGTGTCACTCCAGCCTGAATAACGACCATGTAGCCTTTTTGTTTGAAGGGCAATATTGTCAATTTAGACTGTTACCTTTTGGTTTCTATGTAAGTATCAATGTCCATGTGAGCTTTACATTTTGAATTAGGTAACACTTTGTTGCAAAAATTATTGTATTTATTGATGACCTGCTTATTAGTTTTGTAACCTTCCCACTATATTTGTTTCTGTCTGAAATTTAGCCCAACCTTACTTCCCACTCTATAAAAGTCTACGTATTATCAAAACTGTGCCCCCACAACTGTTATTCAACTTAAACTCGTAAGTTAACCTTTGGTGAAACACAGCTTAATTTAAAGTGAGTTGTAACTGATCTGAATGCAGCTTGTCGTTGTATTAAATGAAAGTAAAACAATTAGCTGGTCCTAATCAAAGTTTCCACTTACCTCGTGTCTTGACAACACTGTTGCAGCTTTCTAGAAAGCACAACAGCAAACAGCAAGGGGCAGTGGCTATGCTAGATTTCTGTTTCTAAATACATATTAAAATTGTCGTATGTGATAATGCATAATGATAAACCGTGGGGCGAGGAGAGTAGCTATTCCTACGAAATGATATTCCAAGACAACGATTTAGAATGAAATTTGTATTCAAAAAGATAGAGCTAAACTTCACATGATCTTCACACATAAAATTGCTCTGAACAATATTACATTTAACAAAGCGAACAATGATTTAAAAAGGGTACATTGTCAACACAGAATTTCTATAAAAACTCAGACAGCTTAATCAGTTAATATGTTAAAGCATGACTCAGGGATGTGGGGTGGTCTTTGTCTCAGCTCTGAGCAAGTTAACTAGCGGACAATAATCACCCCGACAAACTAGGTGCGCAGAGTTGCATTTTTACCTGTAATTTCTTCTCTTCAAGAAAAATCATGTTATTCAAAATTTATATTTCTTTCACCTATCATTGCATACATCATATCCGTATTTGCTATCCTTCCTTAATTTAACAGATACAATCATAAGTCCACACAGCACTACCAGATACGTCCATCACCTACCATACTTCAACTAAGAATGTATCAGACTGCGCAGAGGCAAAGACTGTGCCACCACAAGTCAAAAGATCGTTTAGCAGTAACGTAACTTGCTCTCTCTCTCTGACGTGTACATCGATGACAAGCAGAAACCAAATGACACGATCACCTTACACTTCCTGTGAAATGAGTATAGTCTGACCACAATGCTTTATTGGGACAAGTTTAAACCAGGTAACCAACGTATGTTGTACAATGAAAGCGTTAGAAGCAGCAGAAGTCGCAAGCTAGGCACGCAGTGACGTGGCCCATACACTGTATTTACGGACAAATGACCCAAATGTGGTCATTCATGTGAAGAGAAACAATTTTTTTTGTGTATGCCAAAAAGTTAAAGGAGTATATTGAAATAGAATCTCTTCTTGAATTTCAGATTTCCATTGATTATCACGACAGCAGCATGTGAACATTCGACCAGATTCGGTATTTTCGACATACTCGCTCACAGGGTTGCGCACTAATAATCCGTCCTTCGCCGCTTATATCAACCTGTCTCCCCATTTACAGCCCACATCTTCGCTGGGGTGATCCCGCGTCCGTGTCTGTTCCGCTTACGTACTTTTGTTACCGTGTCACGTGCCCTCAGGGTCATCAGCCGGCGTCAAATGTCGCGGTGGGCAGTGGTCATAAGTTTCTGGCTTATCAGTGTAAACACAAATATAAAAACAAATGACTTCATTAGTAATTGATCATAGCTCGAAATATTCTGAAACACTACACACAGGATATTTATTCTCCTTTTACTGTATAACAGCACCTGGTCGTCCACCACAACACCTAACAAGCACTTACGACTCGACGGTCGATCTTTTATTGCACACGCCACTGCTATCTTTTTTTTTTTAAACCTATGTTTCACTCGTTTATCGAATCTGGCGGTCCCAGGAGCTGTAGTTCCATTTTGCTTTATCATTGGCAACCATCATAATGCGATTTCCACCCACGTCTTTTTCTTTACTTAGGCCCTACTCGTGTTCTGGTTTTACATTTAACTTCCTGTCATCTTGTTGTCATGGCTTCAGATTTCCCCTGATTCCATGTATCACAGTTACAAGTAAGAAGGAAACATATTTTAGACGCCATACTAATATACTTTTACACTTTCGATACTGATTGTGTATTATTTTCTGGCCAAGTGTCACAAAATTTTATTTAAGCTTCCCAAATAATCAATTTATGATTCTCGTCCATTTAGACATTAAATCGTACTCTTCAGTTGAACTGTTTCATAACAAAGCAAAACCCGTTAACAATAGGTCATAATTAGAATGCATGATGACATACATCTTTCAACATTACTACTTGTACTATTTACAGTTTCTGTTTACAAATACCTCTTAGAGTGACATGTTCATGGTTACGTCACTTAGCATTCCTTTGCATGTGGGCCTTGCCATCTGAATACCACCTTTAGAGAGACCATTAGCAGCGGACTGCCCGAATGTCCGCTTGCGTGGATCTTGACAAACATTTGATAAAACACATTATACACTATTTCTTAACATTAGCCGTGTCTTGCTAGTAATATCGTCCCATTCTGCGATACACATTTAACTCTGTATAATACTTCGTTCATTAAACATTTTTTTCAAAAAATAGGTCCTCCTTTCGGTACCTGGTACTCATGCTAGTCATAGCGAAACGGCTTTCTACTCATTACTGTGGTAATTTTTAACGTCAACAACGTTACATATCTCTTTTGCCGAGTGGGACCCAGACTATGGCAATTCTACTGGATTTCTGATGTGTACCCTGATCAGAATACAGTGCTCCTCAAAATGCTCATCATATGTCCTTACCTTGTCTTTAATACGAATAACTTTTCCTCATTTTTCATTAATCTTGTACATTTGAAAAATACGTTCAGTTGCTTGAAAGCAAATTCCTTAACCCTCCTTTTACAGCTTTGTAAATTACTTTCATCATGTCAATAACATTGTATACTTCTCGTCGATGTTCTCCATGTTTGTGCTATTTCAGAACACTTCAGGTATTTCGAAAACAATTTTTTTCGTTATTTTCCTACTTTGTTAATTATTTTCATTTTCTTTACTTTAACTTTTACTCTAATACTTTACATTCTTGTTTCAACAAAATGCTGACTACTCTTTTCCCTTTGTGAGGTAACTTAATCTTTACTGGGCCTGTATCGAAAACATTCACTCGTCATCGTCACGTACCGTCGATTTTGCACTTTGCAAGGGTCCTTAACATTTTCAAATTATGTATAATTTCCTGTGTCATTTACATTAACCCTCATACTGCCCTTCTCAAAATTCACGACCTCATGTAGTGATAGTGTTAATAGGGGGTACACAATGGACAACACCTAAGATTATGCAATACTGGACAATATGTTCCCACTGGATTTTGTGAGAGACAGGGTAAATAAAATGGGTCGACAATGTGTGTCCTGCATAGCGTCCCCGATAAGGTGTCACTACATCAGCCACGTAAGAAGGCAACATATTTTTAGAAAACCTAACGGAGGGCTCTGATTGGCCCAAAACAGGAGGAAGCACTTTCCTATCCTGTATCAAGGTAATAGAGCGGCAGTCGGGAAGCGACGGCGGAGGTTTTTCAAACGTACTGTCATTGTTTCGTGCAATATGCGAATATAAGCCCATTGCAGTCTGCATACGGGGCAGATGGATGATAAGTTATTGTGTGAACGTCTTTTATAAACGACCACAAAGCAAATTACTGGAATTAAAAATGGCATTCCTTCAGTGAATGTGTGCACTATTATTTGACCACTAACTCTTCTCAGACCTCAAATCATTGTACAGTGTTACAGCCATTCATCCAGATTCTGAGTCGAACGAGTTTATGATCATTGCTTCTGCTGTGCAGAGGGGACATAATCATCTGAAGGATGCAGGTCGGTGTACTTCAGGTATCTACAGCGAGATACGACGGACATGTGTTCTTCCACTAACAGCCTCACCGAGTTCAGATGATCTCCAATAGGGTCTCCGACCAGTCTTCCTAACGCAAGAGGATTGTTGAAGTCAGTGTGGTACGCCTTCACATCCTTTCCTATAATAAAACTGATACATCTATCTAGTACCATCACATCAGTAATTCCCACTGCTTTCTTTTTATTCCTCATTTCTACCAATACTTGTGTATTTGTTCTAATTGCATCTATAGTCTAAAAACTCTACACTGGTAAAACTGGCACACTCCCATTGCCTATAATTTGCTCGTTAGATTCTCCTATTGTATTGTATTGTATGTTAACTGGGGGGCCTAGAAACGACGGAGAGGCTCCGTCCCCGCCGCAGCCGAAGTGTCCACAATCCTACGACAACTACCGTAGTCCACTTCACCCATCCGCCGACCCACACCGAACCACTCTTTCAGGGTTACTGCGGGGTTCGTCCACCGGTGGACCACCCCCCCCCCCTCCCCCCGGGAAAGTCTCACACTAGACGAGTATAGCCCCTATGTTTGCGTGGTACAGTAATGGTGGTGTACGCGTACAAGGAGAACTTGTTTGCGCAGCAGTTGCTGACATAGTGTAGATGAGGCGCAATAAGGGGAACCAGCCCGCATTCGCCGAGACAGATGGAAAACCTACTAAAAACCATCGGCAGACTATCCGGCTCACCGGACCTCGACACAAGTCCGCTGAGCGGATTCGTACCCAGGGGACCAGGCGCTCCTTCCCGCCCGAAAAGCCGTGCGTTAGACGGAACTGCTAACCGGGCGGGCAAGATCCTCCTCCTGATTCTAGTGACCACTAATGTGTCAATACCACCAACTTAACCTTCATACTAACTGTTAAGTGTCTTTATTCTCTTTCTTTATTCCTTTTCCTTTATCCATACTTTTCTGTATGATCATTACATCGTGTGTTACACGAAAATTTGAACTCTTATCAAGGTTCTCCCTGTCAGAATCGTTGTATCATCTCTTTTCATGCATATGTAAATTCTCACCAGCATTTTATTTGTCACAGTTATGGTTTTGTTTACAGCCACAAAAACATAAACACCTTCATTTTCCATCTATTTCTTTCCCAGGGAAACCATCGCTATATCTTTCATTCTTGTTTGCAGGAACTTTGTTTACTTTGCCACGGCTTTCGCCACTTGCACGCTACCATCATCTCTTACGAACTAAAATCGGCAATGATCTGACCAGGTCACTGTTATCCAGTCGATTAGGCTCAAAATGATACGGCTAGGAGCCCAGGAGAGCCGCTAACAGGCGATGTCCTTTTGTTAGCAAAGGTACTCACGTCGGTCGTCTGCTGCCACAGCTAATTAACACCAAATTTAGCCACACTGCCTTAGCGGATATGTTCTTTGTACGCCTCACACTGATTTCTGCGGTTATTTCACGCAGAGTTGCTTTTCTGTCACCACTGACAACTCTACGCAAATGCCGCTGTTCTTGGTCGTTAAGCGAAGTCCTTCGGCCACTGCATTGTCTGTGGTGAGAGGTAAAGCCTGAAATATGGTTTCCTCAGCACACTCCTGAACTTATGGATCTCGGAATACTGAATTCCCCAACGATTTCAGAAATGGAAAGTCCCACGTATCTAGCTTCAACTACCATTCCAAGTTCAAAATCTGTTAATTCCCGTCGTACGGCCATAGTCACGTCACAGACTATTTCACATGAATGACTTGAATATAAATGAGAGCTCCACCAGTGCACTTCCCTTTTATACCTTTTGTAGGCGACACTACACCCATCTGTATATGTGTATGGTGCTATAACATGACTGTTGCCACCCAAGCGTACTGCTACTACCTACTGAGTGCTTGTAAACATAAAATTTAGAAAACAACATACATTACAAAACAGGAATTACTGTTTCCACAGGACCCATGTATTAATCGAAGGCACCATGACAACTGTAGCCCACCACAACATTTCTGTAGTATCCCTTCTTGGTTGGTGTTTGTACAACGGCGATGGCACTTTCCAGCAGAATAACTGTCCTTGTCACACGGCCAGAATTGGGCTTACATTGATTTTGTAACCTCCCCACAAAATATTAAATAAGTATTATGGATAATGATTCTGATTTAGTGTAACCTCAAAACAAAATTCTTTCACAGTGTAACCTCCCCACAAAATTCATTTACATTTAATCTACCCACAAAATTCTTTCTGATTTAATCGAAGCTCAACATTAATTCACATTTAGCGTAACCTCACAACAAAAAAATTCCTAAACCTCTCAACAGTAAAAATTATAATTATGTCGTTCACTTATGATTTTTCAATAATTCACTGTGAACTTAACCTGGTAAATTTTGGACGACAGCAGTGCTGCGTCATGGCCCTGAAAGATCATTCTGAATAAAAAAGGAAAAAATTCTTACCTCAATGAAGTCGCTGGGCCCGCATCTCGTGGTCGTGCGGTAGCGTTCTCGCTTCCCACGCCCGGGTTCGATTCCCGGCGGAGTCAGGGATTTTCTCTGCCTCGTGATGGCTGGGTGTTGTGTGCTGTCCTTAGGTTAGTTAGGTTTAAGTAGTTCTAAGTTCTAGGGGACTGATGACCATAGATGTTAAGTCCCATAGTGCTCAGAGCCATTTTTGAAGTCGCTGGATATATCTGCTCTTACAATAAATTTTTCTTGCACAGCTCTGTGCAATGCTGCTTGATATATCTCTCATTTATGAAAGGAAGCAACTGATTTTTTTTTCTTTTGCAACAATCAGGATGATCATGGATGGGAGAAATGAGTAAATTCTTTAAATTGAAATGAATAGTTGTTAAAAGTTACTTTTTGTGAGCAAGATTATTATTACGAGATTATTAAAACACTTACATGGGACTTGAGATAACATTACTACATATGTGTGAGGCTGCATTTTACCTTATACAATAATACTCAGGCTCCGGCATCACTGCACCGCGACCGGGCCAGCCAACATGATACACCAGACCAGACGAGAGCAGACTCCAGACTATCAACAACTTACTGCTGCAGCTACACAGTTCCTACTCTAGTCAACACTGCTCTCTGGTCAGAGACCTTGCATATCGCAGGCAGCGCATGCGCAATACATCGAAATTGCATCTGCTCGGACCTCTTACATAACCCTCCACTTGGGGGGGGGGCAAAAATTTGGCAGCGATAGTGAGTCAATTGGTCTTGCCATGAGCAACAAATTTTTCTAAAATCTACTTAATTAACTAAGTTTACAGTCACAGAGTGTATACATATATAGATAAGTGCAGAAAATGAAATGAAATAGAGTGCACATGCACAGAGTACAGAACATATCAAGCAATGACAAAATGTATACGCAATGAGTACAAAACACATTAACAAATGACATAAAGTGCACACGCACCGTATATGTTGTTTACCAGTTTACAAGAACTATGATACGCAATGAGTACAAAACATATTAATAAATAGTCAAAATATCCACGGGTGTGCTGCCGGTCTATAGTGTCCAACGGGCACAATATTTCGGCGATCATACATGTCGCCATCATCAGGTGAACTGACGGACTGAGCTCCTGTGAACGTGCCGGTACGGAGATCCGTACGCTATGGCTGCTCAGAGGGAACTGGGTTCGGTCGCGGCGGCGGCCGATTTAAATACCCTCCGCCCGCGGCGCGCTCCCTCCGCCGTCCGTGCCCCGCGCCACGGTCGCGCGGTGGAACAGATTGCGACGGCGTCTGAGATGACGTCGGAGTGATGGCTCTGTCCGCCGTGGTCGTCACAACTATACGTTTGCTCGATTTACTCTTGATTAACCCGATTGCTGGTTCCCAAGCCTTGCTAAGATTATAGCCACAGTCACGGTTTATGAGGTCGTCATTGGTGCGAATTTCGATGGCCTCTCTAACAACGCTGTCCCAGTATCTCGACGTCTGTACCAGAATCCTCGTGCGGTCATATTCCATGGCGTGATTTTCCGACAAACAATGTTCAGCGACCGCCGACTTGCTCGGATACATCAGGCGAGTGTGCCTCTGGTGTTCACGGCATCGATCCTCGACGGTACGCATCGTCTGACCAATATACAACTTGCCACATTGACACGGAATCTGGTACACGCCGGCCTTCCTCAAACCGAGGTCATCTTTGGCGCTCCCCACCAGTGCCCGAGTTTTATTTGGAGGACAAAACACAGTTCCGACCCGGTGTTTCTTCAGAATGCGAGCGATTTTCCCCGAGAGTGCGCCTGTGTATGGAATAAATGCAGTGCCTACCTCCTCCCTCGTGACTTCATCCATCTCAAGAGGTTGTGCTGCAGTGGTTGGGCGGAGTGCACGTTGAATCTGCCACTCTGAGTACCCATTTTTTCGAAATACAGTTCTCAGATGTTCCAATTCCTGGGGTAGACTCTCTGCGTCAGAGATAGTGCGCGCCCTATGTACTAGAGTTTTAAGTACCCCATTCCTCTGTGAAGGGTGGTGGCAGCTGTCTGCGTGCAAATACAGATCAGTGTGCGTAGTCTTCCGATACACCCCATGACCTAGGGTGCCGTCAGCCCTTCTCTTGACCAAGACGTCAAGGAAAGGTAATTTACCCTCCGTTTCAGTCTCCATAGTGAATTTGATATTGGGGTGTATGGAGTTTAGATGTGTAAGGAAGTCAAGGAGTTTATCCATACCATGTGGCCAGATGACGAACGTGTCGTCCACGTAACGGAAAAAGCAAGTAGGTTTCCATACGGATGACGACAGGGCTTCCTCCTCGAAGTTCTCCATGTACAAATTCGCTACCACCGGTGAGAGTGGGCTACCCATGGCGACTCCCTCTCTGACGCAGAGAGTCTACCCCAGGAGTTGGAACATCTGAGAACTGTATTTCGAAAAAAAAATGGGTACTCAGAGTGGCAGATTCAACGTGCTCTCCGCCCAACCACTGCAGCACAACCTCTTGAGATGGATGAAGTCACGAGGGAGGAGGTAGGCACTGCATTTATTCCATACACAGGCGCACTCGCGGGGAAAATCGCTCGCATTCTGAAGAAACACCGGGTCGGAACTGTGTTTTGTCCTCCAAATAAAACTCGTGCACTGGTGGGGAGCGCCAAAGATGACCTCGGTTTGAGGAAGGCCGGCGTGTACCAGATTCCGTGTCAATGTGGCAAGTCGTATATTGGTCAGACGATGCGTACCGTCGAGGATCGATGCCGTGAACACCAGAGGCACACTCGCCTGATGTATCCGAGCAAGTCGGCGGTCGCTGAACATTGTTTGTCGGAAAATCACGCCATGGAATATGACCGCACGAGGATTCTGGTACAGACGTCGAGATACTGGGACAGCGTTGTTAGAGAGGCCATCGAAATTCGCACCAATGACGACCTCATAAACCGTGACTGTGGCTATAATCTTAGCAAGGCTTGGGAACCAGCGATCGGGTTAATCAAGAGTAAATCGAGCAAACGTATAGTTGTGACGACCACGGCGGACAGAGCCATCACTCCGACGTCATCTCAGACGCCGTCGCAATCTGTTCCACCGCGCGACCGTGGCGCGGGGAGCGGGCGGCGGAGGGAGCGCGCCGCGGGCGGAGGGTATTTAAATCGGCCGCCGCCGCGACCGAACCCAGTTCCCTCTGAGCAGCCATAGCGTACGGATCTCCGTACCGGCACGTTCACAGGAGCTCAGTCCGTCAGTTCACCTGATGATGGCGACATGTATGATCGCCGAAATATTGTGCCCATTGGACACTATAGACCGGCAGCACACCCGTGGATATTTTGACTATCAAATACGCCGGGAGAAACTCAAGAATCACATATTAATAAATGACATAAAGTGCACACACACTGTATATATATATATGTATATATATACACTCCTGGAAATTGAAATAAGAGCACCGTGAATTCTTGTCCCAGGAAGGGGAAACTTTATTGACACATTCCTGGGGTCAGATACATTACATGAACACACTGACAGAACCACAGGCACATAGACACAGGCAACAGAGCATGCACAATGTCGGCACTAGTACAGTGTATATCCACCTTTCGCAGCAATGCAGGCTGCTATTCTCCCATGGAGACGATCGTAGAGATGCTGAATGTAGTCCTGTGGAACGGCTTGCCATGCCATTTCCACCTCGCGCCTCAGTTGGACCAGCGTTCGTGCTGGACGTGCAGACCGCGTGAGACGACGCTTCATCCAGTCCCAAACGTGCTCAATGGGGGACAGATCCGGAGATCTTGCTGGCCAGGGTAGTTGACTTACACCTTCTAGAGCACGTTGGGTGGCACGGGATACATGCGGACGTGCATTGTCCTGTTGGAACAGCAAGTTCCCTTGGCGGTCTAGGAATGGTAGAACGATGGGTTCGATGACGGTTTGGATGTACCGTGCACTATTCAGTGTCCCCTCGACGATCACCAGTGGTGTACGGCCAGTGTAGGAGATCGCTCCCCACACCATGATGCCGGGTGTTGGCCCTGTGTGCCTCGGTCGTATGCAGTCCTGATTGTGGCACTCACCTGCACGGCGCCAAACACGCATACGACCATCATTGGCACCAAGGCAGAAGCGACTCTCATCGCTGAAGACGACACGTCTCCATTCGTCCCTCCATTCACGCCTGTCGCGACACCACTGGAGGCGGGCTGCACGATGTTGGGGCGTGAGCGGAAGACGGCCTAACGGTGTGCGGGACCGTAGCCCAGCTTCATGGAGACGGTTGCGAATGGTCCTCGCCGATACCCCAGGAGCAACAGTGTGCCTAATTTGCTGGGAAGTGGCGGTGCGGTCCCCTACGGCACTGCGTAGGATCCTACGGTCTTGGCGTGCATCCGTGCGTCGCAGCGGTCCGGTCCCAGGTCGACGGGCACGTGCACCTTCCGCCGACCACTGGCGACAACATCGATGTACTGTGAAGACCTCACGCCCCACGTGTTGAGCAATTCGGCGGTACGTCCACCCGGCCTCCCGCATGCCCACTATACGCCCTCGCTCAAAGTCCGTCAACTGCACATACGGTTCACGTCCACGCTGTCGCGGCATGCTACCAGTGTTAAAGACTGCGATGGAGCTCCGTATGCCACGGCAAACTGGCTGACACTGACGGCGGCGGTCCACAAATGCTGCGCAGCTAGCGCCATTCGACGGCCAACACCGCGGTTCCTGGTGTGTCCGCTGTGCCGTGCGTGTGATCATTGCTTGTACAGCCCTCTCGCAGTGTCCGGAGCAAGTATGGTGGGTCTGACACACCGGTGTCAATGTGTTCTTTTTTCCATTTCCAGGAGTATATATATATATATATATATATATATATATATATATATATATATATATGTATATGTGTGTGTGTGTGTGTGTGTGTGTGTGTGCGTGTGTGTGAATATATATTACCATTTTATAAGAATTAGGAAAGGAAAGGGAAGGATTGCATCATGGTTGTTGCACAGTAGGTTTCATGTAGCTGCACTGAAAGTCCATATCTTTCTACAGAAGCACAACACCAAATGAGACAATCTGAAGTTCTCTTCCCAGAAGCATTAATCAGTGTAGCCAAGGCACTGAAATGTTGTATTAATATTCAATGTTATCATTTTGGTAGTATATTAGGTACACCAAACAGTGGGACCATAATAACATCTCCATCGTTCAAGGTGGTGGACAGCATGATGTGTCAACACCACATTCTTGTAAGGAACACCAACTTAGAATTAGTGCAAAAACCAAATATAGTGCTCCATGATCATGAGGATAGACAGGACAAACGGATATTGCAGTAGTTTCTGGCAATTAGGTCAGAAGGTGAAGGACATTAAGTCTTATGCTAGTCATAATTGAGAATTACATTAGTCTATCAACCGGTTTGAGTAATTGTTGTCGCTCATTGCCTAGTTACTAAATATTTCTGTACTATGTGTGGAGTATTACAGAACATTATTCATAAGTCATCTGATTAAACTAAATATTGGCACTCATTGGCCAGTTGTAAACCATTTTTATGCATTATTCAGAAGTGATCATTCAAAGCAAGAGTTAATTAATGGCATACCATTTACATAATTCATCTAATTATAGTAATCATTGACACTCATTGGCCAGTTAAAAAAAGTATTCATATAGTTTTATAAAACATTATTCAGTATTATTCAGAACTCATCATTCAAAACAAGAGTTAATTAATGGCATAGTATTTACATAATTCATCTAATTATAGTAATCATTGGCACTCATTGGCCAGTTACAAACAATTTTTATGCATTGTTCAGAAGTCATCATTCAAAACAGGAGTTAATGAGCGTAGCATTAAGCTACTGGTATTCATATATGATAGCATGTAAGTGTAAAAAGACAAATTTTAAATATAAGAAACAGTGGCATTCATTGGCGAGTTACAAAGTATTCATATAGTTTTATAAAACATTATTCAGTATTATTCAGAAGTCATCATTAAAAATGAGATTTAATTATTGGCATAGCATTTGTAGAGTATAACAAAAATATTATTTACAGAAATTATTGGCATAGCATTTATGCATTATTACGTAACATCATTCAGTATTACTCAGAACTCATCATTCAAGTGACATAGGACATATTTAAAATGTAACACATTGTAACTATTACTCAAGGTCTGTGGTTAGAAAACATCATTCAGTATTCAGAATGAGATTTTCACTCTGCAGCGGAGTGTGTGCTGATATGAAACTTCCTGGCAGATTAAAACTGTGTGCCTGACCGAGACTCGAACTCGGGACCTTTGCTGTGACTGCCGGGCGTGAGTCATACTTCGGTGGCTCAGTTGGTAGAGCACTTGCCCGCGAAAGGCAAAGGTTCCGAGTTCGAGTCTCGGTCGGGTACACGGTTTTAATCTGCAAGGAAGTTTCATATCAGCGCACACTCCGCTGCAGAGTGAAAATCTCATTCTGGAAACATCCCCCAGGCTGTGGCTAAGCCATGTCTCCACAATATCCTTTCTTTCAGGAGTGCTAGTTCTGCAAGGTTCGCAGGAGAGCTTCTGTAAAGTTTGGCAGGTAGGAGACGAGGAACTGGCAGAAGTAAAGCTGTGAGTGCCGGGCGTGAGTCTGCATCGGTGGCTCAGTTGGTAGAGCACTTGCCCGCGAAAGGCAAAGATCCTGAATTCGAGTCTCGGTCGGGCACACAGTTTTAATCTGCCAGGAAGTTTCATATCAGCGCACACTCCGCTGCAGAGTGAAGATCTCATTCTGGAAACATCCCCCAGGCTGTGGCTAAGCCATATCTCCGCAATATCCTTTCTTTCAGGAGTGCTAGTTCTGCAAGGTTCAAAATGGTTCAAATGGCTCTGAGAACTATGGGACTCAACTGCTGAGGTCATTAGTCCCCTAGAACTTAGAACTAGTTAAACCTAACTAACCTAAGGACATCACAAACATCCATCCCCGAGGCAGGATTCGAACCTGCGTAGTAGCGGTCTTGCGGTTCCAGACTGTAGTTCTGCAAGGTTCGCAGGAGAGCTTATGTAAAGTTTGGAAGGTAGTGGACGGGGTACTGGCAGAAGTAAAGCTGTGAGTGCCGGGCGTGAGTCGTGCTTCGGTGGCTCAGTTGGTGGAGCACTTGCCCGCGAAAGGCAAATGTCCCGAGTTCGAGTCTCGGTCGGGCACACAGTTTTAATCTGCCGGGAAGTTTCATATCTGCGCACACTCTGCTGCAGAGTGAAAATCTCATTCTGGAAACATCCCCCAGGCTGTGGATAAGCCAAGTCTCCGCAATATCCTTTCTTTCAGGAGTGTTAGTTCTGCAAGGTTCGCAGGAGAGCTTCTGTAAAGTTTCGAAGGTAGGAGACGAGGTATTGGCAGAAGTAAAGCTGTGAGTGCCGGGCGTGAGTCGTGCTTCGGTGGCTCAGTTGGTAGAGCACTTACTCGCGAAAGGCGAAGGTCCCGAGTTCGAGTCTCAGTCAGGCACACAGTTTTAATCTGCCAGGAAGTATCATTCAGTATTACTCAGAACTCATCATTCAAGTGACATATGACATATTTAAAATGTAGCACACTGTAACTATTGCTCGAGGTCTATTTTTTTGTGCTAGCAGACTAATGACCTTAGCAGTTGAGTCCCATAGTGCTCAGAGCCATTTGTGCTAGAATTGCATTGCGTTGGGATCGATAATTAATTGCTGGGGGAAGAAAACATTTGCTTTTGACTTATTGCTGCAAATAAGGATTAGTAACGTCATTCATCATGAGTCAGCTGTAGCAAGGTTATGAAACAAGTAGAGTATATGTAATCACATTCATGAATGACACACACAAATGGGTAATAAAAATGCAAGTACTGGAACAGGTTTAATAACCAACTGCTTATAGCACATTTCTTTCATGAATAGCTTCTCCCGAAAAAAATACAAAATGGATTATTAAGCTGAAAGAAAAAACGCATATTATGCAGAAAAGTAGTGAACTTTGAATTAACAGGTAATGAAACGTGTACTCAATATGTACGTACTCTAGCTGTCCTTTCCAAAACATTCAGTCATTATACCATGCGATATAAGACATACTGTCAAAACGAACTGCAACAAATACTTAAATAACTACATAGCATTTCTTAACTGACAGTAAATATATAAGCTTCATCACTATTCTCATCTGCAAAGAAAAACTTAAAAGTGGTGCGTTAAGTGGCCATATAAAATTTATCACTATCATCACCTGCAAAGAAAAACTTTATTATTCATATTAGCATGTTCTTCATATAACTATTCATCATCATTCATTATAATCTGCAAAAAGACCCTTCATTATTCATTATTCATATTACCATTTACTTCATACAACTATTCATAGTATAGAGTTTCTTATTTCTAGCATATTTCATCACTAAAATTAAGATGTGTAGTTCTGTCTGACAGCCTGCATCAATCGCCTCGTATTCTGAAAGAAAAATAATTAGTTAAGACTGCTATCATACGATGTGTATAGTATATTCTTGTTAATGCTTGTTAATTCTGATCCATTTACTCTTCATCACAAGGTATTCCATTTTCTTTCGTTCATACCGAAGGTGAAATTCACATTTCATAGTTATCCACTATGGTTTGTTTAATTTATTTCTTTTACACGTTATTGCTTTCTGACAATGATGAATAAGGATTAATATCTTGCACTTAAATCATATACCCATTAAATAAAAACTTGTTTCTAGTGATATAATTAAGTATACAGCATAGCATGACAGAAAACGTACTATGTCAAAAACATAGAGAGTGTTTAAGTGCAAAAAATGTACACAGAGTATCATAATGTAGTAGCAAAAAAAAAAAAAAAAAGAATGTAAAATAGTGACGATATTGAGACACCCATAAGGAAAAATGTAAAACTCAACTGGTGGTTGTTATATCTTAAAGATTTCGTAGTGCATACAAACAAAACAGGAAAACAATCATACATACACGAAAAATGGAAAATGTGCATGGTCTGATATATAACGACAAGAAATGACTTTCTTTGTGTTCAGATTGTATGTTGTGTAGTTGATAGAGGCGAGAGTTGAAGACTTTAATGGAGAAAGAATTTGATAAAATTAATGTGTCACTAGATACAATTGCATAATTGGTCATAAAATATGTAAGTTTATCTGGAAAAATGTGCACAGTCTGATGTGTAACGACAAGAAAAGCGACCTGCTAACCTTACCTTGCCGGACACTCGCCAAGAAAAAACATGATAATCATCAGTAAGTAGTCATATAAATATGATTGCATAATTGGTTATATAAAAATCAGGAAACGGCATTACAGTGTGATAAATCATAGAGTATGTTCATTCAATAAAGGGTTTAATATTGGAGACATGGTGATTGCCCTTGCTTTTTCTGGTTCTCAAAGTTTCGACGTGTACTACATTGGGGTGAGGAATGCTGCGAATTCGATATGGACCTGCGTATTGAAGCTCAAATTTGCTACATCTACTCTTTCCTCTGTTGGATAAATAATGTGTGTGTACTAATATCTTCTGTCCAATGTGAAAGTCACGGCGTGTACAAACCTGTTTTTGCTGTCTTCTCTGGCGCTCTGCGGCACGTTTGATGTTGTTGAGTGCAATGTCAATTATTTCATGGTGTCGTAGTCGACGAGAGGTAGAAAAAGATAATAATTCTTTAATTTTTTTAGGTGGTTCAACATTTTTCAGTATAACAGTCGGAGATAGCATAATAGATTCATTTGGTATGGAGTTAATTACATCCTGGAATGAGAGTATGTGTGTGTCTCAATCAATATGTTTTTTATGGCAGTATATTCTACATAGTTCTTTCATTAGTCGTTAACGAGGGTTCGAAGAAGCGTGATACCCGGATATATAGATCGGAGAAATGTTTCTTGATCGTAACATACGTGTCCATATCGCAGATCGAAACGGTGATCCATTGTCGGAAATTACTTTCAATACATGCCCTACATGGAATAAAAAATGTTTTACAAATGCATTCGAAACAGATTTAGCAGTAGCTTTGCGTAACGGAGTGAAGGTAACAAATTTCGAAGTGAGCTCAACAGCGACAAAGATGTAACAAAAACCTCTATTAGTTCTGGGAATCGGACCAAAAATGTCTACAGCGGCCACGTGTCTCAATTTAACAGGTACAATGGGATGTAGCGGAGGAATATGTGAAGTCGTGTCTGACTTAGCTTTCTGGCAGATTTTACATGTATATTCCTCGTCGAATACGTTTCTCCGTGTTGGCAAAATAACAGTTCTGTCTCAGTATAAGAAAACATTTTCTGGCTCCGTAATGTGCGTAACTTAAATGAGTATACCAAATTAATTTGTTAACAAGCGCCGGCCGCGGTGGCCTAGCGGTTCTAGGCGCGCAGTCCGGAACCGCGCGACTGCTACGGTCGCAGGTTCGAATCCTGCCTCGGGCATGGATGTGTGTGATGTCCTTAGGTTAGTTAGGTTTAAGTAGTTCTAAGTTCTAGGGGACTGATGACCACAGTAGTTAAGTCCCATAGTGCTCAGAGCCATTTGAACCATTTTGTTAACAAGCTCGTCACGAATACATAGTAACTAATTGTTGCTGTCAGGGTGAGAGCGGCGAAACAGAACATTATTCCGTACAGTTAATGGTTTCTGATGGTAACATTATTCCTATGTTGCCAAAGGTGTTTAATTTCTTTCCTATGTTGTCTTTACTCTGCTCTTGTGCTTTGTCTCGTAATGACGACGAAATGAAATTTTCGAATGCAACTTGTTGAATATACATGACGCTGAAATTTGCCTGGCAGAAGTTGGTTGCGATGTCTTGCTGATTGTTGCTGAGAGAACGGGATAGTGCGTCTGCTACAATAATTTGCGTACCGGGAATGTCAACAATTGTAAAATTAAATTCCTGTAAATAAAGTTTCCATCTGCTTAACCTGTCGTGTGTAAATTTTGCTGAAAGGAAAAACTGTATCGCTCTATGATCTGTGTAAACGGTCGTATGTCTTCCATAAAGAAAATGCCGAAATTTCGTAAATGCCCATACAACACATAATGTTTCAAGGTCTGTAACAGAATAATTGCGTTCAGCAGGTGACAGAATGCGACCCGCAAAGGCGATGTTTTTAATTACTGTAGAACCATCTTCTTCAATTTCCTTAATAAGGTGTACGCCTAAAGCGGTGTTAGAACTGTGGGTGGCAATGGAAAAATTTCTAGTAAGATCTGGATGTGATAAAAGTGGCGCATTCAACAAAGCTTGTTTCAGATTGACAAATTCAGGATGTGCTTGGCTATTCCAGGACCAAGTAGTGTTTTTACCCACCAATTGACATAATCTAGGGGTGTCTAAAGCAGAGTAATGAATAAATTTACGAAAAAAGTTAATTAAACCCAAAAAGCTGCGTAGTTGTTTCCTCGTCGGAGGAACAGTAATGTCACGTAAAGCCTGAAGTTTTTCCGGGTCAGGCGCAATGCCTGCTGCTGAAATTACATGTCCAAGAAATTTTATAGAAGTTTTGCCAAAGTGCGATTTACTGAGATTAGCTGTGAGTCCTTGTGCACGAAAAGTTCGTAACAGTTGTTCAATAATCAAATTGTGCTCAGACCAGTTAGCTTCTGCAATAAGAATGTCGTCTACATACGTTGTGATTCTGTCTTTTAATTCTGTCGGAAGTATAGTATTCAAACCGCGAATAAATGCTGCTGAAGAAATAGTTAAACCGAACGGTAATTTACAAAATAGATAACAGTCACCAAAACAGAGAAAAGCCGTGTAGTTTCTGCAGTTCGGATGGAGCTGAATGTGCCAAAATCCCGATTTCAGATCTAATGTGGAATAAATAGCAGTACCGTGAAATTTCTGTAGAAGTTCTTCTAGTGTTTGAGGGCGGTCTGTTTCATTAATAATAATGTCATTGATGTGACGCGAATCAAGCACGAGGCGAAGTGAACCATCCTTTTTCTTAACAATATGGAACGGGTTTATGTACGGACTAACTGCCGGTTCAATAATACCTTGGTCAAGCATAGCTTGCAATTCTTTCTTAACTTGTTCTCTGTGAATATACGGAATGGGATAATGTTTGGCTTTAAACGTGTCGTGCTGCTTAACTTGAAATTCATACATAAAACCGGACATAGTACCAGGGACGTTGTCAAAAACTGGAGCTCGCTGTAAAAGAATTTTGTGTAGTTGAGTACGTTCGTCGTCTCTATTTGCACTGCTCTGTTTAACTTTATCAGAAATCATCTGTATAACGTCATAGTCGGCTTCGTCTGGAGTATTATAGTTGTGTACGTACGTATCTGTGAACAATGTCAAATGACAGTCTATGTTACGTGATGCAGAAATGACCTCTGTACGATTAATTGTTTGTTCTTCTGCAGATTAAGAGTGCTGAAATTCTAATGCCAGTTGTACATTTTCATCATTTAACATTAAATAGGAATTTTGAAAGTCAATAAATGCGTCGTGTTGTACCAGAAAATTCGTACCTAAAATAACGTCTGTTATTAATAAGGGAACAATCCAAAAATTTGAGTGAAACGTATGACCTGCAATACAAAACGATAAGTGTGTCTGTAGTATTCTTTTTGTTACATTCGTTGAAAGTTTCCTCATTTATAACTGACATAGGTGATCCAGAATCGATTACTGCTGAAAATTTGGATGATCCAATCCTTACTTCAATGACAGGGTTTTTTGAATAACTGGTCTTTCCTGCAAAAGAGTGTCTCGGATGTCGTCAAAAGTAATAACATTTTCGTGAACAAGATTCTCTGTGTCAAAAGTATTGCTTGCGTTGCTGGAAGATGCAACCTGTACTGTATCTAGTCAAATTCTATCTGACGTGCTATTATTTGCGGGAGGATGCTGTGGCATTTCAACTATTTGTACTGTTCTGTTATTTCTTCCTGACGTATTACGTTCGGGATGATATCTACTGTCTGGTTCATTCATGACAATCTGTTGTTGCGGATGATTTTGTTGCTGGTAAGACCGACTGTTATTAAACGTACGATGAAAATTGTGCTCGTTACTTTTACGTCTGTCATGATAGTCATTTCTACACGGTGCATTGCGATATGAGTTGAAATGGTGTGTTTTCTGTACGTACTGATTTCCTTGTTGCTGCGCGTTTTTATTTGGTGTGGCCGACGCTATACGTGTAGGTGGCGAAACATTAAAGCTTGGTTGACCTTGCAGACTGCATTGTTGGTTAGGTATGCTAACCGATTGGTTTTGTTGCTGTCGTTGGGAAAAACCTCTATTGTTACCAAAATGTGTTTCCTGTTGCTGATAATTTTGACGATACTGATAATTAAAATTATGTTTGTTATTAAAGTTCTGGTGGTTGTCGTTCCTGAAGCGTCTATTACCTTTGCTATTGAAATAGCGTGGCTGATCGTAACTGCTGTATGGTTGTTGACCTTGGTTAATATGTGAAATATTTTTGTTTATGAAGGAATAATCTGATTGCTGAACTTCCAAAAGCTGTAACAGATCTCTAAATGCCGAAATATTTTCTTTCTGCTGACCTGTTAAAAGTGATACTCTTAATGATCGTGGTAATTTAGAAATACATAATTGGATAAGCGCAGATTCACTGTATGGCTCACTTAAGTACTGGTTTTGTTGGACCATGTCTTCAAAAAATTGCGTGACAGTGGAAAAACTTGAGTTCTCATAATTCGGTAAACTTATTAAGTGATCCTTGATTCCGCACTGTGTCGCCTTCGACCAATACGCTGACAGAAGAGCATTCTGAAATTCTTCTACCGAATAGCATTGTCTTGCGATCGGTCTCATACGAGTTGCCGGTTCGCCTTCCAAAAAACTGCAAATAAATTCAAGTTTGTGTGTTACGGGCCAAGTTGGTGGAAAAGCAAAGCTAAATTGTTGTATCCAATCCAAGGGGTGAATTTGTGTTCTGTCATTTTTAAATACCTTAAATTTTCTCACGGATAGAAAGTGCTTGTAGTCAAAATTATCGTCTCGGAATGTCTGAACAGGTTCAGGATTGTATGCTAATCTGTTTGTCTGTGACTTCTGAATCTAAGACACGTACGCTCTCTAAATTACGTAAGTTACACTGGCTGTGTGAGTGTGACAAATGTTCGGAGAGTGGCGTATGCTGTGATGTGTTAACGGCTGAAATTTTTTTTCATCTCCGTCACTTCGTGCTGTTAAGATGACAATTTTCTATGTAATGTATTATTAGACGAACCTATCTCACTGATCGTCTGCTGTAAATTTTGGAATTCGGGTGTTTGATTAAACGAAACTGGTGACGTATCGTCTGATTTGGTGTCATTATTACTTTCGATAACGTCAATACGACTGGCCAATTCATCATATTTTTCAGTCAGTACATTTACCTGATCATCGTTTTTAGTATCACAAGCATTAATATGTTTTTGTAGTTTATGTGTGTTTTTGTTCAGTTTCTTAACGTCTGCTTTGATGTCATCCAGATCCTGTATTAGTTCCAACTTTTCAAGTCTGTTGGTCTTTGTCTGAAAGTCTAATGTGTGTGTGTCTGTTTTTGTTTTAAGATCGGAGATTTAATCATGCAATTCGGTGTTCAACTGTTTGATTTCGTCTGATACTGTAGCAATATTGTTGTCTACGTATGTTTTTGCTTTCGTAAACAATTTACGCTTGTCTTCCTGTCTTTGTGCAGAAATTGTTTCCATGACATGTTGCTTTACTTTATTCTGTTCCTGTATAAATTTACTGTAATGCGCTTCACTGTTTTATAGGTGGTGATTAAAACGTTCGTCAATTTGGCTGTTCTGTTGGTCAAATTTCGCGTCTACTTTCGCATCCAGTGTGCGTGAAAGTTCTGCTGACATTAATTTAAACTCGTCGCGTAACTGTGTTGCATTTTCAGAGCATTGTTTAGCGACTGCACTAATTTCATCTCTAAGTAATTTAGTTGTGGCTGCATGTGTATTACTTAATTCTTGTGCCACAGATCTAATTTCTTCACTAGTGTTCCTAGCACAAGCCTTAATTTCCTCACGTAATTGTTCTTTAGTATCATGACATTGCGCGGCAACGGTTGTAATCTGTTCACTAAGTTGTTTGAAATTGTTGTCTTGTTTTTCATTAAGTAGTTGTTTGAGATTTTCATTATTTTCATTAATTTGTAGCAATAATGCCATAACTTGATCCAAGCCAAAATTAGCGACTCTTTTCTCTGAGCTGTGTGGTGGTGTGTCTGCATTTGTCACGTTTTGTGTAACCTTTGGTCATTCTCTGATTCTTGAACAGGTTCGCCAATTGGATATGAATTGTTAGTCACTACCTCGGAATCAAATAAATCTGACGTACTTTGAGTACATTGTTCACCTCCGTTGGAAAAATTTATCTGTTCACTACGTAAATTTTGCAAATCGGGTGTGTCAAGCTGGGCAGCGTTCATTGCAACGGAACGTGCCGCGTCATCAATTGTTACATTTACTCTGGACATAATTGCATTTGTTTGCTCATCATTAGGATCAAAATCAATACTAGTGATCAGCAGGCACTGATTATCTGTAATTAGGGGATGATCATTATCACACTGAGTGTCGCAAGTATTATCGGTCCAATTATTCGAGTCGGCTATTTCACTCATTGCACATCGCGATGTACTGTTAACAGTTTTTCGCGGCATTTTTCACAAATCAAAATTGAGCACAAAATGAAACAAAGACAAAGCGAAATGGAACAAACACGATTACAACAAAGTGCAATAAATTGTCGATGACCTGTGAAAGAAAAAGTGACAATTAGTAAATGCATTGCGCCAGATCAAACTACATTTAAGTAAATAAGAGCAGATATATGACTACTTCTCAGAGAGTCACAAAGAAATACGATCCTGGCCGGTTGTCGTCAAGTGTAACCTCCCCGTAAAATATTAAATAAATATTATGGATAATGATTCTGATTTAGTGTAACCTCAAAACAAAATTCTTTCACAGTGTAACCTCCCCACAAAATTCATTTACATTTAATCTATCCACAAAATTCTTTCTGATTTAATCTAAGCCCAAAATTCATTCACATTTAGCGTAACCTCACAACAGAAAAATTCCTAAACCTCTCAACAGTAAAAATTATAATTATGTCGTTCACTTATGATTTTTCAATAATTCACTGTGAATTTAACCTGGTAAATTTTGGACGACAGCACTGCTTCGTCATGGCCCTGAAAGATCATTCTGAATAAAAAAAGGAAAAAATTCTTACCTCAATGAAGTCGCCGGATATATCTGCTCTTACAATTAATTTTTCCGGCGCAGCTCTGTGCAGTGCTGGCCGATATATCTCTCATTTATGAAAGGAAGCAACTGATTTTTTTTTCTTTTGCAACAATCAGGATGATCATGGATGGGAGAAATGAGTAAATTCTTTAAATTGAAATGAATGGTTGTTAAAAGTTACTTTTTGTGAGCAAGATTATTATTGCGAGATTTTTAAACCATTTACATGGGACTTGAGATAACATTACTACATATGCGCGAGGCTGCTTCTTACCTTATACAATAATACTCAGGCTCTGGCATAGCTGCACCGCGACCGGGCCAGCCAACACGATACACCAGACCAGACCATAGCAAACTCCAGACTATCAACAACTTACTGCTACAGCTACACAGTTCCTACCACAATCTAACATAACAGTCGCGACACTTCGCCTCGATTTTGTTGCCTACAGTGCCACAAGCGCCACAAGCGGCCGGTAGGTTGAACTGTGAGTTCGGTGCGATCATGAAAGCTAATAGTGATTGTTTATTTTGATTTATACAATGGTTTTTACCATCGGCAGCGTTTGTAGCTCAGTAAATTGCGGCAACAACAGGAAGAAGACACGACAGGTGTCTTTTTTTAGGTCTCCTGAGGATCCTGAGAGGCATATACCATCATGTTACTAAACTGTATCATCAGGATTCACTTGCAAATTATATGTTTATAAATGATGAATGTTTCGTTTTAGGAGCAGAAAATGGCTAGTTAACAGCAGACGAGAAGGCCTCATGAAGAAAGACCCAGTTTACCCGTATAATAATATTAGGTTTTGTTCGCTACGTCTCGAACAAAACCAGTTCATGAACGCAGACAATAACAAATTCTTGTGGAATGCAGTACCTACACTGTTTGACATTCCAAATAAGCCACCTCAACTGACGATGAAGAGGAAACTGCCACAAAGATTCGACACTCAATCTAAAGCTGTAAAACAGTCCTATGACACAGAAGCAGCCAGTTCAACTCTCCATGTATCAGTGCCAGATTCGTGTGAATCATCAACACAGACCTGCTTTGACGATTAAGTGGTTAGATCAAGTGCAGCTGTTCATGTCTTACAAATGCATGTGAAGTGTCATAATGTGCAGATCGCTAGAGTTCGAGCGAAACTATTACGGGACAAGGAAAGTGCCTACAGACAGCGACAGGAACTGTATCAGAAAGATCAAGTGAACAAGGACAAACGAGTGTTGAAGACTATGGAATCCCGATATTTAAAAAAAAGATGCCCTTGACTTGTTGTTAAGCCAGATTAGCATGCCATTGAAAGAGAAACGTGGTGCAAGATTGAAAGACGAAAATAAGCTATTTGCTCTAAATTTGATGATGGTCGTACATGTGGCAACAGGTGACAATGGAAAACACAGTAGGCCTACAGAACGATTAACATAAGGTGCAATTCTGTCCAATGTCACAAGTGTTTCTTCACGAATGTGCTGTAGCTTGCCACTCTATACATGGTTTTTGTCCATACTTGCGCTTATTTTAGAATCATAGAATCATTTTTAGAAACATATAGGCCTTCTGATACTACACAAATTCTTGGAGGCAAGAAAATAACACAAATAATTCGGAAATTACGTAGGAAATGGATGCTAATAAACATTATGCTTAAGAAGCGCCTGATGTTCACCTTACCGGCCGCTTGGAGCGCTAGTGCCGCTCCTTCTGTCAAACGGCAACAAATTTCACAGTAGTGAGTGTCGCGACTGTTATGTTAGACTGTGGTTCCTACTCTAGTCAACACTGCTCTCTGGTCAGAGACCTTGCATATCGCAGGCAGCGCATGAGCAATACATCGAAATTACATCTGCTCGGACCTCTTACAATTTGATGAGCACAATAGCAATATGACGCCACCAACTTCATCTGAAGTCAGCTGGATGGAACACATCTGGGAGTCTATGGGGTTCCAGTTCCGTGCCCACGTATTACAGACCCATAATTTACAGTAATTACGTGGCTGGTGAGTAGACATCTGCTGGCCGGAGCGGTTCTAGGCGCTACAGTCTGGAACCGCGCGACCGCTATCCTGCCTCGGGCATGGATGTGTGTGATGTCCTTAGGTTATTTAGGTTTAAGTAGTTCTACATTCTAGGGGACTGATGACCTGAGATGTTAAGTCCCATAGTGCTCAGAGTCATTTGAACCATTTCAACCAGTAGACATCTGATGGTAGACACATCCATAATCGCTTGAAGGACTTGCAGAATCCATGCCATTGAGGATCACTTGTGCATTGCGTTAGAAAGGTCGCCTAGTATGGCGGGGTCTTGTATCACTGCTACGCGATACAGTCAATACCAATAGTGACTGTGACTTACAGCGATACAGTTTATGCCCGAGTAACAAGAGGCGCAACAAGCGTCTGCGTTATCGACGCTCTCAGCTAGAGACAAGGGTGCAAAAGCTGGCTGCACACCGCATTAAAGTCAGTACACTCCGTATGGAACTAATCCATGCCATATCAGACCTATGACATCGACTTGTGTATTCTCTTGATCCTTCTTGTTGCTTCCTACTAGAACTCTCTGTCTGGCTTACGACGATTTTGGCTTCTCTCACTGGGTCTCCGACAATGTCCTGGTCACTTTCTGACGCTGTGTATATGTTCACAGTTTCGCAGCTTCACCGCTGACATTCAGGAAATCAAATATTCAGTTGTGTATTCTAGTTCACTACTAAAAGCTGTAAGTAGGCTGTTTAGGTTTTTATACTGGTAACGCCACGTAGCGCTCTGTGTGAAAATCACTGACTGTGCTGTGTGCAGTCTGTGGCTGGTTAGCATTGATGGAATATTCGGTGTTGTAGTATTGATCAGTTGGATGTGAACAGCACGTAGCGTTGTGCAGATGGAGGTGAGCCGCCAGCAGAGGTGGATGTGGGGAGTTAGATGGCGGAGTTTTGAGAGCGGATGATCTGGATGTGTGTCTATTAGAGAGAGTAAATTTGTAAGACTGGATGTCATGAACTGATATATATATATATTATGACTTTTGAACACTATTAAGGTAAATACATTGTTTGTTCTCTATCAAAATCTTTCATTTGCTAACTATGCCTGTCAGTAGTTAGTGCCTTCAGTAGTTAGAATCTTTTATTTAGCTGGCAGTATTGGCACTCGTTGTATTGTAGTACTTTGAGTAAGAAAGATTTTTGTGAGGTAGATTCATGAAAGGTATAGGTTATTGTTAGTCAGGGCCATTCTTTTGTAGGGATTATTGAATGTCTAATTGCGTTGCGCTTAAAATATTGTGTGTCAATTTAGTGTTGATCAGAATAAGTAAAGAGTGAAACGTCTGAGTATGTTCAGTTCTGCTGTTTGAAAATCAAATAACGTAATGGGTTTACCAGCACAGTAAATTATTAATTTTTCTAAGGGGAGGTTTCATATGTCGACCCTTAGCCGAGGATACCTCACTGGAATCTTATGATTTTTTCTTATAGTTTGTGTAATTAGTGTAGCTATTGTTTATTGCAAGTGCGCAATTACAGAGAGAATTTCCTTTGTAGTTGTAGTCTTCCATTGTTGTACAGTAAAACAGTTGGGGCATGCATGCATGCAGATTTGCACCTAGTAATTCACAGCTGCACTAGCAATTAACGAGATATTATTTTCAGTGCTATGCTAATGTGTTTTCTTGTTTTTGCTTTTCAAATTGTGCTTTTCTGTGTTATTGTGTGAAATATTGTGACAATAATGGCGTGTGAAAAACGTATTACTAGGCTCCAAAGTAAACTGAGAAATGACAGTGAAGACGAAAGCAGTGTGTTAGCTCCACTGTGTAATGAATTAACTAATGTTCTACATAGTAATTTGGTACTTGTGCATAGAGGAATGGATCAGGTAATAAATGATCGTGTAGACAATGAACCAGTTAGTGAACAGGGAAGCATTATCGATTGATCGGTCTGCAACAGCTCGCCTCAAGATTCCGAAATGACAGGACACAATCTTGCAAATACTGTAGATTCAGGTTTTGCGTCCTCACCGTTTTCTCAAATAAGTCTAGATACATTTTCCGCTTTTCAAAACGCGAATATTGCCGGTTCAAATGCACTTCCGAATGGCACTGGGGAACATGTTTCAGAAACCAGTGCACTGTTATTACAATTAATGCAACAAATGGGACAAAAGCTTCAAAAGTTAGACACAATGGAACAAAATCTTCAAAAGTTAGACACAATAGAACAACACCAGAGACAAACACAGCAACAGCTTCGAAAGTTAGACACCACACTTGAACAAACACTTGAAGGTTTAACTGCTGAGTTACTTAAAATCGATCGAAATGTCAAAAAGTCTGTAATGACGTAAAAACACAAATTTGTGAGCATTTCCAACCTATTTTTTCGCGTCATGAAAATGCATTACAGAATCACGAAGCAGCCATAGAGGAAGTGCAAACTATTGTTCATGAAAATCACGACACCTTGCAAGCTAAAGTTGATTCAGTTGTATCTACCGATTCGGTTAAGCTACTTGCAAAAACTCAGGAAAACTTAAAGGACACAGTAGCCACATTTTTTCAATACAAATGGACACTTGAAACTTGGTTCAGAAAAACAAACTGAGGAAATCAATTCACTATCGGAGAAAGTAGCCGAACTTTCGTATCAGTTCCCTAACTTATCTGCAAAGGTAGATGATGATCTGAATGACACCATACCTGTAGCCTTCACTGACACAGAGGAGTATAAACAAATTAGAAAATTCAAACAAAATCAAAATCAAATCAATACAAAGAGAAATCCGGGAAGTACAAGATCAGTTGACACAGGTAATACAAGAATTACATACTTCAGAGGACACTCACACTCCAATATGGGAAGATGGACATAGAAATACGGAACAGCCACAAAATAATAACACAGGGCACTTCGGAAATTATGAAAGAAATTGGCAAGGTATACCGAATTTTGAAATGGAACCGCCGAAACGAAGTAACAATGACCGATATGAGACTCGCCGACATGATGATTTTGACTGTAAGCTGTTCAGTACTACACGTAAATTCAAAACATTTAAGAATTCTGGCAACGACATTCATCCACAAGCATGGCTTCATCAATTCTCTCATTGTTTTCCTCCGGACTGGTCATTGGAGCACAAGTTAGAATTTATGTGTGGTTATTTAGAGAATGAACCATCTGTAAGAATGCGATCGGTCATTCACGATTGTCGCAGTGAAGGAGAATTTTATCATGCCTTCCTCTCAGCATATTGGTCTCAAGCTACACACGACCGAGTAAAACATAGCATCATAATGATGAAACATTTCGAACAATCAATTTTCCAGTCTTGTGAACTATTTTGAAGACATGTTGCATAAGAATCAGTATCTGTCAAACCCATACAGTCCCTCACAACTCATCCGCATTGGCTTAATCAAATTGCCTGAACATTTACGACATATTATTTTGACAGGACGTTGCAAAAACGACATTGAATCTTTTCCGGGACTGTTACAAGGATTGGAAATTGCCACTGACTGACGCGAAAACAGGAACACAACAGTTACAGCTCACATTCGTCACAATTCCGCGATGACAGAAATAATAACTGGACACGACAAGGCTATTCTTACAACGCAAATCATGACCGAAACAGACACCACCCGTATGATAACTGTTGGCAGAATAATAGTTGCAGAGAAAGATCTCACTTCCGTAGTAATGAATATGACAGAGATAACCATAGAAACAGACTATATGGGAAACAAAGTAGTTATTATCAAGGGAGACAGAATAACTTCAGATACAACGGTCCACCGCGCAGTTACGATTCTGGGAGAAATTCTCCACCACATGTCCGACAAAAAAGAAACTATGGAAACTACCGACATAACGACAGACCTGAATGTCATCAGAACTGGCAGGATTCAAAAAGGGCAGGGCCCTCTCGACAATTTGTAGAAGTTAGGTCTCCTAATCCTAATAACGACGCGCGCCAACAAAGACACAGACAATGACACACACCTCAGGCAGCCACGTGCGTCGGCTGCCTCAGAGAAAAATAACATAGACCTTGAGAAAAATTTTAGCATTCCTTACCGACATATATAACATGATAATTGCTTTGAAGTTGAAAATCTGCGAACTAGGAAGGGTAAAGGATTGCACCACATTTCACATGTAAAACCGTTTATTGAGAGATAATCTGCTTTTTAACTTAGTCTCTGCCATAAAATTTTTCACTTCAAGTTACTAGTACGCTTTATCACACTTAGAAACTGTTAACATGCAACAATGTTTTGAAGTTAACTATCCAGTCTAGAACCTAAGGAACATATTTAGACAGTAATTACAAATGCATTGTAATAGTGAACAGTCGACACAGTGTTTTGTGAGTGTACATTCTTGCCTGTTAGTTGTAGGATTATGTAACGACTATAAGGCTCACATACCTAGAACATATACCAGTACTGCTAATGAGATGTTAATGCAACATTTTGATTTACTTGAAAATACATTCTGGATTTAAAGTACTTTCTGAGAGATACAAGATGACACAGTGGTCAGTTATTTGACAGCTACACGATTATATCACGACGCTACTAATGAGTGACACAATTTATATTATTGCTTTTGCGTTATATCTGTTTCACATCTGCACAGTTTTTCTGAATTCTTCTGGAAAGTAAAACATGTTTTAGTAGTAACTTTTGTGGTATAGCTACAATGAGACAGCCTTTTTCGTAGCACAACAATAAGTTACGGTATAGTACTTTCTTGATCACGGTAATGTACTTAATAACTACGATATCTATACGCATAGCATTTCGCTTTTGTTTATTACGAGGTAAGTACATTGACTTCTACAGAACTTTGCTTACGGACGACGATAATTACGACACTTGGCACATTTTTTACCCTTAAGTAATGACAGAGATTATCTTATAACAAAACGCACAGTTTAGCGCTACATTACACGTATTTGACTGATTAATTTTGTACTTGAAACAATAATTTTTAGATTTTTGAATTACAAAGATACAAAGGTTTTCCATATCACATTTCATTCGATTGCTGTAATCTGTAACACCTGAGGGTATAATTACATTAATGCTCATGGGGTACACGCCTACTTTGTGTACTAAGTGTGTGGCAAGCGCTAGGAGCCCTAGCTAATATGGTATTTGCTTATACAACTTTACACATCGGTACCATATTTCTGTAACACAGAATTACACAGCTATCTGATCATTTAACTGAGAGAGACCATTTTTTTTTTTACTACGTCAGAGACACATGTTTACGCAATTACACAGTTGGATAACTTCACACTTATGTAATTGTATTTTGTCTGTACTTTGTGAACTGTTCATATTTTTTTCGGTACCATTGTGATACTAAGAGAGCTTTGAATGATGTATTTGGTATGGGATCATGATTTTTAAAGTACGTTTGAGGTAGGTGACAATACTGAAATGAGCAGAGAATTTTTTTGGGGTTTTGAAATTATTGCAGAAGCTATGACGTTTTTGAGATTTGACTGAGGTGTTATGATGTTATTATTACGATGACGATGCGCATTATCCTGTTGAGGTAAGTTTATGATCAATAAGCTGATGCTACATGAGAAATTTGGTTGTGCTACGTATTTATTATGATGAAATATTGAAGAAGTGTCGACGATTATGTATATGTGTAATAAGGTAAGGAATAACGAATAGTGGTTAGGGACTCTGATTTGTGAAAAAGGATGTTGGAAACCAAGAATCGTACTTTAAGAGTTATGAAACATGAGTGCATGTGTGAATGTATCACACCACTGCCATTCATGAGATTTCGTTTATACACATTTCTACTGCAATTTTTCGGCCTGTTAAATTTTGTTGGTATCAAACTGTCACTGTAGCAGAGACCGCTGTCGTAAATATTTGGTAAGAAAGCTAAGTGACTTTGACATAATGCACTACAGGTGCCCAGCGGAGCCAGTCGCCTGGAAAAAAAGCCATTAGGTGGAGAAAAAAGAGGCCATTAACCTTGCTATTGACATGCCTTTGTAGAAATCATCGCAAATATGACACGCTATGACTTGGAAACATATGATTATACTGTGGGGCTCGTACTTTGTGCTGCTTACTGAAATGCTTATGAATTGATGGGAAATATTCTTACATCTGCACACCTGATTATGACAAGTGTCTTTCTACGAGAGTTGAAAGAATTTCTACTGACTTATGAATTGCCACATAGCTACTGAATGATGTTTTTATGCTTTGCTTTACATAGTTGTTTATTTCATTTGATATCTGGTTTCCAGCTGTGTTGCAGCATTGGTTTTACAAAATAAACTTAAATGCATTTGATAATGTGAGCACTTTCTGTCAACAGATCTGTTAAATAATAATTTTATGATCCAAGTTCTTAAAAAAAGGAGCACTTGGAAAGGAAAGACCAATAAGAAGGGACTAATAACAGTAACTGCATACATAATTTTCTTGTCAAGTACTTGGTAATTTTCTTGTAGAATAAGTTGTGGTGCACCACTTTAATGGCATAGACACTAAGATGTGAATAGACGTTTCCCTTATCTGCACTGTTGTCTTTAGTGTACTATTTTTTCTGCTTGTGGGTTTGTCATGTTTAGATATAAGTTATTGCGTTTGTTGCTGCTGTTTGCCAGGCATAGTTCAACTGAATTTTACAGTTTTACTACTGATTTATTTTTCTTGTTGCTGCACATTGGCATATATTAGTTTTAATGTTGCATTTGCTTTGCTAATTTATATTTATTGCTGCCAGCTTTGTCAATTTGCATTTTTTGTCTTTGCTGTTTGTGTTAATTTTTTTGTGCTGCTGCATTGCCTCGTCCCTTAGTATATGCATCTGAGCTCAGTAGATTTAAGTTAGCTTAAGACAGGGGTAGACCACATAAGAAACTAACTATGACACATAGGGAAAAAACGCATTGAGAAGTTATATGAAAAAGATGTGTGCAAAAATGAGTATTGTACAATGAGAAATTTTTATTTTGAAAGAGGATTTGAACAAAACAGTAGGGTTTAGGGACAACAGGGTTAGATAGGATTTTTTTTGCATGAGCAAATGTTGAAATAAGAGGAAAGATCTATGGAATGAAGTTTTGGGTTGGACTGCAGTACCAAATGTTACACTGAAAACGAACCCTGTCCTTTCCTTTTGTGTTATTCCGCTATGTGTTTGTGTGCCCTTGTGTATTTGTGTTTTTTCTGTCCTTATGTGTTTAGCTAATAAGATTTATGTTGTAATATTTTTCTGATACTAAGCTACATTCACTATGATGAAGAATACTGTTACCTGCAAATATAATTTACATTAATACTATGTTATTTACTTTGTAAAGATGTTTAGACATTATTTATTCTGTTCTGTTATAATGCTCATGTGTGAAATTAATGTATCGAAAACTATTCTCATTATTTTATTTATTTTCTTACGTCATAATTCCTGTAAAACTGATGTATATGTTTATTTCTATTCTTTTGTAAAGCCTGTATTACTACAAATGTTATTTGTATTATTATGTTTTAATGATGTTTTCAGTACCTTTGTAATTGTATTCTCATGTTATAAAATTGTAATTGACACCAGTTCATCAGATTAAGTAGCTTGTAAGCATTCATTTCACTGCACACATTTCTGTTGGTCATAGTATATGCACAATATGTGAGAAGTTGGGACTGTTAGTGTTTGCACGTGTGTTAATAATTCAGCAAGGGACTGGTTAACAGCATTGGTGGTTCTAAGGACAATTCCAAAAACTTTGTGAGTGCGCAAGTGGTCGTTTTTAGACTTGCTATATTCTCCGCAAGACTCCTCGATGGTGATTGTGCACCTGCACAGTCGAAACAGATGGCTGCTGGCCATCTCTACAAGAACTACAGTGGGTCTGCATCTTTGATGGCCCTCCAATACCATTATTTCTACAAGGACTGCAGTGGGTCTGCACCTCTCGTGGCCCACCAATACCATAATCTCTACCAGGACTACAGTGGGTCTGCTCTGTGATGACCTACCTACCAATATTCTTCAAAACTTTGACTGACTCTATTGCGGGTTTGCTCTGTTGTGGCCATTACCTGTCTACATGTCAAGAGACAGCACTGTCTTTCTGTTGGAAGGACAACACTACTTCTTCAAAATGGTTCAAATGGCTCTGAGCACTATGGTACTCAACTTCTGAGGTCATTAGTCCCCTAGAACTTAGAACTAGTTAACCTAACTAACCTAAGGACATCACACACATTCATGCCCGAGGCAGGATTCGAACCTGCGACCGTAGCGGCTTCTTCAAGACTGCATGAAAATCCATCACTTCCATGTGCATTTTCTTTTACTGCTCAGACTCTGACAAAAAAAAGAACTGTAATTACAACTGTGATGAACGATCAGGACTGTCTTGATGAGAACAATTTTTGCTTCTGACCAACATTGTATCGACAAGTGTGTGCATCTGATGCCTTAGTTATTGTAATTACGAAAAATTTTATCAAATCATTATTGGCCACTGCCCAAAACAATTTGTAAAATATTTTGTGGAGAGCTTGGGGCTATGTAAGTAGGCTGTTTAGGTTTTTATATTGGTAACGCCACGTAGTGCTCTGTATGAAAATCACTGACTGTGCTGAGTGCAGTCTGTGGCTGGTTGGCATTGTTGGAATATTCGCTATTGTAGTGTTGGGCAGCTGGATGTGAACAGTGCGTAGTGTTGCGCAGTTGGAGGTGAGTCGCCAGCAGTGGTGGATGTGGGGAGTGAGATGGCGGAATTTTGAGAGCGGATGATCTGGATGTGTGTCCATCAGAGAGAGTAAATTTGTAAGACTGGATGTCATGAACTGATATATATATATATATATATATATATATATATATATATATATATATATATATATATATATATATATATGACTTTTGAACACTATAAAGGTAAATACATTGTTTGTTCTCTATCAAAATCTTTCATTTTCTAACTATGCCTATCAGTAGTTGCTGCCTTCAGTAGTTAGAATCTTTTATTTAGCTGGAAGTATTGGCGCTGGCTGTATTGCAGTACTTCGAGTAACGAAGATTTTTGTGAGATAAATGATTCATGAAAGGTATAGGTTATTGTTAGTCAGGGCCATGCTTTTGTAGGGATTATTGAAAGTCAGATTGCGTTGCGCTAAAAATATTGTGTGTCAGTTTAGTGTTGATCAGAATAAGTAAAGAGTGAAATGTCTGAGTATGTTCAGTTCTGCTCAGCTGTGTGAAAATCAAATAACGGAAGGGATTCACCAGCACAGTAATTCATTAATTTTTCTAAGGGGAGGTTTCAAAGTTGATCATAATGTTTCGGCTTAGAAGTCTAGTTCCCACTATATTCTCTTTCCGTTCTTCACAGAGTCCTCATTGAGGGCCATGAAGGGACCATTCCAACATGCATGCATGCTGATTCCGGTGCCTATTCTGAGCACCAAATAAACATGACTGAAATATACCTAGCCCCCACCTGTCCTCAGTTCTCATAATGCAGCCACTACTCATGCCGTGCAACTTAATCACAAATAAGACTAGTTACGACTTTCTGAGACAACATTCAATTATCGATTGCAAAACGAGTTTAGTATGTTTTTAAGAACACAGTACCGATATACCGTACAACTATGGACACAGATGAATCAGTAACATTTTCCACGCTATAGGAGAAGACAAAAAAGTGTGAAATTTTGAGATCTAAAAAATCTGCACTTCAGGATCTGTGAGCTTCTCAGACTACATTGGTTGCAACATAGCGCAAGGGACAGTCAAAGAATGCCAGAGAACTTGTCTCGCTTAATGTACTTGTTTTAACGAGGTAGGTGGTGCTGTGGTTAGCACACTGGACATATTTGGGAGGACGATGATACAAAATCCCTGACCACCCATCCAGATTTAGATTCTGTGTGATTTCCTCAAGGGCACGCCGGTTTCCTTCCCCATCCTTCCCCAAACCAGCTTGTGCTCAGTCTGTAATGACCTCTTTGTTGACAGGACGTTAAACTCTAATCTTCCTTCCTTTCCTACAGTGGTTCCCGTCAGTCACAGAAGTTTAGCAACGTTGGGCATGGCTAGGTATACTGATAGAGTATACCATGTACTGTTAGCTGTAACGCAAAGAGACAGAGGGACGTTGGGGCGAAGTCCGTGATCACCAGTCTCTCTATCAATGTCCTGGCATCAATTCCAAACCACTCCGCAGGGGTGTCACGAACTAATGGCATCTGTCACTGCTGATGGTGTTCTCTCCGTCAGATGGCCCCTTGGTGTTACTCGAGAGGAGTAGACACAGGACCAGGACCGGGTTTCACCCTCTGCCTTCTGTCATCATCACCCAAAACAAACATGACACCACACTACACGCACCCATTACAGAAACGTACTCCATCAGATACACATGACAGGACAATTTTTACACTTCGTGAAGGAAAGGTGCCATTGTGCAGTGAGGATTGGAAAAACTTTTCGAATTAAGTGGAACCTGCTCTTTGGGGTCATCCAGCCAACAATGCCATACAACTTTACTCTTTTAGTCGTAGAAAACTATTTCAGCTATCCAATTGGCATCGCTGAACAATAATGTGTCAAACTGGGCATACACTTATAAAGGTCCACTTTACTAAACAATCTCAGATTGTTTTGGGTGGTTTCCCACATTAATTTCATCCAATGATTGTCAAGGTTTAACTTCTTACTTGCCATCTTCAGGCCTGAAGATGGCAAGTAAGAAACTTGCTGAAACGTTTCTGGAGAAAAAGAAATTGACTCGGTTGTCAACCCGAGAAGATTTTATCACCAAGGTTTAACTTCACGAAATATATATATATGTTCAGTAATGTAAAATGCAACATCCCTTTTATCTACATCTACACTCCGCAATCCACCTACAGCATGTGGAAATCGTTACTCCATACCACTACTGGTCATTTCCTTTCCTGTTCCACTCGTAAATAGAACGAAGGAAGAACGACTGTCAATATGCCTCAGTATGAGCTCTCATTTCTCATTTCTTATAGTCGTGGTCCTTACGCACATTGTGTGTTGAAGGCAACGGAATCGTTCTGCAGTCAGCTTCAAATGCCAGTTCTCTAAATTTTCTCAGTAGCGTTCCTCAAAAAGAATGTCGCCTTCACTCCAGGGATTCCCATTTGAGTTCCTGAAGCAACTCATAACACTTGCTTGTTGTTCGAATCTACCTGTAACAAATCTAGCAGTCTGTCTCTGAACTGCTTCGATGTCTTCCTTCAACCTGACGTGCTATGGATTTCAAACACTCGAGCAGTACTTAAAAATAGTTATCACCAGCCTCCTATATGCAGCCTCACTTTCCTAGAATGCCCTCTCTAGACCGAAGTCGACCATTCGTCTTTCCTCCTACGACCCTCAGGTGCTCACTTCATTTCTTATCGCTTTGCAGCGTTATGTACTGATATTTAAACGCCATAACTGTGTCAATCCGGACATAACTAGTGCTGTATCCGAGCATTATGGGTTTGTCTTTCCTACTGATCCGCACTAACTTAGATTTTTCCTCTTTTAAAGCCAACTGCCATTCATCACACCAACTACACAGAGATTTTGTCTAAGTCATCTTGTATCCTCCTAAAGTCACTGAACGACGACACCTTACCGTACACCTTAGTTTCATCAGCAAAAGACTGCAGATTGCTGCCCACCCTGTCCGCCAAATCATTTACGGTATGTATACAGAGAATAATCTCAGCTCTATCACACTTTGCTGGGGAACTGACGATACACTTCTCTCTGATGAACATTCGCCGTTGAGGACAACATACTGGATTCTATAACTTAAGATGTCTGAGCAACTCACTGTGAACCTATTCCACACGCTCGTACCTTCTTTAACAGCCTGCAATGGGGCACCATGGCATATACTTTCTGGAAATATGGAACCTGCCTCTTGTCCATCATCCATCGTCCTTACCATATCATGTGAGAAAAGGGAAAGCTGAGTTTCGCACGAGCGACGGATATTAAAACCATGCCGATTCCTTGGCACAAGTTTCTCAGTCTCAAGAAAATTTACTTTATTGGAACTGAGAATGCGTGCAAGGATTCTGTAGCAAACCGATGTTAAGGATATTGGTCTGTAATTTTGGGAGTCCATTTTTTTGCCCTTCTTATGGAACCAGGAGTGCAACAGCCCCTGCTTCGTCGGCATTTTCCGAATCTCTTTATTAACCCATCATGGGTCTAATCCGTCGTTAATCCACTTACTGGGCACATAATCTCTAGACCACGAGTTACAATCTCTTTAAACATTGGCCATAATTCTCTGTGCCCATCTCACTGAAACTAATTGATATCAGTTCACTGTACAAATGAGAGCCTGCTCTTTCCAGCAGAAATACTCTCCTAGCCTTCTTGACCGTTTCATCAACTTTCATAACCATAGTTGCTATAAAGACATCGTGATCGCTATTCCCTGCTCCCCTACTGACGTTGTCGATGATGTCCAACCTATATGTACCTGCAAGGTCTAAAATATTAGCATTGTGTGTGGGCTGTCGAATTAGCTGCTGAAGATAGTTCTCAGAAAAAGTGTTCGAAAGTATTTCGCATGACTGTCTGTCCGCATTCCCTCCAATGAACCCATAAACATACCAATCTAACCTTGGTAGGTTAGTCACCTCCAACCAGGAATGCATGATCTGAGTATTTACGTGCTAGGGATCACGGACATTATCTGAATGACTCTAGAACTGTCACAGCACTATCAAGTTTCCAGCAAAAACATTCAACAACTTACTTGGTTTCACCTAGACCTGTTATACACTACCAGATAACTTCACTGTCACATTCAACTTCGAACTCAATACTTTTATCAGCTGCAGTGAACACTCCCCCTCCTGTACCCCTAATCCATCTTTCCGATATACATTCAATGACTCACTAAATACCTCAGAGCTTCCCACTTCAGGTTTCAACCAGATCTCGGTCCTGAGGATAATTTGAGCATGAGAACTTCAAAGCAACTTGTTTGGACTACTTAATTCATTGAGAATGTCGGCAAAATTTAGTTTACTACTGATATTTATTTTTTTTAACCAGACATAAATTACGGTAAACAAGTTATAGATTGAATTCCCTAAGCAACTAAAAGACGCTTTAATACTTCACTGGGTGGATCCTGGTTCCCAAAGACAGTTCAGTTAGGTGATCAGTGAGTCAAGTACTCTGGCCCTAAAAATGTGGATAACGCAAGCTCAATTGATCTGACAATGAGCAGAATTTCATTGATCAAATCCACTGAAATTTCTGTACATAGGTTCATCTGAGAGCAAGTGGCGATTGAGATCTGTACACCCTGACAATGCCAGAGTGGCAGTAAGTTACCCTGTTTACTTTGTGCGACCACATGACTTGCAGCTGGCGAGTGGAGGTGAGACGTGGAGGTGGCATCTGTGAATCGATCGCGGCCACGAAAGAAATGCAAAAATCTCACGGATAGAGGTCAGGCAGACGGATCGCAATTTACTCTTTACCAGAGCCCTGAAATCACGGTAGATTTCATTGCGTGATACACCCGTTCGCTGGTCATAAAAAGGACCAGTTTGGCTCACTTATACGACAGAGCGCACAAGGATACCGAACGTCAAGACTGCTAAAACAAAAAAACGAATAAGCGTGCCCTCGACAAACGAGTAGTCCGAGACATTTGACGTCGCATTATTGGTACAGTGAGAACTTCACCACAGGCTCCCCAGCCTAAACTACTTGCAAGTGAAGTCAGTCTCAGGACACATCCCAAGTACAAACCACACATGCCAGAGTCTCAACAAGAAGTGCTTACAAGACCAAAGTTCTGCACCCAAGTGCTTCACACCTCTCCAGAAAAAAATTCCGTTTTCCCGTAAAGTGCATGATCGCCTTCACCCCATCTTGAGCCAATCACAAGGCTCTAGAGGCGCTAAATCTCCGCTTCCACACACAGCACAAACTCACGTCGAACCAGGGCAACAGTTAAGGAACCTGTGTCTCTTTCTTAAGTTTTCGCAGAGGGGGAAGAAATGACTTTTTTTGAAATCATACCTCTTCCCATGGCAACAAGTGAACAGATACAATCTCAAAGATCTTTATTGAAATAGCGTGTGGCTTGGAGCTTGTTAGTCCTAGCTATGAGGTGTAATAAATATTCTATCTGTAGACGTTTCTCAGATGCTGTTCTTATACAACAGATGTGGTCAAGGGTTCACTGGCCTGCTTTCTCTATCGGCGAACACGAAAATATGTGAATTTCTTTGCATGTGGATCTACACACAATTCCCAGTTTATGACTGATTCCACTGTGTAGACGTATTCCTTTAGACTGTCACTCCAGCCCAGGCTTCTGCTGGCAGGTATTGTGGCATTGTTCTGCTGGAGCCTTGTCTCGATGAGGGGCTTCCCTGTCTGCCCTGTATGGCTGTGGGCCTGATGGGCAAGATTTACTAAGGGACTGGATCGCCACCAATTGATTTCACCTCCCAAAAGGCCGTTTCTACAAGCTAAGAATCATGAAAATCTCATGCTTTTAGCGGCCTACCAGGCTCCATCAGCATCTGCTCAGGCTGTTAACTTTCTAGAGTCTCGCTCAAGGTGCATCATGTTGCAATAAAATCTTTAAGCATTTTCTGTGTGAAAAATAGGTGAGAGAGTAACTTGTCCTCTCTCAAACATTCCTGGAGGGCAGTACTGGCAGTTGAAGTGTCTTTACTCTGAATATAGTCTGACATCCCTTGCTGTGCACTCCACAAGTTCTCTGCTACCCACGTAGTTGCATCCTTTGTGTAGTGCATCCTTGACCTATCAAGGAAAGCTCTACAAATCCCAAACTGAAATGCAGGTCTAGAAATCTGAATCCAATACTGCCACAGAGTCAAACAAAGGACCTCAATCAACACAAGGAACAAAGCTGCAATCCGTGAGCTCTGCTTTCACCCCACATGTGAGGCGAACAGTCTTCACTCCTTCCGCCAGCCGCCTGTATGCATTGAGAATGGCCTCAAAACCCATGCGACAGATGTCACTGGTGCTGACGTGAGCAGCAACTGGCAGACGACTGAACACTGCATGCTCGACAGCTGCAGGCAAGGCTGCCTCCACGCCTTGTATGAGGCTCGCCATGGCAGACATGCCCAGTGTACACTGACTTTCTTTTGAGTCCTGAATGTTATCTGCCTGATAACTAGTAAACCCCTCCTCCCAGATGCCTGCTCGGACCTTGCTGAAGGAGCAGCCACCTGTCCACTCAGAGCGTGAATGGGTGAGGTCAGACGATCAGTCTTCACATTGGACCATCCCAGTCTCAAGCTACGCAAACGTGCCACCAGATGCGACTCACTCTGCTGCAAGGGTATCTAACATGTGTGAGATCTATCTTCCTACGACAGCTGTGCAAGGATGCTCTGTGAGTGTTTTACATATCTGGTGTTGAAGCTACGGCTTGCAAGGTATGCAGAGTCCAGAAGAGCGCAGCAGTACAGACAATGATGTAATCAGACTGTGATCTCAATGCTGGTTCCACTTCACTCCCTGTAAAAGAAACGTTATCGCTAACAGAATTTAGTGTTCAGGTTCAGGCGTAACTAATATTAGCAAAAAATGAAAATCTTAGCTTTTCGTTTTTAGGGTTTATTTTCACTCTAAGTATGACTTCATAGCATAGCAATGTTAGCAAAATTACGTACAGGATGGTACAATGTTGATACTGTGTGTTCACAACTGTTGAAGTGAAATTCCTAGCTATTACAAGGTTCTTTAATGGTAAGACGGTTGATGATCATGTCTGGGGGTCGATAAAAATACAAAAAATTGAATACAATTGCGACCAGAGATATCAATTACACTAAAATGCACAATGAAGATAACCAAATAATGGGTGGGGGTCAGTGAAGAGCCATCAAAAAGAAGTACACAGCTAAAACAATTCCATAAGTTAAAACTATAAACACTCTACAGTGGCTGATCAATTCTTTTCGTTAAATCGGATATCTCGCGTTCCAGCTCCAATTAAGCCCGACAATCACGAATATGTTTAACTACAGGTCATGGTTGAATTTATAAAAAATCGGAGAGACAGAGACGACCGCAGTTCTGAGTGTCAATTGAATATCACTTGCTGGCAAAGCGCAAGCATGCATGTTTATCTTCTGTCGGTGGTGGCAGTGGCTGCTGTCGGCGCTAGCTGTGAACCTGCGAATCTATTCTAAATCTCTCCCGACTGTTAAACACCAGTTGAATACTTTCCTACGTCTTCCGTGACGCTGAGATTCCTAGTTATTTCCTAGCTAAGTTAATTAACATGCCGCATGCCATTTGGCTGGAACAGCGCACATGTTGTTGTCCCCAAATCACTCGCAAGTGTTAACTGTCATTGATCGGTGCGATTATCTGTACTAGGAGACTTTGCAGTTTAATTCCTTACGAGTTAAGATGAGCCCTTGAACAGATCTTCATATAATGACTCTCACAATGGTCTGAGTGTGGCACGAGTTGCCTTGCTCAAACACTTGACGAATTGTTGCAAGACAAGAAGTGAATTACTCTGTCTGCAATTTGCCTATACCAAAGCTGGTACAGTTTTCGTGTAAATATGTCATGTGACATATCGAGTTAACCAGAATTCAATGTAAGATGTGTTATTTGCTTGACACCTTACAGATTCCGGTATGGTACCAGATAAGCAAGTATGAGCTTTCTAAATAGTATTATAAAGATATTCTTTTTTAATGGCATCCAAAAGTACTTGAAAAGACGGGTAAGGTATATAATAGTTATTAATTTTGAAACTGAAACTCTTCGCAAAAGATTCCCAGAAATATTATAAAATTGAAAGCAAGTTGGCCGAAATCGGCTACTTGTGTTGTAAACACACTCATGCCAGGCTGCATCATTGTATCAAGCCTTTTGACTGTTTACTTGTCTACACTGCAGAACTAGCAGGATATTTGTCTTTCCACAGGTTATTTCTGCCTCAAAATTTCTTGCATGCAGAGATGAACACAAATGAGGAGAAGTTATACATGCTACTTTTATACGGCGAATGTCAAACAAATGCTGTGGAAATGGTAATAGAAAACTGACTGACGAAACTGTAGTTGTTTCCACAAACACCAGGAAATGTATGCACATTTGAAATAGTTTTCCTGAGCTCCATCTGATGAGCCAGAAGCTAGCTTATCTAGCATATACCACAGTTCCATAAACAAAAAACCGAGGCTGACCCTGTATCTACGTCGTGTAGAAAATGAGATTTTACCTAATAGTGTAGGGCTGGCTTGCTGCTCATAGCGATGGAACTTGGTATCTGAGCTGTGTTTGGTGTTGTTTGCTTTGCTATATCCGACTCTGCCAGCACTGAGTCCCAAGTTTAGCGAATTCTTGGACTCCTTTGCGAAAGGTTTCAATGTCAAAACTAACCAGTGTAATTGCCTTCCCAAAGAAGAATTGAATGCAGTTAAGAAAAATGCACCCTTTCCATTAAAGAAAATCATACTTGTTTCAAAATCTCAGTTGATACCAAAGTTCAGAGCATTATTCATATGAAACATTTCATGTCCCTCAGCATACTACCAACTACGAAAAATTTTGATGTCTGGAACCCCTCAAGAAATAAATGGGGTCTTACGTTTTATATGACTCACCTTGTATACAGGGTGTCCCATATAAAGCACCAACAAACTTTAGGGACAGGTTTCTTAACTACAAAAAGAAGAAAAGTCTAATAACCAAGGCCACTAGAGCGCATACCTTAAGAGATATGAGCACTTGTTCATCTTCGATACTATGAAACACATCTTTTCTACTGCAAGCTCTTTGATTTTCGTAATTTGGAACGAGATAGATTGGACCAGAACAAGAAAAAAGGCCGGTTACATGGGCTCTAAAATGCTTACCTTAAGAGCTACGAGCGCTTGCTCAGTAGAAGAAATGTGTTTCACACTAGGGAAAATGAAGAAGTTCTATAGGTCTTAAAGTATGCATTTTAGACCCCATGTTTACTAGACATTGTTTTCTTGTTCTGGTGAATACTTCCTCCTCCCAAAATAAGGAAACCAGCGCCACAAGTACCATTACAAGAGATCTGTTCTGCTGTATCGAAGATGAACAAGCGCTCATATCTCTTAAAATGTGAAAGTGTGCAATTTAGAGCCCTTGCTTACTGGACATTTTCTACATATTTCTGTATAAGGTACCTCTTCATAAAATTTCTCGTTTTTTAAATTTTTTTTGGATGGGTGGGGCATCCTTCACATCTATAATTTTCCAAACACATTGAATCAAACTTTACTCACTCTTGTCAGGTTTCGCTATTTTTGTTATTTTCCATAAAAACGAATAAGAATTTGTCAAATAATCTTTTTTTTTTCTTTCCTATTTCAGATTTTGGATTTTCAGTTTCAACGTTAACATTGTTGCGAACGAATGATTACAGTAGGTCATTTGTCGATATTTTCTGACGTTATTTATCACTCGCTGAATACGCTACTTTTAACCACATGGGGATGTTCAAATGGTTCAAATGGCTCTGAGCACTATGGGACTTAACATCTGAGGTCATCAGTCCCCTAGAACTTAGAACTACTTAAACCTAACTAACCTAAGGACATCATACACCTCCATGCCCGAGGCAGGATTCGAACCTGCGATCGTAGTGGCTGCGCGGTTCCAGACTGTGGCGCCTAGAACCGCTCGGCCACTCTGGCCAGCATGGGGATGTAATTTCCGATTGTTAAGTACAAGAAAACATTGTGTTGCTTGGGGCTTTCCCGACGAACTAGTCGTAAATATGGGTCTCGGGCAGGATGTCGGATGTCGTTGTGAAAATTACATAATATTTCATCATTGCAACTGACCAACATCTTCAGGTGCGGCGCACACACTCGTTGATTTGAAACTATCAGTCGTTTTATATGTTTTGTTTACTTTCTTCCCAATTTCGTTCTGAGGTACAACGTGCTGTTAAGCGCATCTATTTATCTATGGACCTACTTGCGTCTTACTGAGCCATTTTGCACTGTAATTCGTAAGTAGACCAACAGAAATAAAGCTGCATTAGTGTTTTTATTAAGTTAGTTAAGCAATGAGGCAAAAGCACAGGGGCGATAGGGTGGGAAGGAACTGAAAGGTAAACACATATTCTAACAGACGATTGCACTTTCGGAATGTTTCGTGTCGTAAATTCATCCAAAATGAGGAGGCAGCAGCGCCACAAGTACTTAAACGCTACGCCATACCCGCCCTACGCACCAAGTTTCGCCGTTGAAAGTTCCTCCAACTGCTTCTGGATAAAAAGCGGCGGCAGTATATCACCAGAGAAAACAGGGGCAGCACACAGGACACGTATTAATGATCCCGGGGGAAAGTTTTCGTGCCCGCGACAAAGGGTGTGGTGCGTGTCGCTCACGTGGCACCGAATCACTTAAGAGTAAAGGCAGGGAACAAGAGGAGAGCAGGCGTGCGTCAAACGGGCCGCCGGCCATTTTGCAGACGTGCTCAGCAACAGCACAGTCAAAACGGGCCTATGTTTTATTGGGAAACGAAACGAGTTTACTCACCGCTGGCTGCGGTGACGATATGAGCAGCCATTCCAGGCGCTGTTATATTGCTTCCTCTCAGCCCCTCAAGATTTCATACTGTCGAATGTTCTTGTTATTGTTCCGCACTTCTGAGCTGTTCCCTGGAATTGCTGTTGCCTCAGTGCGCCTTGTGTTTAACGACTTTTATTGCAAGGACCATGCACGATAAAGACAAAGCAATTGTTTGTTCTTTCGTCTTTTCTCTGCTCAAAGCTCAGACAGATTCTATATCCAGGTTGTATAAAGGTCACTGGTGTTAACCCAATGTAGCTGTTCCTGAAAGAGCGTTTGTGTGCTGCCATTGCATGCAGAGCTCTTTCCAAATGGAGTGGCTTTATACGGAACAGCTCGCTTGTTGTAGCGTATTGTCCACACGAACGGGCAGGTGGCGACACCTACGTGTAACAGGCACTAGAGCGGGGTTCACCTTCAGATACAGAAGTGTGGACATCCGCACCTCCCTTCATGCATATTTTAATTTGCAGCGATCGGACATAGGGATGAGATGGTTAACAAGGAGAAGATGCTTCCCTCGAAAATAAATCTGATCGTGTTGCCTAATACGAAAATGGGTCTCTTTAGTTGGTGATTGTTTAGGTTCCTCAAATTTAAGTGGACTAAATGCTGTTTTGGAAGGATAAAAGTGCATAACAATTTACTCCATTTGTTGACGTTATCAGCCGAACGCTTCCTAACAATGATCGGACCCAAGCACGCCCGTATTAACAGTTACATTCATTCCATTTTCTCAGTGAATTTTGCCATTGCTGCATTGCTTATCCAAATTAATCTTTCACGCTAATGCAGTTCACGGCAGCCTTTATACTGCTCAAATATGGTCTCACGAACGGATGCTACTGACGCAAAACGACGATACTGTCTAGTCCACTAATTTCACGGGCAATTATACACATCCTCCACCAATAAACTGAACAACTACTCACTGTTGCTCTTCCAGTCGATGAAAAAAAGTCCATATTTCATTACATCTTGAAATTTGTTCGTACAGTTTTGGGCCGGCCGTGGTGACCGAGCGGTTCTAGGCGCTTCAGTCCGGAACCGCGCGACTGCTACGGTCGCAGGTTCGAATCCTGCCTCGGGTGTGGACGTGTGTGGTGTCCTTAGGTTAGTTAGGTTTAAGTAGTTCTAAGTTCTAGGGGACTGATGACCTAAGATTAAGTCCTATAGTGCTCAGAGCCATTTTTCGTACAATTTTGGTGCAATTCAACTCCAGGTGGCCGTATGGCGCAAAGGAAGAATACTATCTCCCTCCTCGCATAGTGGTGTCTGACAGGCAGCGCTAGGTCATTTTAGCCCAGCCAGTAAGGTGCAACAATGGTCGAATAGGGGCAAAAGTCGTGTAGTCCCAAAGTTTAGCATAATGGTGGGAGGGAGTGCCTCGCACAACAGACTAAAAATCTTGACCAGTGGGGTAGGAGTATGGGAATGAGGGACGTTTAGAGGTAACTTTTTTCTGTTCTAGAATAGCTCGAATCCGCGGCTTGTATCTACAGTGTTCGTCAGTACGAAATTTTTCCTACATTAATCATTTTCGTCTAAATATATTAATCGCATTCGTGTCAATATATACTTCAAATAACAATTCCCTGCACTGTTTTCGCTTACTTAGTTCTACATAAATAACATCTCATAGCCGTAATTGTAAATATTTCACTTTAGCAAACACAACTTCACTACCTCATGATAGATCCTGAGAAACTTCTTACATCGAAATGCCTACTACTCTTCTTTCTAGACAAAAAATTACCCTTCTAACAGCCTGTATATTTCATCAAAAGTGGTAGACAATATTATATGTCTATGTATTATCATCACTGTATACAGTCAACAAATATTTCTCAGGCGAACAACACATTGGTGACAACTGGCGTATCCTCTCAGAACTGGTTTAAGAAATGCTGCCAATATTGATTTTATTAGAAATCATTCGTTCTTATTCGGATTGTAGGTGAACTTTCGAAATTCGTAGCAGTTTGTTTGGCATACGCGTAGTGACAACAAATCATACGATTTATTGCGCAATAAATTAATTTTATTGTGTAACAAATATCGCCCAATTCTTGTCTATAGTTGCCTGCCATGCGATGGGAGTCGCTCTGTCTGCGGTTAAATAACACTGTTTATCGTCAACTGTTGCTGTGAGCCGTAATACAAGAAATAAACTGAAGAGCGAAAGAAGCTGGTACACCTGCCTAATGTCGTGCTGGGTCCCCGCTGTGAGTTAACGAGCATTGTGCTTTCATTTAAGTATATGGCCGAGAGACAGCCTTCAGGAATTGTGAAACGAACCCTGTCGTCCAGGTCCGGATGCCACAAAGGGCGCAGATTCACCACGAGACGAGGAAACTAAAAAAAAAATGGTTCAAATGGCTCTGAGCACTATGCGACTTCACTTCTGAGGTCATCAGTCGCCTAGAACTTAGAACTAATTAAACCTAACTAACTTAAGGACATCACACACATCCATGCCCGAGGCAGGATTCGAACCTGCGACCGCAGCGGTCGCTCGGCTCTAGACTGTAGTGCCTAGAACCGCACGGCCACTCCGGCCGGCGGGGAAACTTACAGGCGTCTATTGTCTATTGAGGCCTAATTGCTGTAGTGTGCGAGTGAGACAGATGAGAACCTACGTCATAGGGAGACGCAATAGAAGGCTTTTATGGCCGAGGAGACGTAGCAGTGTTAAATATGGCGGACCTAAGAGCGCCCATAAAGGGAAACATTTATGAAAACTATTTACTTCTGTAGTAATTCAGGGAATCAAGCCACAGTAATTTTAATCTGCCATCCTCCATAAATTTTCATGCTGATCCCAATAAAACTTGAATATTGATCATATCTACAATAGTTTAGGATTTCTGAGTGGTGGGCTCCATGTGGTTCCCAAGTTGTGGAGCGGCCGTAAACCATAAAATTACCAAAGAAGCAGCAACCAGTCGCAAAATCATGTTTTCTTTATTTACTTTTGCAAATCGATTTCAACTGATTAACAGCCATCATCGGTGCTTTCAACGAATATGTGGCCATAGTAGTAACACTGTCTTAAGCAGAGGTCAAACATATGTTTGACACTGTCTTAAGCAGAGGTCAAACATATGTTTGACACTGTCTTAAGCAGAGGTTTGACCTCTGCTTAAGACAGTGTTACTATTCGGGCCACATAGTCGTTGAAATCGCCGATGATGGCCGCTAATCAATTGAAATCGATTTGCAAAAGTAAATAAAGAAAACATGATTTTGCGACTGGTTGCTGATTATTTGGCAATTTTAAGTTTACGATTTACTGTTAAAGTGAAATTAACAAGTCTTGTAACAAAGACCTGAATGCTGAAATCTGAACGCTTTGGACGATCGACATTTCACTTAGAAGCGCATCATTAAAATGACAAACGTTGTAAACGTTATCTCTGTAACTTTATTTGCTTAAAAGATATAGTAAATTTAAATTATCAGTATTTACAGTTAAGCATCAGATCATCATTTCCTCCACACAAAACAGACTGAACGATGACAGCATGACACCTTATTGAATCATTAGGTAATAGAATATTTGTTGTAAAAGATTAGTGCATAATAGTTACTTTTGTTCTTTGTTTATTTATCAGAAGGCACATTGGTGCAAGGTTACTGGCTGTGGCATTCAAAGCTAAAAAGTAAATTGTATTCGTTTTATGTAAAAGAAAGTAACGTTTATTATGTAATGGATATTATTGTTACGTGAAAGTGGTCAAGCTTTGATTATTTAAATATGTAATGTAGAATAAGCTGTAACCAATCAGATGGACACGTTCAGGTAAGGGGACTGCGCTAGTTAGTTGAGCGAAGATGTTCGGCGGACGGGAAAACGTGGCCAGAGACGGGCAGTGAGGGGCAGTTCTGGTCTAGACACCAAAGAGCACAGTTCTGCCAGAGACACCAAAGTGAACAGTTCGGATTGAGACGTAAAAGCGGACAGTCGGTTTTTAGGTAGCTAAGAAGTGAAACGACTTAGAAAATTTCGCGTTGTGTAGTATCGCGGAACTTAGTCTTTGAGCGGTGAGCAGCCGCGTGCCTGGTTAACTTTTCGCGTAGTTAACGAGGCGGAATACTGGCCTTGCGTTTCGCGATGAGATCGTGAATGATCTTCCTGCGTCAAATGGATATGCGCTCGAGTGTAACCGTAACTCTAAATACGACCATTTTCGCTATGTAGTTTGCTTTCTGAGTAAACATTATTCTAACTAAATCGCAAATGTGTGGCCTACATCATTTATGGGTCGTTAATTTAGTTCCCGTATTATTATTACCGTTATTACATGTTATGTTAACTTTGTATTTCGCAAACTTGCCACCAGCCAGACAATTTAACCAAAGGGTCACAAATGTCTAATTTAGGGCGTGTAATGCGACGCATGCGGTTCAACCCCTAAACGAGTTTGAGCCAAGACATTTCGACGAAGAGGAACTGCATGTGAGCCCGAACATCTTTGGGATGTTAGCACGAACTGGTATGCCTTGCAATGTGCTGTTCAGACGGAGAGAACTGCAATGAACTCTTCCCCCAGTGGAATCATTACAAACAAATCTAAACTACAGAGTAAACAATTGATTTACAGAAATTGCAAGATGCTCGTAATGATTCTGACACGTTATTAAAGTCCCACCAGAGACATGCATCTCGTGGCAGATTCCCAATCGACTTCATCGGCAAATTATTTTTTCTTTTAAATTAAATAACTCTCTTAGACTCAAAATAACAACAAATATGAACAAATCTCCCCCTCATTTAATTCCGTGCAGTGAAGCTACGTACACAAATCGTTACTCCATACAACAATACATTATTCCCCCAAAGTATTCTCAGATAAGCAGAAAAAAACATACATCTCTCTTCATAGGTACGCATTATTAATTTTCAGTTTCCAAATTTCTCCAACCTTCATGCACCTAAATTGGTGTGACCATAACTTATAATTTGCAAATTACAACAAACGTAAAACCATCCAAAAACTTAAGCCTAACACATACACACACATAAATAAATCCCTTATATACCCCCAAAAACCTAATTTATATGCATACTGTGCACTGATTCTTGACTTGATACTGTTCACCAAATAACTGAGTCCTTTGACCTCCTCACACCCAAATGTGCGTCTAAACTATCTCTTTATAACTGCGCATACCATGTGCCAAAAAAAAAAAAAAAAAAAATCCTTATGTGACGAAATAACAAACAAGCTTCAATAAATCCTGAAATAAAACGTTACTAATTACCTCTCAATTTCGTACTCGTCCCAAAATAGTTAATTAAATTCTTCTTTCATCCCAATTTCATTTTTTCTCCCTTCTAGACTTCTTGGTATCTTGAACTTATCTCGAGTCCACAAATGGGGCAATAACGATCGTAATGTTCTATCATATCATCGCCAATCAGTTACAGTAAAATCACATTCCTCCTTAAGACACCATTCTGTCCAAATATTACTTTCTATATTAGAATCAAACTCACTGTATTCTCCCTTAAAGTTTTCGACATTGGAAGCTACAACATCATTATCATGAAATGAAGCAAACTTTTTACTTCTGTGTCACTACAGACACCTTCACGTACAGCACTTTCAATAGCCGCTGATACATCATACAACTCGCTACATAAAACCTCATTTACCTCCGTCGACAAAACACCAATATAAGAACCGTTCATAGTTTCACCATTCTCTGCCATTACATCACATAAATTATAGCTAAAGCGTCGAGCAATTTCAGAATCAACAGTACCATTAAATTCCGCTGCGTTTTGATTTAAACCTGAGCATAATACCTTTTTCTCTCCTACACGCTCCTGCACCACATTAATTTCAGATTGCACATCAAATTCAGATCCACGTTCATTCTCAAACAAACATTCATGAGCCACAGATCCATCCAGAATTTCGGGTTCACCTCCAGTAGTAGAAAGATACGCACAGATTTCTTCCTCTGAAGTATCAATACCAGCAGCTTCAACTTTCGTACCTTCAGCGCATAAAACATCATTACTACCTTCCTTCAGAAATAATTCACCAATATCCGCCGATACACAAACAAATTCACCAACAGCTGACGAGACTAATGCTACGCCGCCCTTTTTAACCTCCTTAACAACTTTAGCCGTCACAATATCACCTGAAATATCATCACCTTCACCACTATAATCGTTACCACTTGTTAGTACCTCTTTAGAAATTCAGCTCCACCTCAGCTTGCTTTTGGTATGTAGAATCTTGCATTGTATTAACATTAACACATTCTTTTGTATCACATTTATAAAACAAATCATTTAGTCCTAAGTCATCGTCATCGCCTTTATCGTTATCTTTCATTATCTTAGGACTGCGCCTTTTACGCACAGTCTGATTTGAAAATTTACCTATTTGATTCTCAGCTCTTACTAATTTCATTTCAATATTCTGATGCCTTTCTGCCGATTTATTAACACTTGTCACATTTCCGTTTACTCATATCCTCTTTATCGCCGGTTTATTTTGCCATCTCCGAACCTGAGATGCGGCGAAACCTAGTTTCCCGATCTGCCATTATGCTTGTTCATTTTGCCAGGTGCCGGTCCCTCAAATCTACGTTCTTGGTGTTGGTCCCTCTCACGAAATTATCCATTCCCATTACCCCTTTATCATTTGATGTGTTCCTGTTACCGTTTCCCTTATCAAAACTGCTGTTTGCGTTCCATTGATAACCTCCCGGATGTCTTCCAAAGTAATTGCTCAGACTGTAGGTATGATCTCCACTCTGAAAAACCTATTTGTCTGCTTATTTTGCGGTTTAAATTTCAACGCCCATTCCAATTTTTCTAAAAAGTCCAAGAATTCTTCTATTGAGTTTTAGGACTGTGCACTAGATTCCATTGCATTTTTTTCCGTTAACCGCCTTTTCAGCGTCGTAATTTCAGTAAGCACTCCCAATGCACAATTCCTGTAGGCTGACTCTTTCGGCCATATATTTTTATGAGAGCGCAATGCTCGTTAACTCACACCAGATATGCTCAAAATGTTCATGTCTGGGAAGCTTGGTGGCCAGCGTAAGTGTTTTAAACTCAGAAGATTGTTCCTGGAGCCACTCAGTAGCAATTCTGAACGTGTGGGGTGTCGCATTGTCCTGCCGGAATTCACAACGGGCATGAATAGATGCAGGATGATTAGGTACGTGTCACATATCAGAGTCGTATCTAGATGTATCAGTGGTCCCATATCAAACCAATTGCACATGCTCCACACCAGTACAGAGCCTCCACAAGCTTTCAACAGTCCCCTGCTGACAGGCAGGGTCCATTGATTCATGAGGTTGACTCCATACCCGTACACGTCCATCCGCTCTATACAATGTGAAACGTGGCTCATCGACCAGGCAACATGTTTCCAGACATCAACAATCCAATGTCGGTGTTGACGGGCCCTGGCGAGGCGTAAAGCTTTGTATCGTGCAGTCATCAAGAGTACACGAGTGTGCCTTCAGCTCCGAAACCTCATATGGATAATGTTTCGTTGAATGGGTCGCACGCTAACAGTTGTTGATGGCCCAGCATTGAAGCCTGCAGCAGTTTGGGGAAGGACTGCACTTCTGTCACGTTGAACGATTCTCTTCAGTCGTTGTTGGTCCCGTTCTTGCTGGGTCTTTTTCCGGCCGCAGCGATGTCGCAGATCTGATGTTTATCCGTATTCCTGATACACTCGTGAAATGGTCGTACGGGAAAATCCCCACTTCATGGCTACCTCGGAAATGCTGTGTGCCATTGTCCGTGCGCTGACTATAACACCACGTTCAGACTCACTTAAATCTTGATATTCTGCTATTGTAGCAGCAGTAACCGATCTATAACTGCGCCAGACACTTGCTTATATAGGTGTTGCCCACCGCAGAGACGTATTATGCCTGCTTGCGTATCTCTGTACTCGAATACGTATGCCTATACCAGTTTCTTTGGCGCTTCAGTGTATTTTAGAAGTAGGTGATACGTAGTTCTGTTATTTGGCTACAAATTTGGTAAATAGAATTATTCCGTACAGGGTGACGCTCACTCGTGCTTCGCAGAGCGGCTCCTCACATGCCAGCAATAAAAAAAAAATGTCTGTCACAAAATTTCGTCCGGCGAGCACAGCCGGCAGAAAAAGGACGTTAAAGAGTGGCAATCTGGCAACACTTAACCACATGTACATGTATGGTAACTACCTCTGTTTGCAGATGTTAATCGTGCTGTACAGTTGGTACAGTGGAAAGAGTTCTGGTTTAGCGTACAGGACGTCGATGGTTCAATCTCGGGTTGAGGCATATGTTTTTTTGTTCGGTGAATGTAGTCCAGGTAGTACGGTATCTAGCATCTTAATCGTCAACAGAGATTGCAGCGGGTCCTCTAGAAAACATTTGCGCTTACAAACCGAAACGTCCCCTTTGAAAAATTGTACAGGACTGTGCTTAAACTGACACACAATATTTTTTAGCGCAACGCAATCTGACTTTAAAAAATCCCTACAAAAGAATGGCCCTGACTAACATTAACCTATACCTTTCACAAATCACTTACCTCACAAAAATCTTCATTACTCGAACTACTGCAATACTGCGAGCGCCACTACTGCCAGCTAAATAAAAGATTCAAACTACGGAAGGCACTAACTACTGATAGGCATAGTTAGCAAATGAAAGATTTTAATAGAGAACAAACAGTGTATTTACCTCAATTGTGTTCAAAAGTCATAATGTATGTAGCAGTTCGTGATATCCAGTATAACAAATTTCAAAACTCCGCCATCTCTCTCCTCATATCCACCACTGCTGGCGGCTCACCTCCAACTGCGCAACGCTACGCGCTGTTCACATCCAGCTGCCGCTGCCCAGCACTACAATGGCAGGCAACAATGCAAACTAGCCACAGACTGCCCACAGCACAGCCAGTGATTTTCATACACAGCGCTACGTAACATTGCCAATAAGAAAACAAACAGCCTACTTACATAGCCCCCATGCTCCCCACAAAAAAATTTACAAATTGTTTTGGGCAGTCGCCAATAACGATTTGATAAAATTTTTCATAATTACAATAACAAAGATATCAAAAGCATACACTTATTGATACAATGTTGGTCAAAAGCTAAAATTTTCTCACAGTCCATATAGACAGTCCTGATCATTGATCACAGTATTAATTTCAATTTTATGCACAAAGTTTGAGCAGTAAAAGAAAATGCACACGGAAGTAGTGGATTTCCATGCAGTCTTGAAGAAGTAGTGTTGTCCTTCCAATGGAAAGACAGTGCTGACTCTCGACATGCAGACAGGTAATGGGCCACAACAGAGTAAACCCGCAGCAGAGTGAGTCGAAGTTGAAGAATATTGGTAGATAGGTCGTCACAGAGCAGACCACTGTAGTCCTGGTAGAGATTGTGGTATTGGTGGGCCACCAGAGGTGCAGACCCACTGCAGTCCTTGTAGAAATAATGGTATTGGTGGGCCACCAAAGATGCAGACCTACTGTAGTCCTTGTAGAAATAATGGTATTGGTGGGCCACCAAAGATGCAGACCTACTGTAGTCCTTGTAGAGACGGCCAGCAACCATCTGTTGCGACTGTGCAGGTGCACAATCACCATCGAAGAGTCTTGAGGATAATATAGCAAGTCCATAAACCACCACTTGTCCACTCACAAAAAAATTGTTTGAATGTCCTTAGAACCAGCAATGCTGTTATCCAGTCCCTTGCTGAATTATTAACACACGTTCAAACACTAAAAGTCCCTACTTCTCACATATTGTCCATATACTATGACCAACAGAGACGTGTGCAGTGAAATGTAACTTACAAGTTAATAATATGATGAACTGGTGTCAATTACAATTTTATAACATAAGAATACAATTACAAAGGTACAAAATACATCATTAAAGAACATAACAACACAGATAACATTTGTAGTACAGGCTTTACAACAGAATAGAAATAAACATATACATCAATGTTACAGGAATTATGAGATAAGTAGATACATAAAAGATCAGAATAAATTTTGAAACATCAGCTTCACACATGAGCATTAAAACAAAACAGAATAAATAATGTCTAAGCATATTTACAAGGTAAATAACATATTATTAATGCCAATTATATTTGAGGATAACAGTATTCCTCATCATAGTGAATGTAGCTTAGTATTAGAAAAATTCTACAACATAAGTCTTATCAGATAAACATATAAATACAGGAAAAACATAAATACAGAAGGGTACACAAACATATAGCGGAATAATACAAGGAAAGGACAGGGTTTGTTTTACTGCAGTATTTTGCAAACAAAACTTTCTTTACTTCTCGAAGATCTCCCTTCGTTCTTCATTATTTCCAAAAGTCCTATCTATACCTACTTTCCGTACTTTGCTCGTATAGCCTCTCAGTGCATTTCTTCAAATTCATCGCAACTCATTCTCTTATAGGCTACCCCCTCTTAAGCTAACTTAAATCTACTGCGCTCAGATGCTAAACTAAGGTACGAGGCAATGCAGCAGCACAAAACAATTAACACAAACAGCAATGGGGGAAAAAAATGGAAATTGTCAAAGCAAGCTGCAGTACATCTAAATTACCACGCAATGCAACATTACAACTAATATGAGCCAATGTGCAGCAACAATAAAAACAAATCAGTAGTAAAACTAGATTAACAGAGTAATACAAAGTGAAATTTAATAGCACTATGCCTGGCAAACAGCAGCAGCAAATGAAATAACTTATACCTAAACATGACAAAGTTCAAGCAGAAAAAATATTACGCTAAAAACAACAACGTAGATAAGGGAAATGTATAAAAAAATCTTAATGTCTATGTAATTAAAGTGGTGCACCACAACTATTTCTACAAAAGAAATTACCAAGTACTTGAAAAGAAAATTATATATGCAGTTACTGTTATTAGTCCCTTCTTATTGTTCTTTGCATTCCAAGAGCTCCTTTTTCGAAGAATGTGGATCATAAAAAAATATTTAATAGATCTGTTGACAGAAAGTGTTCACATTAGCAAATGCATCTAAGTTTATTTTATAAAACTAGTGCTGCAACACAGCTGGAAACCAGATATTATACAAAATGAGCAATCTCTCAACTACAAAGACAACAGATGTAAAATGTTTCTCATCATTTCATTAGGCATTTTAGTAAATATAATAAATTAAGAGCTCCACAGTGTTATCATGTTTTCAAGTTTGAGGGTGTCGTATTTACGATGCTTTCTACAAAGGAATGTCAATAGCGAGGATAATGGCCTGTTTTTTTTTTTTTTTTTTTTTTTTTTTTTGCAACTAATGGCTTTCTTTTGTCAGACGACTACCTCTCAGCTGGGTGCCCACGACTCGTTACGTGAAGTTGGTCACTTAACTTTCTTATTGAAATATTTATGACACCAGTTTGCATTACAGTGACAGTCTCATATAAAAAATTTCACAGGTCGAGAATTTGCGTTGGAAATCTGTAGAAACAAAATCTTACGAATATAACAGTGTCCAAAAAATTTTCGCCGGCATTGTGATACATTCACTCATTTACATACATTTCATAACTCCTAAAGTACGATTCTTGGTTTCCAACAACCTTTTTCACAAACCAGAGTCCCTAATCACTACTCATTATTCCTTGCTTTATTACACACATACATATTCGTCGACACTTCTTCAATATTTCATCATAATAAATACATAGCATAATCAAATTCCTCATATAGTATCAACTTATTCATCATAAACATACCGCAACATCATAATACACATAGTCACCGTAATAATAACATCATAACACCTCAGTCAACTCTCAAAATCGTCGTAGCTTCCTCCAATAATTTCAAAACCTAAAAAAAATTCTCTGCTCATTTCAAGAGTGTCATCTACCTCAAACGTACTTTAAAATTATGCTCCCTTACCAAATACATCATTCAAAGCTCTCATAGTATCACAATGGTTCTGAAAAAATATGAACAGTTCACACAGTACAGACAAAATAAAGTTTCATAAGTGTGGAGTTATCCAACTGTGTAACTGCGTAAACATGTGTCACTGATGTAGTAAAAAAATATGTTTATCTCTCAGTTAAATAATCAGATAGCTGTGTAATTTGTGTGTTAGAGAAATATGGTACCGATGTGTAAAGTTGTATAAGCAAATACCATATTAGCTAGGGCTCCTTGTGCTTGCCAAACACATGATACACAAAGTAAGCATGTACCCCCCTGAGGATTAATGTAATTATACCCTCAGGTGTTACAGATTACAACAATGGAATGAAATGTATTACGGAAAACCTTTGTATCATTTTACTTCAAATATCTTTAAATATAAATGTTTTAAGTACAAAATTAATCACTCAAATACGTGTCCTGTAGCGCTAAATGTAAATGTTGTAAAATAATCTCTGTGGAAGTGTCTTAGCTATCGTCCTCCGAAAGCTAAGTTCTGCAGAAGCCAATGTACTTACCTCATGATACACAAAAGTGAAATGCTTTGCGTATAGATATCTTAGTTATTCATGTGGCATTTCACAGGAAGCACCTCAAATCCAGAATCCACTCTCCAGCAAACCAAAATGTTGCATGAAAATCTCGTTAGCAGTGCTGGTATATGTTCCAAGTATGTGAGCCTCATAGTCGTTATGCGATCATGCAACTAACAAGCAAGAATGTACAAACAACAACACTGTGTCATCCGTTCACTATAACAACGCATTCGTAATTTCTGTTTAAATAAGTTCGCTTGGTTCTTGACTGGATATTTAACTTCAAACACTGTTGCATGTTAACAGATACTAAGTCTGACAAAGCATACTGGTAATGTAAAGTGAAAAGTTATATGGCAAAGACAAAGTTAAAAAGCAGATTATCTTTCAATTATCATGTGGTATACGTCGGATTCTGTAAGGTCCATTGTAAACTAGAAAGAATTTGTGACTCAAGTGTTTCTTCTTATGTGACAATGAATGAGCTTTAATGAGAACTTTCTGACCAATATACAATTTTCTTGCATTTGCTTTACCGTGTAGTTTTCTCCTTTTGTTTGTTGCAATTTTATATTTTTAAGAGCCAAATCAATTATGTCTTTGTGTCGAAGTTTACGTGTATTCGGGAAAGGTACAAGCTCTCTGATTCTGTTCGGTGGTTCTTCATTCTTTAGTACAAGAGTAGGTGGTAAAGCAGTGGAATCATGAGGCATTTCATTCAGCACATTTTGAAATAAGTGTAAATATCTGTCCCAATGCTGATTCTTTCTGTGACAATAAAGTCTGCAAAGCTTATTGATTTCTTTCATAATCCGTTCAGACGGGTTACAATGTGGTGAGTACAATGAAATAAAAACAGGTTTGATTTTACGATTCCGTAGCGTGCGTGACCAAACAGCAGATCTGAATTGCGGTCCGTTATCTGAAATGACTTTACTAACGTGTCCAACTTCACGTAAGAAATTTTTAACAAAGGCGTTGGATACAGACCGTCCAGTGGCTTTACGTAACGGAGTGAAAGAAACAAATTTTGAAGTAAGTTCAACAGCGACTAGAACGTACGAAAATCCATTCGATGTTCTGACAAGGGGTCCCAAGAGATCAACAGCAGCAAGTTCTTTTAATTTAGAAGGAATAATAGGAAACATCGGAGCACGATGTGAGATAGTAGATGGTTTCTCCTTTTGACAAAGTTTACAAATAGGCAAGACTCTTCGAATTCTCTTTTCCATATTGTTAAAATAACAAGTTGTTCGAAGAATATGATAACATTTTCCTGGACCAAAATGTGCATAGCTGAAATGAATGTACCAAATGAGCTTATTAACAAAATCGTCCGGAATGCAAAGTACCCACAGCTTGTCATCAACAGTGCAGCGTTTGAACAGTATGTTGTTTCTAACCAGATAATAATGGCGAATCTGAGTGTGCGGCTTTTCATGCCATTTACTTGTGATGTCTTTCCAAATCGGATCTTTATCTTGTTCATGAGCAATGACCTTTAAAGATGTGGTGATGAAGTTTTCAAAGGCAACTTTCTGAATGTAAAGAATACTGAAATTTTTCTCGATGTTGCCTTCTGTGTTACTTTTCTCAAGCCCAGCCGGTGCGCGTGACAGCGCGTCCGCAACAATGTTCTCCTTGCCGGGAATGTAGACTATCGTGAAGCGGAATTCTTGCAGAAACAATGCCCAACGATTTAACCTGTCATGATTTAATTTTGAAGACATAAGAAATTGTAATGCACGATGATCACTGTATACTTTTACGTGCTTACCAGAAAGAAAGAAACGGAATTTGTTAAATGCCCAAACGATAGCTAAAGCTTCTAATTCAGTAACGGAATAATTTTTTTCAGATTTTGTTAGCACTCGGCTAGCAAAAGCAATGGTTTTCTGAACAGTAATGTCATTTTCTATGGCTTCTTGAAATAAATGGGCACCAAGACCGACTTTAGAAGAATCCGTGCTAAGGCAGAAATCTTGTGACAGATCTGGATGAGCTAGTATTGGCGCGTGAAGTAACGCTTCTTTCAAAGAATTGCATTCCAACCGTGCTTGTTCGTCCCAGTTCCAAATAGTATTTTTTCCAGTGAGAGAAAAAAGTTTTGGTGAAACTAGAATTTGCATATTCGGAAAACGACGGTAAAAATTTACGAGACCTAGAAAACTGCGGACTTGTCTTTTTGTGGATGGAACTGGAATGGCTCTGATTGCTTCTAACTTTTCAGGATCCGGCTGAATGCCTTCAGAAGAAATAATATGTCCCAAAAACCTCACCTTTGACCTACCGAATTCAGACTTTTCCAAGTTAACTGTAATTCCAGATTCTGCAAAAATACGTAACAAACCGTTGAGGATGCGATTGTGTTGTTCCCATGAGGCTTCTGCTATCACAATATAGTCCGCATATAAGGTGATGTGACGTTTTAAGAACTCGGGTAATATGGAATTTAGCCCGCGAATGAATGCTGCCGAAGAAATGTTCAAACCAAAAGGAAGTTTCCGAAACTGATAAACGCCGAAACAAAGGAAAGCTGTGTATTTTCTACATTCTGGATGAAGTTCGATCTGATAAAAGCTGGATCTGAGATCAATAGAAGACAACACTTTTACGCCATTAAAATTTTGAAGAAGTTCTTCCATCGTTTGCGGCCTGTCTGTTTCAGGAATGATGATAGTATTGATTTGTCTCGAATCTAAGACAAGTCTGATCGACCCATTTTTCTTCTCAACAACATGTAATGGATTGTTGTATGAGCTTACTGCAGGCTCAATAATGCCCTCGTCAAGCATAGATTGTATTTCTGTTCTAACACGGTCCCTATAATGTGCTGGAATTACGTATGGTCTAACACAAAATTTAGTATGCTCACGAACACGAAATTGGTATTGAAATCCCTTGATTGTTCCTGTTTTGTGAGTACAAACTTTGGAATGTGCTTGTAAAATCCCAAAAGGTCCTGCCTATCAGTGTCATTACAATTCTCAATTGTTTGAATTTTATTCTGAATTAACTCATTAATTTCAAATATGCCGTCGATATCATCCCTGTCAGTACTTGCAGAGTGATTGTTAGTGTCTAGTTCCGTAGAAAATTCCGAACTGTTGTCTAACAGAAGGTAAAGCCGATTAATTTCCTCGTCATGGTTTGAGAGCCAATCTTCAAATTTCAAAGCTATTGACTTACCTTCCTTCTCTAAACTTATTTCAGCATCGTGAAAGTTTAAGATTGCTTTGTAGTCATTCAAAAAGACTACTCCCAATATAATTTCCGTCGACAATAATGGAACAATAAGAAAGTTCATAGAGAAGCTGTGGCTTTGACAAAAGAATTCTAAGTTGGTTTGTTAGCGTACATCTACACTTTTTCCAACGAACGCACCTTGTAATTTAATCTTACGTAACGGAAGTGTGGGGCAATCGTTCGATTTGTTGCATTTGCTAAAGGCTGTTTCACTAATTACTGAAATGGGACTGCCAGAGTCAAGTACTGCAGTAAATTTTACGTCATTCACAGTAATTTGAATCACAGGATATGCAATGTTGTTATGTTTTACATCGTGTTCCTGGAGTAAGATGTCCCTAATGTCTTCCGTTTTTACGTAATTACTAGCTACGGCAGCTGCGTCGTTAGTGTCATACGTACGTTTTGTGGCTGCCAGCGGTATGAGTCATTGCCTATTGTCTCTTTGTTGGCGCGCGTCGTTATTGGGGTTTGGAGACCTAACTTCTACAAATTCACCTTGCTGAGAGGGCCCTGCCCTGTTTAAATCCCGCCAGTTCTGATGCAATTCAGGTCTGTCGTTACGATCACATCGTCTGTCGTCATGTCGGTAGTTCCTGTAGTTTCTTTCTTGTCGGTTAAGTGATGGAGAATTTCTCCCTGAATCGTAACTGCGCGCTGGACCGTTGCATCTAAAGTTATTCTGTCTCCCGTAATAATAATTGTTTTGGTTCCCATATTGTCTGTTTCTCTGATTGTCTCTGTGATAGTCATTACCGCGGAGAGGTGATCTTTCCCTGTAATTATTACTACTCTGCCAACGGTTGTCATACGGGTGGTGTGTTTTGGTCACGATTTGTGTTGTGAGAATAGCCTTGTCGCGTCCAGATATTATTTCTGTCATCGCGGAATTGTGACGGATGTGACCTGTAATTGTTGTGCTCCTGTTTTCGCGTTCCGCAATTGGCAGTGTCAATTTCCAGTTCTTGTAAGAGCCCCTGAAAAGCTTCAATGTCGTCTTTGCAACGTCCTGCCAAAATAATATACCGTAAATGTTCAGGTAATTTGATTAAGTAAATGCAGATGAGTTCTGAGGGACTGTATGGGTTTGACAGGTGCTGGTTCTTGTGCAACATGTCTTCAAAATATTTCACAAGACTGGAAAATTCAGATTGTTCGAAATGTTTCATGATTATGATGCCATGTTTTACTCGGTCTTGTGTGGCTTGAGACCAATATGCTGAGAGGAAGGCATGGTAAAATTCTCCTTCACTGTCACAGTCGTGAATGACTGATCGCATTCTTAGAGCTGGTTCATTCTCTAAGTAGCCACACATAAATTCTAATCTGTGTTCTAATGACCAGTTGGGAGGAAAACAATGAGAGAATTGATGGAGCCACACTTGTGGATGAATGTCATTGGCAGAATTCTTAAACGTTTTAAATTTACGTGTAGTAATTAACAGCTTATAGTCAAAATCATCATGTCGGCGAGTCGCATGTCGGTCATTGTTACGTCGTTTCGGCGGTTCCATCTCAAAATTCGGTGTACCTTGCCAATTTCCTTCATAATTTCCGAAGTGCCCTGTGTTATTATTTTGTGGCTGTTCCGTATTTCTATGTCCCTCTTCCCATATTGGAGCGCGAGTGTCCTCTGAAATACGTAATTCTTGTATTACCTGTGTCAGCTGATCTTGTACTTCCCGGATTTCTCTTTGGTGTTGCATATTAATTTGATTCAGATTTTGTTTCAGTTTCCTAATTTGTTCGCACTCTTCTGTGTCATTAAAGACTACCGGTTTTATGTCATTCAGATTATCATCTACCTTCGTAGATAAATTATTTAGCTGATCCGAAAGTTCAACTACTTTCTCTGATAATGAACTAATTTCCTCCATGTGTCTTTCTGAACCAATTTTCAGAGTATCTACTGTGTCCTTTAAGTTTTCTTGAGTTTTTGCAAGTTGCGTAACTGAATCGGTAGATGCAACTGAGTCAATTTGAGCTTGCAGGGTCTCATGATTTTGATGAACAATAGTTTGCAGTTCTTTTATGGCTGCTTCGTGATTCTGTAATGCATTATCATGCCGCGAAAAAATAGGTTGAAAATGCTCACAAATTTGTGTTTTTACGTCATTACAGACTTTTTGACATTTCGATTCAGTGTTATGTAACTCAGTACTTAAATCTTCACGTGTTTGTTCAAGTGTGGTGTCTAACTTTTGAAGCTTTTGCTGTGTTTGTCTCCGATTTTGTTCCATTGTGTCTAACTTTTGAAGCTTTTGTCCCATTTGTTGCATTAATTGTAATAACAATGCACTGGTGTCTGAAACATGTTCCTCAGTGCTATTCGGCAATGCATTTGAACCGGCAATATTCGCAGTTTGAAAAGGAGAAAATGTGTCTTGACTTATTTGAGAAAAGGGCGAGGACACAAAACCTGAATCTACAGTATTTGCAAGATTGTGTCCTGTCATTTCGAATTCCTGAGGCAAGCTGTTGCTGACCGATCGATCGATAATGCTTCCCTGTTCACTAATTGTTTCACTGTCTACACCATTTTTTGCAGCCCGTTTCATTTCCCTATGTACAATTACCATATTACTACTTTGAACATTAGTTAATTCAGTACTCGGTGGCGCTAACAGACTGCTTTCGTCTTCACTGTCATTTCTCAGTTTACTTTGGAGCCTAGTATTACGTTTTTCACACGCCATTATTGTCACAATATTTCACACGATAACTCAGAAAAACACAATTTGAAGAGCAACAATAAGAGAACACATTAACATAGCACTGAAAATAATAGCTCGTTAATTGCAAGCGCAGCAGCGAAATACTTGGTGCAAATCTACATGCATGCCACAACTGTTTTACTGTACAACAATGAAAGGCTGCAACTATAAAGGAGATTCTCTCTACAATTACGTGCTAGCAATAAATCTACACTAATTACACAAACTAAAAGAAAAAATCAGAAGATTCCAGTGAGGTATCCTGGCAGGGTCGCCATATGAAACGTCCCCTTTGAAAAATTGTGCAGGACTGTGCTTAAACTGACACACAATATTTTTTAGCGCAACGCAATCTGACTTTCAAAAATCCCTACAAAAGAATGGCCCTGACTAACATTAACCTATACCTTTCACAGATCACTTACCTCACAAAAATCTTCATTAGTCGAACTACTGCAATACAGTGAGCGCCACTACTGCCAGCTAAATAAAAGATTCAAACTACGGAAGGCACTAACTACTGATAGGCATGGTTAGCAAATGAAAGATTTTAATAGAGAACCAACAATTTATTTACCTCAATTGTGTTCAAAAGTCATAATGTACATAGCAGTTCATGATATCCAGTATAACAAATTTCAAAACTCCGCCATCTCTCTCCTCACATCCACCACTGCTGGTGGCTCACCTCCAACTGCGCAACGCTACGCGCTGTTCACATCCAGCTGCTGCTGCCCAACACTACAATGGCAGGCAACAATGCAAACTAGCCACAGACTGCCCACAGCACAGCCAGTGATTTTCATACAGAGCGCTACGTAACATTGCCAATAAGAAAACATAAACAGCCTACTTACAAAACTACAATCGTAGAAATGGAAGATGAGTTAGCTTTGAAAGGACCCCTTTCCACATCATGGGAGTGAATTTATTCGCACCACTTCGTCTACCAGATGCAATGCTTGTTTTCTTTGTACCCCCCTCCAATGGTCCCATAGATTAGTACCAACTATTATTCTTGCCTCATTCAGGTCCAGTACATCTCGTTAGGGCCCTATGTTACCAGCAGGACTAACAACATGCTTTGCGAATAATGTCCAAACTCGGTTACTATTTGTATATGTTATTACCAGGGACACACTAATTATGCCTTTCAACATTGAGTATGGTAACGGTAACCGCATGCTGTTTAGTATGTATATCAATGCATTATTATTATTATTATTATTATGTCGATGGAATTGTGGAAACATCACGTCTATTACCATTAGGGAAACAGTATAATTCGAAACCGAACATTTCACAATTAGCGGTGTTGGCATGAATGATTCAGAACAATATCTATTAGAAGGATGATGCGCGTTATGTGGTACACTGCGCAGGACTGACGGCCTGTTTGTACTATATGCATTGCCCACCAGACAGGGACTAGCTGTGAGCGGAGTAACGCGCCCATGACAGACTCCAATGTACATGTGTACATGTATCGATTTTCTCATTGTAAACCTCTAAAACAGTGAGGCAGACGTGTGGCATACACAAATAATGAATATGTGCATATGCTTCTGGTCCTTGTTCCATCTGAAAACCGAGCTGGTGTTGCTTGAAACGCCCGCTAAATCACGCAGGGCTAACAGGTAATTAGGATTGTGAGAAGGGCCAAGGGAGTTACGGTTGGATTCATTTCACAATTGTAATTTATTGTCATTTGGTTCACCTATACACTTTGAAAGAATTATATTTGCTTCGCGGCTTAATGCCTCCAAACAGATGCTTTAGAATAAGTTCAATTTTGAAAAGACATGATACACAGTTAAATTTACGAATAAGATAAATCGTATACATAGTTTATATCAGCATGCGTAGCGGCTGAAGGCCGGCGGATTAAACCTTCAAAATTCCAAATATACTGTGATGATTACTGAAGGCAGAAGGCCACGATGTTTTAAGATGCTAACAAGGCTGATGGCCCACAATGTGTACAGAAAGAGATAAACAAACGCAATAAGATGGCTGAAGGCCGCAAAGTTAAATTCTACAAATTAAGGAAATATATATTGCAACAATCGGTAAAACAATTCATTAAGTTTAAAAATTTTCTTTTTGCAACACCAACGGTGGAAGGCCCACAATAACTTGTAAAATCTTTCAGAGGAATTTACAATAACTTTTCAAGAGCAGAAGGCGATAGTGTTTGGACTTGAAGGAAACTCTGAGAACATGTTTCCAGGGCTGAAGGCCCACAACTAACCGTGCCAAATTAAAAATATAAAATACGGTTAAATTACAACAACATTAACACTGCCAAAAGGATAATTAAGAGAACGGCACTAAGGAGTCTGCAGTTGATCGGTCTGCCCTCATTCACTTAGGCGAGACAGGTGGCGAGTCTAACTACACTTAATTTGTGCGAATCCAACCAAGGGACAGTCACGGACCGACCGACCAACCGCTTGCTTGCCACGACGGAGTACACGAGAATTCAAGGCTAAAAAAAAATAAAAAAATGAAAAAAAATAAAATTAAATTAAATTAAATTAAAATTAAAAAATAAAAAAAAACGTATGTGAACTGAGCTGCCAAAACTGCATACCATGTTGTGCAGCAACAACAGGTGAGGAAAAAACACTGCCTAAAACTACGTTAACGGCCATGTCAGGCAACCAGAACACTAACGGCCACAAGGCAGAAAATTCCACTGGTTCACTTAACTACGAAACATGGTAATACAGTTAACGTCATCCAAAATGAACACTGCCTGAATTTACGTTAGCGGCCAGGGCAGGTAACCAGAGCATTAACGGCCACAAGGCAGAAAGTTCCTCTGGTGCACTTGACTTGTAGTCAACCAATATAGTTAATTGCACCGCATGCTGGCTAAATGTCAGCAATAGAAACACTCGGTGTTGCTCACAGGAAAACCTCCCCAACAGCGATCTACCGAAACGAACCACCACAACAAGAATGGACGTGGCTTGGGTAGTTGAAACCACTGTTCAACTTTGACGTCCGGAGTCGTTGAACCACGAAGCTCGTAGCGATCGGACAGCTGCACACACGCTCCGACACTGCGCAGGGACCGACAGTGGACCCAGCTGACTGCACCGCGCTGAGATAACTTCCCTGGTCAGCCGCAACCGACCGACTCCTTCCAGAATGCCAGCAATTTCTTAATAGTCGTCAGTGGAAATAACGGCAACTACACACACAACCTGACAACACTGCACGAAGACCTGAACTATACCCAACAGTAACTAAGCACACACGAAGATAAATCGGGAGTCGATGCGCACACACACACTGCCGACTCATGAACGATCGGCGAGCCAAAACGCGTCGTCCGCTTGGACGACCGACCTACGATCCAACACGACCGTGGCACGGCGCAAGTGATGCGTGGCGGCAATGGTCGGGCGAGCCATGTTGACGCAGACGTCACTGCTCCAGCCCAACTACACTAGTGCCGCATTGCAACTCCCCGACTGGCAGGTCCGGACTGCCCTCCAGACGCCTTCCAACCGACTGGAAGACCCGAACACGCAACCCGAACTCGCTATCCGAACTGGCCTACGACAGACAACGACCGGGAAGTAAAAGCAGTCGAGCAAAGATACTATGAGAGGGGATATATCGATACGCGCTGCCAGCGCTGGTCACGGTCACGCAAAGCAGCAACTCAGAGACAGTAGTAATTTAAATTAACGTAGTGAGGTGGAAGTACGTTAAAAACAGGGTGTAAAATACATGATGGCGGGAACACGAGCCACACAGGGCTCATTGCTGTTCATGAATATGCTGCTAGATATCCTCGTCGACGCCATCCAGATAAACATGTGTTTCGTCGTCTGGAGTTGGGCCTTCAGGAGTCAGGTTCTCTCGTTCCACCATCACGTGACAGAGGGCGTCCACGGACTCGCCACATTCCAGCTACTGAGGAAGTTATTCTGGATGTTATACACCAAGAACCTCAGCGAAGTACACATAGCGTAGCAAGGCAGCTGCGTGTCTTGCAATGCACGTTCATTAACGTGCTGCTCGAGCATGAGCTGCACCTGTATCATTATGTTTTCACGCAACACATACATCCTGCAGATCGCCATCAGCGGACGCAATTCTGTGAAAGCCTCCAACAACAACAGGCAGCCAACAATGACTTCGTGAACACTGTAATATGGTCGGATGAACCAGCATTCACTCGTGAGGGTGTCTTCAATGTGCACAATGCCCACCATTGGTGTGAGGTTAACCCACAAGTCACCCGCTACCGTCGATATCAAATTCGCTATGGTATCTATTTCTGGGCCGGAATATTGGGTGCCAGGTGTTTGGGCCCCTACATGTTGCCTGGCCGGTTAACTGCACGAAGGTATCATGCATTCTTTCAAACTATCTGCCTGATGCGCCGAAAGATGTTCCACAACATGTTCGCCAGGGGATATGGTTCCATCATTATGGTGCACCTCCACCCTCTGTAATTAATGTGCGATGGTATTTGGACAGAAAATTTCCGGGGAAATGGCTTAGACACGGAGGTCCAATTGTATGGCCACCGCGTTTACCTGAAATAACTGCCCCGGATTTCTTCCTGTGGGGACACCTGAAGGAGCAGGTCTACTCTACTCCGCTGACGAATGTGGAAGAACTGGTGGCGCACATTCATGCAGCTTTACTGTGAATGGTCCAAAGCTGTATGAGCCAGCAGGTTGCGCTGTGTCCGGATGCGCAGGGAAGTCGCTTTGAACACCTGTTGCTCTGACAACGTATTCTGTTGTGAAGGCTTTGCAGTCATTCATATGGACATTATTATTGTCATTGGTTGCTAATGTGCAACATCCGAGCGCTCATATTATATATAATAGAAAAGACAAGTAGATGTTGTGTAACTATACTGTGCTATCATCTTTAGCATCTCAAAATTGATATTGTTTTTGTACTTACTCTATGACAAGTAATTTGTTTCAACTCTCTATTTCTTATTTGTCAGCGTTACAAAAGTTGACCGAGCGAAGTGGCGCAGTGGTTAGCACACTGGACTCGCATTCGGGAGGACGACGGTTCAATCCCGTCTCCGGCCATCCTGATTTAGGTTTTCCGTGATTTCCCTAAATCGCTTCAGGCAAATGCCGGGATGGTTCCTTTGAAAGGGCACGGCCGATTTCCTTCCCCATCCTTCCCTCACCCGAGCTTGCGCTCCGTCTCTAATGACCTCGTTGTCGACGGGACGTTAAACACTAATCTCTATCTATCTATCTACAAAAGTTGTAAATTAAAGAAACATGTGACCTACGAAACGCTGTGTACCGCAGTACGAAATGTCAGAAAGAAATTACCAAATGAAAAAAATGCGCTCCAAACCAAGATCGAACCATCGACCTCCTGCATGCTAATTCAAAACTCAGCACCAACTGTACAGCATTACTAACAAGTGCTGACAGAGATAGTTACCATACATGTGGTTACAGTGTTGTCAGATTGCCACTCTTTAATGTCCTTTTTCTGCCGTATGTACTCGCTGGACGAAATTTTGTGACAGACATTTTTTTTATCGCTGGCATGTGATGAGTCGCGCTGCGAAACCCGAGTGCACGAATTTCACTTCACCCTGCATATGGTTTGATATGCGAAATACGACGAAATTCCTTGCTCTTACGCGTCCGAATAGTTTCAATTTCCACAACATTGTCGTGTACATTGTGTTCTACCTGTTTCTGTTAAAGTAATCTGTCTAGAATCTAATACAACTCTAATCGAGCCATCTTTCTTCTTCACAGGATGTAGTGCCCTGTTATATCAACTGATTGCAGATTCTATGATTCACTGTTCTAGTATGGACTGAATTTCTGCCTTCACTCTTTCTCTATAGCAATCTGGAATGATGTACGCTTTAACGCAAAACTTGTTGTGCTCATTGATGTGATATTTATATTGAAAACAGCACGATACGTAGAAACAATGGGATGCGTGCGCAAAATATAAAAAAGATCATTTCTATCAGTTTCTGTACATTGCTCTAGTCTGTCCACTTTTTCCTGAATGAAACTCTGCAGATCGATTTCCTGATGCGTCTCATCGTTAAAAGTATATGTACAACATGTGTAATTACGAAAGTATTCTGATGGAAAATGCGGTGCATTATCTGTCAAAAAATATAAACAATTTATTTATACATCTCGTTTCGAGATCCAATCTTGAAATGTTAATGAAACTGATTTAACTTCCACTTACATTCGTATTTCGGCATCATTGATATCCAAAATGCTTTATATTCGTTCACAAAATCTATTCTTGCTATTATTTCAGTGATCAAGGTAGAAACAAACAAGATATTCATTTAAAACTTACAGCCTTGACACATGAAGTCTAAATAGGTTTGATGCTTCACGACAACACATTTTTCAGAAATTGCTCCTTGTATTTTAACCTTACGTGAAGGTAATCTCGTACAATCTATTGTTGCCATACATTTCTGGAATGCAGTGCCACTGACCACAGAAATAGGACGGCCTGCATCAAGGATAGTGGTAAGAATAGTGTTGCTTACTGAAATAATTGTTATTGGATTTACTGCAGAGTTTTGTTTTTCATCAGTCTCTGCCAGTAAAATATCTCTATGCCTTCAAAACGCACAAAATTTCAAAAATTCGGCAGTGGCGTGTTCCGTGTGATCCACTGTATTGCTTGCTGCCGGAGTCGCGAGTCATTGTCCTGTATTGCTTCCTCGTCGTTGATTATCTCGTGGATTTGGTGATCCAACTTCAGTTATTTTTATCTGTCGTGGTAGGCTTGTCCTTTCCAGAATTTTGCCACTGTGAACTGTGATGTTGGTTACTATGACTGGGTTGATTGTTATTTGCATAATTGTTGCTGTGCCATGTATTTTGCGTATTTGAGCTACCTGATTTGTGCCCATAAGAATTTGCATGATTACCATCCGAGTTACTGTATTGTCTAGGATAATTTTGATTTTTGTGATAATTATGATTATACGTGTTCTCATTACCGTAAGTCCTGTGATGTTTGTTATTAAGTTCATAGTCGGAGATCCGGAAATTACTTCTAGCACGGTAATCATCATTCAGCCGGTTGAATTGTACGTCATACGGTCGACGTCAGTTGTCCCGTCTGTTTCTACGATTGTGTATATTACGCGAGTTCCCTTACAGCCAGTTCCACAAGGAAGTATACGCCACAATTTTAAATGTAACATCCGCAGCGACATCTCTAGTAGTGGTCTCGAACACGTAATCAATGCGTTTTTGCGCAGTGTATAAACAGTGTTAGAGTTAATGTTTTGTTTTATCGGCAGCCGTTTGAAATGAGTGCAAAATATCTGTAGCGTCACGAGGCAGTGTTCCTTGTAAACCACCCAAACGGGCCAAAGTTTTCATACGGGGCAGCTGTTAAAATTCTTAGAAAGTCAGAGACATTCATTGCAAAGTGGGCCATGCGATATTTAGAGTTTGGAAACGTGAATGGTTTTGCGGAGAGAGGGCTAAGATGCCAAGCTATAATCGATAATGGAGGCCTTAGATTAATCATTAGGTAATTGTGCAATTAGTAATATGATGTATTTTCATGTAAACCTATATTTATATTAGTGTCTTTTATTTCATATGGATAACGGCATACACTTTCTTGTGACACTGACTGTATTTTTTGTTTTCACATGGTACAAAAGCATCTTGTGTGTCGCAGTTTCTGTTGTGATTGTTACTGTGTTCTCTCGTTCAATTGTTGCTCTCCGTACAATTCCAGTTCCTTAAGTTTGAAATGCTTCTCAATCATCTTTACACCTACTGGTCAAAATTACGTGTCTCAACTGTGTTAAACAAATGTGAATTAGCTCTGACGATTGTATGGGTTTGATAAGCACTGATTTCTGCGTACCATGTCTTCAAAGTATTTTGCTGGACTAGAGAAGTCAGACTTCAAAGTTTCGTAACGTTATAATGCTATGTTCTTGTGTGACCTACGCGCAATAGACAGCCAAAAATGCTTGGTACAAATCGTCTACGCTTTTGGCAATCTCTCACTATTGAGCGCATTCTTGCTGCACGTCCATTTTCTAAATAACCCCAGAGAAATTATAATTTCTGATCAAGTGACCAATTGGGTGATAACGAATGTATAAACTGATCAATCCAAGCTTGGGAGTGAATTTCGTCAGTGTAATTCCAGAAAACTCTGAATTTACGTACTGTCAAAAACTCTTCGTAGGTACATGAAGTTACCATATTTTGTGAAAACGATATTGTTCTCTGTTGCACCACGTCGGTGACTCATTGTTGTATCTGAAAGTGTGTGGTTCTATTCTTGTGGAAAATCACCTAACGGTCATAAAGTTATAATATCACCAAACTTCTCTGAATATGAGTGTAAACGGTCAAATTCGTCCTTCTTCGTCTTGGAGGTTAAGCTTTCTTTCAATACGCTCGGCTTATCCATTCATAGTGCTCCTATAATGCTTATTTTTCCAATTAATGTTCTATTGTTTGTCTTTAAAATTTATTTGTGATTGATATTCTGCTGTCTATGACAATTGTACTGGCATTGCTTCATTTGCATCTCGGTCGGCTCTGGTTGATGAATTTGCGAGTTTACCAGCCAAGTCATCCATCCTTTCTTTAACCATTCTTAACTGTTCCTTTTAATCTCCGCATTTAAGTGTTACGTTTTACATACGTTCGCTAATTTCATTACATTCTGTGTCCAGCTGTTCGCTCACCTGTGGCACTGTCGCACTCGGAACTACACCGTTAATTATAGCCAACAATTCGTCTTTGTCATTTTGCTGACTTGTTTTCAGGTTTTCGCATTCAGTTTCCGCGTTACGTAATCTGTCACAAAAACTAGCAAGAATTGGTTGAAGGTTGTTTTTAATTTCTTCTCTAAGCGCTATTCAGTTTGCATGGGGGCTTAATTAAATACAATGCAAATAATTTTAATTTTAGTAGCTGACTGTCCGATTACGAAGTCTCGTAACCGGTTGGCCCTGAATAATATTAGTACGCAATCTGACTGCATAGAATAACAACAAAGAATGAAAGGAAATTTCCCTTACCACAATTAATTAAGTAAGCCCCAGCAACTATAAAAGCTACGAAACAAAAACTACGAACAACAAAGCACAAGTGTAACTGTTCTGTGTGTGGAAGTGTGATTCAACGTACACATCTGGCACGGTTCTTCCTCAATAAGACAAGATATTTTAAATACCATTTACACTGAATTAATTAAATAAAACTGAAATACTATAATTGCACATAGAAACCCGAATTACAGTCTAATACATGAACACAAGCCAGATGCTTTGTTGACTGAACCTGTGACCAAGAGGCATTGTTAGTTAGGAAATTTAAAAAAAAAATTAAAAAATGTTTTTACATTCATATATATTGACTAAAAATACACTCTAATCATTACATCTCCATTCGAACAACATCTGCTGTCTAGCCCATCAAAACAACTGCACAAGACATGGCCATAAACAGTACAGCTATCAACATCCTCTCAGCAAAGCACTAACCACCACAACTTCTGAACAAGCACTGCCAGTGGAGGCGACGGAATAAAACTCTTTGGCGCAATCTCTGCCGCTGTGACTCAGTGTAGCCACCTTTCATATGCCCCTCCTCCACAGGCTAGAATTTGATGGTATTTTTGCCAGCATTGGTGGTGAAAATACCACCAAATTCGTAAAAAAAATACAGACAAAATTAAAAGATAATATTAATAAGTAAATATCACATAACTAGTTAAATTTTGGCTTTGCACTGACCATTCAATAACCTAATATATAAAATACAGTAAGGAATACAAATGCTTTCATACATGTGATTTTACATAATAGTTTACACAAGTATCACTCAATCAATGGCACCAGCAATGACGAATAGGTGTAGGTAAGAGTCTCATAACATTTCATAATCAGTAAATACACAAAAAATCAGTTTGTACAAATATTTACATAAAATCTCGTCGATAGTTCAATAAACAAGTAGCACTCCTCAGAGTAGTTGACAGTTCCAACATTAGCACCCAGCAATGGTCAACAGGTGCAAATGGCAGTCTCATAAAATTTCATCAGCAGTATTTAAACAGCTCCAACAGTGGCACGAAGCAATGTTGGACAGGTGCAGACAGCAACAAGTGACATTATTTCAGTAGTAGCAGTTCCATCAGTGGCACCCAGCAATGTTGAGCAGGTGCAGACTCCAACAAGTAACATTATTTCAGTAGAAGCGGTTCCAGCAGTGGCACCCAGTAATGTTGACAGGTGCAGGTACCAACAAGTGATATTATCAGTAGAAGCAGTTCCATCAGTGGCACCCAGCAATGTTGAGCAGGTGCAGACAGCAACAAGTGACATTATGTCAGTAGAAACAGTTCCAACAGTGGCACCCAGCTATGTTGAGCAGGTGCAGGTGCCAGTCCATAATATTCACTATCACTAAATAGACAGTTCATCAGAGTTCCTCAGCAGAAATTAAACATCTCCTAGTGGCACCCATCATGTTGAACAAGTGCAGGTAACAGTCCATAATATACACTGTCACTAATCAGACAGTTCATCAGAGTTTATCAGCAGAAATTAAACATCTCCTAGTGGCACCCATCATGTTGAACAAGTGCAGGTAACAGTCCATAATATTCACTATGACTAATCAGACAGTTCATCAGAGTTCATTAGCACAAAATAAACATTTCCAAGTGGCACCCGTCATGTTGAACAAGTGTGGGTAACAGTCCATAATATTCACTATCACAAATCAGACAGTTCATCAGAGTTGATCAGCACAAATTAAACATTTCTAAGTGGCACCCATTAATGTTGAACAGGTGCAGGCATGAACAACAGTTTGAATACACACACAATTGCTTTTACAAAATTATCATAAATGCTCTTACACTAAACATAAAAATAATAATAAACACACAGATAATTTTCATATTAAATATTACAAATACACAAATATCAGTAAACCTATAATATTTATGGGTGTCAGTGCAAGCCACAACAAACAAGTAAAATAATATTTAGGAGATAGGTCGCTACCAGTTATTTGGGATTAGGAAGGGAAACACACAAAACACACTCACTCACCTTTCATCCACATTAAGTACTACTGTGTAATTGAATAGTGTTCACTGTGTAAATGGATTTCTGTCAAAGATTTGATGTTCGATATGTGTATCAAGTAGTAATGGCAACAGTGTGTAACAGTCAATAATAGTCAGTCAACGTCATAGTCATCATGTCAAGACCAATGTTTGCCAAGCCAAATCAAATGTACGGTTGCTGAACAACTGTCAGTGTGCCAAGATATGCAAATACTTCCTCTCTCCAAAAAAGTATGTAGTGCTTATTGATTTAACAAAGCGTGTGTAGACAATCTTCCTTCCACTTGAGTGTTCTAGTCTGCCATCTTCATCCTCCTTGTTCCATATAAACCAACAAAAAATTATGCTCCTCACTTACTTTACCTCTTATCCACAAAAACTCCAATAATCATCAGCATCACATAATCTCAATACTTTAATAATACCTCTTACGTCGATACATATAAACCTTATCATCAATATCATTTACCTTACCTCTTGTCCACCAAAACTCCAATAATCATCAACTTCATACAATCTCAATACCTCAATAATACCTCTTCAATACGTCGACGCATATAAACCTTATCGCCAACATCATTTGATTTCCATAACAACTCTTTCCTCTAGTCAGTCTCCTCAAACAAGTACAGATATAATCCTAGTGCAAACTACAATTCATCATCCCATACAATCCGAAGACACGATGTCCACACACAACCTCTGTGTAATCGATCTGACCCAAATCTTCTACTCATTATGAATTATAAAATACATTTTGGTTACCTTCTCCATCATTAAATAAAAGAAATGCATACATGACCTCTAACAGCATTTATTTTGAATAACTTCCAGTACGTAAGTACGAGTACGGAGTGTGAATGGTAGTAATAATTCACAGTGTGTACACCACTTTAAGAATCATGGCAAAACAGAACCAAACATGTAGAGTATTTCTTGTGTCAAGTGTCACTTGCTATTTCAATTGCTCACGAAGAATGCAGTGTAATAACTGTCAATGGTCTAAACATAGTGTTGATATGTCATGTCGTTAGCTTCCTTCCTATTTGCATAAATTTATACAGCTTCCATAAACCCTCCAGCTCATGTGACTTCTATGAAATTTCTTGTACTAATGTCGTTCGTCGAATTATAGCAGTCCACTTTCTTATCTTAAAAATATAAGGCACTGTTCGTAAGCAAAACGTGCAATAGCGAGTAAATATACGAGTAGAGAACAGAATGTCAACAAGTGGATGCAACACAATCCCTATAACGAGGCTCTGCCAAGCGAACAATCTATAATTAACAGCATACTGTGGCCTAAACTCCATATTCGTACACCATATATCAGCATTTCTATATACCAAATTAAAGAGTAGTTATGATAACAAAACAGAAATGTGTAAATATGCAATCCATACGCAAAGCAGCAAATATGTATCTTACATAATAAACAGGTCATTAGCATCATTTCAGCATAAGCAAATAAATGTTCATATGTAATCTTAATAAGTAAACATGAAGGCGCAACCAGATAAATCACAAAGTATAACCTACATACATAACCATATCAGCACAATTAATCATGTGACAATTATAATTTAAATAAATAAGCACAGCAGGCACATAAAAAAATATGACATCAGTGAAAAAGCAGTGCAGCCAAGCGATGGATAATATACATAAGTAACAACCATGTTCATTAATCAGTCATTGTCAAAATCATTTAATGTACACAAGCACGACGCTTCGCAAGTAAATTCATAGAACATGAAATTTAGCACAAAGTATGAATCACGTACTCGCGAGCAGCAAATTACGTCTAAAGTACGCACCTAAGTGGAAATATGTTACCTGAAAAATAAACTCAATTAATAGTTACCTTTTTAGTTTATTAGTTTCTTCTTCGAAATTACATTCTTTCTGAAAATTTCTCGATAGCAAGTCCTCTTAACGTCGGACACACACAGAATTAACCTGAAGTTCTTAAATATTTTATACAACCGTATCCTGAAAACTACTGAATGTTAATAACATAATTTACCAAGTCACTATAGCTTTATACTGAATTTAATCAGAGAAATTAGACTGTGTATTTGTTTACAGCTGTCAGAGCATTTGCACTGAGCGCTCGATCAGCTGTAGGTACGCGTGACGTAGGAAGTAATTGTTTGCGGTCAACGACTGCCTTGTGCGGCGCGCAGACTTGACTGTTGCTTTGAGTATGTGCCGCCGCCGGATCACGGCGCGGTATCCTTGTACTCTCCGTGTGTTTACGTATAACTGTTAGTTTCTCAAAAGTATGTCATTCCACAAAAATTTTAACGTTCGATATATGATGTATTCCCTTAGAGCACCGAGATTTAAGAGTTTCTGCTTCGACAGTGTTATCATGAATGATTTTGCGAACCCTATATGGACCGTTATAATGCAGAAGAAATTTGCGACACAAGCCTTTTCCTTTGTGAGACAAACGGTGAGAATTAACACCTTTTGACCAACTGACAAGGTTTTTAAACGACCAGGACGTTTAGCTGATTTCTCTCTTCTAGCAGCCGCAGACGCAATATTTTGTAGAGCCAGGTTGACAACTTCAGAATGCCACAGTTTCCGTGAAGGCGGGAAAGGAACGATTTCAGAAATGCGATTTGTCGGTGCTTTGTTTTTTAATATCAATATAGGCGGCTAAGAACTTGAATCATTAGGGAGTTCATTCAGAATGTTTTGAAAAATATGAAGATACCGATCCCAGGTTCTGTGATTCTGATGACAATAAAGTCGACGCAATTTATTGATTTCCTTCATCCATCTGTCTGAAGCATTAGATTGAGGGTGAAAAAGAGAAATGAAAATTGGTTTAATCTTACGACGCCGTAGAATACGAAGCCAAATTTTAGAGCGAAACTGTGATCCATTATCTGATATAACCTTATCAACATGACCCACTTCTTTAAGAAAATGTTTGATGAAAGCATTAGATACTGAACGAGCTGTTGCTTTGCGTAAAGGTGTAAAACAGACATATGTTGATGTCAATTCCACTAATACCAAAATGTACGCAAAACCATTAGCAGAACGAACCACTGGACCGAACAAATCGACTGCAGCCATCTCCTTTAATTTCGCTGGAATGATAGGAAACAACGGTGCTCTGTGAGAAATAGTTGGCGGCTTAGCCTTTTGACATAATTTGCATTTGGCAAGAACAGACCGAATACGTTTTTCCATATTACTGAAGTAGCAATTTTCTCGTAATTTATGGAAGCATTTTCTGGGACCAAAGTGTGCATAACTGAAATGTGTATATCAAATCAATTTACTAACCCACTCATCAGGAATGCAAACTAACCAGAGTTGTCGACCGATTTTCGTTTAAAAAGAATATTATTGCGAAATAAATAATACTGTCTAATCGCTACGCTTTCCTTTCTCCTCCACTTCTCCTTAATGTCGTTCCAGATTGGATCCTTATTATGCTCCTTAGCGGTATCCTGGAGCGAAGACGAAATATAATTTTCAAACACAACACCTTGAATATACATCAAACAATAATTATTTTCTTTGCAGTCCTCTTCAGCACTTTGTTTTAAACCCATAGGTGCACGTGATAAAGCATCAGCAATAATATTTGATGAACCCTATATGTAAACAATACTAAAATCAGATTCCTGTAGATACAGCGCCCATCGTGACAATCTTCCATGAGTTAATTTTGTTGACATAAGAAATTCCAGAGCCCGATGATCGGTGTAAACCTTAGTATGTGTGCCAAACAAAAATGTCCGAAATTTTGTGAAAGCCCAAATAACAGCCAAGGCTTCAAGTTCCGTAATCGAATAATTCTTTTCTGATTTAGAGAGAACACGACTTCCAAATGCGAGAGTTTTCTGTACTACAACGCCGATTTCTTCTATGTCTTGAGAAAAGTGTCCACCTAGGCCTTTGTATGATGAGTCAGTCGCCAAACATAAATCTTTAGATAAATCCGGATGTGAAAGTAGTGGAGCAGCAACTAAAGCATCACGAAGTTGTTCAAAGTCTGATTGAGCTTCCTCATCCCAACACCAATTAGAATTCTTTCCAGATAGTTCACATACACGAGGTGTGGCCAAATTGTCCAATCTAACAAAGTAGACTAAGAAAATTACAGACACCAAGGAAACTGCGAACATCACGTTTTGTAGTGGGAACAGCATAATTACGAATTGCGTCTAGCTTCTCAGGATCAGGGAGAATACCTTCTGTAGAAATAATATGACCAAGAAATTTCACCTGAGAACGACCAAATTCAGATTTTTCCAAGTTCACTGTAATGCCAACTCTTGCAAAAATACGTAATAATGAATCCAAAATTTTGTTGTGCTCACTCCAAGAACGTTTAGCAATAAGAATATCGTCAACATATGAAGTAATATTGTCATGAAGACAAACAGGAAAAATTTCGTTTAAACCACGAATGAAAGCTGCTGAAGATACAGTAAGTCCAAATGGTAATTTCCGAAATCGCTTTTGGATAAAATAGTCATATCCGGTTATTCTTTACCGACTCTCTAGATAGATTGATAGTTGAAGAATTGTTTTGATAGATACAAAGAATAGTAAAAGAGTAGGCAGCAGTGCAGAAAACTAAAAGGGAAATAGCACGACTACAACTCGGGGCCCTGTGCACGCTATGGCACATATTCACTTAGTGTAGTGAATCCCCTGAGGGCTTTTACATCTTCCAGCTAAAGCAATGTGTCTAATCGATTGTGGCAGCTTAATTAAACAAATGCGAATTAATTCAGTCGGGCTATAAGGGTTGGAAAGGAACTGATTCTTTCGAATCATGTCTTCAAAGTATTCTGCTGGCGTGCGGAACTCAGACTGTTTATAATTATGCTGCATAATAAGACTGTGTTTGACTCTGTCTTGCATGTTTTCGGACCAATTTGCCGATAGAAATGCATGATAAAAATCATTTAAATTATTACAATCTCTAATAAGCGCGCGCATGCGCGTCACTGGTTCGTTTTCTAAAGATCCACACATAAATTCCAGCTTGTGACTTAGTGGCCTATTTGGTGGAAGTGCGTACATAAATTGATCTAACCATGAACATGGATGTATGTCATTCTTAGAATTGCGAAAGATCTTAAATTTCTGAACAGTTAAAAAGTGTTTATAGTCAAAGTTTTCGCCTCGTGGCGACAAAGACCTACCGCGTCTGTCCCAGTCCGAATGTCGATTATAGTCAAGTTCGCGCGCCTGGCTCTCTGTTCTTGCATCTCTTAAATGAAATACATTATTTTCTTCAAAGCCCTCTGCTATCTGTGATTCTAAATTTCTTCTGCTGTCTCTTCCTACAATTTCGCTTTCAATTTATTTGACTTGCTTTCGTAACGCCTCAAATTCCTTTTTAACGCGTTCATTAAATTTTCCCTGATTTTCAACATGTTTATTTTTGTTCTGGTACTCTTCGGTTTCTGCAAATTGCAATGGAGCTGTATCATCTGAATCTCTGTCCCCATTTAAACTAAGACTTGTCAATTTATCTGAAATCTCCTCAACTCTTTCCGATAAGTCACCTATTTGTTCTTTCTGTTTATTTACGTCTTCCGTAAGTGTCGCGACTCGGGTTTCAGTATTAACACATTTAGTAGTTAACTGTTCATATTGTTGTGTTAGGTTATTTATTCTGTCATTTGGTACAGATTCCTCGAGTCTTTCAAATATTTCTTCCTTATCGTGTGCACGTTGTAAATTTAACTCTGAAGATTTTTGTACTATCACGCGATCTCTTCTTTCCTGGCCTCTATCCTGTTCCTTTTGTCTAATTACTATTGCAATTAATCTATTATTGTGAGAATTCGAAATCGGTTGTACTTCTTCTCTAATTTCTTTCTTTAATTCATCTTTCATCTTTTTGAAACATGTCCCTATTTGTGAATCTAACCATGTTTCAATTGTTTCCATCTCTGTTTTAATTGTTCCTATTCGTGAGTCTAGCTGTCTTGCCACTGTTTTTAATTCAGATCCTAGCTATGATCCCAGTGAGTGTAACCATGTTTCCATTGTTCCCATATCAATTTCTAACCGTGTTGCCACTGCTTTTAATTCAGATCCTAACTCTGATCCTAAATTTAATATAGCACACATCAACTGCTCCATATTAACTGGTTCAAAATTCTTTTCGCCCCTAATATTTCCCATAAAACTAACTTCCTTCGTCATAGCCGTGAAGCTATCTGTGTTCGATACTGTTTCAGAATCTTCTATCGTTAATCTCGTATTCTGTGAATTTTTTGATTGAGGAAAATTTTGTACTGGTTCCGGACTATTTTCCCGACTTACTACATTGTTTTCTACTTCATTATTCATCATACTGTTCTCCTGTGTTGACGAGTTCGCCATGTCAACATTTTTGTCATTCTCCCTATCCATCATTTTTGCCTTTTTCATCGGTCGCGTAATCATTTACAATACAGACAAAACTCGTCAATATACGAAAATTACACACAATATGACACTTTATCACCAACAATACCATTCACACGAAATGCTTCCCTCAAACACGATTAACGAAAAATTGAAATCTTCATAATTGCACAAAGTTGTCAAACGCGTGTACAAGACATCAAAAATTAAATTCTGCAAAAATAACATTAGAAGAAAGACAAGACAACTACAAATGTTCGTTACAAAATCTACACATGCAATATAGACTACAATTACTAAACTACAAATTATTTCAACAATACTACTGTCTGCTATTTTACTATCAGAAGATTTCCAAAGGACGATTCGAAGCAGCGGTCGCCACGTGCATGGGGGCTTGAAAACTACAATGTAAATAATTTTAATTTTAGTAGTTGACTGTCCGATTACGAAGTCTCGTAACCAGTTGGCCCTGACTAGTATTAGTACGCAATCTGACAGCATAGAATAACAATAAAGAATGAAAGGAAATTTCCGTTACCACAATTAATTAATTAAGTCCCCAGCAACTATAAAAGCTACAAAACAAAAACTACGAACAACAAAGCACAAGTGTAACTGTTCTGTGTGTGGAAGTGTGATTCAACGTACACATCTGGCACGGTTCTTCCTCAATAAGACAAGATATTTTAAATACCATTTACACTGAATTAATTAAATAAAACTGAAATACTATAATTGCACATAGAAACCCGAATTACAGTCTAATACATGAACACAAGCCAGATGCTTTGTTGACTGAACCTGTGACCAAGAGGCATTGTTAGTTAGGAAATTAAAAAAAATAAATAAATAAATGTTTTTACATTCATATATATTGACTAAAAATACACTCTAATCATTACATCTCCATTCGAACAACATCTGCTGTCTAGCCCATCAAAACAACTGCACAAGACATGGCCATAAACAGTACAGCTATCAACATCCTCTCAGCAAAGCACTAACCACCACAACTTCTGAACAAGCACTGCCAGTGGAGGCGACGGAATAAAACTCTTTGGCGCAATCTCTGCCGCTGTGACTCAGTGTAGCCACCTTTCATATGCCCCTCCACCACGGGCTAGAATTTGATGGTATTTTTGCCAGCATTGGTGGTGAAAATACCACCAAATTCGTAAAAAAAATACAGACAAAATTAAAAGATAATATTAATAAGTAAATATCACATAACTAGTTAAATTTTGGCTTTGCACTGACCATTCAATAACCTAATATACAAAATACAGTAAGGAATACAAATGCTTTCATACATGTGATTTTACATAATAGTTTACACAAGTATCACTCAATCAATGGCACCAGCAATGACGAATAGGTGTAGGTAAGAGTCTCATATCATTTCATAATCAGTAAATACACAAAAAAATCAGTTTGTACAAATATTTACATAAAATCTCGTCGATAGTTCAATAAACAAGTAGCACTCCTCAGAGTAGTTGACAGTTCCAACATTAGCACCCAGCAATGGTCAACAGGTGCAAATGGCAGTCTCATAAAATTTCATCAGCAGTATTTAAACAGCTCCAACAGTGGCATGAAGCAATGTTGAACAGGTGCAGACAGCAACAAGTGACATTTTTTCAGTAGTAGCAGTTCCATCAGTGGCACCCAGCAATGTTGAGCAGGTGCAGACTCCAACAAGTGACATTATTTCAGTAGAAGTGGTTCCAGCAGTGGCACCCAGTAATGTTGACAGGTGCAGGTACCAACAAGTGATATTATCAGTAGAAGCAGTTCCATCAGTGGCACCTAGCAATGTTGAGCAGGTGCAGACAGCAACAAGTGACATTATGTCAGTAGAAACAGTCCCAACAGTGGCACCCAGCTATGTTGAGCAGGTGCAGGTGCCAGTCCATAATATTCACTATCACTAAATAGACAGTTCATCAGAGTTCCTCAGCAGAAATTAAACATCTCCTAGTGGCACCCATCATGTTGAACAAGTGCAGGTAACAGTCCATAATATACACTGTCACTAATCAGACAGTTCATCAGAGTTTATCAGCAGAAATTAAACATCTCCTAGTGGCACCCATCATGTTGAACAAGTGCAGGTAACAGTCCATAATATTCACTATGACTAATCAGACAGTTCATCAGAGTTCATTAGCACAAAATAAACATTTCCAAGTGGCACCCGTCATGTTGAACAAGTGTGGGTAACAGTCCATAATATTCACTATCACAAATCAGACAGTTCATCAGAGTTGATCAGCACAAATTAAACATTTCTAAGTGGCACCCATTAATGTTGAACAGGTGCAGGCATGAACAACAGTTTGAATACACACACAATTGCTTTTACAAAATTATCATAAATGCTCTTACACTAAACATAAAAATAATAATAAACACACAGATAATTTTCATATTAAATATTACAAATACACAAATATCAGTAAACCTATAATATTTATGGGTGTCAGTGCAAGCCACAATAAACAAGTAAAATAATATTTAGGAGATAGGTCGCTACCAGTTATTTGGGATTAGGAAGGGAAACACACAAAACACACTCACTCACCTTTCATCCACATTAAGTACTACTGTGTAATTGAATAGTGTTCACTGTGTAAATGGATTTCTGTCAAAGATTTGATGTTCGATATGTGTATCAAGTAGTAATGGCAACAGTGTGTAACAGTCAATAATAGTCAGTCAACGTCATAGTCATCATGTCAAGACCAATGTTTGCCAAGCCAAATCAAATGTACGGTTGCTGAACAACTGTCAGTGTGCCAAGATATGCAAATACTTCCTCTCTCCAAAAAAGTATGTAGTGCTTATTGATTTAACAAAGCGTGTGTAGACAATCTTCCTTCCACTTGAGTGTTCTAGTCTGCCATCTTCATCCTCCTTGTTCCATATAAACCAACAAAAAATTATGCTCCTCACTTACTTTACCTCTTATCCACAAAAACTCCAATAATCATCAGCATCACATAATCTCAATACTTTAATAATACCTCTTACGTCGATACATATAAACCTTATCATCAATATCATTTACCTTACCTCTTGTCCACCAAAACTCCAATAATCATCAACTTCATACAATCTCAATACCTCAATAATACCTCTTCAATACGTCGACGCATATAAACCTTATCGCCAACATCATTTGATTTCCATAACAACTCTTTCCTCTAGTCAGTCTCCTCAAACAAGTACAGATATAATCCTAGTGCAAACTACAATTCATCATCCCATACAATCCGAAGACACGATGTCCACACACAACCTCTGTGTAATCGATCTGACCCAAATCTTCTACTCATTATGAATTATAAAATACATTTTGGTTACCTTCTCCATCATTAAATAAAAGAAATGCATACATGACCTCTAACAACCTTTAGTTTGAATAACTTCCAGTAAGTAAGTACGAGTATGGAGTGTGAATGGTAGTAATAATCCACAGTGTGTACACCCCTTTAAGAATCATGGCAAAACAGAACCAAACATGTAGAGTATTTCTTGTGTCAAGTGTCACTTGCTATTTCAATTGCTCACGAAGAATGCAGTGTAATAACTGTCAATGGTCTAAACATAGTGTTGGTATGTCATGTCGTTAGCTTCCTTCCTATTAGCATAAATTTATACAGCTTCCATAAAACCTCCAGCTCATGTGACTTCTATGAAGTTTCTTGTACTAATGATTTTCGTCGAATTATAGCAGTCCATTTTCTTATCTTAAACATATAAGGTACTGTTCATAAGCAAAACATGCAATAGCGAGTAAATATACCAGTAGAGAACAGAATGTCAACAAGTGGATGCAACACAATCCCTATAACGAGGCTCTGCCAAGCGAACAATCTATAATTAACAGCATACTGTGGCCTAAACTCCATATTCGTACACCATATATCAGCATTTCTATATACCAAATTAAAGAGTAGTTATGATAACAAAACAGAAATGTGTAAATATGCAATCCATACGCAAAGCAGCAAATATGTATCTTACATAATAAACAGGTCATTAGCATCATTTCAGCATAAGCAAATAAATGTTCATATGTAATCTTAATAAGTAAACATGAAGGCGCAACCAGATAAATCACAAAGTATAACCTACATACATAACCATATCAGCACAATTAATCATGTGACAATTATAATTTAAATAAATAAGCACAGCAGGCACATAAAAAAATATGACATCAGTGAAAAAGCAGTGCAGCCAAGCGATGCATAATATACATACGTAACAACCCTGTTCATTAATCAGTCATTGTCAAAATCAGTTAATGTACGCAAGCACGACGCTTCACAAGTAAATTCATAGAACATGAAATTTAGCACAAAGTATGAATCACGTAATCGCGAGCAGCAAATTACGTCTAAAGTACGCACCTATGTGGAAATATGTTACCTGAAAAATAAACTCAATTAATAGTTACCTTTTTAGTTTATTAGTTTCTTCTTCGAAATTACATTCTTCCTGAAAATTTCTCGATAGCAAGTCCTCTAAACGTCGGACACACACAGAATTAACCTGAAGTTCTTAAATATTTTATACAACCGTATCCTGAAAACTACTGAACGTTAATAACATAATTTATCAAGTCACTATAGCTTTATACTGAATTTAATCAGAGAAATTAGACTGTGTATTTGTTTACAGCTGTCAGTGCATTTGCACTGAGCGCTCGATCAGCTGTAGGTACGCATGACGTAGGAAGTAATTGTTTGCGGTCAACGACTGCCTTGTGCGGCGTGCAGACTTGACTGTTGCTTTGAGTATGTGCCGCCGCCGGATCACGGCGCGGTATCCTTGTACTCTCCGTGTGTTTACGTATAACTGTTAGTTTCCCAAAAGTGTGTCATTCCACAAAAATTTTAACGTTCGATATATGATGTATTCCCTTAGAGCGCCGAGATTTAAGAGTTTCTACTTCGACAGTGTTATCATGAATGATTTTGCGAACCCTATACGGACCGTTATAAAGCAGAAAAAATTTGCGACACAAGCCTTTTCCTTTGTGAGACAAACGGTGAGAATTAACACCTTTTGACCAACTGACAAGGTTTTTAAACGACCTGGACGGTTAACTGATTTCTCTCTTCTAGCAGCCGCAGACGCAACATTTTGTAGAGCCAGGTTGACAACTTCAGAATGCCACAGTTTCCGTGAAGGCGGGAAAGGAATGATTTCAGAAATGCGATTTGTCAGTGCTTTGTTTTTTAATATCAATATAGGCGGTTAAGAATTTGAATCATTAGGGAGTTCATTCAGAATGTTTTGAAAAATATGAAGATACCGATCCCACGTTCTGTGATTCTGATGACAATAAAGTCGACACAATTTATTGACTTCCTTCATCCATCTGTCTGAAGCATTAGATTGAGGGTGAAAAAGATAAATGAAAATTGGTTTAATCTTACGACGCCGTAGAGTACGAAGCCAAATTTTAGAGCGAAACTGTGATCCATTATCTGATATAATCTTATCAACATGACCCACTTCTTTAAGAAAATGTTTGATGAAAGCATTAGATACTGAACGAGCTGTTGCTTTGCTTAAAGGTGTAAAACGCACATATTTTGATGTCAATTCCACTGATACCAAAATGTACGCAAAACGATTAGCAGAATGAACCACTGGACCGAACAAATCGACTACAGCCATCTCCTTTAATTTCGCTGGAATGATAGGAAACAACGGTGCTCTGTGAGAAATAGTTGGCGGCTTAGCCTTCTGACATAATTTGCATTTGGCAAGAACAGATCGAATACGTTTTTCCATATTACTGAAGTAGCAATTTTCTCATAATTTATGGAAGCATTTTCTGGGACCAAAGTGTGCATAATTGAAATGTGCATACCAAATCAATTTATTAATCCACTCATCAGGAATGCAAACTAACCAAACAGAGTTGTCGACCGACTTTCGTTTAAAAAGAATATCATTGCGAGCTAAATAATACTGTCTAATCGCTACGCTTTCCTTTCTCCTCCACTTCTCCTTAATGTCGTTCCACATTGGATCCTTATTTTGCTCCTTAGCGATGTCCTGGAGCGAAGACGAAATAAAATTTTCAAACGCAACACCTTGAATATACATCAAGCAATAATTATTTTCTTTGCAGTCCTCTTCAGCACTTTGTTTCAAACCCATAGGTGCACGTGATAAAGCATCAGCAATAATATTTGATGAACCCTGTATGTAAACAATACTAAAATCAAATTCCTGTAGATGCAGCGCCCATCGTGACAATCTTCCATGAGTTAATTTTGTTGGCATAAGAAATTCCAGAGCCCGATGATCGGTGTAAACCTTAGTATGTGTGCCAAACAAAAATGTCCGAAATTTTGTGAAAGCCCAAATAACAGCCAAGGCTTCAAGTTCCGTAATCGAATAATTCTTTTCTGAATTAGAGAGAACACGACTTCCAATTGCGAGAGTTTTCTGTACTACAACGCCGTTTTCTTCTATCTCTTGAAAAAAGTGTCCACCTAGGCCTTTGTATGATGAGTCTGTCGCCAAACAAAAATCTTTAGATAAATCCGGATGTGAAAGAAGTGGAGCAGCAACTAAAGCATCATGAAGTTGTTCAAATTCTGATTGAGCTTCCTCATCCCAACACCAATTACAATTCTTTCCAGATAGTTCACATACACGAGGTGTAAAAAATTTTGGTCTTCGCGAAAATTTTCCCCTGTTTTCCTTCGTTGAATGGACTATTAAACGTAACAGCAAGACAGTGCCCATGCCGAAAGAAGGTGGACTCAGTCCCAGAGAGCCAGCGACGCGTAAGGCTTGGCATGGGCGTCCGCATAAATTTTTCAAGAGGGTGCAACTTTAAAAACTTCCCTTTTTGGATATAACTGATTCTGTGAATTTGAAAACGAGTCGTGCACCAGGAACTGAAACTGAAAGGAAGTACACATGACTAACTGTATCTCAAAAGATAGGTAGTTATCTACTTATTACTTTTAAGGTACATTACTTTGGTACCGAAATGGCAAGTATACTTCAGACGTATATGGGAAGTATATCTTTTTATGTTATTAATGGGAACATAGACACCACCTATTTGACTAAACGATCTGAAATTACGTTATCATACTACTACATCAGAGCAACCAACGAGCTATAAAATAAAACTACGGAATATTCGCAAAAATAATTTACTTCTATTCCAATAATGTTAGGGTGAAACTGGAAATTAAAAACTTGAAGCATTAAAAGGAATGCAGACTGACTGGGGAAATCTTGCTGGATGTCAACAAACAGACAGACTTGTTCAACTGCGATGCGATTTGTGACAGTTTGTTTGCTTAAAGAACTCCACTTCTGTTCATGTTAATGGCTATATTGCGTTACATTAATGATTTCTTATTTTCAGTGTCGACTGGCATTACTCAAGCTGAACGAAACGCATTCTGAAAATTACATTATTTGAGTTGATTAGGTAAAGTGTAGCCAGGGTCAGCATACGACTAGATCAGGGACGGGCAAACGTTGTACGCGGCTCATGAGCCCACAGCGCTGCACGTGTGTTGCTCGCTTGCAATCGTCAAACGGGACAGTGACGACAGCCGGCGGGTTTCGGCAGTGTATTACCAGGCTAAGCTGCGGACGTTGAAGCGAAGCGACCACTACGTAGTGAACGTTGTATTTCAAGAACCGGAAAATGCAGAGTGAATCAAGGAAACGGAAAGTGGAGATTTGCTATCTTTTAAAATGTATAATATGTGATAGTATTCTCGCTGTTCAGCGGAAGTTTAATATTGAACGCCATTATAATAAATTTCAATATGTTCCCGTACTTAATGCAATAAAAGAAGAATTTCTCAAGCGATTTCGGGATATATCACACTTAGGTTTTGAATAGTTCTCGAGACAATTTGCTGTTTCTGTAGATGATATTCAACCCAGTTTGCAAATGGAATTAATAGATCTGCACTGTAGATTCTACAGCATAATTCTCGTCTGAGAGACAAGTTCCTTTTGGCAAGACGTGTAGTAGATTTTTATCACGACTTTCCACAGCAAGAGTTTCCTTGTCTCCATCGTGTCAATGTTTGGCTCGACATACGCTTGTGAGAGACTTTTTCTGTTATGAAAATTAATAAGTCTCGGTTAAGAGCAAACAACAGTAATGAAAATTTACGTAACTGTTTGCGTTTGTCTGCATGTAGAAATTTTGTTCCAGACATTAAATGTATTGTAAACTCCACCTCTGATAATTAAATAAAACGTATCGTAGGTAATAGGTACTCTTTCAAACCACGACTTCTTTCAAGCACTCCTACTAAGCTTATTCCTTCATTCAATAAAACAGGCCAGGAAACAAAACGCGTTACAGAGGAAGAAGCAGACAGACGGTATGGTGGGGAGTGGAGAGAAGCGGGAGGCCAGCTTGCCCCTGTGTGCACGCAGAACACCTGTTAACTGCACACGTGCAAGTGCATCGCACATGTGCAGGATTCCTGCCCGGCCCTGGACTAGATGAAACGAATTCTCCGAAAAACATTGGCCGGTAGGATCAACTTTAGCAGCCTAGGACTGCACCAACGTCACCCTCGTCAGTCGAGTCTGTCACATTATCGTGCACCATGCCAACTGAAACGCAGAATTCGTAGCTTCGTAACTGTAAAAGGCGCTTGTTTGCACACACAGACTTCGAGAAGTTCAGTCATGGAGGTAACATTTTTTTTTCTCCTTGGAACTTCCAACTTTTATTCGCTCTCTTCTACTGTAAAAAAACTGCCTTTTTTACTGATGTGTTTGGAATTAATTATTGAGGCACCCACCTACAATATAGCATGGCTCTGTTCCTCCGAGTGTATTACAATAGGGCAATCGTGTAAAACTGAAGGCAGAAGGAGCAAGGATCAGAGGTCTCCATTTTTCTCACACAAATGGGGAACTACTGTTGTCATTCTGTTGTGCGTCAAGGAGAGGGGCGTGCTCATGGAAATTAGGGATGGATGACTGGCATGTATACTGCACCCTGACTGTTCGGAAATGGGCGTTACAAACCTTTAGAACTTGTAGAGCGGTATATGTAGATGATATTTTCAATTACATGTTTGTAATGCGACCACTTTTACAGCTTATTTATAAGGCGTGATCCAGTGCAATGCTTGTTTTGAGAGGTGGCAGAAGCACCCTCTCACATTTCTATCTTACTCTCAGTAATTCGATTTTTCTCTCTAATTGCATGCGGTGAAATGTTGCTATTCCTTCACAAGCGGACTTCCCACACAGCGTCTCTCGTCACCCGGGTGGTCCAGTGACAGGCGGGCTCTGCTGATCTTGAAAGGGTTAAGCCAATGGTTGTGAGGGAGTCAAGTGAATGGTTTCCAGACGCCGACATTGTCATAATAGCGGCAGAGACACGCCCGAAGGGGCCTGAAGGAGCGGCTGGGCTAGAGATTCCGTTACTTCGCAGAAACTTAGCGAAAACACTTTCTGGCGGGCTACCAGCGAAGCGTGGGAATGACTTGTGTTCCCATGCAGTCTTGGCGGGCAAATTCCCGCGTTTTCTGCAAAATTATAACTGTGATTGGGTTGCTCAGGGCATAGCTCCGTGACGTAACAAAACTGGCGCAGATATTGGCGCCAAGAATCTCCATTGGTGGAATGGTAGTGCTTCGGCAATAGAGTGGAATTTTCCGCCGGTTTTCGGGTTGCTGATTGGCACGTTTAACCACGGCCACTCTCGTGGGGGCGGGAATGTTCTGTGTTCGGTTTTTACGGGTGCTCTTATCGTAGTCGTCTCTCGCCTTTCGGTTGGAGTAGGTTGCAAGACTGAGCTCTCCCTGCTGTGGACAGCCTGCCTTCCGTTGGCTGTCTAATATACTTTTATTTGATTGTAACTGTTTAACGAAGTTGCTGAAGTTTTGACTTCAACGTTAACTTTCCGAGTACAGTTGGCAATCGAGCGTTCTGCGTACAAGCGGCCTATGTTGTCTGTCTTGGGCAGTTTTGGCTAAAGTTGACTGTATCAGAGTTACTGTGTGACTTTTCTTGTTAAAATCAATCACTATACCGTGAGTGATTGTGTGGCGAGCCTTCTTCGTCTCCCTCAGAGGTCATTTGTATTGATAGGAAGTCTTTAGTCTGGAACAACCAGACCAGGAAAATTTGTTTCGGGCTATACTCGCGACATTATCATCACCAAGACGGGATGTCGAAGCAACCAGCCATCACTTCTGGTACGCCAGATCGTGTCCTTGCAGTTAAGAAGACAGCTTGGTAATGTATGTCCGCAGCACCAGCAGATTAAGGAATTTGCACTGTGATAATCAGAGCTCATCAGAGCGCGCCTGTTCGTCTTTTTCTAACTTTGTTCTGTCTTGGGTGTTCATTGTCTGAGTTCTCACTACTTTAGCAGGAATTAATGTTGGGTTGGTTGTGTGTTTCTCTTAAGATTTGAGTTGCAAGGGATTGGCTCCACGTACCACTTCGTCATAAATGTCACAATCTAGTTTATGGACAACTTCACCTTCACAGCATTTATTTGAGTATCCAATTTGATCCATTTTGACGTATTGTAAATGTTTCATGTGTTTTGTTTATGATTTTGAGTTTAGTCATAATAAATCAAATTGTTATTTTGGACAGAACTTTCATCTGTTAATCGGTAGAGCAACCCTTTCATTTCTCACTACATTACTGAAACTTTCCTTTATTTAATTAATGTCTATCGAATTAAATTATTGCAGGTGCCAAACTCTTTTCTATCCCACTTGCAGGATCGATTACAGTCAGTTCGCGTTTCTTCTTAATCCATGTGCAACAGCAAAAGTAGGAATTAGAAAAGGGGGGGATTAGAGCATCATTTACATGTGAATATTCGAGAAGAATTTAGTGTTAAATACACTGCTAGCCTCGGCACCTCACAGTTTCACGGTTCCACTCATTAATAACCAAAGAAACACGCGCAATTGGTCGTGCACTCGTCGACGGGCTCTCTGCAACCTCATGCAGTGCGGCCTTTTCCGATTCGGCTGAGCGACATATCCTTGGACTACCACTGGCATACCTTTTGTTGGAGAGGGTTTCCCTTTCTCGAAGATGTTGCGTAATTGTGGTGAAAAGGGTATGCTATGTAGGCGGACGTTGTGGATAACGGTCTTAATAAGGCGACAAGCAGCTCTTCCACTATTGTGAGCTTTGGCCACACAAATGGATCATGTCTGTATATTCTACAAACGTTTACTCAGCCAACTTGCTCTAACACTAACAGACACGTGAATGAGGCTCGAACCAGGTCAGAGAGTAGGACAGACGTCAAATGACAACAGCTGATCATTGCAGGGATCTGATATTCTACGCTCCGATCTGTAGAACGCCAGTTTTCTTTCTCCTGATAACGACATCCTCTCGAGTAGTCCCCGCCCGGAGATCCGAATGGGGGACTATTTTACCTCCGGAATGTTTTACCCAAGAGGACACCATCATCATTTAACCACACATTTAACCATACAGTAATAACATTATCAAGCATTAAAACCCCGATATTCATTTATAAACACCCTGTAGATAGACCAAAAATACTATTCTCCAACATAGCCCGTTAAACATCCCGATTGCAGTAAAACCACAAAAGTGCGACTACAGGACAGGAGAGGCAGAACAACACACGCGCAAACATCGCATACCAATGTAAATACTTGCAACTGATAATAGTAAATTCTCAGAACGCGTCCCGCTATGCGTGAGATAACATAGCTAGTGCAGTGTTTTATTATTTAAATCATTAATTAGTTTGTGATTACACTGTCTGACTTGCACCAAGGAAGGAAGTAACGTAGTCATTTCCCGATCTGGGGCAGTCGTGATTGTGAAACAACGTTTTTAACCGGATCACGGCTGAAACAGGATAAAAAAAAAGCAACTTCCGAAATGAAACGGTGGTTCGTAGTGCAGAACGTAACTGCGTAAAATTAATTAAGCAAATGTGCTCCCGCATTCCAGGGTCCCCGGTGGGTGTTATTCAATTCATCGGAGCGAAGGGTCACGCGGTGCCACACAAACGGGGGATTCAGCGTTAACAAATTTACCGAGTAGGCCTGCAAACTGCTGAACATGCGGTCGATACGTTGTAGGAAGCGACCCTGGTTCCGGTGATTTCATATCCTCTGCATAAGAGCGCCGTCATGGCTGAATATCTGATTTCCGAAATGGCGCAGGGCGCCCGTTTCATAGAATCCCGTCATTCAGAGTAATTGGTGCTAAAATATTTAACAAGGCTGTTGAACTGATAGGGGAATTCGATTCGTTATCCCAAACACAGAAGTTGCTGCCAGGTGTATTACCGAAGTTTGAGTTTATGTAACGTTTGGAACAGAGGCTACTAACACAAATTATCTACAGAAGCAATCTTGTGAAAAGCTAACATGCTGAGAGACGGGGCTGCAGTACAGAAAAATGTTTTATAATTTGAGCAGCAACCAAAAGCAAATCTGGTTTATTTAACTCAAACCATTACCGGTTTCGGATTTGTTACAATGAGGTCTGATTAGATAGTTCACGCTTATAAAATTTTATCGATTTTACATAATATTTCCAAAAAAAAATGGCTCTGAGCACTATGAGACTTAACTTCTATGGTCATCAGTCCCCTAGAACTTAGAACTACTTAAACCTAACTAACCTAAGGACATCACAGAACATCCAGTCATCACGAGGCAGGGAAAATCCCTGACCCCGCCGGAAATCGAACCCGGGAATCCGGGCGCGGGAAGCGAGAACGCTACCGCACGACCACGAGCTGCGGACACATAATATTTGTTTGTGTAATAACAGCCAGTCAGTAAAAAGCCATATTATAGTTTGTTGTACATAACTTTACTTCTCTGTTCGATTTTTAAATTAATTTCGTCGCTTTACCGAAGATATACCTCACCGAGCGCATACACTATATACAGTACCTTCATCTTAAAATCTTTACTACTCTAACACCTTTGAAATGATAGTTTCTGTTACTGATGTGAAGCTGGGTGGGCGTTTTGCAAATGCTAAGCGTATGTGCGCCTTAAATTATAAAAAGGGAATTAAACAGCACTTACATAGTGTGCGTGTGCAAAAATGTGTTAACTTTATAATGCAAAACATGAACACAGGACTAATTCATTAAACAGAAACATCCACCACGTAAGATTTCCCCATATTTCATGTTTTATTAACTTAAATGTGTATGGGATAGAAGCCAGGGAGGAAGATACTGCGTAGTTTCTATGCCAAGGCAGACCCACTCAAGGACGATGCTGCCCTGTGTTCTAACATAGTGATCTCCTCCTCATTGTGGTATAACACTCAGGTAAATCCTAATTTTGTTTTGCTTCCAAAAGAATGTGAAGTGATAAAGGGCCAGGAAAGCTATATAAAGTCCCTAGGCAGACAAAGAGAGAGAGAGAGAGAGAACGAATTATTTGAGGGTCGGGCCAAATTAGTCGCTCGTGTCATTTCTCCGCTAACTATCTGCACAATGCCATTTGGTGATTTCTAGTCTCCGGCAGTGTTCACTGCTGTTGTCATATTCGAGGGGATCCTCAGTCCCACTTGGCTTTGATTATTTCCCACAGCTTTTGCTGCTCACACTGAGAAAGATCTTAAAGAGCACAAACATTTTATCGGACTGACATCGGTTCTCGAAAAAAGCAGGTATCGGGGAAGAAATCTTAGCAGACGATCATTTCAGGTTGCCTTGATGAAGGATTCTTTTGGGATGCACTTAAGATGACCAGTCGACAGCACTCCCCACACAATGCAGGCCAGCAAGTGACCTCTGCTGCGGCCAACCAACACAGCCCACTATTCCATCCTGCCGTCACACCTGTGTTTGCACTGTCCTGCGGATCCCCTCTGCCGATTTTCCGATACCGCCCGTCCCGTGGGTGGCCGGATGCGGATGCGGGTGCGCTCAGTTTGATGGGTATACAGGGAGAGGCAGGGGCTCTACTGTTCTGCAAAAGACTCGTAGCTCTCAGCTCCTGTCTCTACTACACCCCACATGCGATTCAGTTATAGCGATAAATAGCTACTAATTGGAAACGAAATAATCCACAGTATGTCTTGTTTAGAACCAACAAGAAAACTACACTAACAGTAGGCACAAAATACATTGATGAGCCAGAATATTATGACCACTGGCCAACAAGAGGTTAAATCACACTTGTGGCATTGCGGGCACGTGACGCGGTGTGAAAAGAATATAAGTAAATGGGGAAATCCACAGACATAAGTGACTATGACGAAAGGCAGTTTGTTGAAGCAAGACGACTGTGAACAAGAATCCCAGCTACGGCGAAGCTAATTAGCTGTTCCAGTGTCGTGAATCGCACAATACACAGCTGTCAAGATGTCTTCGATTACTTCTTCCTTGCCTTCTCGCTTTTTTTACACAAACATCTCCAGACTCATAGACTAAAAGAACACACCAAAATTTTTCTTTGTCAACCAGGTGCTGGATCAACCGACCGGCCGTTATGAAGTCTGCATCGGCAGGTTCCAACCTGTCCAGCGAACAGCTTTGGCGCCAACTGGTCGGTGGGGGCGGATTCCACTGTCCACGGAAACATGTTCACATCGCTGGACCAACGCGGGCCTGCGAAGCGAGTCGGCGGCAGTAGGCTGTGACGTGAGCGGTCCGGCTTGGGTCGGCGGCGACCATATGAACTAATTCAGTTGGACTGGGGACCTCGTGGCGGCTGGACTGCGACCTCTAGAATGTGTACTAACTCTGTTGGACAACAAGTGATGACGGTACTGTTTGAAATAAGGACTTCAGTCCCTTCCCCCCTGCAAAATCAAAGGACGTGACTTAGGATGGTATAAGTGCACTTTATTATTTGACGCGGTTCTGATAGGTTACCAGTGAAAAAAGATAAGTGACAGAGAAAAGTCGTACGTGTGATCGATTATGGTGTTGGGATTTGAACTTTTGGTAGATTTTTGTTATGGACGTAAGGAAAATGGCTTTCTCGCCGAGAAAATCGGACATCTTGAATAAATAATATATGGTAATAATAAATAGAAGTACAGTTTTCGAGACATTATGGTGTTGGAATTTGAATTTGGCGCAATTTTCTAGTGGAGGTAGGCCTATAATAATAAATAATAATAATAATAAATGATAATAAATGATAATGAATGATAATAAATGACAATGAATGATAATGAATGTTAATAAATGATAATGAATAATAATAAAGGAAAGTAAGGTTTTGCAGCCATTATCGTGCTGGAATTTGAATTTGGAGGGAATTTTCTAGTAGAGGCAGGTCAATAATAATAAAAATAATAAAAGATAATAAATGATAATGAATGATGATGAATATTAATAAATGATAATCAATAATAACAATGAATAATAATAAAGACAAGTACAGTTTTACATGCATTTTCATGTTAGAATTTGAATTTCGCGCCTATTTTTTCTGGAGGCTTAGGTTAGTGGACGTAGCCCAATTGGTCAATTTTCCCGCCAAAATTCAAACTTACCGCCATTTTTTCTGGATGTTAGGTTAGTGGACATAGCACAATTGGCCTATTTTCCCGCCAAAATCCGTCATCTTGGATGTCGTCATACGCTGTTGCCAAGTCTACATGCCGCCATCTTGCATGACTTCAGCGCCGCCATCTTGAATATATTTGGCAACACTACAGCGTGTCGTGACACATACTTAGTCCCACTACTAACGTGGTGGTCGGAGGCTTACCCGCTTGGTAAATTACCGTTGGAGGCGATCTATAGCAGGTCTGACGACAGAGTACAATGGTCGTGCCCACACGAGGGCTTCGAAGCAAACCATTCAGCACCCATTGCTGAATATGAGATTCCATGTCAGATGAACCCTACATGTTTCCACGTTGACACAACGACATCACCAATTTACGATTGCAGGGGTTACGGGATCATCGAGATAGGACTGTGGATCAATGAAAACGAGTCACCTGGTCGGGTGAATTATCTTTCTTGATACATGAGGTCTATGATCGTATCTGGATACGCCATAATACAGACGAAAGACTACTGAAAACTCCCTTGCTGTCAGTGGATGTGGGCCTGTGAGGACAGATATGACGACAGAGTACAATGGTCGTGCATGCAAGATGGCTCCGAAGCAAATCATTCAGCACCCATTGCTGAAGATGAGATTCCATGGCAGACGAACCCTAAATGTTTCTACGTTGACAGAACGACACCGCCAATTTACGATTGCAGATGTTACGGGACCATCGAGACAGGACTGTGGTCAATGAAAACGAGTCACCTGATCGAGTGAATTATCTTTCTTGCTACATGAGGTCAATGATCGTATCTTGATACGCCATCATACAGGCGAAATACTACTGAAAACTCCCATGCTGTCAGTGGACGTAGGCCTGTGAGGACAGTATTGGGACTTGTGGCAGTAATCGAAGACATCTTGACAGCTGTGTATTGTGCGAACATTTTTATGGACTACTTGCATCTCTTCATGCCTGATGTGTTTAACGGCGGCGCTGGCAACTTCCAGCAGGTTACCTGTCCGTGACACAAGGTCAGACCGTACTACAGTAGTTCCAGGAGCTCACGGCGATTTCTTTGCAACGAATCTGATACGAATCCGATGGACTCCCGTCTGGTACGCTATCAGGGGCCAGCTATATGCCCACACACCAAAGCCCTGTGCTGTTGCCATTTTTCGGGGTGCACTCAGCCTCGTGATGCCAATTGAGGAGCTACTCGACCGAATAGTAGCGGTCAAGAATACCATCATAACGACCGGGAGAGCGGTTTGCTGACCCCACGCCCCTCCTATCCGCATCCTCCACTGAGGATGACACGGCGGTCGGATGGTCCCAGTAGGCCACTCGTGGCCTGAAGACGGAGTGATTTTGACATCTCTTGCGACCACTTTGCAAAAAAATTATTTAGGCGCTACATCAGATTTGCAGTAAGTTGCTCCCACTGGATTTATTTTCAAAAATTAACACTGATTACCTCTTTTACATTCCGGTCGTTTTATATGGATGAACCAATACGCAATGACCACCAGCTTAAAACCATGCGGGTACTGTAGTGAGATCTACACGCATCGGCATTCCATTTCCGAAATCATTATAGAATCCAGTATTCCGAAATCCGCAGCGCTATCGGTGTTCCGAGTATACAAAATTTTAGGCATTACCTCTTACTACAGACAGTGCAGTGGCTGACGGCCTTCAGCTAACGAGCGAGGGCGGATGTGTTTGCGTAGACTTGTCAGTGTTAAGAGACAAGCAATGCTGCATGAATTACCTGCAGAAATCAATGTGGGACGCACGATGAACGTATACGACAGAAAATTGCGGAAAAATTTGGATTTATTAGGCTATGCCACAAGACGACCGACGCCAGTGGCTTTGCTAACAGCACATCGTCTGCAGCTCCACTCCTGGGCTCATGACCATATCGGCTGGATCCTAGACCCTTCAAAACTGGGGCCTGGTCAGCTGAGTCCCTATTTCAGTTGGTAGCAGCTGAGAGGTATGGTCCTAGTGTGGCCCAGACCTCACAAAACCATGGGCACCACTTGTCAACAAGGCACTGTACAAGCTGGTGGTGACTCCATAATGGTGTGTGCTGTGCTTACATGGAATGAATTGGGTACTCCAGAACAACTGAACCTATCACTGACTCGAAATTGTAATGTTCGTCTACCGGGAGACCATATGCAGTCAAACAACAATTGAATATTAATGGATGACATGGCGCTATTACTCTGGGTTGTAATTGTTTGCGATTCGTTTGAAGAGCATTCTCGACAACTCGAGTGAATGATTTGGTCAGCTGGATGGCGCGACAAGAATCTCATCGAACAAAATGGTTCAAATGACTCTGAGCACTGTGGGACTTAACATCTGAGGTCATCAGTCCCCTAAGACTTAGAACTACTTAAACCTAACTAACCTTAGAACATCACACACATCCATACCCGAGGCAGGATTCGAACCTGTGACCATAGCAGTCACGCGGTTCTGGACTGAAGCGCCTAGAACCGCTCGGCCACCGCGGCCGGCCTCAACGAACATTCATGCGACATAACAGAGAGGTCAACTCGTGCACAAAATCCTCCACTGGCAACACTTTCTCAATTATGGAAACTGTGGTGGCAGCTTGACTCAATATTTTTCTGCAGGGGCCTTCTAACGATTTGCGGAGTCCATGTCACTTCGAGCTGCTGCATTACGCTGGCAAAAGGACGTGCGACACGATATCAAGAAGTATCATCTCAGTGTACACAGCAGCCGGCCGCAGTGACCGAGCGGTTCCAGGTGCTTCAGTCTGGAACCACGCGACCGCTACGGTCGCAGCTTCGAATCCTGCTGTGTGTCATGTCCTTAGGTTAGTTAGGTTTAAGTAGTTGTAAGTTTTAGATAACAGTTGGTAACAGGTAGGTTTCTTAAATTAAAATACAGAACGTTGGTACATTTGAACATTTTATTTCGGTTGTTCCAATGTGATAAATGTACCATTGTGAACTAATCATTTCTGAGAAGGCATGCTTTTACAGCGTGATTACCTAATAGCGTGATTACCTGTAAATACCACATTAATGCAGTAAATGCTCGAAATTAGGTCCGTCAACCTGAATGCATTTGGCAATACGTGTAACGACATTCCTCTCCACAACGAGTAGTTCGCCTTCCATAATGTTCGCACATGCATAGACAATGCGCTGACGCATGTTGTCAGGTGTTGTACGTGGATCACGAAAGCAAATATCCTTCAACTTTCCCCACAGAAAGAAATCCGGGGACGTCAGTTCCGGTGAACGTGCGGGGCATGGTATGGAGCTTCGACGACCAATCCACCTGTCATGAAATACCTGTATGCTATTCAATACTGCTTCAACTGCACGCGAGCTATGTGCCGGACATCCATCAAGTTGGAAATACATCGCCATTCTGTAATGCAGTGAAACATCTTGTAGTAACATCGGTAGAACATTACATAGGAAATCAGCATACATTCCACCATTTAGATATCGATCGATAAAATGGGGGCCAATTATCCTTCCTCCCATAATGCCGCCAAGGTCGCTGATGTTCCACTTGTCTCAGCCATCGTGGATTTTCCGTTGCCCAATAGTACATTTTCTGACTGTTTACGTTACCGCTGTTGGTGAATGACGTTTCGTCGCTAAATAGAACGCGTGCAAAAAATCTGTCATCGTCCCGCAATCTCTTGTGACCAGTGGCAGAACTGTACACGACTTTCACAGTCGTCGCCATGAAATTCCTGGTGCATAGAAATATGGTATGGGTGCAATCGATGTTGATGTAGCATTCTCAACACGAACGTTTTTCAGATTCCCAATTCTCGCGCAATTTGTCTGCTCCTGATGTACGGATTAGCCGCGACAGCAGCACCTACTTGGATATCATCATTTGTTGTAGGTCGTGGTTGACGTTTCACATATGGCTGAACACTTCCTGTTTCCTTAAATAATGTAACTATCCGGCGAACGGTCCGGACACTTGAATGATGTCGTCCAGGATACAGAGCAGCAGACGTAGCACACTCCCGTTGGGCATTTTGATCACAATAGCCAGTTGATATCCGTTTGACCTATGGCAGCGCCATCTAGGGGGCCAACATTAGCGCGATCTGGTTTCCCCCTTCAAACTAGACGAGTTTCGTTCTTTTTAGTTTTTTCGTTTGATGCTTATTTCGTGAGACATTTGGCCCAGGCACTATCAGTGGACCACCCTTTATATATATATATAGGGAAAGAAGGGAAAGAATAAAATTAAAGTATATTGCAACTGCATTATTACGAATGTTGTGTATGTACGATTTTTGGCTAATCAACTTCCTCTCTTACATTTCAATTTTAGATGCAGGGCCGGCCGGAGTGGCCGAGCGGCTATAGGCGCTTCAGTCTGGAACCGTGAGAGCGCTACGGTCTCAGCTTCGAATCCTGCCTCGGGCATGGATGTGTGTGATGTCCTTAGGTTAGTGAGGTTTAAGTAGTTCTAGGTGACTGATGAACTCAGATGTTAAGTCCCATTGTGCTCAGATCTATTTGAACCATTTTGTAGATGCATGCAGCAGACTTCAAGGACATGTGCGTGTCAAAAATCGGAAATTCCTCCATATAACTTCAACAAAAAGTACTTAATACTGATATCAAATCTTCTCTTATTTCGCAACATATATGATACAAAACACTCTTAGCCCGTCATATTCCGAGCCGCACATCTCAACAGAAACTGCTACATACGAGAGAGTGGGGAAACAAAAACATGTGCAAAGAAAAATGAATGATAGTTTTTCTTTTTCATTTTTCCGCGACTTACCGCGCTTTCATAATTGTCTTTGCCGACGCCTATGGTTGATCACTGTTTCATTTTTAGTTTTTAATAAATTTAGATTTTAACTTTAGGATATCATTGGGGTCTTTCACCATGTACCTACACACACCCCACAAGCATTGTAGCAATAGTATTACAAGTTTCTATAACACACCAGTAGTGGTCGTGTGAGGTCTGGCAGACCCAATGGTGCGCCCCTGCTGCCTGCTGAGCCACACCTCCAGTGGCTCTGTACCACGAGCGCCCTATGCCACCGTGATATGCGATGGCTGGCAGCAGGCAGACAACCCTCTTAGACTTGGATGCTCTTCGCCACGACACCAACATTCGTGCTTAGCACAGCGAGCCTCTTCCTTGTTGACATTGTGACAGCAGGTCCATTTCATGCTGCCTTACTTGTAATGAGTCGTCGCATGGAGAATAGCCAGCTAAGAAAATCTTCTGTTCACTGTGTCAACTTGTTTGCTAATCATTTCTGCTCCTATTCAGCGTTCCTACGACAGTTGCCATATCACTCTGTAGCCCACCTCTGCTTACCACTGTGTACGAAGTTGTAAAAAACACAAGTGAAATCAAAGTATGAAGTATGATCAGAGATATGGAAACAGGCAGTATATGACTCTGCGGTCGGCAACGCCTGTATATGGCAACAAGGGTCTGGCACAGTTGTTAGATCGGTTACTGCTTCTACAATGGCAGGTTATAAAGATTTAAGTGGCCAGCCGAAGTGGCCGTGCGGTTAAAGGCGCTGCAGTCTGGAATCGCAAGACCGCTACGGTCGCAGGTTCGAATCCTGCCTCGGGCATGGATGTTTGTGATGTCCTTAGGTTAGTTAGGTTTAACTAGTTCTAAGTTCTAGGGGACTAATGACCTTAGCAGTTGAGTTCCATAGTGCTCAGAGCCATTTTGAAAGATTTAAGTGAGTTTGAACGTACTGTCATGGTGCAAGAGCGCTGGGACGTAGCATCTCCGAGGTAGCAATGAAGTGGGTATTTACCCTTACGACCATTTCACGAATGTAACGTGACTATCAACAGTCCGGTAAAACATCAGATCTGCGACATCGCTGCGACGGAAAAAGATCCTGCAAGGATGGGACCAACGACGACTGAAGAGAATCGTTCAACGTGAGAGAAGTGCAACCCTTCCGCAAATTGCTGCAGATTTCAATGCTGGGCAGTCAACAAGTGTCAGCGTGCGAACCATTCAACGAAATATCATCGATATGGGCTTTCGGAGGCGAAGGTCCATACATGTGCCTTGATCACTGCACGACATAAATCTTTACGCCTCTCCTGGACCCATCAACACCGACATTGGACTGTTGATGACTGGGAACATATTGCCTCGTCGCACGAATCTCGTCTCAAATTGTGTACGGCTATGGAATCCAAGGACCCTGCATGTCAGCAGCTGCTGGAGGCTCTGTAATGGTGAGGGGCGTGTGCTGTTGGAGTGATATAGGACCCCTGATACATGTAGATATGACTCTTGACAGGTGACACGTTCGTAGGCGTCTTGTCTGATTACATGCATCCATTCATGTCCATTGTGCATTCCGAAGGGCTTGGGCAATTCCAGCAGGACCTTGCGACACCCCACACGTCCAGCACTGCTACAGAGTGGTTCCAGGAACACTCTTCTGAGTTTAAACACTTCTGGTCACCGAACCCCCAGACATGAGCATTATTGAGTATATCTGGGATGTCTCGAACTCTTACGGATTTATGGACAGTCCTGCAGGTTTCATGGTGTCAGTTCCCTCCAGCACTAGTTCTGACATTGTTCGAGTCCATGCCACGTCGTGTTCCAGTACTTACGCGTGCTCGCGGGGCCCTACACTGTGTTAGGAAGGGTACCTGTTTTTTTGGCTCTTCAGTGTAACAAAGATTCCCATTTTCAAACAGGGACAATTGTTCAGGCATTAAAGAAACTCACTTCATTTGTAGCTATCTTTAGTTTCATAGTAGAAAGGTCCGCTGTTTCAAGGTATAAAATGGTGAATGACTGATGAAGTATGGCTTAAACATCTACCCGCTATTAACTAGTTTTAAAAATGTACAGAATTTTAGTCAACATAACACTCTGTAACCGAAGAATTAAAAACATCCTCAAAATGGTTTTAATACGGAACACTTAAATATTTACTTGTCGTAATACAAACGCTGCACAAAACACAAGAATAATACAATAACAGGAGAAAATGCTGGAAACTGCTTATTCCGGTCCGTTGTGCCCGTTCTTTCATGTGATTGTAATATCGCTACATAGCTTGCAACCAGGAGACACCTTGCAGTCGCCGGCCGGTGTGGCCGAGCGGTTCTAGACGCTTGAGTCTGGAACCGCGTGACCGCTACGGTCGCAGGTTCGAATCCTGTCTCGGTCATGGATGTTTGTGATGTCCTTAGGTTAATTAGGTTTAAGTAGTTCTAAGTTCTAGGGGACTGATGACCTCAGCTGTTAAGTCCCATAGTGCTCAGAGCCATTTCAACCATCTTGCAGTCCTAGATTTGCTATTTTCTACGTGTGCAGCACTCTCTCCTATCGTATGAATGAAAGAGGTAATAGTGCTAACATGTGTAAAATTGACGTAGCATATCAACACAATGGAAGAAGGCAAAATGATTACAGGTCAGCTGAAACACAAATGACATCAGTGACATCAGAACAGGCTGCAGAGCCTAATTCGAGAAGTGAAGAGTAAGCAGATTGTTTACTTTATCATTTGAGCTGTGGCAATTTTTTTCCAGCCATGACTCGTCATATCGCAGCTTGTGCACCAAGTGAGCAATGTATTTTCATGGTGGCATGACTCCTTAGTTAAACAAAACTTACTACATTATAACTATACGCTGATGACCCGTTAACTGTATAATTTGGTTGGCAACAGTAGCGAAGGGGATCTTTCACATGGTGTCAGTTTGTCATTTACACAATTTGCGTTTGCAAGTCAATATATGAGTAAACTGTATGTGTGGGTTATATCATTGGAAGACAAGATATGCCACAGTATCAAAAGTAAGTGCAATGTAATTGAGATATGACGAATTGATAGTATTACTCCGAGCGGTATGAAACTCAAGTCTTATTCTACATAGATAGTAAGCGCGGAAAAGTATTTAATGATATCTCACTGATTTGTATTAATTAATATACTGTGTAGTCAGTGAAAGTAGACGTTTGAACTAGAAGAAATTGACTTCTTCCCATGAAGAAGCTCTATTACTTCAAAAAGTTGTTTATAAAAAGTATCTGGAATCGTCTTGTACAGAATTCCTGTATTTTCGTTTAGTGGTAGTACCTCGTGGATGCCATCACCCAGAAAATTTCTAGCCTCGCTGTTAATTATAGATGAGTCTGAATGTTAGTATGTGGTAGTAGCTGTAGGTGTGACCACAAAATAGTAAACAAAAAGAAACAATGCATTCATATCCCGACATATTAGCTCTTTCCTGTACGCCGCGTTAGCTGAGTGGTCAGCGCGATTGCGTGCAATGGGGAGAGAAGGGCTCGCGTTCGATTCCCGGCTGGGTCGGAAATTTTGTCCACTCAGGGACTGGGTGTTGTGTCGTCTTCCTCATCACATCATCCCCATCCACGCGCAAGTCGCCGAAGTGGTGTCAACTAAAAGACTTGTGCCAAGCGACCGGTCTACCCGACGGGAGGCCCTAGCCACACGAATGTTGATTTTCTGCTATTTCTTTACACACTCTCTTCTTGTAGAAGGGCTTAGCTAAATGTTTGACCAATCTGAAAGATTATTGGCTTTGTGGGTGTGTAGGGGCGGCCAAATACCTGTTTCATCGTTCTGTAACTGCTCTATTAATTTCTTATAACTTGACTGAATTGTAGACAGGATTATCGTTGGGGAAATCAGTGAATATCCTTAACAGAAGCTGGGTAATATTCAGCATTAAAAAGTTAACCGTTGAATAATAGTGTGACAGCAACGACAGACTGAAACACTTGGTTGGTGAAGAATATATAAAACTCCGCTCGCCACGTTGATGGTAAAGTTACAGTTCGAAAAATTGATTTTGGATAAGTATCCAAATTCCAAAAACGTACTCAGAAATTTCACAAGTTTATAACCAAGACGCTGTTGTTCAGAGTTAAAATCCACGAGCCGATTCACAAATTTTACGTCTTTAACGTCGCCTGCTGGACGACTAGAGCGAACCGGCCGCTGTGAATGAGTGGTTCTAGGCGCTTCAGTCCGGAACCACGCTGCTGTTACGGTCGCAAGTTCGAATCCTGCTTCAGGCATGGCTGTATGTGACGTACTTAGGTCAGTTAAGTTAAAGTTGTTCTAGGTCTAGGGGACTGATGACCTCACATGTGGCAAATTCTTTTTGGTGTGTTTGTGTGTGTGGTGCTTTGCACAATATGGTGCTGTACAAGTTACATAAGTGCTGGATATATTTAGGAATATGCGAAAAATACAATCCTGCAACTTCGGAACAAAATCGCGCGGAATTTTCGACGGCAACAACACACCAAAAATACTTCGCCACAGTGGAATAATAAAAATAAAAAATGGACAATAATGTAAAGTGTACCTTGAAAATATGTGAACAGCCGTCTAATGATGAACTTGCCAGTTCGAAACCGGTAACGGCGCTATTTACCTAAATAAATGGCAGTATTAATAGTGGCTGGTTGCTGTTTTCTTCTCTGTAAGAATTAACGTACATTATACGATTTATATTTGAGCGCTGATTCCACTGAGACATTAAACAGGCCTGTATCATTTTGTTTATCACTAAACCTAAAATAATATCTTTTGTTGATTGTTCATGAACTTTATAGTAAATGAAAATTACGTCAAACTTATCAGTACTGAAAGCAATTTTAGGATTAGAATTTCACCAACATTTTCGAGGTGATATTACTTTATTGCCGGAGTGTTTGGTTTTTAGGTTATTTGCATCTTGTTCAGCGGAATGGTCAAAATTAGACTTGTTACTAGTATCTGTTTTACATCTAAGAAGAAATAAATATCTGCTACGCTTTTTTTTAGCCATTTATTTTGTTAAATCCATTTTTAACCGTCAGAATGAAACTCCATCGCATAATCGAATTGTACTGCTTCTAGAGAAATTCTGAAACTGTTTTCCGGTATCTCTGTTCAACCTCTGTCGATTGGTGCTTTGTTCGTTAAGTTCACTTACGGTATTTAGAAGTTATTATTTTTAAAATTAGCAGGTAAATTCATACACTACTGGCCATTAAAATTGCTACTCCACGAAGACGACGTGCCACAGATGCGAAATTTAACCGACATGAAGAAGATGCTGTGATATGCAAATGATTAACTTTCCAGAGCATTCACACAAGGTTGGCGCCGGTGGCGACATCTACAACGTGCTGACATGTGAAAAGTTTCCAACCGATTTCTCATGCACAAACAACAGTTGACCGGCATTGCCTGGTGAAACGTTGTTGTGATGCCTCGTGTAAGGAGGAGAAATGCGTTCCATCACGTTTCCGACTTTGATAAAGGTCGGACTGTAGTCTATCGCGATTGCGGTTTATCGTATCGCGACACTGCTGCTCGCGTTGCTCGAGATCCAATGACTATTAGCAGAATATGGAATCGGTGGGTTCAGGAGGGTAATACGGAACGCCGTGCTGGATCCCAACGGCCTCGTATCACTAGCAGTCGAGATGACAGGCATCTTATCCGCATGGCTGTAAGGGATCGTGCAGCCACGTCTCGATCCCTGAGTCAACAGATGGGGACGTTTGCAAGACAACAACCATGTGCACGAACAGTTCGACGACGTTTGCAGCAGCATCGACTATCAGCTCGGAGACCATGGCTGCGGTTACCCTTGAGGCTGCATCACAGACAGGAGCGCCTGCGATGGTGTACTCAGCGACGAACCTGGGAGCACGAATGGCAAAACGTCATTTTTTCGGAAGAATCCAGATCCTGTTTACAGCATCATAATGGTCGCATCCGTGTTTGGTGACATCACGTTGAACGCACATTGGAAGCGTGTATTCCTCATCGGCATACTGCCGTATCACCTGGCATGACGGTATGGGGTGCCATTGGTTACACGTTTCGATCACCTCTTGTTCGCATTGACGGCACTTTAAACAGTGGACGTTACATTCCAGATGTGTTACGACCCGTGGCTCTACCCTTCATTCGATCCCAGCGAAACCCTACATTTCAGCAGGATAGTGCAAGACCGCATGTTGCAGGTCCTGTACGGGCATTTCTGGATACAGAAAATGTTCGACCGCTGCCCTGGCTGGCACATTCTACAGATCTCTCACCAACTGAAAACGTCTGGTCAAGGTGGCCGAGCAGCTGGCTCGTCACAATACGCCAGTCACTACTCTTGATGAACTGTGGTATCGTGTTGAAGCTGCGTGGGCAGCTGTACCTGTACACGCCATTCAAGCTCTGTTTGACTCAATGCCCAGGCGTATAAAGGCCGTTATTACAGCCAGAGGTGGTTGTTCTGGGTACTGATTTCTCAGGATCTATGTACCCAAATTACGTGAAAATGTAATCACCTGTCAGTTCTAGCATAATATATTTGTCCAATGAATACCCGTTTATTATCCGCATTTCTTCTTGGTGTAGCAATTTTAATGGCCAGAAGTGTATTTTTTATCCTCGTCGGTCTACAGAGTAGACGTTTGAGACACGTTTCTCTATTTCATATGCTGCTATTGTTGGGTCTGTATCATAATTAACATGGATTTAATTAGGAGGCGACAATGAAATAATGTACAGCCGCCGAGTTTGGCGATGGCGGCACCCTCACTCTATGCACGAGCCAGTAGAGGTCATCCGTATGGGGAAAGCCGGTCGCCGCAACCTTTCTGACGACCTGCTGCCCATCTCACCCCCGAACTACTTTATGGCCCGTATGTCTGGAATACAGAAGAAGCTGAGTTGCCGGCTGGTCAAACGGACAGCTCCACACGCTTCTTCACCTTCGCGAGCTGTGCTTCGTCACCTATCAACTAGTGCACGTATAGCCGCTCCTGACTCTCATCATAATATACTGGTGGTTTTTTCAGTAAATGCATAGAAAATGTTTGGTGTTAAAGGCAGCAGAAAATGGCGACCACTCATAAGTGTTTGTCCAGGGTGCATACGACATAACCAACTATTTACCTTACTTCCTTTACAGCCAACTATGAACCACATTCCTATTTCAGTTTCTTCTCATTTGCTATTTCATTTCCCTTCAATATCGTTTCATATTTTCATTGATTAATGAAATGTAATCACGAGTTCCTGCTGCTATACTGTAATGCGTAACAAGTAATTTTTTTTAAAATCCTTCTTGATGTTGTAATTTTAAGGACCAATAATTATTATAAATCTGGGATGAATAAATAATTTGGCAACGCCCAGTAATCAGCCAATATTTAATACACAAAAGAAATCCAATTTTTGAAGCACTCCTTGAAGAATGGGAACATCATCCCTTTCTCCAAGTGACCCTTACGCCAAAATGAACTTGGGCTTTTCTCTGAGGCGTCCCCGAGTCGCCTTGACGTAATCAACGACCTTGCATCGTACGGATTCAGTGAACAGGCCACCTAGCTTGCTGCGTAGCGCAGACGATAAATACGGCGGTCAACGATCGGATCGTGGGTACATACATGTGGAAATTCCTGGCTATTAGTATCTCCATAGAGCCGAGTACACCTCCGTGTAAGTCTGATATTCAATGTAAATTTACCTCCGAGATGACGTATGCGGTATGCGTTTATGGAACTATGAGCAGGGTTTCGTGAGACAGGCGAATGGCAATTAATGAAATTGGCGAAGGCAGCAAAATTCTCTGCAGAAGTACTTTTTTAATGGCTAAAGTTTTGAATGCATCATGTTCCGACAAACTGATGAAAAATGGCGAAGAGTGTACTCTTTTTACGAACAACCTGAAAAATTGTTTACCATTAAGCATATATAAATATATATGTGTGTGTATGCATATCTCACATCCTCTTCTAAACCATGTAATGTAATAAAATAACAATTTTTATTTGTCTTGTGACTATTAGTGTAATGTAATAAAATAAAATATAAGCCGTGACTTATATAGAAAAGAAACACACGTTAATTGAATGGCTCAGCATAAAAGTGAAATAACTTATGTAGGAATATTATTAACAGTGTAATATGTTGTTTAATTTAGCCCTACGTGTATAAGGATAGTTACGTAATCGTCGATAATTAACTGTCCTTTTCTTATTAATCCAACTCTAGGATCGTGAAAAGTCGTGTGCTTATTGCACCAGAGAATTTTTGCCAAGTCTGTTCCGTGTACACTACTGTAGTAGGTAACTTAATATCGTGGCTTCGTCTCGATTCCCCAATATAAGATAACAAGAGTAGCATCTACCAATGAAATCCTATAATGGAACTGGAATCCTGTGACCAGACCTTTTCTGCCTGGGATGTTATCTCGTTATATAAAGAAAATCTGTAAATAAAATTGTTAAATTATTAGTAGCTGCCTCCGGTCTCGTGGGATCTGAAATAAAGTTAATTTTCCTAGCGACGGCACGTCTCGTAGATGAGCTAAAAGAAAAATGTTAAAGATTTTTCTAAGATGGCGCCTAACAATGAAAATTCCTTGTTAAGGCCCATATCTACTTGAGACAGTATAGGTATCAGACGATCAATTAATTGACCACATGCACAAATTCTTTTGACAAAATAACCATTATATTTTTCGGGTTTAAGTACAACTTACATTATCAGCTGGTACAGAAAAATGAGCTTTACACAAGAACGTCCTCTTAGGCCCGAATCCAAGCAGATAAGATAAGCGAATGACAAAGGAAAGATAGCTCATGCATAGAAGCGCAAGAGTCCATGGAATAACATTTCCATTGTAGTTCTATCTCTTTTTCTTTGGCGTACTTGTCGATTATTTATAAAATTTATCGTAATATTTAGTTTCCGTTTTTTGAGACCATAGTCCACCCAGGACAAACAGTACAATCACTGGATCGCTTTTAACCAAATTTGGTACACATACTAATTATCGTCTAGAAAGCAAGTACCATCTAGCTCCCAAATAGGAATAGGGGTGAAAAGGGATGGTAATGCCTGACTTTTACGCTCCACAAATTTAGCCCTACGTGTATAAGGATAGTTACGTAATCGTCGATAATTAACTGTCCTTTTCTTATTAATCCAACTCTAGGATCGTGAAAAGTCGTGTGCTTATTGCACCAGAGAATTTTTGCCAAGTCAAACCTATTAAATAAGTACGATATCGTGGTAAGCACAGGCTGCGACAAAGGATGTCAGTTTATTCTGAGTGATCAACTATGTGATGCCGGTCACACTGTGTATAGCTGGATACTCAAATGCTACTACGTCAACATTTCGACAATGACTAATAGAAGAGAACATTACTCAGGACGTTACCTTAAATGAAAGACTTATTAACTCTGAATTATCACTTCAGTTCACAACTGTTGATACAAGCGTCACCAACCATTGCCGAGTCAACGCCTTGGAACGCAGCTACGGGTATCAAAAGCTTCCGGTGCACAGAGAGATCTATGATGAACTGATATGAAAATCAAACTCTCTCTGGCACTAAGTCATATGCTAATCATTCTCAGTTTAAAACTGACACTAATTGGTTTTGCTATAAATCAGTAGTTATTAGTCTGCCCATTGTCATTTCTGTTGCTAAAGTTCAAGAATGATTTCTATATCAGTCCTTTCGTAGTGGTCGGCAAATAAAAAAAAAAATACCGCAGCTATTCTAAATTATTTAAAACAATTTCCAAAATCATCAACTCGTTTTCGGCAAAACCCTTTCCTAAATCTGAAGTGATGGAACCTGACGTCCGTCATTACTACTTTCTTTAATCTCTACTTTATTTATGACTGGTAAACAGCCTCTGATTGGTGAATAACTGCTGCCTAGTATATTAAACGAACATGGCAGTTGACGAACGCATATTTTACTGCGATACTGCAGTGTCTATGTTGTTAAGAAGAACAATAGAATGCATGCTTATCCGAAGGAACAGGCACTGCGGCGACTACAGCCATTATGAAATACATGAAATGTATCCGCAGTTGCGAATACGAACAAGCATCAGCTGCAAAAGTACATGACGACAGTGAAAATTTGTTCCAGGCAGGGACTCGAACACGGATTTCTCGGCTTGTTCGAGCACTCGGCTTAACCACTTTGGTTATCCCTGAATGACTCACGGTCTGATTCAAACATCTATATGTCGTCGTTCGTGCGTTACAAACTGTACACACATTACGTAATTCCCATGCAGGAGAGGACATTTTAATTTAAAATCGCTGCCTGAAATCATCGGATAAATACGATATTAAAGAGAACGATGTAATGTTCCTTCGGACATGAAGTCATTGTGCATTATGGAGGACCTCGTGGTAGGCGAAAGTATAGCTCTGACTGTGAGAACTCACGTAATTATGCGACCAGCAATAGGACCAAAAGGCAGCTGGACATTGGAATCTCTTATATTTATGCTACGTCAATTTCAAAGTTCATATACCAGTCATCCGAGGCAACAAATAAAACTTCCAAAAATTCAAGGGAAAGTCGTCTTTGAAGTTTTCCGAGTGCGCTTAATTCACAAAATTAAAACAGTTATTCGATGGGCTGTGACTTCGTGTGGTAGAGCACTTACCTACAATACGAACAGCCCGGATTCGACTCTCAGCGGATCCAAATTCATGAACGAAGTTGTATATTATAAAATTATTTCCATGAAGTGTGTAACCCTCCCGTATAAAGTAATAAAAAATGATAATATTTTTAATATCTTAACTCATGAAAACTGATAAATTTTAACGTGAGCTGCGCTACGCCATGGCCCTGTGAAATCAATCAGAATAAACTGAAAAGTTCTTACCTCATGATGGTGTCGCCGGATAACGCTATCTATATACCTGCTCGTAAATGGCAGAGCTTAGCGCAATTGTGGCCTGTCTACTGATACTGGACAACATTTGTCTGAGATCTGATTTATTAGAAAAACTGACTTTGCTTATTGACACAGCTACACAGCTGGTCGTTTGGTTACTCAGGAACACATGACTATGATCTGGGAAAATTTCTGAAATATTTAAATTTAAATAAAAGACTGGATCGGGACTTAAGAAAAAATGACTTAAGGAAAAATATTTCTTCCTTTTTTTGTAGACTGGTAAAAATAATATTCTGAAAATTGTTTACATTATTGATAAAGATCTGCACTACATTATATGAAAAACTGAATATTACAAATCTGGGTCAATTGGTGTTGACGAATCACAAGAAGATTGAAACAAATTCATGTTAAAATCTCAGATAAGTGATTTAACTACGCGCATGCCAATAACAATAATAAAATTTACCTTACAGTACATGGCTATGAACGCGCTGTACCAGCGACGGAATACAAATGCACTGCAGCAGTGAGCGACTGCAACAACTGCCGAGACTGCTCTGACATGCGACTGTATTTCAGCAGAGATATTTTCTGTCGCAGGCAGCGCGTGAGCAATACTTCGAAATTACATTTGCTCCACCATGGTGGTGAACCCCTTACAATCGTTAAGTTACTACAACATAAAAATAAAAAAAGAAAACAATAAACCTCGGTTGTTATCGATACTAGCAATAGCCGACTCAAGTTTAGTTTCAGTTATAATTTTTTTTCTTTCAATTACAACAGCTACATAATTAAATATAAACTACATGAAATAATGAAATATATGGCCATTGATACTTACCTATCACTTTTAAGGAAACATGCAGGTTCAAAAATGGTTCAAATGGCTCTGAGCACTATGGGACTTAACTTCTAAGGTCATCAGTCCTCTAGAACTTAGAACTACATAAACCTAACTAACCTAAGGACTTCACACACATCAATACCCGAGGCTGGATTCGAACCTGCGACCGTAGCGGTTGCGCGGTTCCAGACTGTAGCGCCTAGGACCACTCGGCCACTCCGCCGGCCAAAAATGCAGGACTTCTTATTTCTAATTACATATCGCACGCACAATACCAGATTTCATTAGCAATTTAAATTATAAATTATCGATCTCTTATAAAACATTGTTATCAAAGAGTGTTTAAATTAAAAAATAATGTTGCAAATTAAATTTTGGCGACAAAAATGAAAGTCAGATAACAATCTCGAAACATAGTGATTTTTTTGTTCATTGTTACGTCTTTTACGCTTCACGGACACGCTCATAGAACATGAACCTTTGTGTAAATATTTGCGTCTGCCGAGAATCGAAACACAGCCCCCCGTGTGGCTGGCAAGCATTCTGCCCCAGAGCCAATTACCAGTCGAAAAATGCTTTCAGATTTTGTGAATAAACGACGCTTAAGAACCTTCAAAATAGATTCTCTCGAGAATTTTTAGAGTTGCCTTAAACTGCTTGGGCTAGTGGTATTTGACCTCTGAACTTCATGTACCATAAATGGAAATAATTACTAAAATCCGACAGTCGTTTTGTGTTCATTAAAACGTTTAACATTGCCAGACATAAATGATCGAGACACAAAGGAATTAAAGATATTAACCGCCAGTAAGCACTGATTTATGTCAATGGCGAAGGTTAAAAATTTGTGCCAGACTGGGATTCGAAACTATGTCTTTTATTTATTAGGTAAATACACTGGCCGCCATGCCACCCGGACCAGGTGGTCACCACAACTGACACACTACCGTAGCACCCCTCCCAGCCTCCGATTGTTATCATTATCCTACACCCCTCCCTGTTCACCTACATTCTCATTATAATCGTTGATTAACCGATGTTCAGCCTGACTGCGTGATTCACGCCTGTAAACAGAATCGACTCTGATGCTTCCAAGGCGCAGAGTACGTCATCAGCTTCTTTTGTGTCCACTTGCAGGAAGAAGTGGTGCACAGGCGCGGCATACCGCCACCTGTTGAGGAATGATCTTAACTGGAAGACAAACAGAGGAGGATGGTGTACAGCTCGTGAGAACTTATTCACAAAACATCGAGAACCGTCTTTCAGGGAATAAATTACGGATACTTGCAGACTACTAAGTATCAAATCTATTGTGATTGTACGGAGAAAATAATCAAGAAAACAAGAGCTTTCACACAAGGGTACAAGCAGTATCTCATCTCACGCTCCACAAGTGAATGCAATGGGTTCAAATGGCTCTGAGCACTATGCGATTTAACTTCTGAGATCATTAGTCGCTTAGAACTTAGAACTAATTATACCTAACTAACCTAAGGACATCACACACATCCATGCCCGAGGTAGGACTCGAACCTGCGACCGGAGCGGTCGCTCGGCTCCAGACTGTAGCGCCTAGAACCTCACGGCCACTCCGGCCGACAATGCAATGGGAAGAAACCCTATCATACCGCACCACCAGGTAGAAAATTGTTACAAGTCAGGAAGCGGCAGTTTTTAGTTTCTGTCACTGAAAAATACATTTAAAATGCCGTAACGTTCACGAAAAACGTGACATTATCTTACAAGTTGTCCACTTCCGTGCAGTTGTATCGGTTTTATTGTATGCTATCTTGTGATTCGTCAATGCAAGAACAGTGTCTCTTCAGTGTTGCTACTGGCAGGAGTGCGTGGGTGAATCAAGAAGAGCAGCACATCCTGAATTGTGAAACTTTTCGTGAGTTAGGTAAGTTGAATGTCATTTTTAATATAATTGATTATTGCATTGTATGTGTTTGTACAGAAACTGTACCTTGCGTTATATTGTCTTTCAGATAAGCATGCTTGTCTGAAGGAACATCCGCTGCTTTAACGATTGAACCTGCTGTAAATACACCTAAATTTCTTGCATAGCAGCTTACAAGAAAAAAATGGAAATTTCTGCTGCAAAGAAAGTTCGTACTAAATTCCTTTTCTCGGCGACAACTATTCCGACACTACATTAGCCCATTTTTTGATTCTATGTTTTTGTAAATTAAGTTTCTTATATCGTAACTAATTTGTTTTCCTTACTGAATTGTGTTACCTTTCGTAAATTACTACTGCTTTAGCGAGAATTATTTTTATAATATAGCAATGAAAACTTGCTTTTCATTTTTTATTTTAGGTAAGTACTAATATTTTGCGTGATGGAAGTAAGAAAATGTGATGAGTTCTATCCATAGTGGATGCTGTCGAAATCCGTGTCTGTTCCTTTATAGGGTGTAGAAAAATATCCGCTACCAGTCACAATAAAATGTATTTATTTGTCACATGACCGGTTTCTGGCTTGCGCCCATCCTCAGGCGTTTATACATTCATGTACATGTTTGTACTGTTGGAGATCACTGAATAAATACAAAAAAATTATTCGCTGGTGACTACACGGATACAAGTGGGACAATTGTAAGTGGTAAGGCAGCATTTGACGAAAATATATCTGTACTTACATAAAGATGAAGCACCATTATTACAGTTACGCTGTGGTGATAGTTTTGCCACTTAGTAACACACTTATTGTAATTTTCACGTCTATATTTCAGTTTTACCAAGTATAGCTTCATATTTCACTATTATGATGTGCACTCGTGAAATACACTATTTTTACATACAAACATGTCGGCTGTGGTCAAAGAACTTAGATGTAGCAGGTGTAAAGATGTTGCCCATATAGAAACGTTTAGGTTATGGTCAAAGAACTTAGCCACAGGATGTGCAAGGGTATTGCATATATAGAAATTTAAAAAGCTATTATAGACTGCGACGTTTCTTGATACATATTATGAACTTTTTTGATTCACATTTTTGTCGGATAACTTAGGTCTAGGAAGTTCAATGATGTTATAAATATGAAATTACTCAAAGCTTTTACAAATTAAATAATGACAGCTAGAGCTGTTTTGAGCCACACTGTTGTCAGAGAAGTTAGATCTAGGAGGAACAATAATGTTACACACATGAAATTTTGAAAGCTATTACACATTATACAGTGACAGATACAGCTTGTGTTTACAATATGACTAAAAATGGTTCAAATGGCTCTGAGCACTATGGGACTCAACTGCTGTGGTCATAAGTCCCCTAGAACTTAGAACTACTTAAACCTAACTAACCTAAGGACATCACACACACCCATGCCCGAGGCAGGATTCGAACCTGCGACCGTAGCAGCAGCGCGGCTTCGGACTGGAGCGCCTAGAACCGCACGGCCACCAAGGCCGGCAACAATATGACTATTACAAATTACGATAATGACACTTGGACTGTTGTATGACTGCTACATCGAATTTCCATAGAATATTACTTTGTTATTATATCAGAGGATAATTAGTTTCGGTTTTTGAATATTTCATGAAATATGTGAAGATAGGATTTGTTTGCAAGCTCCAGTTGTTCGTTGAGAACAAGGTCTGGTGAGTTAGAGCTGTGGATATAAATTTCTAGCTCTTCAAGCAGATTGATTTTCTTTCCTTTGTTCACAGTAATAGCCATTACAGAAAACCTACAAATACTGCACACTGTGAACAAAGGAAAGAAAACGAATCTGCTTGAAGAGCTAGAAATTGTTCTAATATGTGAGAATCCCTAGGGGATCAAACTGCTGAGGTCGTCGGTCCTTGGACTTACACACTACTTAAGCTAACTCACGCTAAGAACAACACACACAGCTATGCCCGAGGCAGGACTCGAGCCTCCGGCAGGAGGGGCCGCGCATTCCGTGACATGGCGCCTCAAACCGCGCGGCCACTCCGCGCAGCGATGGAGCTAAAAATTCCTTATTATGTTACAGTAAGTAAATAAAGAAAGTATTATTTTGGGTGGAAAAATGGCAAAATATTACGCGAGGAGTGATTACACAAACAAAAAGCTTTTAGAGAATTAAGAAAAGTGATACAAATCAAAGAATTAAGTAACAATTATCTGATTATACCTCACATTCGACGAGACAGGACTACGAGGGTTACTCCAAAAGCAATGCACACTATTTTTGCAAAAATACAGTTTTCATTCTGCATGTGTGAAACTTTTACAGTGTTTAGATACACCTTTCCCGCTTGTTTTCATAGTCCAACCTGTTCCCGTGAGTGGCGCCATCACAGCATGTCTTCAAGATGGCTGCTACACTTGACGTTCGTCAGAAGCAACGTGCTGTCATAGAATTCCTGTGCTGTGAAAACGAGACAGTGGGAAACATCCACAAGAGGCTGAAAAATGGATATGGAGATGCTGCTGTCGATCGCAATACAGGTAGTCGGTGGGCAAGCAGGTTACGTGATGAAAGCGGGCGCGGCAATATTGAGGATTGTCCTCGCAGCGACAGGCATCGTACTGCACACACTCCAGAGAATGTGCAGAGAGTTAACGAATTGGTGACTGCTGACAGGCGCATCACAGTGAACGAATTGTCACGCTACGTTGGGATAGGGGAAGGAATTGTTTGCAGAATACTGAAAGTGTTGGCGTTAAAAAAGGTTTGTGCCAGGTGCGTTCCCAGTATGTTGACAGTGGCTCACAAAGAAACAAGAAAAACAGTATGCAGCGAACTTTTGGAACAGTACGAGAATGGTGGAGATGAATTTCTTGGAAGAACTGTGACAGGTGATGAAACATGGCTCCATCATTTTTCACCAGAGACGAAGAGGCAATCAATGGAGTGGCATCATGCAAATTCACCCAAGAAAAAAAAATTCAAAACCACACCTTCTGCTGGAAAAGTTATGGCTACGTTGTTTTTCGATTCCGAAGGACTCTTGCTTGTGGACATCATGCCACATGGAACCACCATAAACCCTAATGCATATATGACGACACTGAAGAAACTTCAAGCTCGACTGAGTCGTGTTCGACCACATCGGCAAAAGCAGGATGTTTTGCTGTTGCTCGACAATGCACGGCCACATGTCAGTCAAGAAAGCGATCACAAAACTCTGATGGACAACACTCAAACACATGCCTTACAGTCCTGACCTGGCTCCATGGTGACTGCCATCTCATTGGGAAACTGAAAGACTCTCTTCGTGGATGAAAGTTTGAAGATGATGACTCCCTTGTGCACACTGCCAACGAGTGGCTCCAACAGGTTGGTCGAGAATTTTACCCTGTGGGTATGCAGGGGCTGGTTCCAAGATGACGTAAGGCAGTTGAGAGGGATGTAAATTATGTGGGGAAATGAAAATATTGTTCCTACAGGATGTATCTACACACTGTAAAACTTTCAAACATGTAGAATAAAAGATGGATTTTAAAAAAAAGTTGTGTGCATATCTTTTGGAGTGACCCTCGTGCATATCCATACTATTGTCGTATAAACTTGAAATTTAAAGGACGCTTATACTATTTCAATATAAGTTTAATAGAATACTCTAAGTCGATTTTTCTGAAGTATTGTGTTTTTGAGTGTGTCGTAGTTCTTGCTGGAGTTGAGATACGGCAAGATAAAAAGTACCCTCTGCCACACACTTCGCAGTACTTAACAGAGTGTAGACGTAAAGCAGAGCTCACCGGAGTAGCTTTGTGCGACAATGGAAATGCCACGATATCACACAACTGCACAATAACAGAGCTCGAAAGGCAGCGCCGTCTGCCGGATTCATAGCCGAGTGTTTGTGAGTTGTTGCGCTCGTTTGCTCACGTACGAGCCGGAGAGCGTGATGAGGTTCCGCTTTGCGTCCATTTCGCTCTCGAGCTGCTTTCAGCAAACGAAAACTGACGGATCAGTTTAATTAAGGATCGGTAATACCGCGGGTGGAGCTCACTGCGCCGCCACCGCTGCTGCTCTGTTATTTTCGGCGTCAAAGTGGCTGCGCGCTCGGCGGCAGGCGGCAGGCGGCGCCATTAGACTACTCGCCTTTGCCGTCTGTGTGTCAATTCTCCCTCCTCCCACGCTCTCTTTCCTCCCGCTCTCCCACGCCCTCATCTCTTCATTTTAACGACGACGCGCTATCGTCGCCCACACAGCGGCGCTCGCCTTCCGCTGATGCGAGAGTCGCTTGTCGAAGAGGAGCAGCGCTCGAGCACATGCGCTCTCCTGCGCACGCGCGGGGCGCGACTTTAGCGAGAGGTAAACGAGACCACAGCACAGCACCTCAGTACGATTCCACTTTTATTACTGAATGACCTGTATGAACGCAGATTTCAGTGAACAAGAGATGTACAGAGAGACTGCACTTACGTCTGCTGGGAACTCTCTTCGTACTTCCAGGTACAAAATACTGTAAATACATAAATCTCTACATATACACGGTGGTCCATTGATAGTGACCTGGCCAAATATCTCACGAAATAAGCATCAAACGAAAAAACTGCAAAGAAAGAAACTCGTCTAGCTTGTAGGGGGAAACCAGATGGCGCTATGGTTGGCCCACTAGATGGCGCTGCCATAGGTCAAACGGCAATTAACTGCATTTTTAAAAAATAGGTACCCCCATATTTTATTACATATTCTTGTAGTGCGTAAAGAAATGTGAATGTTTTAGTTGGACCACTTTTTTCGCATTGTGACAGATGGCGCTGTAATAGACACAAACATATGGCTCACAATTTTAGACGAACAGTTGGTAGCAGGTAGGTTATTAAAAGTAAAATACAGATATTAGGTACGTCTGAACATTTTATTTCGGTTGTTTCAATGTGACATATGTATCTTTGTGAACTTATCATTTCTGAGAACGCATGCCGGCCGGTGTGGCCGTGCGGTTCTAGGCGCTTCAGTCTGGAACTGCGTGACCGCTACGGTCGCAGGTTCGAATCCTGCCTTGGGCATGGATGTGTGTGATGTCCTTAGGTTAGTTAGGTTTAAGTAGTTCTAAGTTCTCGGGGACTGATGACCACCTATGTTAAGTCCCATAGTTCTCAGAGCCATTTGAACCATTTGAGAACGCATGCTGTTACAGCATGATTACCTGTAAATACAACATTATTGCAATAAATGCTTAAAATGATATCCATCAACCTCAATGCATTTGGCAATACGTGTAACGACATTCCTCTCAACAGCGAGTAGTCCGCCTTCCGTAATGTTCTCACATGTATTGACAATGCGCTGACGCATGTTGCCAGGCGTTGTCGGTGGGTCACGATAGCAAATATCCTTAAACTTTCCCACAGAAAGAAATCCGGTGACGTCAGATCCGGTGAACGTGCCGGCCATGGTATGGTGCTTCGACGACCAATCCACCTGTCATGAAATATGCTATTCACTACCCCTTCAACCGCGCGCGAGCTATGTGCCGGACATCCATCAAGTTGGAAGTACATCGCCATTCTGTAATGCAGTGAAACATCTTGTAGTAACATCGGTAGAACATTACGTAGGAAATCAGCATACATTCTACCATTTAGATATCCATCGATAAAATGGGGGCCAATTATCCTTCCTCCCATAATACCGCACCATACATTAACCCGCCAAAGTCGCTGATGTTCCACTTGTCGCAGCCATAGTGGATTTTCCGCTGCCTAATAGTGCGTATTATGCCGGTTTACGTTACCGCTGTTGATGAATGACACTTCGTCGCTAAATAGAACCCGTGCAAAAAATCTGTCATCGTTCCGTAATTTCTCTTGTGCGCAGTGGCAGAACTGTACACGACGTTCAAAGTCGTCGCCATGCAATTCTGGTGCATAGAAATATGGTACTGATGCAATCGATGTTGATGTAGCATCTCAACACCGACATTTTTGAGATTCCCGATTCTCGCGCAATTTGTCTGCTACTGATGTGCCGCTTAGCCGCGACAGCAGCTAAAACACCTACTTGGCCATCATCATTTGTTGCAGGTCGTGGTTGACGTTTCACAGGTGGCTGAACACTTCCTGTTTCCTTAAATAAAGTAACTATCCGGCGAACGGTCCGGACACTTGGATGATGTCGTCCAGGATACCGAGCAGCATACATAGCACACGCCCGTTGGGCATTTTGATCACAATAGCCATACATCAACACGATATCGACCTTTTCCGCAATTGGTAAACGGTCCATTTTAACACGGGTAATGTACTACGAAGCAAATAGTGTCTGCACTGGCGAAATGTTACGTGATACCACGTACGTACAGGTCTGTGATTATTACGGCGCCATCTATCCCAAAGCGAAGAAAGTGGGCCAAGTAAAACATTCATATTTCTTTACGTACTACACGAATGTGTAATAAAAATGGGGGTTCCTATTTAAAAAAAACGCAGTTGATATCCGTTTGACCTAAGGCAGCGCCATCTAGCGGGCCAACCCTAGCGCCATCTGGTTTCCCCCTTCAAGCTAGACGAGTTTCGTTCTTGGTAGTTTTGTCGTTTGATGCTTATTTCGTGAGATATTTGGCCCGGTCACTATCAATGGACCACCCTGTTTCAGAAGAGCGCCGGTTTCGAAATAGCTGGTAAGTTTCTATTTGTCGGTTGGTGACATTCTTTTGATTGGTTTCTATCTGCAGAAACAATCCTATTTTTGACTCGGTTTGAATTTTCAAGTTTGGTGTCTAACCAAGGAGCAGTTCACTTGTACGGAACGTGTGCTAATCGTGAAAACGTTTTATCAGAACGGAGAAAGTTATGTAGCAACTGTCAGGCGAGTTAGGGTGATTCCTTGGCGTAATGAGGCATCGGTTGAATCAACAGTTCGCAGACCTACGAAAACGTTCTCTGAGATGGATTCAACTGTAAACTTAAAATTTCTTGGCTTTCGTCGCTCTGGCCGAAATGGGCGGACCCTTGCTGTTGTTCGTGACAGTGTGGCTGTTAGCCAAATGAAAGCAGTGTTACCGTTCCCAACAACTGGGCTAAGCTGTTCTTCAGTACGGAGAATTTTCCAGTATGCTCTTCGTTACCACGCCTGTAAAGTTCAGTTGAGCAGCAGCTGAAAGTGACGGATCACCAGAAGAGTAGGCACATTGGTGGATGGGTTCTGAGAGGACGACGGCTTCGCAAACAAAATCATCTTCGGTGATGAAGCATATTTCCACTTAAATGGTTTTGTGAACATGCAGAACTGACGCATCTGGGAGTTCTGAAAATCTTTGCATGATATGAAAGGAAACGCGTCCTCGATTGACCGTTCGGTGGGAGTTTGGTGACTGGCAGAGGGGGGGATGCGCCATCGGCAATTAGTTTTTGGAAGGTAAGGCAGGACAAGCTGTGGCAGTCAATGCAGACCGATACTGTACGATGAGAAAGGAGTTTTTGTGACCTCATTTGGATGGAATGGACACTGAAGAGCGTGGTGTCAGCAGGATGGTGCCACCTGCCGTAATACCTGCGAAACAATACAGTTGCTCCATGATCGTTTTCCTAATCGCGAATCGCATTTCGCGCAACGCTGATCATTAATGTTCACCAAGGTCATTTGACAGCTCCTAGTGACTTCCTTCTTTGGGGGACATCTTTGCCTTTCGCGGGCAAGTGCTCTACCATCTGAGCTACCGAAGCACGACTCACGCCCGGTACTCACAGCTTTACTTCTGCCAGTACCTCATCTCCTACCTTCCAAACTTGGCTAAGCCAAACTTGGCCAAACATGGCTAAGCCATGTCTCCGCAATATCCTTTCTTTCAGGAGTGCTAGTTCTGCAAAGTTCGCAGGAGAGCTTCTGTAAAGTTTGGAAGGTAGGAGATGAGGTACTGGCAGAAGTAAAGCTGTGAGTACCGGGCATGAGTCGTGCTTCGGTAGCTCAGATGGTAGAGCACTTGCCCGCGAAAGGCAAAGGTCCCGAGTTCGAGTCTCGGTAGGGCACACAGTTTTAATATGCCAGGAAGTTTCATATCAGCGCACACTCCGCTGCAGAGTGAAAATCTCATTCTGGAAACATCCCCCAGGCTGTGGCTAAGCCATGTCTCCGCAATATCCTTTCTTTCAGGAGTGCTAGTTCTGCAAAGTTTGCAGGAGAGCTTCTGTAAAGTTTGGAAGATAGGAGATGAGGTACTGGCAGAAGGAAAGCTGTGAGTACCGGGCGTGAATCGTGCTTCGGTAGCTCAGATGGTAGAGCACTTGCCCGCGAAAGGCAAAGGTCCCGAGTTCGAGTCTCGGTAGGGCACACAGTTTTAATCTGCCAGGAAGTTTCATATCAGCGCACACTCCGCTGCAGAGTGAAAATCTCATTCTGGAAACATCCCCCAGGCTGTGGCTAAGCCATGTCTCCGCAATATCCTTTCTTTCAGGAGTGCTAGTTCTGCAAAGTTCGCAGGAGAGCTTCTGTAAAGTTTGGAAGGTAGGAGATGAGGTACTGGCAGAAGTAAAGCTGTGAGTACCGGGCGTGAGTCGTGCTTCGGTAGCTCAGATGGTAGAGCACTTGCCCGCGAAAGGCAAAGGTCCCGAGTTCGAGTCTCGGTAGGGCACACAGTTTTAATCTGCCAGGAAGTTTCATCTTAATTAAATGACGTATGCCACAGAAAAAGAAAATAAAAAAAATAAAAAAAAAATCCATGACTTGAAGGAGTTGTCAGCGAAATGGATATGGAAACTTGTGCAGTCGTCGTGAGTCTCATGGACAGAGTTCCTACATGCCAGCGTAGTAGAGGAGGTCACATGGCTCTCATTTTTCATACATGAAATGGGCAGGTTAGATCAACATGTATTTTGTTAGTTTGATATATCAAAACCGGCGCTTTTTTTGAACCATCCTTTACATAAATGTACGCATGTGTGTGTGTATAAGGGTGCGCAGGAGTATGTTATAACGTTCTTTTCTTAGAAAATTTCTTTGTAAATTTCTTTTACTTCAGTCTCAATAAATAACTGAAACAGGTCTATAGGGAGTTTGTTATTCGCATTTCTGGAATTTGTACGTAGTGTGGATGTCTTATGTGGTAACCAACAATTTTAATTCGCTTGGTATTCGCGCGCAGTCTTTGGTCGGAGTAGCTGTGACGCTGGAAGACGTGCTTGTTTTTGTCATCGCTGTGGGCACTAAGGAGCGCGGGGGTGCTGACGTTAGGGTAGTAGTGAGACAGACGGCGCATGGAGGACTAGTGGTAATGCAGGCGTAAAGTTAAGTGCATCTGTGTACAAGTAAAATGATTTGTATTTTAATATTGTGAAATAGGCGAGAAGAATTTGATTAGTGATTCAGAATGAAAACAGTGTGAAGAGAAATGAAGATAATAGTTTTTTTTATTGATTGGCAATGCAGTTTCGTAGTTAGAATTCATTATTGAACGAGACATCCGTATCAAGGAACTTTAGAATTTTCATTTTAAATTGAGTAATTTTCACTGTAAGCTATTTTTTCAAGTTTATTAATGATTTGTCTAACATTAGTAAGAATAAGAATTTATTATCAATGTCGCCCTTTGTCAATATTAATGAGGGTTGAAATATGAATTGCACGCAAATAATAATATATCAATCAATTCAAAAACAGTTTGTTAAACGAGTATTTCACGTAAGCGTATTGTCCACACCCTCGATCGAAGTCATTTTTATTTAAACGAATGTCTCACTAAATGATATGTAAAATAGTTTACTTCTTGTCTGGAGCATTGCACAACCACTGTAGTTAGAAATTTTCAGCTGGCGAACAGAGAGCAGCAAGCACCGCGTTTCAAAGCAATTACGTTACGAAGTAAGAGTTTTGCATTTCATGATCAGTTTTCTACGAAAATTTTTCAACGCGCTGGCACCATTTCATAAACAGCATTACTAGGCGGATCATTTACGCACAGAGACCACTTTGTTTAATTAAAGAGATCTATAGTAAAGTTCGGGATTTAATCAGTTTACACATTTCGTTGGAATATTATATGGGGCCATATTCATCTTGTAGTCTCGCAGGCAGATATATTTGGCTTTTCTCTCAGTTGAAAATTACCCAAAGCTAAAGAAAACCAAAGTTGCAATCAACCATGCCCAAGCCAGTACACGTACTAATTTATAGAAGAATTGCTTGAAGAGTCCACGGGTGTCCTGCTGGTTCATAGTGTCCAACGGGCACAATTATTCGGCGATCAGACATGTCGCCATCCTCAGCGCATCTGACGAGGAGAGTAAGTTTTAGAAGAATTGCTCGAACAGTCAAACGGGCACAGCATTTCGGCGATCAGACATGTCGCCACCGTCAGCTGCGCTGACGGATACATTATTTCGGCGCTCAGACATGTCGCCATCGTCAGCGCACCGCCGAAATATTGTGCCCGTCAGCGCACCTAACGATGGCGACATGTCTGATCGCCGAAATATTGTGCACGTTGGACACTATGAACCGGCAGAACACCCGTGGACAGTTCGAGCAATTCGAATCACAACTTTAGAAGAATTGATGATAATGTCTTTGAGGATATGTCCTCCATTTCGGGACTTAAGTACAAAATCAAAAGAGAATAATTTTTAGTGGGATTGGTCATAACGTCTTTGAGAATATATTCTCCACTTCGGGACTTAGAATAATATAAATAGTTAACTTCTTCCGGGATAGAGGTTTGGAAACAAAGCTTGCTATTTGATTAGTAAGATTTACAATATACTGGAGGGACTTTCATATTTACCTTTGATTTATTTTAATCTTATTTATTCGCATGATTTCACTGGTTTGCGACCTTGAACATTAATTTATCTATCATGTTTATAAGATTATTGCATAATCCATTGTATCTATAGACTTGCATGTAATAGTGGTCTAATGCTTGTATACACTAGATTACAACTAATGGTGTAAAAGAAAGCAAATGCGTCTGATCTACTGCAATGGCGATCACCATCTCTTCTGAAAGAGGGAGAGAAAGGAAGGGAGGCATACATCGCTTATAATTGTCATATATGGTCCACGTAATCTTAGGTTGAAGTTATTCACTGCTACTCTCTTTAACCCTAGAACACTGTAGAGGGGAAAAAGTTATATTGCTACTACACATTTTATTCAAGGGAAGTCATATCTATAGGCTATGCATTACTTAATTACAATTATTAGATCTCCACAAGTGTTTAATAATCAGGGCTTAATACTTGTTGCAAAAATATGGAACCAATTCCTAACAACGATGGAGGTGGGAAATCAAAAAATTGTACAGGGTGCGTGTGCCAATACAACTATGGAGCGTCTGGTGCAATTTCAGCGAAATTTGTCTGATTTAGTGGAAAAATATGGAATAATGCCAGCAACCTCACAGAAAATGTTATCGCGACCTACTCTACTCTGTCACCTGGTCTACTAGCACTGCTTCGTGCTAGTGGCATTTGGTGCTAAAAACTCATGATTTGCACTACCTTATTTTGGTGACAACGCTCACTTCTTTCTATCAAAAAGGTTGGCCGTAAAACACATTGCGATCGGAAAGTCCATGTTTAGCTGCCATGTGGTTCTGGCTACGGAAAAGTCATGTTCCGTCCTGCTAGCTGTTTTCTACCCGTGTCTTTCTCACACTTCTGAACTTGGTGCGTAGAGACAGAAGTCTGAATATATATGGTCCGTAATGAATTATTGTGGGAGAATTGCTTTGGTGTTTGTACAGAAGGAGTCACTTTTACGATAGGTCCAGTGAAAGGATTAAGTATGCGAAGTATATACTAACGTATGAACCGACCATTTCCTCGTTAACCCCGAAGCCATTGTTTCTAAGTCTTAGACATTTTTCTGAAAACTGTGATGGACGAAGTCGGAAAGCCGTGCACTTCACCAAATCGTTGATCCTGAATATTGGATATTTTAACGTTTTGTGTCTAGAAACGGGCTCACAGTACCCCAAACAGTTCTACATACGATGGTAATTTCGCGGCAAGGTGTTAAAGCGAGTGTTAAAGAGATGAGCTACTTGTATTTTCGATTATTGTGGGCATGGGGCTGCGGATTCATTTGCAGATGATAAATGGGTATCTAAGCTGGCGTATCTTTCCAATATTTTCTTACATTTCAATGAACCAAACAAAAAATGTAAGGTAGAAACGAAAATATTCTAACTACTATGGATAATATTCAAGGCTTTATTAACAAGTTAAAGTTGTGGATACGATCAATTGAAAATGGATGGTGTTAGATGTTCCCAACTGCCTGGCCCGTTACTGACGATCTACATCTACATATACATGGATACTCTGCAAATCACTTACAGTGCCTGGCAGAGGGTTCAACGAAACACCTCCACAATTATCTGTTATCCCAATCTCGAATAGCGTGCGGAAAGAACGAACAGCTTCTGTATATCTTTCCGTACGAGCTCTGATTTCCCTTATTTTCTCGTAGTGATCGATTCTGCCTATGTAGGTCGGCGCCAACAAAATATTTTCGCATTCGGAGGAGAAAGTTGGTGATTGGAATTTTGTGAGAAGATTCCTCCGCAACGAATGATGTCCATCCCAAATCCTGTATCATTTCAGTTACACTCTCTCCCCATTTCGCGATAATACAAAACGTGCTGCCTCTCTTTGAACTTTTTCGATGTATTTCTTCAATACCGTCTGGTAAGGATCCCACATCGCTCAACAGTATTCTAAAAGAGGGCGGACAAGCGTAGTCTAGGCGGTCTCCTTAGTAGATCTGTGACATCTGTTAAGCGTCCTGCCAATAAAACGCAGTCTTTGGTTATCCTTCCCCACAACATTATCTATGTATTCCTTCCAATTTAAGATGTTCGCATTGTATCTCTTAGGTATTTAGTAGAATTTACCGCTTTTAGATTTGACTGATTTATCATGTAACCGAAGTTTAACGGATTCCTTTTAGCACTCATGTGGATAACCTGACACTTTTCGTCATTTAGGGTCAATTGCCAATTTTCGCCCCATACGATAAGGTGTTGGTGTACTTAATTTAAGAACATCTAGCGCTCTCGCAGCAGAGTTTCAAAAAATATTTTGGTGAGAATGTTAAAGATTTTGACTGGATAAGTGACCCGTTCGTGGATTCGGAACATCTTCCGAGCAATTTACGTTTACGCTTACAAGAGGAAACGACAGATTTGGAAGCAGTCAGAAAATTGAAATCAAAGTTATTCGATGTGCTTTTGGATACATTTTGGTTGTCAATAAGCAGTGAATATCCAGCTATCTCCAAAATGTCAGTAAATGTGATATTACCACTTTCAACTAGTACTGTATTTGTGTGAACTGGACTGGACTGACTGAAATTAAACCACCAGAGAGAGAGAGAGAGAAGGGAAGAGAGAGAGAGAGAAACTCAAATCGATCGATGAAGAAATGAAGCTTGTTTTGCAACGATTCCGCCACGAGACAGCAAACTATGTGAAGTTAAGCAAGCTCAACTATCGCATTGAAAGTATGAGCAGAATTATTTACTTTAGAATACCTATTAGGAATATCTGTTTTCTACAGTGAATTAAAGTTAATAAGTTGTTAATAAGAGTATGAGTCTATTCCTGTTTTAAAATTGGTTACATGATAACATAATAATTCGTAATTATATAAAGGTTCATACGACTTTAGGGGACACATTTTGGTGTGCCGTGATGAGTACAGGCCCATCTGAATGCACCATGAGTAATAAAAGGTTGCGGAACGCCGATATAATGAATTTAAGCAGCTCGGTTCTTTTCCTTTTTTAAAAAGCAAATAAACAAACATTACGGGAAGAATTTTTTTTGTAATTTATAAAGTCAAAAGATCAAACGAAAGTGTCTGTTGACCTAAAAACTTAGACAAGTAACGACAAGATAACTTTATCCATATGAGTTGTGGATTGTCCAACCTATATTATACGTAGGTACTAGAATTAATGCTTTTTAAAATAAACTACGATTACAGCGCAGAGTAAAGTTTAGAGTGTTTTCCGTTAACTAAATAGAGGTTTCAAACCGAATCTTCCGTTTGTGTGAGAGGAAAGTTCACAATCGCTGTGTAGTAACAATTTGTCCTTACGGCTGCTGTTATTAAATTTTTGGTGTGAAAATTGAACTTTACTGAGCACTTAACGGTGTCATGTGTATTGCGAAACATGTGGAGAGACAGGAAGACTGCCAAATGAGCCAAGGGATAGACTGGAGTGGGAGACATGCTGAAATGAACATGAAACGGAAGTGACTAGGATATGTAGTCCGGGAAATGGAAGGCAGATGGACCAAAGGAGTTCTTTGATGGGTTTAATAAGGAGACAGTAATCAAGTGGAAGACAGGCTGATAAAGTCGGAAAACATGTTGGAGCAACATGCACGTGTGTGATTGAGGACGATAAAAATTCTACAGGAGTTCTGCGTCCAGTAGTTGATGATGATGAGGATGCTAATATGTCCTTCAGAGGGAAGCTTCCATTCTCAGAATTTATTTGGTGCCGTGGCCTGTAGAAGTTGTCGCACCTGGGGATCACCTGTTAAACTACCTTAGTAACCACACTACATTAGTAACCACGATTCTTATTTATTTTTTGTAATTTACGGTACTGTAAAGTAAAGAAAAACTGTCTTCCTACATGTGTACTTCTTGAAAGCATTACAGGACTCTACTCGTGTTTAAAATAATCACGAGCTTCAGCAAAGTTATTTTCATTCTGCTTGGTTAAACGTGGGCTTAAATATCATCAGCTTCGACATCAGTCTTTTCTCGTATGTGCAACACTGCGTTCCACTCTAAACTATGGACTCCACATTAATATTGCGCTTATTTTTACATTTAAAAGTACTCAGAAGTTGTCAGACTTTGCAGAAACTTATCTGGGCCACAGAAAGAAAGAAAAACTGTTTACTGTTACGGTCTGAAACTCGTACATATTTTAAAGGTGCCCAAAAGATGATATAGATTTGTCGGCTGTCAGTGTTGTATGAAAGATGTCTTGCTAGTTCTAAATCTGTCTGCAGCAATAGCATCATAACTGCTTTATGGAACACGTCCTTCCCGTTACGAAGATTTCCTATCAGCTACTCTGTACTTAATAAATAATGCATCGGCCAAAATGTACTGCATGGGCGACAGTTACGTAATTCCAACGCGCAATGTGTATTGGGACCTACTTCTGTTAGTACCTGTTCGAAAGAGATGTCAGTTCTTTTTTCAGAACTTAATGGCCATAAGTGCACAGCAAAATACTGCGTTCGTATGCGGTACCCTGGTACACACGATATAAAGAGACCGTACAGCTGCCCACCCCACACTGGGTCCATTGCGATATTAAGTGTGCTTCTGCTGAGTTTATATTCTGTGGCATGTACAAAAAAGAACACTGAGAACATTTTTCATATAGCGTGGAGCGGAAAATTGGTCTTTTCTCAAGGGAGAATCCCCACTTCTCCATATAGTCCACAAGGTACCGTACGAGGCACGGCAGAGTGTACTTTGCACCACTGTTAGTTATTTCCTTTCCAGTTCCCCTGAAAACGGTATGAGCGAAAAATGCACTTTTTTTCAATCACCAGTCTCTTAACTAGTTTGATGTTGCCCGCCAATTTCTCTCCTGTACAAACCTTTCCATTTCAGAATAGCACTTGCATCCTACCTCCTCATTTATATCCTGGATGTATTCCAATCTCTGTCTTCCTCTACGGTTTTTACCCTCTACAGCTCCCTCTGGTACCATGGATATTAATTCTGATGTTTTAATGAATGTCCTACCATCCTGTCCCTTCTTCTTACCAGCTTTTCCCCATATATTCCTTTCCTCGCCGATTGTGTGGAGAACGTCTTCATTCCTTACTTTATCATTCTACCTTATTTTCAACATTCTTTTGTAGCACCATGTCTCAAATACTTCGAATCTTTCCTCTTCCGGTCATCCCACAGTCCATATTTCACTACCATACAGTGCTGTGCTCCAAACGTACATTCTATGAAATTTCTTACTCAAATCAAGGCCTATGTTTGATGCTAGTAGATATTTCTTGGCAAGAATGCCTTCCCTGCCAATACTAGTCTGCTTTTTATCTCATACTTTCTCCGCCCAGAAAAGGTTATTTTGCTGCCTAGGTAGTAGAATTCGTTAACTTCGTCTACTGCGTGATCCCCAATTCTGATTTCATTTCTTTTTCTTCGGTTTACTCTCTATCCACTTTCTGTACTGAATAGACTGTTCATTCCATTCTGTAGACCCTGTAATTCTTTTTCACTTTCACTGAGTGTTGCAGTGCCGTCAGTGACTCCTATCATTGATATTCTCTCACCTTGAATTTTAATCCTACTCTAGCACCGTTCTTTTATTTCTGTCATTGCTTCTTGGATGTGTAGATTGAACAACAGGGGCGAAAACCTATATCCCTGCCTTACGCCATACTTAATCCGAGCACTTGGTTTTTGGTCTTCCAGTTTTATTGTTCCGTCTTCTATATCCGTACGAACTCTATTTTCTTTTAATTTGTCTTCTCGGTTCTTGCACGGTGGTAGGAGAATCGTTCTGCAGCTTGTTGTAAATTCCGGTTCGGTAATCTTTCACAGTAAAGATTCGCGTCTTCTTCCCTCCAAAGATTCAAGTTTAAGTTCATGTAGCATTTCCGCAATACTCGCGTATTTCTCGAAACTACCGATAACAGATCTAGCAGAACGCTTCCGAAATGCTTCGATTACTTCCTTTATTCCGATCTGGTGTGATCCCTAACATCGAGCAGTACTAAAAAAAGTATCACACTAGTATTCTATACGGGCTCTCCTTTATAGATGAGCTACACTTTCCTAGAAGTCTTCCAATAAACCGATGTCGACCATTCCCTACTACTGGCCTTACATGCTTGTTCCATTTCATGTCGCTTTGTATCGTTATGTCTGTACAGGGTGAACATTCATAAAACTGCAGGGACGGATTCCTGACTGAAAATGGAGGGAAAAAGATCCCATGAGAATGTGTCCTGAAATGCATCGTTGCCACGTTGGATGGTGCTGTTGAATGAAAGTTCTTGTGACCACTTGCCGTGTGTTCCTTGTATGTCGCAGGCTGTGTGATTGATGCAGTGTACCGTCAGCAACGCTATTCATGTCGTAAATAAGCCAGGATGGTGTTTGTGAACGGCCAAGGAAATGGAAACTGTCGAGAGGCAGCACTGCTATACCAAAACAAGAACCCACACACACACCAACCACATCACACCTCATTTCAAGCCCCTTTTGGGCGTTTGTGTGATCATCGGTCCTTTCAGACAGACGAACGTGCAAAGACGCGGCGGACTGTGCTTGCACCAGCTTTGGATGACCGGCTTCTGCCTCTCGACCGTTTCCTTTTGCTTGGCCGTGCACAAACGCCTTCTCGGCTTGTTCCCGACATGAACACCGGATCATTCTGCTGCTAACAGTACACTGCGCCCATCACACAAAGCCTGGCACACACAAGGAACACACGGCACGTGGTTAGAGGAAGTTTCATTTGTCATCGCCATCTACGCGGCAACGATACATTCCGGACATGTGTTCGTAGGACCTTTGTTGGTCCATTTCCATTCAGGAATCCTCCCCTGCTGCTTGTCGATTTTATTAATGTTCACCTTGTATATTTTATCGACGTGACTGTATCAAGGAGGACGCTACAGAGATACTGTTTTCGAATATCACAGGACTGGTTTTTCCTGTTAATCTTCACTATTAGAGCAAGCTGCGGTTCATCACACTAAATAGAGATTTAAGTCATACTGTGTCCTTTTAGATACTCAAAGACAACAGTCTCCCACACCCTAAAGCGCCTTCAGCAGATAGTCGCAGATTTCTCCTCACTCTTTCCAACATATCCATTATGTGCATATACTATCTGGCCAATAGTGTCTGGGCATTGATATGGGGTGTGTCCACCCTTCGGGTTTATAGCGTCTTGAATTCTGTTGGGGACACTTCCAATAAGGGATGGTAGCCCATTCTTCCTCAAGAGCCGAAGCCAGTGACGTTGGACACTGGGACCTGGAGCGAAGTTCTGGCTCGTCATGTAGGTGTTCCATTGGTTTGAGGTCGGTACTCTAGGCAGACTGGTCCATTTCTGGAACCTTATTGTCCGCAGATACTACACTCCTGGAAATTGAAATAAGAACACCGTGAATTCATTGTCCCAGGAAGGGGAAACTTTATTGACACATTCCTGGGGTCAGATACATCACATGATCACACTGACAGAACCACAGGCACATAGACACAGGCAACAGAGCATGCACAGTGTCGGCACTAGTACAGTGTATATCCACCTTTCGCAGCAATGCAGGCTGCTATTCTCCCATGGAGACGATCGTAGAGATGCTGGATGTAGTCCTGTGGAACGGCTTGCCATGCCATTTCCACCTGGCGCCTCAGTTGGACCAGCGTTCGTGCTGGACGTGCAGACCGCGTGAGACGACGCTTCATCCAGTCCCAAACATGCTCAATGGGGGACAGATCCGGAGATCTTGCTGGCCAGGGTAGTTGACTTACACCTTCTAGAGCACGTTGGGTGGCACGGGATACATGCGGACGTGCATTGTCCTGTTGGAACAGCAAGTCCCCTTGCCGGTCTAGGAATGGTAGAACGATGGGTTCGATGACGGTTTGGATGTACCGTGCACTATTCAGTGTCCCCTCGACGATCACCAGTGGTGTACGGCCAGTGTAGGAGATCGCTCCCCACACCATGATGCCGGGTGTTGGCCCTGTGTGCCTCAGTCGTATGCAGTCCTGATTGTGGCGCTCACCTGCACGGCGCCAAACACGCATACGACCATCATTGGCACCAAGGCAGAAGCGACTCTCATCGCTGAAGACGACACGTCTCCATTCGTCCCTCCATTCACGCCTGTCGCGACACCACTGGAGGCGGGCTGCACGATGTTGGGGCGTGAGCGGAAGACGGCCTAACGGTGTGCGGGACCGTAGCCCAGCTTCATGGAGACGGTTACGAATGGTCCTCGCCGATACCCCAGGAGCAACAGTGTCCCTAATTTGCTGGGAAGTGGCGGAGCGGTCCCCCACGGCACTGCGTAGGATCCTACGGTCTTGGCGTGCATCCGTGCGTCGCTGCGGTCCGGTCCCAGGTCGACGGGCACATGCACCTTCCGCTGACCACTGGCGACAACATCGATGTACTGTGGAGACCTCACGCCCCACGTGTTGAGCAATTCGGCGGTACGTCCACCCGGCCTCCCGCATGCCCACTATACGCCCTCGCTCAAAGTCCGTCAACTCCACATACGGTTCACGTCCACGCTGTCGCGGAATGCTACCAGTGTTAAAGACTGCGATGGAGCTTCGTATGCCACTGCAAAATGGCTGACACTGACGGCGGCGGTGCACAAATGCTGCGCAGCTAGCGCCATTCGACGGCCAACACCGCGGTTCCTAGTGTGTCCGCTGTGCCGTGCGTGTGATCATTGCTTGTACAGCCCTCTCGCAGTGTCCGGAGCAAGTATGGTGGGTCTGACACACCGGTGTCAATGTGTTCTTTTTTCCATTTCCAGGAGTGTATTTTATGACAGGGTGCATTATTGTGCTGATACAGGCAACATCTCAAATTTTTCCTCTCCTATATTGTACGTGGTACACACTGTTGCAAAATTTGTTCGTATCCTTTCGCATTTAGCGATTTCTCAAGCGCAGTAACGGGTTCAAGCCCAAACCACGAAAAACACTCCCACATCGTAACTCCATCTCGTCTGTACTTCGCTGTTGGCTTTACACGTGATGGCAGGTAACGTTTGCATCGGGCATTAATTAAATAAATATGCAAATATTTTTAGTAGCTGACTGTACGGTTACGCAGTCTCGTAAACGGTTGGCCCTGACTAGTTTTAATACGCAATCTGACTGCATAGAATAACAACAAAGAATGAAAGAAAATTTCCGTTACACAATTAATTAATGAAGTCCCCAGCAACTATAAAACGTACGAATCCAAAGCACAAGTGTAACTGTTCTGTGTGTGGAAGTGTGATTCAACGTACACATCTGGCACGGTTCTTCTTCAATAAGACCAGAAATTTTAAATACCATTTATACTGAAGTAATTAAAAAAATAGAAATACTATAATTGCGCAAGAAAACCAGAATTACACTCTAATACAAGAACACAAGCCAGGTGCTTTGTTGACTGAACCTGTCATGACGCATTATTTAAGACACTGAAATAATAAAAAGAATAGGGAATTTTTTTTTGCCTTCATATATATTGACGAAAAGCACTCTGATCATTACAATATCTCCATTAGAACAACATCTGCTGACTATCCCATCAAACAGCTGCATAAAACACGGAACAAGCACTCTCTACCACAACATCTCAACACCGACTCGCTACCACCTCTCAACAAGCGCTCTCCACTACGACTTCTCTACAAGAACCCTTCACTACGACATCTCAGCAAGCACTGACTACTACGAGTTCTCGACAAGCACTTTTCACTACGACATCTCAACAAGCACTCACTACTACGACTTCTCAACAAGAACTCTTCACTACGACTTCTCGACAAGCACTGTACACTACGACATCTCGACAAGCACTGCCAGTGGAGGCGGCTGAATAATACTCTTTGGCGCAATCTCTGGCGCTGTGGCTCAGTGTAGCCACCTTTCATATGCCCTTCCTCCACGGGCCAGAATTTGATGGTATTTTTGCCAACATTGGTGGTGAAAATACCACCAAATTCGTCAAAAAAAATACAGACAAAAATAAAAGATAATATTAATACGTAAATATCACATATATAGATAAAATTTTGGCTTTGCACTGACCTTTCAATTACCTAATATATAAAATACAGTAAGCAATACAAATTCCATCATACATGTGACTTTACATAATAGTTTACACAATACACAAAAAATCAGTTTATACAAATGTTCACATAAAATGCTTTGAATGATTCAAAAAAAAAAAAACCAAAAAAAACAAGTAGTTGATAGTTCCAGCAGTAGCACCCAGCAATGGTCAACAGGTGCAAATACCAACAAGTGACATCATTTTAGTAGAAGCAGTCCATCAGTGGCACCCAGCAATGTTGAACAGGTGCAGACACCAACAAGTGACATCATTTCAGTAGAAGCAGTTCCATTAGTGGCACCCAGCATTGTTGAACAGGTGCATACACCAACAAGTGACATCATTCAGCAGAAACAGTTCCATTAGTGGCACCCAGCAATGTTGAGTAGGTGGAGACACCAACACGTGACGTTATGTCAGTAGAAGTAGTCCATCATTGGCACCCAGCAATGTTGAGTAGGTGCAGACACCAACAAGTGACATTATGTCAGTAGAAGCAGTTCATCAGTGGCACCTAGCAATGAAGAGCAGGTCCAGACAGCAGTCCATAATATTCACTATCACTAATCACACTGTTCATCAGAGTTTATAAGCAGAAATTAAACATGTCCTAGTGGCACCAATCATGTAGAAAAAGTACAAGTAACAGTCCATAATATTCACTATCACTGATCACACAGTTCATCAGCAGAAATTAAACATTTCTAAGTGTCACACATCAATGTTGAACAGGTGCAGATGTGAACAACAGTTTGAATGCACACACAATTGATTTTACAAAATTATTATCAATGCTCTTACACTAAACATACAAATTATAAGAAACACACAAATGGTATCAGATAATTGTCATATTAACTATTATGAATACACAAATATCAGTAAACCTATAATATTTATGGGTGTCAGTGCAAGCCACAACAAGCAAGTAGAATAATATTTAGGAGATTAGTCGGTACCACTTATCTGAGATTAGGAAGGGAAAACACACAAAACACACTCACTCATCTTTCATCCACATTAAGTACTACTGTGTAATTGAATAGTGTTAACTGTGTAAATGCAGTTCTGTCAAAATTTGATGTTCATCATGTGTATCAAGTAGTAGTGGCAGCAATGTATAACAGTCAATAATAGTTAGTCAACGTCATAGTCATCATGTCAAGACCAATGTTTGCCAAGCCAGATCAAAATGTACGGTTGCTGAACAACTGTCAGTGTGCCAAGATATGCAATTGCTTCCTCTCTCCAAGAAAAAGTATGATCTGCTTATTGATTTAACAAAGTGTGTGTAGACAATCTTCCTTCCACTTTAGTGTTCTAGTCTGCCATCTTCATCCTCCTTGTTCCATAAAACCTACAAAAAAAAATATGCTCCTCACTTACTTTACCTCTTATCCACCAAAACTCCAATAATCATTAGCATCACATAATCTTAATACTTCAATAATACCTCTTACGTCGATACATGTAAACCTTATCATCAATATCATTTACATTACCTCTTGTCCACCAAAACTCCAATAATCATCAACTTCACATAATCTCAATACCTCAATAATACCTCTTCAATACGTCGATACATATAAACCTTATTACCAATATCAATTCACTTCCATAAGAACTCTTTCCTCTAGTCAGTCTCCTCGAACAAGTACAGATAAAATCCTAGTGCAAACTTCAATTCATCATCCCATACAATCCGAAGACACAATGTCCACACACAACCTCTGTGTAATCATCTGAGCCAAATCTTCTACTCATTATGATTTATAAAGTACATTTTGGTTACCTTGTCCATCATTAAATAAAAAAAATGAATACATGACCTCTAACAGACTTTAGTTCGAATAACTCTCAGTAACTAAGTACGATTATGTAGTATGAATGATAGTAATATTTCATAGTGTGTACACCACTTCAAGAATCATGGCAAATCAGAAACATACATGTGGAGTATTTCTTGTGTCAAGTGTCACTTCCTATTTCAATTGCTCACGAAGAATGCAGTGTAATAACTGTCAATGGTCTAACCCTAGTGTTGGTGTCATGTCGTTAGCTTCCTTCCTATTAGCATAAATTTCTACAGCTTCCATAAAACCTCCAGCTCATGTGACTTCAACAAAGTTCCTTGTACCAATGTCGTTCGTCGAATTACAGCAGTTCATTTTCTTATCTTAAAAATACAAGGCACTGAGCGTAAGCAAAACATGCAATAGCGAGTAAATATACCAGTGGAGAACAGAATGTCAACAAGTGGATGCAGCACAATTCCTACAACGAGGCTCTGGCAAACAATCTATAATTAATACCATAGTGTGACCTAAACTCTATGTTTGTACACAGTATATCAGCATTTCTATATACCAAATTAAATAGTAGTTATGACAACAAACAAATGTATAAATATACAATCCATACGCACAGCAGCAAACATATATCTTACATAATAAACAGATCATTAGCATCATATCAGCATAAGCAAATAAATGTTCATATGTAATCTTCATAAGTAAACATAAAGGCGCAAGCAGATAAATCACAAAGTGTAACCTACATACATAATCACAGTCAGCACAATTAATCAGGTGACAATTATAATTTAAATAAATAAGCACAGCAGGCACATAATAAAAAAATGTGACATCGGTAATAGAGCAGTGCAGCCAAGCGATGCATAATATACATAATTAACAACCCTGTTCATTAATTAATCATTGTCAAAATCAGTTAATGTACGCAAGCACGTCGCTTCACAAGTAAATTCATAGAACATAAAATTTAGCACAAAATATAAATCACGTAATCGCGAGCAGCAAATTACGTCTAATGTACGTACCTAAGCGGAAATATGTTACCTGAAAAATAAATTCAATTAATAGTTACCTTTTTAGTTGATTAGTTTCTTCTTGGAAATTACATTCTTCCTGAAATTTTCTCCATAGCAAGTCCTCTTAACGTCGGACACACACAGAATTTACCTGAACGTCTTAAATATTTTATACAACCATATCCTGAAAAATACTGAACGTTAATAACATAATTTATCAAGTCACTATAGCTTTATACTGAATTTATTTGGAGAAATTAGACTGTGTATTTGTTTACGGCTGTCAGTGCATTCGCACTGAGCGCTCGATCAGCTGTAGGCGCGTGACGCAGTAAGTAATTGTTTGCGGTCAACGACTGCCTTGTGCGGCGCGCAGACTTGACTGTTGCTTTGAGTATGTGCCGCCGCCAAAACACAGCGCGGTTTCCTTGTATTCTCTACATGTTTACATGTAGCTGTTAGTTTCTCAAAAGTATGTCATTCCACAAAAATTTTAACGTTAGGTATATAATGTATTCCCTTCGAGCGCCGAGATTTAAGAGTTTCTACTTCGACAGTGTTATCATGAATAATTTTGCGAATTCTATATGGACCGTAACAAAGCAGAAAAAATTTGCGACACAAGCCTTTTCCTTTGTGAGACAAACGATGAGACTTAATTAACACCTTTTGACCAACTAACAAAGTTTTTAAACGACCAGGACGCTTAGCTGATTTCTCTCTTCTAGCAGCCGCAGATGCAATATTTTGTAGAGCCAGATTGACAACTTCAGAATGCCGCAGTTTCCGTGTAGGCGGAAAAGGAACGATTTCAGAAATGCGATTTGTCGGTGCTTTTTTTTTTAATATCAGTATCGGCGGTAAAGAAGTTGAGTCATTAGGAAGTTCATTCAGAATGTTTTGAAAAATATGAAGATACTGATCCCAAGTTCTGTGATTCTGATGACAATAAAGACGACACAATTTATTGATTTCCTTCATCCATCTCTCTGAAGCGTTAGATTGAGGGTGAAAAAGTGAAATGAAAATTGGTTTAATCTTACGACGCCGTAGAGCACGAAGCCAAATTTTAGAGCGAAACTGCGATCCATTATCTGATATAACCTTATCAACATGACCCACTTCTTTAAGAAAATGTTTGATGAAAGCATTAGATACTAAACGAGCTGTTGCTTTGCGTAAAGGTGTAAAACACACATATTTTGATGTCAATTCCACCGCTACGAAAATGTACACAAAACCATTAGTAAAACGAACCACTGGACCGAACAAATCGACTGCAGCCATGTCCTTTAATTTCGCTGGAATGATAGGAAACAACGGTGCTCTATGAGAAGTAGTTGGCGGCTTAGCCTTTTGACATAATTTGCATTTGGCAAGAACAGATCGAATACGTTTTTCCATATTACTGAAGTAGAAATTTTCTCGTAATTTATGAAAGCATTTTCTGGGACCAAAGTGTGCATAACTGAAATGTGTGTACCAAATCAATTTATTGACCCACTCATCAGGAATACAAAGTAACCAAACAGGTTTGTCAACCGATTTTCGTTTAAAAAGAACTTTCCAGATAGTTCACAAGAACGAGGTGTGGCCAAATTGTCCAATCTAACAAAGCGTCTAAGAAAATTACAGACACCAAGGAAACTACTAACACCACGTTTTGTGGTAGGTACAGCATAATTACGAATAGCGTCTAATTTTTCTGGATCAGGAAGAATACCTTCTGTAGAAATAATGTGACCGAGAAATTTCACCTGAGAACGACCAAATTCAGATTTTTTTCAAGTTCACTGTAATGCCAACTCTTACAAAAATACGTAATAATGAATCCAAAATTTTGTTGTGCTCACTCCAAGAACGTTTAGCAATAAGAATATCGTCAACATATGAAGTAATATTGTCACGAAGATAAACAGGTAAAATTTCGTTTAAACTACGAATGAATGCTGCTGAAGATACAGTCCAAATGGTAATTTATGAAATCACTTTTGGGTAAAATAGTCATATCCAGTTATTCTTTAACGACTCACTAGATAGATGGATAGTTGAAGAGTTGTTTTGACAGATGCAAAGAATAGTAAAAGAGTAGGCAGCGGAGCAGAAAACTAAAAGGGAAATAGCACCACTACAGCTCGGGGCCCTATGCACGCTACGGCACATATTCACTTAGTGTAGTGAATCCCCTGAGGACTTTAATAGCCGCACATAATTTCCAGTTTGTGACTTAGTGGCCAATTTGGTGGAAGTGCGTACATAAATTGATCCAACCATGAACATGGATGTATGTCGTTCTTAGAATTGCGAAAGATCTTAAATTTCCGAACAGTTAAGCAGTGTTTATAGTCAAAGTTTTCTCCTCGTGGCGACAAAGACCTACCGCGTCTGTCCCAGTCCGAATGTCGATTATTGTCAAGTTCGCGCACCTGGCGCTCTCTTGTTGCTTCTCGTAAATGAAATAAATTATTTTCTTCAAAGCCCTCTGCTATCTGTGATTCTAAATTTCTTCTGTTGTCTTTTCCTACGATTTCGCCTTCAATTTGTTTTACTTGCTTTCGTAATGCCTCAACTTCCCTTTTAATGCGTTCATTAAATTTTCCCTGATTTTCAACATGTTTATTTATGTTCTGGTACTCTTCGGTTTCTGCAAATGGCAATGGTGTTGTATCATCTGAATCTCTGTCCCCATTTAAACTAAGACTTGTCAATTTATCTGAAATCTCCTCAACTCTTTCCGATAAGTCACCTAATTGTTCTTTCTGTTTATTTACGTCTTCTGTAAGTGTCGCGACTCGGGTTAACACATTTGGTAGTTAACTGTTCATATTGTTGTGTTAGATTATTTTTCTGTCATTTGGTACGGATTCCTCGATTCTCTCAAATATTTCCTCCTTATCGTGTGCACGTTGTAAATTTAAGTCTGAAAATTTTTGTACTATCACGCAATCTCTTTCTTCCTGTTCTCTATCCTGTTCCTTTTGTCTAATCTCTACTGCAATTAATCTATTATTTTGAGAATTCAAAATCGGTTGTACTTCTTCTCTGATTTCTTTCTTTAATTCATCTTTCATATTTTTGAAACATGTCCCTATTCGTGAGTCTAACCGTGTTTCCATTGTTCCCATCTTAGTTCTAATTGTTCCTATTTGTGATCCCACTGAGTCTAACCATGTTTCCATTGTTCCCATACCAGTTGTAATTGTTCCTATCTCTGTTTTAATTGTTCCTATTTGTGATCCCAGTGAGTCTAACCGTGTTTCCATTGTTTCCATACCAGTTGTAATTGTTCCTATCTCTGTTTTAATTGTTCCTATTTGTGTTTTTAATTCAGATCTAAACTGTGTTTTCATTCGTGCTCCCAAATTTAATATAGCACCCATCAACTGCTCCATATTAGCCGGTTCGAAATTCTTTTCGCCCCTAACATTTCCCGCAAAACTAACTTCCTTCTGCATAGCCATAAAGCTATCTGTGTTCGATACTATATCAGAATCTTCTATCGTTAATCTCGTATTCTGTGAATTTTCTGATTGAGAAAAATTTTGAAATGGTTCCGGACTATTTTCCCGGTTTATTAAATTGTTTCCCACTTCATTATTCATCATACTGTTCTCCTGTGTTGGCGAGTTCGCCATGTCAACAATTTCGTCATTCTGACTATCCATCATTTTTGCCTTTTTCATCGATCGCGTAATCATTTACAAAACATACAAAACTTGCCACTGTACGAAAATTACACACAATGCCTCTTTATCTCCAAAAATACCATTCACACGAAATGTTTCCCTCAAACACGATTAACGAACAATTGAAATAATTGCACTAAATTGTCAAACGCGTATACAAGACAACAAAATTAAATTCTGAGAAAAAATACCATTAGAAGAATGACAATTACCAAATATACACATGCAAAATAGACTACAATTAATAAACTACAAATTAATACAACAATACTACTGTCTACTATTTTTACAATCAGAAGAATTCCAAGGGACGATCCGAAGCAGCGGTCGCCACGTGTATGGGGGCTTAATTATATAAATATGAAATGCAAATAATTTTTAAATTTTTTTCGCTGTATGTCCGATTACGAAGTCTCGTATACGGTTGGCCCTGACTAGTTTTAGTACGCAATCTGACTGCGTAGAATAACAACAAAGAATGAAAGAAAATTTCCTTTACACAATTAATTAATTAAGTCACCAGCAACTATAAAACGTACGAATCCAAAGTACAAGTGTAACTGTTCTGTGTGTGGAAGTGTGATTCAACGTACACATCTGGCACGGTTCTTTTTCAATAAGACCAGAAATTTTAAACACCATTTATACTGAAGTAATTAAAAAAATAGAAATACTATAATTGCGCAAGAAAACCAGAATTACACTCTAATACAAGAACACAAGCCAGGTGCTTTGTTGACTGAACCTGTAATGACGCATTATTTAAGACACTGAAATAATAAAAAGAATAGGGAATTTTTTTTTACCTTCATATATATTGACGAAAAGCACTCTGATCATTACAATATCTCCATTAGAACAACATCTGCTGTCTGTCCCATCAAACAGCTGCATAAAACACGGAACACGCACTCTCTACTACAACATCTCAACACCGACTCGCTACCACCTCTCAACAAGCGCTCTCCACTACGACTTCTCGACAAGAACCCTTCACTACGACATCTCAGCAAGCACTGACTACTACGAGTTCTCGACAAGCATTTTTCACTACGACATCTCAACAAGCACTCACTACTACGACTTCTCAACAAGAACTCTTCACTACGACTTCTCGACAAGCACTGTACACTACGACATCTCGACAAGCACTGCCAGTGGAGGCGGCTGAATAATACTCTTTGGCGCAATCTCTGGCTCTGTGGCTCAGTGTAGCCACCATTCACGTTCTCCAGGGATTTGCCAAACCCAATCCCTTTCGGTTTTCCACATGGTATAGTACAGTTCATCACTCGCTTACTGTATAGTAGCTTTCCTCGTTACACCACCTCTATCGTCGCTTAGTACTGACTACAGAAATGTGTAGCTTATGCGAAGCTGCTCGACCATTGTGCTCTATTCTTGTTCTTTGTCTACGTCCACATATACACTACTGGCCATTAAAACTGATACACCAAGAAGAAATGCAGATGATATACGGGTATTCGTTGGATAAATATATTATACTAGAACTGACATGTGATTACATTTTCACGCAGTTTGGGTGCATAGATCCTGAAAAACCAGTACCCAGAATAACCACCTCTGGCCGTAATAACGGCCTTGATACGCCTGGGCATTGAGTCAAACAGAGCTCGGATGGCGTGTACATGCAGCTTCAACACGATGCCACAGTTCATCAAGAGTGGTGACTGGCGTATTGTGACGAACCAGTTGCTCGGCCACCATTGACCAGACGTTTTCAATTGGTGAGAGATCTGGAGAATGTGCTGACCAGGGCAGCAGTCGAACATTTTCTGTATGCAGAAAGGCCCGTACAATACCTGCAACATGAGGGTCGTGCATTATCCTGCTGAAATGTAGGGTTTCGCTGGGATCGAATGAAGGGTAGAGCCACGGGTCGTAACGCATCTGAAATATAACGTCCACTGTTCAGAGTGCCGTCAATGAGAACAAGAGGTGACCGAGACGTGTAACCAATGGCACCCCATACCATCACGCCTGGTGATACGCCAGTATGGCGTCCGTCCACCGCGATGTCGTCAAACACGGATGGGACCATCATGATGCTGTAAACAGAGTCTGGATTCATCCGAAAAAATGACGTTTTCCCATTCGTGCACCCAGGTTAGTCGTTGAGTACACCATCGCAGGCGCTCCTGTCTGTGATGCAGCGTCAAGGGTAACCGCAGCCATGGTCTCCGAGCTGATAGTCCATGCTGCTGCAAACGTCATCGAACTGTTCGTGCAGATGGTTGTTGTCTTGCAAACGACCTCATCTATTGACTCAGGGATCGAGACGTGGCTGCCCGATCCGTTACAGCCATGCGGATAAGCTGCCTGTCATCTCGACTGCTGGTGATACGAGGCCGTTGGGATCCAGCACGGCGTTCCGTATTACCCTCCTGAACCCACCGATTCCATATTGTGGTAACAGTCATTGGATCTCGACCAACGCGAACAGCAATGTCGCGATACGAAAAACCGCAATCGTGATAGGCTACAGTCCGACCTTTATCGAAGTTGGAAAAGTGATGGTACGCATTCCTCCTCCTTACACCAGGCATCACAACAACGTTTCATCAAGCAACGTCGGTCAACTGCTGTTTGTGTACGAGAAATCGGTTGGAAACATTCCGCATGTCAGCACGTTGTAGATGTCGCCACCGGCGCCAGCCTTGTGTGAATGCTCTGAAAAACTAATCATTTACATATCACAGCATCTCCTTCCTTTCGGTTAAATATCGCGTCTGTAGTACGTCATCTTCGTGGTGTAGCAATTTTAATGGCCAGTAGTGTATTTGGTATGGTTCCCACACACTTGAGCAACACTCTAGGATCGCACCAGCACACTCCATGGGATTCAAATGGGAAGAGCGACCAGGCCACGCCGTATATGCAGTATCTTCCCTTTCCAAGAAAACATCAACCATCCTTACTCTATGAGGTCAAGCGTTAATGTCCATCAATATAATCTGGGCCCGCAGCAATTTGCAACAGGCACACAAGAGGTTCCAACATCTCGCCACGATATGTGACAGTAGACAAACCTTACCGATTCACCCGTAAAGTTTCATGAAGAGCTATTCGAGTGGCCATCATAATCCCTGCCCACATTAATAGGCATCCTACTTGATATAGGTCACACTCCACAATGTCTGGGTCCCGAAATCGTGTTATACATTCCCTCCAGATGCAAATCCGTCGATAATCACTCTCTAGACCAATTAGGAACTAATCTGTGGAAACAACATTGGTCCACCATTCGACTGTCCAGTCGGCATGTTGACGACTCCACTCTAGGCGTTCCCTTCTTTGAAGACGCAATAGAGGTACACATACAGCAAGTCTCCGACAGTAAAGGCCACTCTGCCGCAGCCTTCTGTACACCAGTTGCTACAATGCAACACGTCTAGTGGATGCTGCGAGGTCAGCTGCCAGTTGCGATGCAGTACTAAGGCGTTACCGTCGTGCCCTTACAGCCAAATAACCGTCCTCTCTTTCTTATGTCAAACGCGGTCTGCCCTGTCCTGGCCTCTGCGATACAGTTTCGGTCTCTACAAACTATCGCCACATCCGAGAAGCAACAGAACGATTCATATTAAGCCGTCGGGCCACATTAGTTTGCGACTGTCCTGCTTCCATTCCTCCTACGCCTCTCCACTGCAGGAAGTCTGGCAGCGGTCTGTACTGTCTCATGCTGCACCGTCTGTGACTGTACACGGCAATTCTGGATGTATAGTCTTTCGGTAAACTGAAGAGCGAGCGAGCGAGTCCCCACTCTGCCTACCCTGCTACGTCACAGGGCGCTTCTACAGGCTGTTTCACAACGTAGTGCCGGCCCTGCCGCGGCGCGCGCTTTAAATCTGTGGCGAAGCCGTGTACAGATACGTCGCGGCTGATATATATTCCTCTATTGCTATTCGTAAAACGAACCCCATATAATGCAATAAATATGTACAATTTAAGGCTTGTTCCTACCTTGTGTTCCTACTAAAAGGTAGAAGTTTTCTTTGAAGGACTGCATTGAAACGGAGCGAGGTGGCGCAGTGGCTAGCACACTGGACTCACATTCGGGAGGACGACGGTTCAATCCCGCGTCTGGCCATCCTGATTAAGGTTTTCTGTGATTTCCCTAAATCGCTCCAGGCAAATTCCGGGGTGGTTCCTTTGAAAGGGCACGGCCGAACTCCTCCCCGTTCTTCCCTAATCCGATGAGACCGATGACCTCTCTGTCTGGTCTCCTCTCCCAAACAACCCAACCCTAACCCAACTACATTGAAACTTAACAAATCTTGCAAAACGAAGAGTGTTTAAAAAGTAAGTAGAAATTTATAATTTTGTGTGTTATATTAGTCTGATTTGCACTACTTTAGTATCACTTCGTAAACCTGTCTCAAAAGTATGTGCACAATGTTATGCGTATTGGGTATTTACTATGTTGTCAGCTGTCAAAACGGTTACACGTGTTGTGGTAGCATCAATGAATATTTTTTTTGTATAAAAATATATTAGAGAACTTGCATTAAATTTTGTTATAAGAGTGGAATAAAGTGTATGAACTTTTTAGAAATATTAAATATTGCTTTTGGTGAACCTGTTATGAGTAAACCAAGGGCATACCAGTGATACAGAAATTTCAAAGCATGCCTTAAAGGACGGCGGTTTTACAAGCGTGGAGGAGATTAAAAATGCACAGTTAAGAGACCTATGAACTATCCCGAAGAAACAGTTCATAAAGTGTTTCGGGAATTGGAAAAATCACAGGCATAAGTGTACAGTATGTAATGAGGAATATTTTGAAGAGGATAACGTTGTTGTAGATTAACAAAGTTCTTACAAAAAAATAAAAATTAATATGTGAACGCACCTCGTAGGTCAAGCTTTTTGGTTAGAAGTGCAGAATCGGTATACATGTTTCGAAGGAAATTTCTTCAGCGGTTGGAATAGCTATTGGGCACATGTTTTAAGCAATTTGTCTTAGAATTAGGTGAATAGTGACCGAGATAGAGATTTGATGTTCCATAAGCATCAAAGGTTTTACATGATTTTGAAACTGTCTATAACGATTGGTTTTCTCCCAAAATTATTACTTTTCCTTCGCGGCAATTCCAGTAAACCATGCGGCTTATTTTCACGTTCCTTCCTTATGCGTCCTATTGCGCGAGGCTGACGTTAGTTGCCACCATTTGATTGGGATTGGTAAATTATTATAGTTATCGTTCTTTTTGGGTCGCCTCTTTAATACACGCTGTAACAAAATTAGAGACGATTGAACGCTCGTTACTCCGCAAATACCCCCACTTCTTTGTATTCTACACATTTTCTAGCAATGATAGACGATTATCCATCACCTCCGGATATCGAAGCATATCAATAAGTATACAAAGTTAACTGACTGACACTAGCAACTAAGATCCCACGAACAGAAACGACGTATATCACTGCACGGCGATCTACACCACTAGACAAGTACGGGAAACAGATTTTGGGTGCCCCTGTAGTCCGGTGGCAGCGTTCTTCCGGGAAAGGCCACTTTCCCCACCAAAAGCGTTGCTCGCTCTTCAGTTTACAGACAGACTATATGACTAGCCCACAAATACTACCCCGTTTGGTGGGTGTCCTGACGTCATCTCTTATGTGGTTGTCCGTTGACCGGAATGCCGCCTTCCATGTAGAACACGACCATACGGACATCTGTTGACAGTTTGTATGATTAGATAGTGACTTAGACACAAGGACAGGGAAACAGCGGTTTTTTGCTTTAGTTTTGGACACCAGCGTACTTTGTAGACTCACTGCTTTTCCTTAGTATACTATCAATAAACCGAAGTGTGCCACCTGCTTCACCCATGAGCGATCCTGTGTGATCATTCCATTTCACATCCGTACGAAGTTTTAAACCCACATATTTGAATGAGTTGACCGATTCCAACAGTTACTGAAGCTTTAGCTGTATGGACATAACGTTTTGTGAAGAGAAAAAAGTGCTTTTCTGAAGATTTAAAGCAAACTGTCAAACCATGCCTCACATTGAAATATTATCAAGAACATTCGTACACGCTTTTGAGACATTACTTCATTATAGGTAATCATCTACTAAAAGACTGAGTTTCTTATTAACACAGTCTACACGGTCATGAATATACAATATGAACAACAATGTTTCCAATATAATTCACTGGTGGCCACTCGAAGTTGCTTCTATATCTGTCTATGATTCTCCGTCGAAGATAACTTGCTGGTCTTCCTTACCAAATAGTTCTCAGTCCATTCACACATTTCGGTTGATACCCCATATGATCGTACTTCTGAAAATACTCATGTGATACTGAGTCAGACACCTTTCGGAGAGCGAGAAATACAGTATTTAGTGGATGGCCTTTCAGTACGTCATGCGAGAAACCAGCGAGCTGGGTTTCACATGATTGATGTTTTCAGAATAAATGTTGGCTGGAGTGGTGGAAGTCGTTATAGATGCTGCAGTGGTTCTACTTATCTGGTGTGGACTAGTAGCGTGATGTCTATGCAGTATCGCCGTTCTACTGTCGAAGTTGCTTCACTGACCTCCGAATATTTTTATTTCAATCAACAAATCGCATCCTTGTGATTAAATTTTGGACACGGATGTTACTTTCCTTTTACGATACTGAATATCAAATTTTTTGGCTAGGAAGCTACGTATTAGTGGCGCAGTTGATTGCTACGTCAACTACAGAAAAAAAAATACGGTGTCGCAGCGTGCAACTGTCTCTGAATGTGAAATATTTCATTTCAGCCTACTGTTAAGCGGTATATCTCATGTCCTATGCGATGACTTTTGATTATTATATTGTTCACTTATCGACTATCTTGTTGCTGCCCCCTCACACAGATTAATATGAAATTCAAGTAGCCGTGATATATACTGTCGTCGTTGATGCCACTTCCCGTGTGCTACGCTCAATGGGCACTGGATCACTCTTAGAAGCGTGTTCTGGGGTAACAGGCCTCTTAGAATGTCATTACTTGCTTGGTCCTAACCACCAAATGCCTCCCAGCAAAGGCATCCGGGCGCTCGTGGCTTCTCCTTTATGGAAGGGAACCTATCCAACGGTCAGTGCCACCTTGGTGACACTTAATAATTATAAACTGAGAAGACTTACATTAAATCCAACGTCCTTCAAAAATGATACTTGCTTAGCTGAGATGGAAGAGCACTTGTTCGCGAAAGGCAAAGGTCGTGAGTTCGAGTCTCGGTCCGGCACACGGTTTTAATCTGCCAGGAAGTTTCATATTAGCGCACATGCCGCAGCAGAGTGAAAATCTCATTCTGGATCGTCCAAAAATACTTTCGCACATAATGTTTAAGAAATATTATTTGATTTCATCTCTCTTTCGTCTCGGGAACACACAGAAAATCGTTATACACATGTACGTCTGGCGTTATGGCGAAGAGGCAAAAATGAGAGAAATTCAGACTCATACCGATGGGTACCGACAGTGTTTCATCCAGCGTATCATCCGCTACGAACTGAAGTATGAAGAGAGTACATGATCCTGCGACGCTATGTACCCACCGCCAAACACCGTTTGATGGTTTGCGGAGTACAGTTATATTTATAACTCTTATACAAAGTTTTGAACATACTTATTATTAATATATTTTCTAAGCAAAATATCACACTTCAATTTAACTGAGTGTCCTTTAGTTATTTTCGGGTGCCGCAGTGAAAGAAGATCAAAATTCATATCTCTGTATTGTCTTGCAGTTTCTGTATTTTATGACCTCGCCAGCGACCGTACGTTAAACCCAATCCTTCCTTAAAACTACGATTCAGGTTCAGTTGCTTTCCATTGTTTTGCAAGTTCTGTAAATCTAAATAATAACCGGGTACAGTCCTCGACGTGTTTCTCTTGCGCTGTCGTTACTGTATATGAAGCTCGTGCTAAAGCCCTCCAGGCTACCGCTTGGTTGTGTTTGTGTCTCCTGTGACAGCTGAGCAAATACCATGGTGGCACCTCTCCTGTGGTCACCGGGCTCCGTTATAGCTGTTCGATATTTTTTCTTCTCTTACCTTCCGTTTCCGATAACACACCCTTGACAGTGAATAATCGCGTTCCTTACTTCAAAAACTTTTTTTATACTTGCCTTCAGCGAACATCATTCCATCCCGAAAGTTCACTACGACTGCAGCGATCTCGGTATTCTTCGTGAGACAGAAGAGGGAAAACGTATTCCCTGTTGAATATTATTGATCATATCCCAAGTTTGTATACAGGGTGAACCACACCTCAACCAACAAAAATTCTCAGAGATTGTTCAGAGATATTTTACGAATATTTCGATGTAACGGATGCCTGACGTCTGTTGGTTGTTACAGAGTAATAGTGTAATTATGATTTACTCTGTTTTTTACCGTAATTACCTACGTTTCCATGAACACACCTTTACAGCAATGGAAAAGACTGTAATCCGCTATCACTAAATTGTACAACACAAATTACAGAGTAATGCAACAACGCTGATGCAAATGCGAATTTACTGTGATGTGAACCATCGCTAAGGGGACAGCTCACTACAGTGCCATTGTTCCGCTCTTCCATTGTATTCACTGAAACCGAACATGAAGTGCGCATCTACCAACTTTCTATCAGCAAACCTATCGGTACCTCTGTGTATCACTGAAGACGTAGTAGTAGTAGATTTATTCATCCGTAGATCTCTTTTTACAATGATATAGGACATGTCAAAATATTTACAAATTTAGATCAATTTAAAATAAGCTAATTCGTATACACATATATTTACCGACTTCCAGTTAGAGGCAATCATTAGATTTACTTCTGGAATGCATTACTTTTTTTACAAATAACTTATTAAATAATGTAACGCCACACTGTTCACTCATATCTTACTATCAGTCACTGCACACATGATACACACATTGTTTCATAACACTTCACTCACTACACACACACACACACACACACACACACACACACACATACACACACACACACACACTCACACTGGTGATCCCTGGGCCATTTTATGTACCTCAACTTCCCATTTGCTATCCTGAAAACTGAGTCAGCATCCCTCTATAATGAGTGACATGTTGAACTCAGAAAAAGGAAGAGGTGTACAACCAATAATCCTGGAAAAACAAAGCCAAGACAGAACTCATTGGTACAGAAAGCAAGTTTGAGGGCGATGAGTGGGATGAGTATTACAGTCGTCACCAGCAAGTACCGTGAGTTAATGGAACAAGTTTGGCAGCGAACAAGACACACAGTGCATGCTGTTGGCATCTGTAATTTTCTGCAGATGTTTTCAGTGCAATACAGATACGAAGACAAATGGAGTTGCGAAATTACACTGTGTACAAGCCAACGAAGGCCTCGAGTCCATTACACGCATAATACTAAAAAAATGTCTCTGTGGAACTTCCGAACTTTAGTAAGCGAAGTTCGGCTGTAATAAAGGGTGTAAAAAGCTCCATACAAAATTTTTGAGTATTTAAAGGAGATAAAAGAAACATTTTTTATTTGGAAAAAGGGCCACTATGTTTAGAGGCAGTGCGAATAATACTGTTTTAGAGATGTTACTGAAAACGCCGTCCGTTTCCATTAATGCACAACTAGTATCTGGGTGATAGTAATTGTCCAGCACGTTGAGACCAACCTGGTATTCGAGGAATGACGGCTGCAACTTCAACCAAACAGGCAACCAGCTCTTCTGATGTGTTTTTCAGCATCTAGCACACCAAACACTACATTTACCCGCCCAAAATTAAATTCACAGAGGTAAGTAAATTCTGTAAAACAATATTCATCATACGGCAGGCTGAACACAATCTCTGTACATCACTAGAAACAAAACTCGCATGGATCCACAGCGACGAAATGCGGTACCTATGACAGGTTTGTCACATAAAAACAGTATCTCTCTTCCAAACACTCTAAAATATTCTGTTCGGATTTGCTCCTGAAACTACTGTATCACTAGTCTGACCCTGTGACACGTGCAGTTATTTTGTTGGGAGTTGCCTGCGACGCCGGAAAACCCGACAAGCATGAAGGAATAAAAAAAGGGAGATAAGGGTTTAACGGCCCGACGACGACCAGGTATTAGAGACGGAGGTCGGAAGGTTTCAAGGATGGAGAAGGAAATCGGCCTTGATCCCTCAAAAAAAAGTATCCCAGCATTTGCCTTGAGCGTTTTAAAGAGACCACGTGAAACTTAAATCAGGACGGTCGTACGCGGGTAGGAAACGTGATCCTCCTGAATGACTCTTGTGTGCTAACCAATGCGCCACCTCCATCGATGTCAAGCATGCAGGGATGCAAATGGTTCGAAATATCATTCATGAAGTCCAAAGCTCTCATGTTGTCTTCGATTGCTACTACACGTCCCATGGAAGCCCAAGTGAACACTCATATCATAAGTGTGATGCCTCCGCAGACCTGCGTCCGTCACACTGTGCATATTTCGAATAGCCATTCGCCTGGACAGCGTATCTGGACACATCCTCAGCCTTGTGTGTCAGTAAATGTGATTCATCCGAACAGATGATACGTGTCCGTTCATCCAGGGTCTAATTTCAATGATCCCGTGCTCACTGCAATCGTAACTACTGATGTCTTCAGGCCAACGTGGAGACACGTAACGGCTGTCTGTTACGTTTTCCATGTTCAACAATGTGCACTGAACGGTGTCCTCTGAATCACCTGTGCCAGCACCAATATTCGTCCTCTGGTGTAGTACAGACGGCGCCTATCCTGTTTTACGGAATGTGCAAGCCTCCAACCTCCACGATCAATGCTGAGGCATGGCCTTCCAACACCCTGCTGCCTACTTGTTGTTTTACCGTCGGTCAGTCACTTTCCATAGGTGCTCACGAGGGCAGCACATGAACTTACCTGTGATGAGACGTGGTTTTCCATCCCTTGCCACCCACCTGTTTCACCGTCCTTGAAAGACTTGCCATAGGTGCTCACAAGAGTAGCACGTGAACAGGCGTCTACCGTGGTTATTTTCGAGATGCTGGTTCCTAGGCGAGGGGCTGTAGCAATGTTTTGTGAGTGTGTGTTTTTTGTGTGTGTATGTTTCTTGCAGAAGCGCTACCACTGCGTGACTGCACTTCCTGGTTTTTAGATGAAAGGGTAATTTGCTCTTTATTGAGTCCTAAGAAAGTTCACGTGTGGTGCTGGGATAGTGTCTTTGATTAATAATCAAACGTCCAGTATCCCCAGTTCGAGCCTCGCCACTGCTTAAACTTTGAATAAAAATAGTCTGTAATGGCGGCCGAAGACTTCAGGGATAAGATGCCACCGTCGGTCTGCCAACGGTATTGTCAAAGAGGGCGGCAGAGCGGACACAGCTCCACAGCACTATCTTGCCCTTGTAAGGGAAACTACTCCAAAAAGGCGAAAAAAAAACAGCAATGATCAGCAGCATGAGGATGCAGAAGGCAATGGCAACAATTGCATTAAAGACACGTAATGCGTATCCACAAGACATGTGGCCTGTAATTGAAAACGTCATGATGAGCCCTCCAATGGCAAGATTCCGGACTTGTCCTCCATTCGGGTCTCTGGGAGAGGAGTGTCAAGAGGGAGGTGATTGCAAGTGCCGACAAGTGCGGATTTATCGAACAGTCGGTTTAACATCTCATGAATCCAAGACGTTGACAAGAATAATATACAGAAGAACCTGGGAAGGAAAGTTGAGTGTCAGCTTAGTTTTAAGAAAGGTAAAGGCACTAGAGAGGCAGTACTGACGTTAATGTTGATAATGGAAGCAAGACTGAAAAAAATCAAAACACGTTCATAGGATTTATCGACCTGAAAAAGGCGCTCGACAATTTAAAATGGAGCAAGATGTTCGAAATATTGAAAAAAATAGAGGTAAGGTATAGGGAAAGACAGGTAATATACAATATGCATAAGAACTAAATTACAGAAGCTGCACACAGTTCCACGTAATCACACACTTTCACAAGAACTCGAACAATCGTAAAAGCAATCACTGTGGAACAACAAGGACGAATCAGTTCAACACACAGAGAGTTTCCACAAGCGGTAGGCGACCAAATACACGTCGCCCGATGAGACGACCAACCGAACGACGAGCCAACGGTCGTCCCGTTCCAATTTCCTTCCGTCGGACAGTTAATGTGTGTCGCCAGCGGTCGGTGAGCACTGGCTGTCCGTACCTCACTGGCGCTCCGTCCCCGATTTCACTGCCGGTCCGTCCACAACTGAACTCCCGACACACGACGACCCGGAAATAGTATCGGTCGCTCCAGAGATGATACGACAATGCACTTATCGATAAGCGCTGCTGCTGCCGCTCACGGGCAGTTAAGGCAGGAAGTTAGTGACGCCAGTAAATGGAATAAGAAAACGGGACGGCGGTACCGTAAGAGAAGATGACAAAAAATAAACGGCATGAACACGAGCCGCGCACGGGTCAAATGCATTACACTTCACTTTGCTTGCACAAGTGCATTACTACAAATTCATTAATAGTTCGAAAGATAGGGAATTACATTATTCTCATTTAAGCAAAAAAGAAGTTAAGACACAGAATTCTTTTGTGTTAGACTAAACTTAATTCAAACTGATACACAGAATTATTTAAAATTTAACATTACCAGTCCCTTTTTCTTTCTCTGGGCCGAAAACATGACAAGAGTAATTGCACAGGATTACGGTATTGGTCACATATTACAAACAATAATTTATCTAATCAGGGTGGTCAGAAACACTCTCAAACGTTTGTAAGGCTGTTGCAGGGTAGGTTGCGCTGAGAAACAATTGTTAAGAAAAAATTCGGTACGTCGCGGCGTTTCTGGGTTAATTAGCATTTAAGTTAGTCAATCAGGCCGTTGCGAGCACAAATTCAAGCGTCCCGCCAAAGACGGTGTCGCCGAAAGTGTTCTTCGTTTGGTTTCCTATAACCGAACAAGAGATCGATACAAAAGTTAGACATGAGACGGTAGTAAGGATCGACTATCCCCATCGCTCTCTTATTTTCCTTTGAAGGTAAGTGGTCACTTAGCTAGCGCGCGCGTTTCCTCGTAATGTCTGCTTGTGCAGTACTGTGTTCTGCCACGCGGATCTATCATGCTGTCAGAGCCGTATGTGACGATCATGCTCTTTAAAGTGCGTTCTGATTGGTCGCTCCCTCTCGCCAAAGTAGTCTAACCTACAATGGCAGCCAAAGTCTTACAGTTTTACATATATCGGTTTCGAAAATTTTCAGCAGATGTTCGGAGAGTGCGCGGGTGAATTAAATGTAAACAGGATTTCATTTCAAAAAATCACTTATTGAAAAACAAAAGGCAATTACAATTTTAATTTTCCACACAATTTCCCGCTGCAGAAATACATATTTCCCAGCGGAAAGGGAGTTTTACTATCGGAGCATTGTAGAATGAATCTGGTTGCGTCAGGAGCCAACTGTGCACGAATTTCTGGACGTCCTCGCCATCTTCAAATCGGTGCCCTCCTACAGATTCTTTACGTACCCAACCAAGTGGAAATCGGTGTGTGATAGGTCCACGATACAAGGAGGATGACCTGGTTGAGTCCAATGTATTTCCTATAGGCTGGAGACCGTTAAAGAGATGCCGTTTGGGGCCTGGCATTATCGTGGAGCAGGATGACCTTCGAGTTCGTATTTTCCGGCGATATGCATCTATCAACTTCAACAGCTCGAGTAGTACGTAGCATCAATAGTGCGGTCCTCATGCAAAAAAATCAATAAGCAAAATACATCGGAACTGAAGGTCACTTGTGATGATGGCTTGATAGTTCCCATACTCCTATTCTGAAATTTCTGATACTCTCGCGCGTAGATCGCCTTCAAGAATGTCTCGAACCGCACGAGTGTTTTTGCCCGTAATTCTGGTCCGAGGACGGCGATCCTGTTGCTTTCCACACGTTCTCGTCCTTCCTAGAACTCCTTAGGCCAGGAAAACACAAGTGTCCTTGATAGTGTTTGATCGCCGAACTGTGAAGTCATTCTCTGGAAAATTTCCGTCGCTTGAACCTCTTCACGAAATGATTCAAATGGCTCTGAGCACTATGGGTCTCAACTGCTGTGGTCATCAGTCCCCTAGAACTTAGAACTACTTAAACCTAACTAACCTAAGGACATCACACACATCCATGCCCAAGGCAGGATTCGAACCTGCGACCGTAGCAGTCGCACGGTTCCGGACTGCGCGCCTAGAACCGCGAGACCACCGCGGCCGGCCTTCTTCACGAGCACGAAATTTTATAACTATGAGCAGTGGAGGGGTGCACCTGTTGCTCCGACATCGTAAGCGTTACTGACGAAGCTGTTGGAAGTACGCAACGGTCGGCTCTCCCCACTTCTAACGGCCCCACCTAACACTGCTAGAAACGCAGGTCCGGTCCTATCAACTGTTGACGTTCAGGAACAAAAATCCCGTTTATATTTTATTCATCCTGGCAAAGTATCGTGACAAGTAAGAACATCAAAAACGACAAGACATTTTAAAAGCCCGCATCTCGTGGTCGTGCGGTAGCGTTCTCGCTTCCCACGCCCGGGTTCCCGGGTTCGATTCCCGGCGGGGTCAGGGATTTTCTCTGCCTCGTGATGGCTGGGTGTTGTGTGCTGTCCTTAGGTTAGTTAAGTTTAAGTAGTTCTAAGTTCTAGGGGACTGATGACCGTAGATGTTAAGTCCCATAGTACTCAGAGCCATTTGAACCACATTTAAAAAAAATGCACGTTGCATTAAACACTCGTTACTTTTCGGTTGCGTTTCTGAGTGGTAGCCCGACTGGACTGGATTGCGGCCTGGCTTACTGCACGAAACATTCCGATGGGATGCGAATTTCCTCTAATGTTTTGCATAAAATGTTATAACAGTGCTCGCGGGTATGGCTGAGTGGTTCTAGGTGATTGTCTGGATCCGCGCTGCTGTTACGCTGCTACGGTCGCAGGTTCGAATCCTGTCTCGGGCATGGATGTTGTGATGTCCTTAGGTTAGTTAGGTTTAAGTAGTTCTGGGGATTGATGACCTCAGATGTTAAGTCCCATAGTACTCAGAGCCATTTGAACCATTCTTTGTTATAATTGTAATAATAATAATTCAAATAATGAAAATTGCTCCAGTAACTTTTGCTTTGATGCTTATCACAACCCGTTTCGAGAATTTATTCTCATTGTCAAATGTATTTGTACGTTTGCTTACACGAATATGTTTGGTGGTGTTCGCATGTGTGATTTGCCGCCTCTCTTGCGTGTTTTTGCGCTTAGAGGGTACTGTGCCTTTTCCATTTCACAGAATATTACGTATACGCAAATCATCACTTTCACTGTTTGTTGATAATACATGCTGCAGAGCACGTTTTGTAAACAATGCACTTGAATAATAGAATAAATTCTCTAAACGTGTTGTGCTAAGCATCAAAATATAAGTAACTATAGCAGTTTTCGTTATTTAAATCATGAATGACACAGTTGCACACTTTTCTGAAACATCTAATATGATGAATGAAACCAAGGAATAGTAATAATTATAATAATGACAATAATAATAATTAGACACCATCAAATGTGGAAAGTTCAGCCCACTCAGCACTCGTTTAAGTAACATCCCATGTCACCCACATTAAAGTTCGATATGACGTCATTGTTGAAAAATGTAACCATTTTGCAACAGCGAGTTGCCCCCGAATTTGTGACTGTGTGTGGTACCGTATGACGGCCAGTGCTTCCGAGTGGAACCAAAAATGTTACGAGCACACGGATGGCGCAGCAATAGCAGCGGACCTCTTCATGTGAGCGTCTGAGGAATTGCTTCTTCACACCGCTGAAATCTAAATTATGGGTAGTTCTTCTCTCCAATGCAGAAAGGAGAGGGATGTTAGAAGGAATTACAAAAAGAAGTGTTTAACAGAGGAAAGGAAATTTAGTCTGTGGCCTACTGCGTGTACATATTTACGAACATGGCGGGGACCCGGCTATACCCGTTGTAGCAAATTGTTCAAATGGCTCTGAGCACTATGGGACTGAACATGTATGGTCATCAGTCCCCTAGAACTTAGAACTACTTAAACCTAACTAACCTAAGGACATCACACAACACCCAGCCATCACGAGGCAGAGAAAATCCCTGACCCCGCTGGGAATCGAACCCGGGAACCCGGGCGTGGGAAGCGGGAACGCTACCGCAAGACCGCGAGATGCGGGCACGCGTTGTAGCAGATACTTGTTTCCGGAGGGCGAGCGCTTAAAACAACAGTGGTGGACGGAGGGACACCACGACGCGTGGAGACGCAGAATAAACACACCACGTACAGCTGAGCTGGCCGCCCAGAAAAAACACAGCTCACGCGCGCTTAGCACGGCGTTAGGCGAGCTTCTGAGAAATGCGGCCAGTAAAAGCCTCCACTTCCTCGGTATTCAAAATAGTGCAGGCAACTGCTGTTTGTCTTGCAAGGTTCCTATCCCAGGCTTCATCTTCTAAAATATCGAATTTACTGCAGCATACCACTAGCAAAAGCTTGTTCGCGCCAGCTTCAGGAACCTCGCGCATCCGAAAGCAATGAGACGGTATCCCGTTTGGCCGTCTGCATGGTAGGAGCAGGCACGGCAGATTCGATCTCCCTTTCAGACTTCGCTTCCAATTCTAAACTTTGTAAGTAAAAGATTTGGTGGACCTATTTCCAATCATCCGGTTTGTTAGCCTACTGACGGGAACGTTGCGCACATAGTAATCTTCAACGTATTGTGACGCAGGCTTAAGCCAAAATCGTTCCATTGTTCTCTGAAAATATCGCTGAAAGTGTAGTACGGATGGGAAAAACCTATATGTAGATCAACATTTAACATAATTATATAATGGTGCTGCATACGGCCTTGCCGCAGTGGTAACACCGGTTCCCGTCACGTCACCGAAGTTAAGCGCTATCGGACTTGGCTAGCACTTGAGTAGGTCACCGTCCGGGCATGCTGTTGGCAAGCGGGATGCACTCAGCCCTCTTGAGGACAATTGAGGAGCTACTTGACTGAGAAGTAGCGGCACCGGTCAAGAAAACTGGCAGGGCAGGGAGAGCAGTGTGCTGACCACAGCCTCCTCCGTATCCCCATCCAGTGATGCCTGTGGGCTGAGGATGAGATGGCGCCGGCCGGAGTGGCCGAGCGGTTCTAGGCGCTGCAGTCTGGAAACGCGCGACCGCTACGATCGCAAGTTCGAATCCTGCCTCGGGCATGGATGTGTGTGATGTCCTTAGGTTAGTTACGTTTAAGTAGTTCTAAGTTCTAGGGGACTGATGACTTGCCGGCCGCGGTGGCCGTGCGGTTCTAGGCGCTGCAGTCCGGAACCGCGGGACTGCTACGGTCGCAGGTTCAAATCCTGCCTCGGGCATGGATGTGTGTGTTGTCCTTAGGTTAGTTAGGTTTAAGTAATTCTAAGTTCTAGGGGACTGATGACCTGAGATGTTAAGTCCCATAGTGCTCAGAGCCATTTGAACCATTTGAAGACGTGGCAACCGGTCGGTACATTTGGGCCTTCAAGACCTTTTCAGACGGTGTTTTTTTTTTATTTGTTTAATGTTTGCTGTCGAGTTGTGATAAAACATTTATTTTGACAGAGAAATGAGTTCATCGAGACGAGAGTGAGACAGAAACTGCTCATCTTCATTCCTCCTATACAGGTGTTATTTTCAGCCAGGTTAATTTTGCTGCAACGCCTTTCGGCCTGCAATATTAGTGATGGACACAGATATGGCGGTGGCAGAGAGGCTCCAGGAGCCAGAGGTAGTTCACTGTTAGTACTAGCCAAGTAATGGCAACGTAACAAATACGAAGAGTTCCATCACAGCTCGGTTGTAGGACGGGCATAGCTTTCTGTAGGAAAGGCCGTTTGCAATAGCAATAGAAATAGTGCCTGCACTGACAGTCGCCTGTTTTCTTGCTGAAACTGAGTATTTATATAAGACCCAGGAGTGTTACGAAGCCTCACTTTTATCGTTGACCTGGAGCAGTCAACACGTATCGTCCACATAGTGTATGTCCATTATAGAGGACCTCGTTGTAGGCGTCATGTTGGCGAAAGTCTGATGCCAAGGTATCCCGCACTCATAGTAGTGAGAGACTTGCAAACTCGAGCTTGACATTTCCTGTTTGTGAAACGTAAAGGATCTACGGGAGTCATGCAACCGGAAGTCGGCCTCCTGCCGCTATCTACAAAAACACGGCGCAGTGCTACGGCCTTACAGGCTGCTAAACACTTCAACGTGCTCCCACGGCTTCTTCTCACTGCTAATAATGCTCTCTCGTTTTATCAGTCCTGTAGTGTCTTACTTGATTATCATTATCGAGCTTTTGTTTTAATTTGTGACTATCACATGAGAGACCTCATACTGAATATTAGTGCGGTCTTTCCCCCCCAATTTCAATACTTAATTTTGATTTCCTTGTTTGTTTGTTGGCTATATTCTAAATGTAAAATGTTAATAAGTGAAATGTAGCTTTCTACCATTTCTATGGTGGTGGTACCGCTCCTCCTGTTCACCCATATCTCCACGTTAAGATATGATTAATCGATGTTGACAGCAGGCTCGTGTTACATTCTTGCACGGGCACGCGGTACGGCGTCACTTTCTTTGAGTTCCACTTGTGGCAGGTAATGTGTATATGTAGGGGGAGGGTGGGGGGGTGGGGAGGGGGGGGAGCGAGGCGTATCATCTGTTAAAAAAGAAATAAGAAAAGTATATCAGTGTCGAAAAGCGTTTGTTTCAGCAATCTTTCATGAAATTATTACTTGTATTCATTAACATGCTTAATTTAGTTTAGTAGATAGCTTTTCTGGTACTTGCTTAACATATGTTTATGCCTGGGAGGAGAAATGAGTGGGGAACCACCTTTATTGATTTCATTTCTTTTGTTATTTCATATGACCATGCTATGTTACCATTTAGCCAAATTCTAATCATGGATAGCGGTGTGTAAAAATGTGGATGACTGGAAACGCGTGTGCGATCGTAGAATCTCTCTTTGTAGAAGCATGGGGACGTTCGTTGAATTTAGTTTTCAAAAGTGGTTTGTGGCATTACGGTTGTCCCTATTTTTTTAAAGAGAAGTGAATGAGAACAGAACGCTGCTAAATTATATAGGAAGAAGAAAATAAAGAAATGATAGGGCACAAAATGAGACACAACCAGTTCCTAAAGAATGTATTTGAAGGAATAGTTTTAGGGAACAGAACCGAGGCAGGCCTAGAGCAGCGTATTTTAATAACATCAAAGAAGATATGTGGATAAAATCGTATGAAGAATTGAAGAGGATGACAATGGAGAGAGGGACGTGGCTAAAACGACAAGGCACAGCTTTTGGTTTATGAAGATGACGACTTGCGATTGATCAGCAGACTGAGGCGCGAGCCATAGAATTTTCTACCTAATTTTTGTTCAAATTTTACTGCTGGGAGGCTTGAGCTACGGGTGCTGGTGCTTCTAGAATCCAGCCGATCGGACCAAGCGCATGGCGTTGTGGTGTGGTTTCTACAAGGCTGCTTGCCCTCTGCCTTCCACTCACAAATGCTGCGCAACATCATAGGGTCCTGGAATTTTAAGAAATTTTTTGGCGTCAATAAATTGGGGCCTCATGGTGTGGTGAACAAGTCGAACTCAATTGGGGTAAAATATTTTGGTTCGAATTCTGGTTTCATAATGTAGGTAAACTCTCAGTAATTAAATTAAATTATCAAGGGTGCTATGAAGCTAAATTTTGTGCATATACGTTTTATCGCAAGCTGAAGATGAAGAGATAGAGAAAGTATATGATGACATTGAAAGGGTAATACAGTACATCAGGGGAGATGAAAATCTAATAGCCATGGGAGACTGGAAGCGGATGTAGGGGAAGGAAAGACCACAGGAGAGTATGGGATGTAAGGAGTGTGTCAGAACTCTCCATTATATAAAATAATACGTCCAACTGAACGCTATTCTTTGCATTGTGTTAGCACTCAGATATTGATAGTAACAATCAGAGGGCGAAACATGGGAACACGATTCTAAGAATTGTTGTGAGGCGAGGGCTGTCATTATGAGGTACAAGCAGCACCTCAGACGGCTTCACATAACAGCAATGTTCAGATTGGTACGAATGGCTCATTACAAATACTGTTAGAAACCATGTTCGTCAAGTTCCAACAAGATACACAGACGTCCAAGCAAATCATGCTTAAAAATCATAACAGCACACGCAAACAATGATAGAAGGCTTGCAAACTCAAGTCATGCAGATTAATACATCGCAAACAGACTTCCACACTCAAATCACGAGGTCGCAAACAGAAAATAAAATAATTCCGAATGAACTGACCAAAAGGCGGCATGAACAATTATTCCCTAAGGTGCAGACTTTAGAAACTAAAATTAACAACGTTGAGACAGTGCAAACTCAACAAACAGAGAGAATCTTAAGGATAGAGACAGGTTGAAAAAGCACAAACAGGATGCATTAGCTGCCGTTAAAGCAGCAATAATCAGCACTTTGATCACAGATCTCAAACAGCGCGATCAAAATGCCTGTAAAATTACAGAAATTAGCACCAGAACAGATGCTGTTGAAGAAATAGTTCATTCTATTGTGGAGCAATTAGGCACAATTTCTCAGAAAACTGACGACCCAACAACAAAAGCTACACACTTGTCCAACAATGTAGACGCAAACTCTGACGTCACTGCCCCTGTACACTTCTCCCAAATGGAATAGTATTTAAAAATGAAACGTGTATAGGAACGGCAAGTGCTAATCAACGCGAAAGTAAAAGATATATTAAATTCTTTAGAAAGAAAAGTTCTTAACGCCAAAAAAATACCAGCTCCTGCCGTAGTGCAAACAGATGGTGAAATTTCACAGCAATCGGATTGCGTCAGCTGTCAGATACCCGTCGACCATATAGGAGACAATATTAGAGGACAGCTTCATTCATAACACATTTGCACTAGTGTCCATCAACCTGAGTATTACGATAGACAACAACCAGACGAACTGATGAGATTCTATCCCCATAATTTTGAACCAAGAAGGGACGATAGGATCGATTACGAACACTTCCTTCAGGTACGAAAATTTAAAATATTTCGTAATACTAGTAAAGAAATACACGCAAGAGCCTGGCTCGATCAATTCCATTGTTCTTTACCCCCTGAATGGCAGATTGCAAACAAGTTGGAATTCATGTGCTCTTATCTGGATAATGAGCCGGCTTCTAGAATGCGTTCAATAGTGCAACAATGCCGATTATTGCTAGAATTTCAGCACGACCTTTTGACGGCATACTGGTCCCCTACAACGCAATCACGCGTAAAAATCATCATATTAAACCAGAAACCGTTCGAAAGATCGGAATTTACCATCCCAACATTGTACTTTGAGGACATGGTACGTAAAAACCAGTATTTCGACAATCTGCACAGTCCAGCAGAGCTTATCGGTATCTGCACAACAAAACTGCCGGCTTACATAAAACATGTCATTGTAGTTAGTAGATGCAAAGACGATATTGACGTGTCCACAGGTCTTTTGCTATAACTAGAAGATGATAACGACAATCACTTCAATAGGCAGGGCTCTAATGATAATAAAAGTAGAAATATTAGGCAAATGCAAGCTTCTGTGAACCAGTACGGTAATAATGGCCACTCAAATGACCATCATAATTACGAAAATCAGGCATACCGACATGACTATTCGCAACACTTTGCAAAGAACCCACAGTTTGCGCAGAACAATTAGTCTATGCAAGGTTTTAACAGTGTCCTAACAACTGCAACAATTACGACCAACAAAATCATCAGGTAGAGTGCCAAATCAACAATTCAGTGCCTAATCTGGTAATTTGCAAAGAAACAGACGAAATGGAAATTTCCAGAGTGAACACTTTAATGAAAGAAAAATTTTAGAAACAAGGGTAAAACAAGAAACAATTATTAGAACATGACAGTTTCCAGGGAAACAAAGCTCCCCAGAACATGCATTATAATAATCCGAATCAGTATACTTTTGACAATGGTGGTAACCATACACCAGATAGCTTCAATAATCAATGTGATTTGCAATTTAATAGTCATGGCACCGCAAATCGAGGTCAGTCAATATCTACTCAGAGCAATAGTCATAATAATTCTGCTCCCAATTTTCACAGAAGACATCCGCAAGCGTCAGCAACAGATTGGCAACGCAACGAAGATGTAAAGCAGCAAAGTCTGCATGAATTTGTTGAAATAAGGTCGTCAGATCCTCGAAACAGTTCCTGTGAAATAACCCTGTGACTAGCACAGCCAGTAGCAAAAGAACATTATAATAGAAACGACAATATGGTTTTAATAGAAACTTTGCGTACTCACGAGAGTGAAGTCCCACTTCATATTTCACACATAAAGCCATTCATTGAATAACCTGTGTATTCTTCCCTGTATATTTTCTGTATTATGTGTTAGTTTTAAGATGTATTTTCTTCATTATGTTAACAACAAGTGTCCACTTAATGTGAGAAACTAAGACACTACATTATGCTTTCGAGAGACAGGGAAGCGAGAGTGATGCATTTTGTTTTTTCGTCGCCCAGCTTAGGCCGCTGTTACCAGTTAACCTTTTTTGTGTGTATACCTCCAACCGACAGCTAGTAAAACACGTCACAGCCCTCGCTGAAGCGTTCCTTTTAAAAGAGAAACAGATTTACTACATTGTGAAAAAGAAGTGGTCACTGTTGTCTCCACGGCAAATGTTTCCTCTGTCCTTCCCCTTTAGATAATAAATGACATTAATTGTTGTGTCATTAGCTTCATAAAAGAATCCAGTGCTTATTAAGTGATGAAATAATTGTTCTCACGTATTACCACGAGACATGTTACGTATAGAAACTTCCTCTTGGTAAAACATAATGTTAGTTGTCACAACACTTCAGAAGCTGATGCTTTTATCAACTGTATGAGCTGCCAGTAGGAACAGATTCGGAAAGCACAATAAAAACAACAAGATGACACCACTCGCAGAAAGGGATTAGAGTTAAGTAACACAAGAGGATTCAACGGAGTTCCTCCATATTAAAGTGAGCAAATGAAGGTAAGATACGTTGAGCGTCCATTGTAGTCGCCACCAGCACTAGATATTTCTAAGAAGGTCTGTGGAAGACACTTCGATTATTATATTATTAATAAATAATCTTTGTTACGATTATTCTAGGTTAAGCAAACTTTTCTAAGGAGTCAATGGAGTCTCACAGAAATAGTTTAGGGCATTGTTCGGAGAAAGGGAGGAAATTTATGGGGAGAGGCAAGACTAAAATGGTGGAACAAAGTAACATTCAGGTTTGCCTCGTATAGTTTTTCACTGTCACAAGTAAACATAGACAAATACAGCGCTGTAGAATTTATAATGCATATGTGAATACCACGAATGAAATCTTTGCAGGTTGTAATAGAAATCAAACAAGGAAGGAAAGGACCAGAGATGGAAGTAAATCATACTAAACTGAAAGCAAGCGAACCACAAAGGGTTTAAAAATATTTCATTTACTAATAATGTTTTGCAGGTATCAGAGGGAACTGAATTTGGCAGCCAATCCAGAAAGAAGAAAACTTATTACTAGTTAGCTTGGACACTAACGATGTTCTTCCTGTAGAAAGAAAAATGACGACAATAAACGTGCCAGCACCCACTGCAACATAAACCATGAATGTGAAAATAAGGATTTTATGTAACATTTATACTACTGTTAGTATAAGAACTAATCAAATCTTTTTCAGATGAAAAGACAAGGGAGAACATATGTTGAACAGTATGTGTAGTATAGATCCCTATGTGTTTTGTCGTAGTTAGGATGATGATAGGATAGTACCTCTATTCCCTATCAAAAGTGCACTTCTGATCATATAAATAATTGTTAAGATTTTTAGTCAATATGCGCCAAATATTGCCTGTGCAGACCAATAACTTTTTAGCATTCTTGCATATAGCTGCCTCAAGCAGCATATCCTATCTTCATATATATACAAAGCATTTGTTATGCAATAAAGTATTTTTTGTGTCATTTTTTTGTGTATGATGTTGCAATATGCAAAGTATTTCTCAGGGAATACAAATTTGTTTTGTGTCATTTTTATGTATAACACTGTGCAATGCAGCACACTTTGTTTGATGTTTATATTATAAGGTAACATTGCCTTTAGAGAATTACTTAATGTTTTATATGTTTACCTTAATTATTTTGTATGTTTACCTTACTAAACTTCATGAGCAGATATCTTAATTAGTAACTAAACAGTTCTCATATTGGTACACATTTGAGTTTTATGTACAATAATTTTGGATTATGTTAATATATTTGTGTGTCACATGAAACAATTTACAAACTTTTATTCATATAAACTGCATGTGCAGTTACTTACTTAACTATTTTCACTTATATTTGCAGGAATATGTAAGAAAATTTCTAAAGTTGTTACGGTAAGTATTTTCTGTCGGTAGAGTATCAAGTAACTGGGATCTGCCAGGGCTCAAGCAAATTACAAAAAGCACATGCACACGTGATGTTTGCAACAATGACACCACTTCCAATGGTGGCAGCAACCGAGGAGGCCTGTCATAATGATGAATGTCAGCAGTAGCTACCTGTTTTTGAGTGTCAATCAGCGACCAATACTGACCCTTGCCTTCGAGAGCCACAATCACACAGTGCTGTCTCAGTGGAAGGACACTGACAATACAGGCCACTGTGTCACCAAAAACGCAGTTTCTCCAAGTAAAGGTGTCAATGAGATACACTGTAGACACCGCTGCACGATTCTACTACGGTCTACGTTTCTACACTGAGGTGTTAGTGATATAGACACTAAACACACCTCTACACACAAAATAGTTCAAATGGCTCTCAGCACTATGAGACATGATAACTGAGGTCATCAGTCCCCTAGACCTTAGAACTACCTAAACCTAACTAACTTAAGGATGTCACACACATCCATGCCCAAGGCAGGATTCGAACCTGCGACTGTAGCAGTAGGATGGTTCCAGACTGAAGTGACTAGAACCTGCTCGACCACACTGGCCGGCTCTACACACAGTTTATGACGTTACTTCTCCTCTAGTATTTCTACAAATGCAAAACAATACAAAACTCCATGTGCAGTGAACATTCCATTTTTACAAAACAATAAGAATCTATGTGTTTTTATTGTTATGTTTCTAAACTATACAGTTTGAAATTTTTCATGTATTAAAATGTGCCTTGTTACTTATTTTAAATGACTCACAATATGGTCACAAGATAAATGAGATAATGATGAACAATTAACATTAATAAAAATTCTACATCTTTATGTATTTTGTTTAAATATTTGAATTAAGAATTTATAACTCCTTTTGTCCTATTTGTACATAAGCCCCTTTCAAATTCTTAAAGAAGCGACAGGGAGGCTATGTAAGGAGTGTGTCAGAACTCTCCAATACATAAAACAATACGTCCAACTTAATGCTATTCTTTGTATTGTGTAAGCACTCAGATATTAATAGTAACAATCAGAGGGCGAAACATGGGAGAGCCATTCTAAGCATTGTTGTGAGACGAGGTCTGTCTGCGAGAGTGGAAGTAGTAGTGTCGGTCGAGAGCTAGGAGACAGAAAACGTATCACGCTGCCCTCACGTCGGTGATGGCAGATCTTACCGCACTCAAGGCCTGATTGAAAATTCTTGTTCAAAAACGCAGTCATTGTTACAGGTTCATTTGTTCCTCTAGTTTCTCGTATTCGAATATGCAGTCAGATGGCTTATTCAGATGTTAGTTTTAAGTTTTTCATGTAACGATCTGTTGAGGGCTTAAATGACTCTGAAACTGACACTCATATAACATACACATAGTGTTATGCAGGTTAGATTCCGATTACTGACAGCTCAGGTTGCTTATCGAGTCCATTTCCACAGACGAACATAGGCATATTAATTGCATATACGTTGCAGGGCTTGGGACAAGGAATGAGAGAAGAGAAAGACTAATTGAGTTCTGTAATAAATTTCAGCTGGTAATAGCGAATACTTTGTTCAAGAATTATAAGAGGAGGAGGTATACTTGGAAAAGGATTGGTGATACAGGAAGATTTCAGTTACATTACATTATGGTACGCAGAGATTCCGAAATCAGATACTGGATTGTATGGCGTACCCAGGAGCAGATATAGACTCAGATCACAATGTAGTAGCGATGAAGAGTAGGTTGAAGTTTAAGAGATGAGTCAGGAAGAATCAATACGCAATGAAGTGAGATACAGAAGTACTAAGACGAGACACGCTTCAAGTTCTCTAAGGCTATAGGAACGACAATGAGTAACAGCTCAGTAGGCAGTACAGATGAAGAGGAGTGGACATCTCTAAACAGAGCAATCGCAGAAGTTGGAAAGAAAAACATAGGTACAAAGAAGGTAACTGCGATGAAACCATGGGAAACAGAAGAAAATACTTCAGATAATCGCAGTCTAATGCGTACAGTATATGAATCGAGAGTAAATTTTAGAAAGTTGAAAGTAACGAGAAGTAGCAGAAATGAGAAAAGCGAGAAACTTTACATCAGGATGATGGTCATGAAGTAGGTGAAGTTACGGAATTCTACTACCTAGGCAGCAAAAGAACCAGTGGCGGAAGGAGCAAGGAGGACATGAGAAGCAGACTAGCACTGGCAAAAAGAGCATTACTGGCCTCGAGAAGTCTACTAGTATCAAACATCGGCCTTAATTAGAGGAAGAAATTTCTGTGAATGTATGTTTGGAGTACAGCATTGTATGGTAGTGATACAAGGACTGTGGGCAAAACGGAACAGAGAAGAATCAAAGCATTTGAGATGTGGTGCTATAAACGAATGTTGGAAATCAGATGGAGTGATGAGGTGAGGAATGAGGAGGTTATGCGCAGAACCGGAGAGGAAAGGAATATGTGGAAAACACTGACGAGGAGAAGGGACAGGATGCTAGGACGTCTGTTGAACACACCAGGGGATGACTTCCACGGTACTAGAGGAAGCTGTAGAAGGCATAAACTGTAGAGGAAGACAGAGATTGGAAAACATCCAGCAAAGAATGGATGACGCGGGTTCCATGCGGTACTCTGAGACGAAGAGGTTGGCACAGGAGAGTAATTCGTGGCCGGCTGCATCACACCAGTCAGAAGACTGAGTAAAAAAAAGAAGTTTTTTCAACTTATTTTTTGTGAGGTGGACGTGATTTCATCGTCCTTCCACATTAGTACCTTTCCATTGTGCTCTACAGAATTTCTTGACAGAATAAATAGTTCCATGACCTTGGAGATTTCCTCCTCAATTTGGTCCTGTGGAACTTGACGTGTAAATAAATAAATAAATAAATCCAGAGTTGATGACAACAGTTTGGAATAGGTAGGAATTTTTAGGTATTTCCTACTATTGGTGAACGTAGAGGAGACCGTGGTGTAGGGACAGCGTATTTGATTATTAATCCAAACGTTTTCGGTCACGCGTTCGAACAACGCAATTGCTTTAATTTTGAATAAAAATCATCAGCAATGGTGGCCGAAGACTTTCGTCAGAAGAAGTAACCGTCATTTAGCCAACAGTCTTGTTAATGACGTCTGAGGAGCGGACAGAGGTTGAGGGCACTCTCTTGCCCTTAGGGTGAGAAACTGCCCCTAAAGGAAGAAGAATCAGCAATAATCAACGGCATAAGAATGCAGAAGGCAATGAAAAACACAGCATTAAAGACACAAAACGCATTTCCACAGGACACGTGGCTCATAATTAGAAAGTGTCATCTTGATCTCTCAATCGCCGAAAGATTCCGGACTAGTCCACCATTCAGATCTCCGAGAGGGGACTGCCAAATGGGAGGTGACCATCAGATAAAGATTGAATAACGAACGAAAGGATTGCGTTGTACGAGTCGGGGCGTGGAATGTCAGAAGTCTGAATGTGGTATGGAAGGTAGGAGTTCTGATAAGGGAAATGCTAAGGCCCAGTGTAGATACAGTGGGGGTCAATGAGGTGAAGAATAGGATTTCTGGACAGATGAGTGCAGGGTAATATCAACAGCAGCAGAAAATGGTATAATGGGAGTAGGACTCGTTATTAATAGAAAGGAAGAGCAGAGAGTGAGTTACTGTGAACAGTACACTGAAAGTGATGATCTCATCAAAATCGACAACAAACCAACACCGACAACGAAAGTTAAGGTATACACGTCGACGTCGCAAGCTGAAGGTGAAGAGATAAGAGAAGATACATGAGGATATTGAACGGGTAATTCAGTAAGTAAGGCGAGATGAAACTCTAATACTCATGGGGATTGGAAGGCAGTTGTGGAGGAAGGGATAGAAGAAAGGGGTACTAGAGAGCATGGGTTTAGGACATAGGAATGAGAGAGAAGGAAGATTATTTGAGTTCTGCAATGAATTTCAGATCGTAATTGCGAATCCTCTGTTCAAGAATCACGCGAGGAGGAGGTATACTTGGAAAAGGCCAGGTGATAAGGGAAGATTTTAATTAGATTACATCATGGTCAGACAGAGATTCCGAAATCAGATACTGGATTGTAAGGCGTACCCAGGAGGAGATACAGAATCAGATCACAATTTGGTAGTGATGAAGGGTAGGCTGAATTGTAAAAGACTGGTCAGGAAGAAACAGCGCGCAAAGAAGTGAGATACGAAAGTGCCAGGGAATGAAGAGATGCGCTTGACGTTCTCTGAGGTTATAGATAATGCGATTTGGTACGAAGTTAAGTGTAAGAGGAGTGGACATCTCTAGGAAAGGTAATCATAGAAGTTAGAAAGGAAAACTTACGTACAAAGAAGACAACAGCGAAGAAACCTTGGATAGCATTAGAAATACATCAGTCGATCGACGAAAGGAGGAAGCAGAAAAATGTTCAGGAAAATCCAGGAATACAGAAATACAAGCCACTTAGGAGTAGGAAGTGTAGGGAAGTTAAGGCGAAATGACTGTACGAAAAAGGTGAAGAAAAAGTATTGGTTGTAGGAAGGATGACTCAGCACACTGGGTGATTTTTTTTTTCCACTGTGTGCAGACTCTAAGGGATTGGTCAATGAAAGTATCAGAACGAAAATGGTCGAATGAAGTGCATGGTTTCCATGCTAGAGACCATACTTTGCTACCGAGCCTGCGGTCTAATATGTGCTGTACCATGGAGGCGCAGTTATGGTACTATGGTTTCCTCCTAGAGGGTGATACTGTGCTTCATACGTCATGCGGTAGCGCCCTCTCCTGCCATAGCAACTGGTAATGTTGGGCCCGATTCGCTTCTCTTGCTGACTCATCTTGTAGTGGAAGTGATACAGCGTTGTACACAATGGTTCCGTATTCGAATAGAGAACTTACCGATGTGGTGTTTACTTACGGAAAGGCAAATGGCAACTGGTGGCAGGCAGAAAGATTGTATCAGGAGACCTATCCCCGATGACAACCACAGAATTCAATAATTGCAACAGTGTTTTGCCGTTTGTCTGAGACGGGGTCGTTTCAGGAAGCAAGAAATGGTTCAAATGGCTCTGAGCACTATGGGACTCAACTGCTGAGGTCATTAGTCCCCTAGAACTTAGAACTAGTTAAACCTAACTAACCTAAGGACATCACAAACATCCATGCCCGAGGCAGGATTCGAACCTGCGACCGTAGCGGTCTTGCGGTTCTAGACTGCAGCACCTTTAACCGCACGGCCACTTCGGCCGGCGAAGCAAGAAATCATGAATGTTTTACCCGAAATGTTCGGACACCAGACTTGCAGGAAAAAGTGGTTAAAACTGTGGAAGGCGACCACCTTGTCAGTACCGTGCAGTTGACCCACCAGTAAAGGGTAAGCCAGACGACGGTGTGAGACATTCTCCATGACAATTGTTACTACCCTTATCGCTTACAGCGTGTGCAGGGCTTACTAGCGATAGACTTTACAGTTCGGGACCAGTTTTGTCACTGGTTTCTTCACCAGGCAGTCACGATTCCAGGATTTGTTTCATCCATCCTATTCACGGATGAGGCCACCTTTACGCGGAGTAGTATCTTCAACTTTCGTAACAGTCATCTCTGGGATAGTACGTAGGACCCCATGGTATGGTGACAGCGGATCATCAGCATCGGTGCAGCCGGAATGTGTGGGCCGCGATAATTATCGAACGTACTTTGGGACCACTCTTCCTTGAGGACGCCTAACTGACCGGAAATATCGGCGTTTCTTGCGGGTGACTTAGCCTCCTCTGCTGGAAGAAGGGCCATTGATGATTCAAAGGGTTATGTGATTGCTACATGACGGTGTTCCAGCCCACTTCACCGTTAAAGTACGAACGCATCTCAATCGGACAAGGGAGTTCAGTTGCATGGCCCGCTCACTCACTGGATCTCAACCCATGCGATTTCCAGTTATGGGGCCGTCTTAGAAGTATTGTGTAGGCGGAGCCCATTCCAGATGTGAAGACACTGGAGCAGCGTATTCATGCTGCCTTTGACACTGTGTGGATGCAACCTGGCCGATGTGTACGTGTGAGACAGAATATGCTACGTCGCGTACACATATACGTTGAGGAACATGGAAACCATCTCCAAAACATACTGTAACTGTGGCTACACGGTACAGCGCATATTAGACCGCAGTCTCTCTAACAATGTGTGATTGAATACGTGGTCTCCAGCATAGAAACTATGGCTTTCCAGGCGTAAGTTCGTTAGACCTTTTCTGTTCCCTATCCTTTCACCGATTAATCCCTGGAGTTTTGTACACAGTGGAAAAATTCACCTTGTACAGAAAAGTCAAAAGAACTTTCAGTGAAATTAAAAGCAGGGATGCTAACATTAAGAGCGTGACGCGAATTCCACTGTTAAATGCAGAGGAGGGAGCGAACAGATGGAAAGACTACATTGAAGGCTTCTATGAGACGGAAGACTTGTCTGAAGACGTGATAGAAGAAGGAACAGTAGTCGACATAGAAGAAATAGGAGACCCATTGTTACAATCAGAATTTAAAAGAACTTTGGAAGACTCAAAGATCGGATAAGGCAGAAGGGATGGATAATATTCTATCAGAAACTCAAAAATCATTTAGGGAAGTGCCAACAAAAGACTATGCACGTTGTTGTGTAGAACGTATGAGTCTGGCGATATAGCATTTGACTTTCGGAAAAAAAACATCATCCACAAGGTTCCCAAGATTGCAAAAGCCGACAGCTGCGAGAATTGCACAATCGGCCTAATAGCTCATGCATCCAAGTTGTTGACAAGAAAAATATACAGAAGGATGGAAAAGAAAGTTGTCTATTAGTTAGTCTTTAGGAAAGGCAAGGACATCAATTCTGACGTTGAAGTTGATAATGGAAGCACGATTGAAGAAAAATCAAGACATGTTCGTAGGGTTTGTCGACCTGGAAAAAGCGTACGACAGTGTCAAATGGTGCAAGATGTTCGAAAACCTTAGAAAACTGGGAGTAAGTTATAGGGAAACATGGAAATATGATAAGTACAAGAACAAACACGGAACAATAGTAGTGGAAGACCAAGAACGAAGTGCCAGGATTAAAAAAGGTTGAAACGTCACCTTAGAAAAATTATACATGACTGTGCGTAAACTGACACACAATATTTTTTAGCGCAACGCAATCTGACTTTCAATAGTCCCTACAAGAGAATGGCCCTGACTAAATTAACCTATACGTTTCACAAATCTCTTACTTCACAAAAATCTTCGTTACTAGAACTACTGCAATACAGCGAGCGCCACTACTGCCAGTTAAATAAAAGATTCAAACTACTGATAGGCATAGTTAGCAAAAGAAAGATTTTGATCGAGAACAAACAATGTATTTACCTTAATAGTGTTCAAAAGTCATAATATATATATCAGTCCATGATATCCAATATTACAAATTTACTGTCTCTGATGGACACAAGTCCAGATCATCCGCTCTCAAAACTCCGCCATCTCTCTCCCCACATCCACCAGTGCTGGCGGCTCACCTCCAACTGCGCAACGCTACGCGCTGTTAAGAGCCAACTGGCCAACACTACAATAGCGACTATTGCAACAATACCGACCAGCCTCAGACTACACACAGCACAGTCAGTGATTTTCATATAGAGCGCTACGTGGCGTTACCAATAAAGAAACCTAAACAGCCTACTTACATAGCCCCTATGCTCCCCACAAAATATTTTACAAATTGTTTTGGGCAGTGGCCAATACAGATTTGAAAAAAATTTTCATAGTTACAATAACAAAGATATCAAATGCACACACTTATTGATACACTGTTGGTCAAAAGCAAAAATTGTTCTCATAAAGACAGTCCTGATCATTTATCACAATAGTAACTACAGTTTTTTTCACAAATTCTCATTAGTAAAAGAAATTGCGCACAGAAGTAGTAGATTTCCATGCAGTCTTGAAGAAGTAGTGTTGTCAATCCAACAGAAAGACATTGCTGACTCTTGACATGCAGACAGGTAATGGGCCACAACAGAGCAAACTCACAGCAGAGTCAGTCGAAGTTGAAGAATATTGGTAGGTAGGTCATCGCAGAGCAGACCACTGTAATCTTGTTAGACCCACTGCAGTCATTGTAGAAATAATGGTATTGGTGGGCCATCAAAGATGAAGACCCACTGTAGTCCTTGTAGAAAAAATGGTATTGGTGGGTGTGATGTAACAAAATAAAATTGACGTTGTTATTCCACGGAATAGATGGAATTTAAGATCGGGCGCCAAGTGTGATGTAACAAAATAAAAGTGATGTTGTTATTCAATTGAAAAGTTGGTGTTTGAGATTTCGCTTACTGTTTTATCAATCAAAATTGGCGTAAGAATCATGGATTGACCATTGTCGTAAGATATTGCGACGAAGTAGATTATTTAGAAAATTCCACCGTCGCTATGTGACGCCATGTTATATATTAATTACACTTTATAAACAAGTATTTGCCTTCTGGCTGAAAGTATTAACTATTTGCTGTTTTAATGAAGTCAAAAATAGCGAATATCACATTGCCTCCCATGAGGAGAGAGGGAATGCCGAAGGATTACTTCAATCCTCATGAGATATTCGTGATTTTTGGTGTGACATTTACATAATGTTACTGGCGTACTAAGCACATAAATTGAAATTACATTTATAAAAATATATAAGATATTTATCATTTTTCAAAATAAAGTTTTTCACTCTTTGTTCATCAGTCACTTCATTCCATAATACCAAGATTAACATATATGTGCATATTTAAGTTTGGTCCATATATTCTTATAACAATAAGTGAACGTTCATTTCACTAAACTAGAGTGGACAATGTTCGAGCTTCTGTTGACTCATTGTGGTTCAATTACAGTTTAATAACGTAGCACTACACTTCGTGATGCTTTCACTTTCTGTGTTAGCTGTCTACGGCGTTCATCATGCAGTACATCTGTCCTTTCCACTGTGGTGCCAGGAATTCAAGTGGCTTCTCGGGTTTTTATTTACAATATGAAACAGAAGAAGTGGAAAATTATTAGTATAACTTACAACCTATTGGATACATTTGTTAAGGATCGGGACTGGTCTGGAGTTCAGGGTCTTCCTATAGTGCACATTCATTTTCTTTGTCCATCATGAGACGGGACTATAATTCATTTTAGCAGTGTTCAGGAGTGCCGGTATTAATGGCTTTAAGGTCTGATTAATCTAACAAACTACTTCTCACTCATCTTAACTTCAACTCAAGAAAATTGCTTAATTTACGTATGAAAATGTAGCCACACAAGTGTGCAAATGTCTTTCCTCCAGTATGTACGATTGAAGTCATGGCAGTTAGCAGTTTAAAGTTTGGATTGTTTTGTCACCCACACGTCAGCCACTCACAGCAGCTGTACAGTGTTGTGTGAGCTCCAATACTCAGTATCCGTTCGCGCTTAGGTTGTTACAGAGCTGCCGGTCGTCGATCGCTCTTCTTTTTTTTTTTTCTTTTGTGAACTTCGTATCACGCGAGTGCATCGATACACACACCTCGCGCGCGTTTTCCATCGGAGGAGCCGGACAATGAAGCTGCCTGCATACTTCCCTGTCAACTGCCTCTCATGAGGCTCACAGGTAAGTGACGACGAATATTTTCGCTGTCACTGCACTTAGAACAACGCTGAACTTTGCGTTGCACCTATTGTCGTAGCCTTGACTTCTTTTTACACTTGCAGTATCACACCGCCACTAATACACGCTGAACAGTTATTCTTATTATGCACGTCGCACTTTAGTGTGCATCTTCACACAGCATTCGTGCTCAGTTCCTTCGTCGATAGCGTTCATTTACAAAACAATCAATTTTGCAGGTTTCCTCCATTGGTACAGATAGACTTATATACTACTATTTACAAAAGATCACTTACGAGCTAGTATTTGCAATTAATGGTCACTCCTTTTGTTAAGTCCAGTGAACAACTGCTTTACGAAAGGACTCTTTATATCTCAAGGTTTACTTTCACTAACGAATCTAAAAATATTCTTTCAAACTTTCTTTTAAGGGCTCATCTCCTCATTATGAAAACTACAGATTGCGCAACACTCGTTGCATTTATTCTTTAGTGCACCCAAGATCATTTTCTACTGCCACGTAGCATATCTACTACTTACCGAATACACATTTAACGCTGAACCTTTTCTTTTGTTCTTTCCTTTGTTCTTGCCAAAATTTTTATATTTGAGGGCAGAGTGGATAACAATAGGTCTCCCTGTTCGCTTCATGTACTCTCTGTAAAAAAAAAAAAAAAAAAAAAAATAAAAATAAAAATAGGGTAACGCGTGTCTACTAATTTTCGCATGAATGGAATTACCCACATTTCACTGGGTTTACGCAATCTGTCCATGAAAAACATTACCAAAGCTAGCGAAGTTCATCGCGCTACTTGTCTCATTTCTCATAAGCACTGCTTTGCCTCGAAGCACACGTGCCTTTTACAAGTCGACCCTTGGTCTGGGTTAATGAACCAGGATCAAAAGGAACGCGCACAGGGAAGATGGATTTCATAAGAGGAGTGTCTTAGGAGACATTTTTGCAATAAAATCTGCATGTAAATAAAATTATCATTATAAACATAGCCACATATACATATTTTTTAACCTCTTTCATTACAGCAAGCTTTGTTACGTCTACGTCTTACTCTGGTTACAGTCAGTATTACGTTTAAATATCACTGCATTGCTTGTTCTTTAGATTAGCCATCAATTAGGGTATTGAATGGTCGCTAGAATACACTACAAAACTTCTGAAGATCTTTACTTGGACTTATTTATGACACAGGGGGCTTGCTGTGTGGTTATTTAGTACCTTGATTCTACTGAAATCAATTCGCCAGCTAACATTCCTCATATACTCTTTAGATTGGGCTCAGATCACAAGGAAACAGTTTACTTTCATAGCAATTAATGGCCTCGTGGAGTAGTTGCGCTACATTATTCATGCTTCGTGGTTTGCCTCTCTTTTTGTACTGTACTTCAACTTACTTAGTTTACTACAGCTTATCGTCCCCTTGCGTGAATACATGTGAGTTACCACTTGTTTTCTCATTTAACAGTACGCTTTAACTGAGCTTTAAGCTATTTCCTCCACTCCGGTTCACTGTCTGGACGTTTTGAACATGTATTTTTTTTAAGCAGGTAATATGGGCTTTTACAACAGAACTTCAAGTACTTACATTACTAAAAATAAATCTATAAATATTCTTGTACCTTGGGAGAAGTGCTTATTTACGCACCCTCCTCCATTTCTCACCTTTACATATTTATAGAGCTCCGGACAATCGCCTCACAAGCACTTTTTTTTATACAAACTTAAATTGAAATTCTTTCTGCAACCTTACTTTCAGCTTCAGCTTGTTGAAGAAATATCAGTTCAATGTCCATCACTATAAACAATTTTTCCATAATTAACATTTAATACTTAAAGTTTACATGTAGTAGCCGTTACCATGTAGTCAGTGCGCTGTTCAACCCAATATCATTAACAGTTCACATAAGGAAATTTCCAGTACGCAAGAGGCAAGAAACCAAAACAGATTCTATCTGCAGTTGAACCTGCGTTTGTAAACTAACTCTCTGTTTCAATGGACCAATCGCTCCCGATGTGGAGCAACCCTGAATCGGCAATGATGAAACTTTTGAAACAGAAGACACCTGTCTGAAGAGAGATGATGGACATGACACTGATGTTTGCTCCTGTATCAACAATGGCTGTGATAGGAATGTTGGCAATAGAAATCTTAATCGAAGTCTGGACCTGTTCATCATAAATGTCATTAATGTCTTGAGCTTCTCTGTCAGGTGCAAGGTCATCTCGTAAGTCGGTCTCATGGTCATACCGAATCGCATTAACATACTCAGAATCAGAGTATTCGTTAGTACTCCCACTCGAACCGGCAGCGACCTCTAGGGGGCTGAAAGGCGCTGCCTCTAATTTTCCGCAGGATGTTTAGTCCGTTTGTCATTCATGGCCTTAAGTGTTTGTTCCGTTTCATATTGGTGCTGGTTATGTGGTACAAATGCCGGTGTAAAGGGATAAAATAGACTGGGTGCATTCACTTGTGAATAGAATACTTGAGACGGCTGCTGTCGCCTCATCTTTTGGTTGCCGGCAAAACCATTTCCTTGTGAAGGAAAGTTCGCATTTGGTGCCGTCTGAAAATTGTTCCTCGGTCCTCTATCCCGGGAAAAGTTGTTCTGCTGTTGTGCTGGGTGGCCTCCGCCTTGCCCATGCCACTTGCTATTTTTCCACCTATAACTTTGATTGTACACTTGCCCATTTGAAAAATTACCACTCGTTTGTGGAGAATTTCCATACTGCTCAGGCGCAGAATTAAAGGGTGGGTTTCCGTACTGATATTGTACCTGGTGGTTGTAAATTGGGTGGTATCTCTGCTGATTACTGTAATTGGTTTTCTGCTTCCGTTTCAAATTATTGCCGTTTGTGTTTTCATAACGGCTGGCAGGTTGGTACCAGCGATCGCAGTAGCGCGCTCTCTCCTTCGGCGCATTGTTGTCTGCGTGCGATGCATTCTGCTGGCTGCCAGGGAAGAATTTGCTGCTGCCAACCTTGGAACGCACATCCTCGCTAATTAAATCTAAGGAATCCAGCACAGAAAGGAATACATCCGTATCTTCTTCGGACACATGTACTAGTTTCTCTCTAATTGACACCGGGGGTTTGTTTTGAGGATCACAATTACGTCCTTGGAAGAAATCGGAGAATCCCAGAATTTAAGTTTTGCTAGATACTTCTCAAAGTATCACCGGAGACTTCCATGCTTCTCATTGAAAATTTCCGCACCATACGCCTCCGTCCTTAATATCTGCTGTACCCCATTACTCCAAAATTTTGCCAAGAACATTTTCTGAAACTCTTTATAATTCCTACACGTGTCTACCATTTCCGTTCCCCATAATGCTGCATCACCGGAAATAAATCCAGTGACGAACTGAATACGCTGTCTGTCTGTCCAGCTCCTGGGAAATATGCCGGAAAAATTCTTTAGGAACACGATGGGGTGTATTTCTCGCTTCTGCGGATGAAAAACCGGAAAAGTGCGATGCTTAATCACACTTTCCTCTTGCATTAAACTCAAAATTGTGGGCGGATCATTTATTTTCCCCTCTCGGGGCTCAACAGAACTGTTGTTTTGCATGTAATCAGACGGTGAACCATAAGGAGTTGACTGACATTCGTCATCGTCTGTAGAGTTGTTCCCTATAGTTTGCGTATGCGTGTGCGAATTTTCTACCCAGTTTCTCAGCATTCTGACTTCGTTCACTACTTGCTGCTTCCACTCGGGAAGATCCCGTGTAAGTGTCCTCCGAATCTGTCCCAATTCAGACACCACAGTGTCTCCCGACTTACCAGGAGCAGCTAAGATTTCATATGTTGCATCCTTGACAGTCTCTCTAAGCTCCTCCCTGACCTTCTTTTCGATAAAAATTTCTTTACCCTTTATCCATTCACCGCAGTGTTCCGTCAATGCCTCCGCGTGTGCTTTCATGGTGCTCTTAACCTGTTCTTCAATACTGATTGAGTCTATCTGCCTCGACGGATCCTCTACTACACCTTCAATGTCAGATACCGCATTTCTAACTGAGTTTATTTGTTTGGTAGCTGCCTGAATTTTTGTGTTTAATGTTCCAGATACTTCAGCTATTTCACTTTTCACCTGTTTCTGCATTTTATGAATTTGATCACTGATCTTAGTTTGCACCTCACCCAACTGGGTATTTAATTCAGCCGTAATTTCTTTATGCAGATCTGTTTTGAATGTGCCTAGCTGTGTTTTTACTGATTCGCTTACAGCATCTAATCGAGCGTTAACAGTCTCATTCTGTGTTTTCATAGTCTCATTTACTGCGTCAAACTGTTGTTTCAGCATTTCCATTAACGCACCGAAGCCATTTGTAGCTGCAGCGGGAAGACTTTGGACTTCAGGGTCACTTTCCCCTGTTACAGACATAGTTAGTTCAGTTTCCACGCGGGAACCTACTTTTCACGATCGTAAAGGGTATGGAATACTGTTAACGTCTTCACTTCCGTCTCCTGTTGTCACCTATCTCTGTTTACTATCTCCCATTTTCGTCAGTAAGTCACGTGCTACGCAAGGCTTTCGTCGTGACTTGGTGCACTGCTTGCTGTGAGTCCGCTAAGAGCACCGCTCTCGCGTGGGCAACAAATGAAATTCTATCTGGCGAGAAGACAAGATGGAACATAAACGTTTCACACAAATGAATGAAGTTCTTCTTTTTTTTACATTTCACTCAAACTTAGACGTAACACGTTTTTATACATTTAGTAAAAATTAGATCACACTGCCACAAATCTGTGTCCGTCTTACTTAAGAAAAACAGTACAATCTTTAGCGCTCAAGGCTTCATTTGTTCTCCAGCGAACAAAATAGTGAAGGATCGCATATCAATCCGTATTTTTCTGTTTATATTGCCGCCCAAAGACGACGAATTACATTATTTAGAAAATTCCACCGTCGCTATGCGACACCTTATTATACATTAATTATTCTTTATAAACAAGTATTTGCCTTCTGGCTGAAAGTATTAACAATTTGCTGTTTTAATGAAGTCAAAAATAGTGAATATCACATGGGCCATCAAAGATGCAGACCCAATGTAGTCCTTGTAGAGACGGCCAGCAGCCATCTGTTGCGACTGTGCAGGTGCACAATCACCATCGAAGAGTCTTGCGGACAATATAGCAAGTCCATGAACCACCTCTTGTGCACTCACAAAAAATGTTTTTTGAAACGTCCTTAGAACCAGCAATGCTCTTAACCAGTCCCTTGCTGAATTATTAACACACTTGCAAGCACTAACAGTCCCAACTTCTCACATACTGTGCATATATTATGAACAACAGAAACGTGTGCAGTGAAATGATACTTAATTTGAAGAACTGGTGTCTATACAATTATAAATTTACAACATAAGAATACAATTACAAAGTTACAAAATACCATATCAAAGAACATAACAATACAGATAACATTGGTGGTAATATGGGTTTTACAAAAGAATCGAAATAACATATACGTCAGTGTTACAGGAATTATGACATAAGTAAATATATAAAATAATGAGAACCGTTTTCGAAACATTAATTTCACACATGAGCATTGAAACAGAACAGAATTAATAATGTCTAAACATCTTTACAAAGTAAAGAACACATTATTAATGCATATTATATTTGAGGATAACAGTATTCCTCATCATAGTGAATGTAGCTTAGTACTAGAAAAATTCTACAACATAAATCTCATTAGCTAAACACATAAAGACAGGAAACACACAAATACACAAGAGTACACAAACACATAGCAGAATAATACGGGAGGAAAGGACAGGGGTTGTTTTCAGTGTAACATTTGGTACTGCTATCCAACCCAAAACTTCATTCCATAGATCTTTCGTCTGATTTCAACATTTGTTTCCACCAAAAAAATCCTATTCAAGCATGCTTTCTGTATTTATATGTTCACATATTTCTTACCTCATTTTTTATTTTCCATTGTCCTACTTCATCATGTATTTTCAAGAAAATCCTACCTAAACCTGTTGTCCCTAAACCCTACTTTTTTGTTCATATCCTCTTTCAAAATACTTTTTTGGCAAACCATTTTCGTATAGCTTCTCAATGCATTTCTTCCAATTCATCACAACTCGTTCTCTTATATAGCCTACCCCATCTTAAGCTAACTTAAATCTACTGAGCTCAGATGCTAAACTAAGGGACGAGGAAATGCAGCAGCACAAAGCAATTAACACAAACAGCAATGACAAAAAAATGGAAATTGGCAAAGCAAGCAGCAGTATATCTAAATTATCGAAGCAAATGCAACATCACAGCTAATATAAGGCAATGTGCAGCAAATAAGAAAAATAAATCAGTAGTAAAAGTGGCTTAACAGAGTAATACAAAGTGAAATTCAGTAGCACTATGCCTGGCAAATAGCAGCAGCAAATGCTATTGCATGGGGGCTTAATTAATGAAATATGATGAATGCAAAATACTTTTTATTTCTTAGTAGCTGTCTGTCCGATTACGAGGTCTCGTAAACGGTTGGCCCTGACTAGTTTTAGTACGCAATCTGACTGCATAGAATAACAACAAGGAATGAAAGAAAATTTTCGTTAACACAATTAATTAATTAATTAAGTCCCCAGCAACTATAAAACGAACGCAACAACAAAGCACAAGTGTAACTGTTCTGTGTGTGGAAGTGTGATTCAACGTACACATCTGGCATGGTTCTTCTTCAATAAGACAAGAAATTTTAAATATCATTTATACTGAAGTAATTAAAAAAAATAGAAATACTATAATTGCGCAAGAAAACCAGAATTACACTCTAATACAAGAACACAAGCCAGATGCTTTGTTGACTGAACCTGTAATGACGCATTATTTAAGACATGGAAATAATGAAAAAAAAGGGAATATTTTACCTTCGTACATATTGACAAAAAGCACTCTGATCATTACAATATCTCCATTCGAACGACATCTGCTGTCTAGCCCATCAAACAACTGCATAAAACATGGAATAAGCACTCCCTACTACAACATATCAACACCGACTCGCTACTACCACATCTCAATAAGCACTCTCCACCACCACGTCTCGACAAGAACTTTTCACTACGACATCTCAGCAAGCACTGCCAGTGTAGGCGGCGGAATAAAACTCTTTGGCGCAATCTCTGGCGCTGTGGCTCAGTTTAGCCACCTTTCATATGCCCTTCCTCCACGGGCCAGAATTTGATGGTATTTTTGCCAGCATTGGTAGTGAAAATACCACCAAATTCGTCCACAAAAATACAGACAAAAATAAAAGATAATATTAATACGTAAATATCACATAATTAGATAAAATATTGGATTTGCACTGACCTTTCAATAACCTAATATATGAAATACAGTAAGCAATACAAATTCTTTCATTAGTTTACACAATACACAAAAAAATCAGTTTATACAAATGTTCACATAAAATGCTTTCAATGATTAAAAAAAAAAAACAAGTAGTTGATAGTTCCAGCAGTAGCACCCAGCAATAGTCCACAGGTGCAAATACCAACAAGTGACATCATTTTAGTAGAAGCAGTTCCATCAGTGGCACCCAGTAATGTTGAACAGATGCAGACACCAACAAGTGACATTATGTCAGTAGAAGCAGTCCATCAGTGGCACCCAGCATTGTTGAACAGATGCAAACACCAACAAGTGACACTATTTCAGTAGAAGCAGCCCATCAGTGGCACCCAGTAATGTTGAACAGGTGCAGACACCAACAAGTGACATCATTTCAGTAGAAGCAGTTCCATTAGTGGCACCCAGCAATGTTGAACAGGTGCAGACACCAACAAGTGACATCATTTCAATAGAAACAGTCCATCAGTGGCACCCAGCATTGAACAGATGCAAGCACCAACAAGTGACACTATTTCAGTAGAAGCAGTCCATCAGTGGCACCCAGTAATGTTGAACAGGTGCAGACACCAACAAGTGACATTATCTCAGTAGAAGCAGTTCCATTAGTGGCACCCAGCATTGTTGAACAGACGCAAACACCAACAAGTGACACTATTTCAGTAGAAGCAGTCCATCAGTGGCAGCCAGCAATGTTGAACGGGTGCAGACACCAACAAGTGATATCATTTCAGTAGAAGCAGTCCATCAGTGGCACCCAGTAATGTTGAACAGGTGCAGACACCACAAGTGACTTCATTTCAGTAGAAGCAGTTCCATCTGTGGCACCCAGTAATGTTGAACAGGTGCAGACAGCAGTCCATAATATTCACTATCACTAATCACACTGTTTATCAGAGCTTATAAGCAGAAATTAAACATGTCCTAGTGGCACCAATCATGTAGAAAAAGTGCAAGTAACAGTCCATAATATTCACTATCACTAATCGGACAGTTCAGGTGCGAACAATAGTTTGAATGCAAACACAATTGCTTTTACAAAATTATTATCAATGCTCTTACACTAAACATACAAATTATAATAAACACACAAATGATATCAGATAATTGTCATATTAACTAATACAATACACAAATAACAGTAAACCCATAATATTTATGGGTGTCAGTGCAAGCCACAACAAACAAGTAAAATAATGAAACTTCCTGGCAGATTAAAACTGTGTGCCCGACCGAGACTCGAACTCGGGACCTTTGCCTTTCGCGGGCAAGTGCTCTACCAACTGAGCTACCGAAGCACGACTCACGCCCGGTACTCACAGCTTTACTTCTGCCAGTACCTCGTCTCCTACCTTCCAAACTTTACAGAAGCTCTCCTGCGAACCTTGCAGAACTAGCACTCCTGAAAGAAAGGATAATGCGGAGACATGGCTTAGCCACAGCCTGGGGGATGTTTCCAGAATGAGAACATTCTGGAAACATCCCCCAGGCTGTGGCTAAGCCATGTCTCCGCATTATCCTTTCTTTCAGGAGTGCTAGTTCTGCAAGGTTCGCAGGAGAGCTTCTGTAAAGTTTGGAAGGTAGGAGACGAGGTACTGGCAGAAGTAAAGCTGTGATTACCGGGCGTGAGTCGTGCTTCGGTAGCTCAGTTGGTAGAGCACTTGCCCGCGAAAGGCAAAGGTCCCGAGTTCGAGTCTCGGTCGGGCACACAGTTTTAATCTGCCAGGAAGTTTCATATCAGCGCACACTCCGCTGCAGAGTGAAAATCTCATTCTGGAAACATCCCCCAGGCTGTGGCTAAGCCATGTCTCCGCATTATCCTTTCTTTCAGGAGTGCTAGTTCTGCAAGGTTCGCAGGAGAGCTTCTGTAAAGTTTGGAAGGTAGGAGACGAGGTACTGGCAGAAGTAAAGCTGTGAGTACCGGGCGTGAGTCGTGCTTCGGTAGCTCAGTTGGTAGAGCACTTGCCCGCGAAAGGCAAAGGTCCCGAGTTCGAGTCTCGGTCGGGCACACAGTTTTAATCTGCCAGGAAGTTTCATATCAGCGCACACTCCGCTGCAGAGTGAAAATCTCATTCTGGAAGTAAAATAATATTTAGGAGGTAAGTCGGTACCACTTTTCTGGGATTAGGAAGGGAAAACACACAAAACACACTCACTCATCTTTCATCCACATTAAGTACTACTGTGTAATTGAATAGTGTTAACTGTGTAAATGCAACTCTGTCAAAATTTGATGTTCATCATGTGTATCAAGTAGTAGTGGCAGCAATGTATAACAGTCAATGAAAGTTAGTCAACGTCATAGTCATCATGTCAAGACCAATGTTTGCCAAGTCAAATCAAAATGTACGGTTGCTGAACAACTGTCAGTGAGCCAAGATTTGCAATTACTTCCTCTCTCCAAAAAAAAAAAAAGTATATACTGCTTAGTGATTTACCAAAGTGTGTGTGTAGACAATCTTCCTTCTACATGAGTGTTCTAGTCTGCCATCTTCATCCTCCTTGTTCCATATAAACCAACAAAAAAAAAAAAAAAATGCTCCTCACTTACTTTACCTCTTATCCACCAAAACTCCAATAATCAACAGCATCACATAATCTCAATACTTCAATAATACCTCTTCAATACGTCGATACATACAAACCTTATCGCCAATATCATTTCACTTCCATAACAACTCTTTCCTCTAGTCAGTCTCCTCGAACAAGTACAGATAAAATCCCAGTGCAAACTTCAGTTCATCATCCCATACAATCCGAAGACACAGTGCCCACACACAACCTCTGTGTAATCCATCTGACCCAAATCTTCTACTCATTATGAATTATAATATACATTTTGGTTACCTTGTCCATCATTAAGTAAAAGAAATGCATACATGACCTCTAACAGCCTTTAGTTCGAATAACTCTCAGTAATTAAGTACGATTACGGAGTGTGAATGATCATAATATTTCACAGTGTGTACACCACTTCAAGAATCATGGCAGAAGCAAACATGTGATGTATTTTTTGTGTCAAGTGTCACTTCCTATTTCAATTGCTCACGAAGAATGCAGTGTAATAACTGTCAATGGTCTAACCCTAGTGTTGGTATGTCATGTCGTTAGCTACTTCCTATTAGCATAAATTTATACAGCTTCCATAAAACCTCAGCTCATGTGACTTCTATGAAGTTTCTTGTACTAATGTCGTTCGTCGAATTATAGCAGTTCATTTATCTTAAAAATATAAGGCACTGAGCGTAAGCAAAACATGCAATAGCGAGTAAATATTAGAGATGGGGGATGCACTCTTGAACTAATTCATAGAGTTGAATCTTTCAAAGGAGTGAACAATCAGTGATTCAGAAAAAAAGAACGGTAGCTCCAAACGTTTCCCACGGCAGAGAGAGAGGGAGAGAGAGAGAGAGAGAGAGAGAGAGAGAGACGGAGCATATCAGCGGCGCCTCTGCTGGTCACAGCACAGTGCACGCCACACAACACAGCCAGCGCCGGCCTCTGCCCTGCTTCTACCTTGGCTGCCTCCATTGTGCAGTGCCCCATTGGATTTAGTGTTTCACATATGCCGTGCCGTCTCTGTGCGTCGTCTGCCGCGCGCAGTGTCTGGCGCAGCTTGACTTCGCATCGCACTCTGTCGGCGATCGTTTCAGTCGCACGTCCTGCCCTCTGGGCAGTTGATGCGAGCAACAGGACAGAGAGCCACCTAGCGGATAACATAGGAACTACTTGCGACAACCTGCTCGCAAGAGAACAGACGATTTGTCTCGGAGCGGGTGAGTTCACCGCTCCCCCCACCCTCGGAACTCGCCCGCTCAACGCTCACCCCACCGTCTCGACTCTAGCCAGAGCGTTGAGCAAAGCGACTCAGGTGTCACTCTGGTCTCTGCGGTCTCGGCTCACGCAGTAATACAGCTCGCGGCTCGACCTGCTCGACTCAGCGGCTCGGCATCGGAGTTCGTCTCTACTGGATATTGTTCTTCGTAGTAATACCGCTACGTATATTACATTATTATGTTATGTATACATCATTTGTTTTTATTTTATTTTTATTTGTTTAAACTGATTAGATTAGGTTCCTGACGACTCCTCTTACTATAGGATTTTTATTATGGACACTCGAATTTACGCTTTAATTACGAGCGAACCGATAAACGTATCGCAAAATGTGATACACCAATATTTTCCTTGTTTTATTCTGCGTAAGGCTATATGCAGCACTTTCGTTTTACAGTCAAATTTATAGTTTTTTTCTTATTCTGGTACGGATTTTGCGATTTTAGGCGTCTTCGGAAGGAAACGTTCACTTTAAAAATACATGGCTTGTGATGTATTTGTATGAGGTTAGTGAAATTTTAATACATTGTAGCCAAATATATTGTTAATGTAAATCTCAAGTTACAACATTTTCCGATCACCCAAAAAACCACGATAGTGCAAAATAAATCAATAATCAAAAACTTTGTCATATCGTGGAAATTTCAATAAACAATACAAAATTCTTACTCATTATCTGTGTTACTTCAAAATAGGATCAAATAAGATCAAAATACAGGTATAGTACTGGAATAAACCAAGTTTAAAGGGCAATGTGCCTTCCATTTATTTTCTATTGTAAATGAGTGGTGAGTCATGAAAAAGAGCTGATTCATTTCAGGGAGTGAATAATTCTGATCCGATCTCTGAAAAGAACAGTTTTGCCCATCTCTACTAAATATACCAGTGGAGAACAGAATGTCAACAAGTGGATGCAGCACAATTCTTACAACGAGGCTCTGCCAAGCGAACAATAATTAATACCATAGTGTAACTTAAACTCCATGTTCGTACAATGTATATCAGCATTTCTATATATAGCAAATTAAAGAATAGTTATGACAACAAAACAGAAATGTATAAATATGCAATCCATACGCACAGCAGCAAACATATATCTTACGTAATAAACAGGTCATTAGCATCATATCAGCATAAGCAATTAAATGTTCGTATGTAATCTTAATAAGTAAACATGAAGGCGCAAGCAGATAAATCACAAAGTGTAACCTACATACATAACCACATCAGCACGATTAATCAGGTGACAATTACGATTTAAATAAATAAGCACAGCAGACACATAATAAAAAAAATATGACTTCAGTGAAAAAGCATAGCAGCTAAGCGATGCATAATATACGCAGGTAATAACACTGTTCATTAATCAATCATTGTCAAAATCAGTAAACACAAAGTATAAATCACGTAATCGCGAGCAGCAAATTACGTCTAAAGTACGTACCTAAGCGGAAATATGTTTCCTGAAAAATAAACTCAATTAATAGTTACCTTTTCAGTTTATTACTTTCTTCTTCGAAATTACATTCTTCCTGGAATTTTCTCGATAGCAAGTCCTCTTAACGTCGGACACACAGAAATTACTTGAAGGTCTTAAATATTTTATACAACCGTATCCTGAAAAATACTGAACGTTAATAACATAATTTATCAAGTCACTATAGCTTTATACTGGATTTATTCGGAGAATTTAGACTGTGTATTTGTTTACGGCTGTCAGTGCATTCGCACTGAGCGCTCGATCAGCTGTAGGCGCATGACGTAGGAAGTAATTGTTTGCGGTCAACGACTGCCTTGTGTGGCGCGCAGACTTGACTGTTGCTTTGAGTCTGTGCTGCCGCCAAAACACAGCGCGGTATCCTTGTATTCTCTGCATGTTTACGTATAACTGTTGGTTTCTCGAAAGTATGTCATTCCAAAAAAAATTTAACGTTCGATATATGATGTACTCCCTTAGAGCGCCGAGATTTAAGAGTTTCTACTTCGACAGTGTTATCATGAATAATTTTGCGAACTCTATATGGACCGTTATAAAGCAGAAAAAAATTTGCGACACAAGCCTTTTCCTTTGTGAGACAAACGATGTGACTTAATTAACACCTTTTGACCAACTGAAAAAGTTTTTAAACGACCAGGACGCTTAGCTGATTTCTCTCTTCTAGCAGCCACAGACACAATATTTTGTAGAGCCAGGTTGACAACTTCAGAATGCCGCAGTTTCCGTGTAGGCGGAAAAGGAACGATTTCAGAAATGCGATTTGTCGGTGCTTTGTTTTTTTATCAGTATAGGCGGTAAAGAAGTTGAATCATTAGGAAGTTCATTCAGAATGTTTTGAAAAATATGAAGATACTGATCCCAAGTTCTGTGATTCTGATGACAATAAAGACGACACAATATATTGATTTCCTTCATCCATCTCTCTGAAGCGTTAGATTTAGGGTGAAAAAGTGAAATGAAAATTGGTTTAATCTTACGACGCCGTAGAGTACGAAGCCAAATTTTAGAGCGAAACTGTGATCCATTATCTGATATAACCTTATCAACATGACACACTTCTTTAAGAAAATGTTTGATGAAAGCATTAGATACTGGACGAGCTGTTGCTTTGCGTAAAGGTGTAAAACACACATATTTTGATGTCAATTCCACTGCTACGAAAATGTACGCAAAACCATTAGTAGAACAAACCACTGGACCAAACAAATCGACTGCAGCCATGTCCTTTAATTCCGCTGGAACAATAGGAAACAACGGTGCTCTGTGAGAAATAGTTGGCGGCTTAGCCTTTTGACATAATTTGCATTTGGCAAGAACAGATCAGCAATAGTTTTCTGCACTACAACGCCGTTATCTTCTATCTCTTGCAATAAGTGTGCACCTAGGCCTTTGTATGATGAGTCCGTCACCAAACAAAAATCTTTAGATAAATCCGGATGTGAAAGAAGTGGAGCAGCAACTAAAGCATCACGAAGTTTTTCAAATTCTGACTGAGCTTCCTTATCCCAACACCAATTAGATTTCTTTCCAGATAGTTCACATAAACGAGGTGTGGCCAAATCGTCCAATCTAACAAAGCGTCTAAGAAAATTACAGACACCAAGGAAACTACGAACATCACGTTTTGTGGTAGGAACAGCATTGATAGATGCAAAGAATAGTAAAAGAGTAGGCAGCGGTGCAGAAAACTAAAAGGGAAATAGCACCACTACAGCTCGGGGCCCTATGCACGCTACGGAACATATTCACTTAGTGTAGCGAATCCCCTGAGGACATTAATAGCCGCACATAATTTCTAGTTTGTGACTTAGTGGCCAATTTGGTGGAAGTGCGTACATCAATTGATCTAACCATGAACATGGATGTATGTCGTTCTTAGAATTGCGAAAGATCTCAAATTTCCGAACAGTTAAGAAGTGTTTATAGTCAAAGTTTTCTCCTCGTGGCGACAAAGACCTACCGCGTCTGTGCAAGTCGAATGTCGATTATTGTCAAGTTCGCGCGCCTGGCGCTCTCTTGTTGCTTCTCGTAAATGAAATAAATTATTTTCTTCAAAGCCCTCTGCTATCTGTGATTCTAAATTTCCTCTGCTGTCTTTTCCTACGATTTCGCGTTCAATTTGTTTGACTTGCTTTCGTCATGCCTCAAATTCCCTTTTGACGCGTTCATTAAATTTTCCCTGATTTTCATCATGCTTATTTATGTTCTTGTACTCTTCGGTTTCTGCAAATGGCAATGGTCCTGTATCATCTGAATCTCTGTCCCCATTTAAACTAAGACTTGTCAATTTACCTGAAATCTCCTCAATTCTTTCCAATAAATCACCTATTTGTTCTTTCTGTTTATTTACGTCTTCCGTAAGTGTCGCGACTCGGGTTTCAGTATTAACACATTTGGTAGTTAACTGTTCATATTGTTGTGTTAGGTTATTTATTCTGTCATTTGGTATGGATTCCTCGATTCTCTCAAATATTTCTCCTTATCGTGTGCACGTTGTAAATTTAACTCTGAAAATTTCTGTACTATCACGCGATCTCTTTCCTCCTGTTCTCTATCCTGTTCCTCTTGTCTAATTTCTGTTGAAATTAAACTATTATTGTGAATATTCAAAATCGGTTGTACTTCTTCTCCAATTTCTTTCTTTGATTCATCATTCATGTTTTTGAAACATGTCCTTATTCGTGAGCTTAACCGTGTTTCCATTATTTCCATCTCTGTTTTAAATTTAGATTCCAACTGTGATCCCAGATTTAATATTGCACCCATCAACTGCTCCATATTTTCTGTCGTTAACCACGTATTCTGAAATTTTTTTGATTGTGAAAAATTTTGAACTGGTTCTGGACTATTTTCCCTGCTTATTAAATTGTTTTCAACTCCATTATTCATCATACTGTTGTCCTGTGTTGGCGAGTTCGCCATGTCAACGATTTCGATATTCTGACTATTCATCATTTTTGCCTTTTTCATTGATCGCGTAATCACTTACAAAATGTACAAAACTCGTCACTGTACGAAAATCACACACAATGAGACTTTATCTCCAACAATACCATTCACACGAAATGTTTCCCTCAATCACAATTAACGAACAATTGAAATAATTGCACTAAATTGTTAAATGCGTATACAAGACAACAAAACTAAATTCTGAAAAAAAAACCATTAGAAGAATGACAATTACCAAATCTACACATGCAAAATAGACTACAATTACTAAACTACAAATTACTACAACAATACTACTGTCTACTATTTTTACAATCAGAAGAATTCCAAGGGACGATCCTGGCAGGGTCGCCACGTGCATGGGGGCTTAATTAATGAAATATGATGAATGCAAAATACTTTTTATTTTTTAGTAGCTGTCTGTCCGATTACGAGGTCTCGTAAACGGTTGGCCCTGACTAGTTTTAGTATGCAATCTGACTGCATAGAATAACAACAAGGAATGAAAGGAAATTTTCGTTAACACAATTAATTAATTAATTAAGTCCCCAGCAACTATAAAACGAACGCAACAACAAAGCACAAGTGTAACTGTTCTGTGTGTGGAAGTGTGATTCAACGTACACATCTGGCATGGTTCTTCTTCAATAAGACAAGAAATTTTAAATATTATTTATACTGAAGTAATTAAATAAAATAGAAATACTATAATTGCGCAAGAAAACCAGAATTACACTCTAATACAAGAACACAAGCCAGATGATTTGTTGGCTGAACCTGTAATGACGCATTATTTAAGACATGGAAATAATGAAAAAAAAGGGAATATTTTACCTTCATATATATTGACGAAAAGCACTCTGATCATTACAATATCTCCATTCGAACAACATCTGCTGTCTAGCCCATCAAACAACTGCATAAAAGATTAAATAAGCACTCCCTACTACAACATATCAACACCGACTCGCTACTACCACATCTCAATAAGCACTCTCCACCACCACGTCTCGAAAAGAACTTTTCACTACGACATCTCAGCAAGCACTGCCAGTGTAGGCGGCGGAATAAAACTCTTTGGCGCAATCTCTGGCGCTGTGGCTCAGTGTAGCCACCTTTCACTTTAACTTATATCTAATCATGACAAACCCCCAAGCAAAAAAAAAATAAATAAATAAATAAATAAATAAATAAAAAAAATAAAATAAAAAATAGTACACTAAAGACAACAATGCAGATAAGGGAAATGTCTAATCACATCTTAATGTCTATGTAATTAAAGTGGTGCACCTAAACTTATCTTATAAAAAATATTACCAAGAACTTGAAAAGAAAATTATGTATGCAGTTACTGTTATTAGTCCCTTTCCAAGTTCTCCTTTTTCGAAGAATGTGGATCATAAAATTATTATTTAATAGATCTGTTGACAGAAAGTGTTCACATTAGCAAATGCATTTATTTTTATTTTATAAAACCAATGCTGCAACACAGCTGGAAACCAGACAACAAATGAAATAAGCAACTATGTACAAAGTAAAGCATAAGAATATCATTCAATAGTCATATGGCATTTCATAAGTTAGTAGAAATTCTCACAAGTCTCGTAGAAAGACACTTGTCATAATCAGGTGTGCAGATGTAAGAATATTTCCCATCAACTCATAAGCATATCAGCAAGTAACACAAAGTACATGCTCCACAGTATAATCATATGTTTCCAAGTAATAGCGAGTCATATTTGCTATGCTTTCTACAAAGGAATGTCAATAGCAAGGTTAATGGCCTCTTTTTTCTCCACCTAATGGCTTTTTCTCCTAGGCGGATGGCACAGCTGGCCACTCACGATGCATTATGTCAAGGTCACTTGGCTATGTTACCGAAATGTTTACGACAGCAGTTTGCACTACAGTGACAGTCTCATATAAAAAATTTCACAGGTCGAGGATTTGCGTTACAAATGTGTAGAAACAAAATCCTATAAATATAACAGTGTGCCAAAAATTTTCGTCGGCATTGTAATACATTCACACATTTACACACATTTCATAACTCTTAAAATACGATTCCTTACCTTATTACACATCTACATATTCGTCAACATTCTTCAATATTTCATCATTATAAATATGTAGCATAATCAAATTCCTCATATAGCATCAGCTTATTGATCATAAACACACCTCAACAGCATAATACACATTGTCATAGTAAAAATAACATCACAACACCTGAGTCAAATCTATAAAACGTCGTAGCTTTCTGCAATAATGTCAGAACCTAAAAAAAATTCTCTGCTCATTCCAATAGTGTCATCTACCTTCAACGTACTTTAAAAATCATGCTCCATTACCAAATACGACATTCAAAGCTCTGATAGTATCACAATGGTTCCAAAAAATATTAACAGTTCCCAAAGCACAGACAAAATACAATTTCATAAGTGTGAAGTTATCCAACTGTGTAATTGCGTAAACATGTGTCACTGATGTAGTAAAAAAAATGTTTGTTTCTCTGTTAAATAATCAGATATCTGTGTAATTCTGTGTTAGAGAAATATGGTACCGATGTGTGAAGTTGTATAAGCAAATACCATATTAGCTAGGGCTCCTTGTGCTTGCCAAACACATGGTACACAAAGTAAGCGTGTACCCCCCTGAGGATTAACGTAATTATAACCTCACGTGTTACAGATTACAGCAATGGAATGAAATCTATCACGGAAGACCTTTGTATCATTGTAATTCAAAAATCTTTAAAAATAAATGTTTTAAGTACAAAATTAATCACTCAAATGCGTGTCCTGCAGCGCTAAATGTGCGTGCTGCTGTAAGATAATTCTGTGGAACTGTCGTAGTTATTGTCCTCTGTAAGCAAAGTTCTGCTGAAGTCAATGTACTCAACCTCATAAACAAAAGTGAAATGCTTTGCGTATAGATATCTTAGTTATTACGCTTATTGCTGTGATGAAGAAAGTACTGTGCTGTAACGTATTGTTGTGCTACGGAAAAGGCTGTCTCATTGTAGCTATACCACAAAAGTTACTTCTAAAATTCTAAAACATGTTTTACTTTCCAGAAGAATTCAGAAAAACTGTGCAGATACAAAACAGATACACCGCAAAAGCAACAATGGAAATTGTGTCACACATTAGCAGCGTCGTGACATAATCATGTAGCTGTCAAAGAAACCAAATACTAAGTCATCTTTAATCTCACAGAATGTACTTCAAATAAAGAATATCTTTTCAAGTAAACCAAAATGTTGCATTAAAATCTCATTAGTAGTACCGGTACATGTTCTAAGTATGTGAGCCTTATTGTCGTTACGTAATCGTGCAACTAACAAGCAAGAATGTACACACACAATAACACTGTGTCGTCTGTCCACTATAACAATGCACTCGTAAATACTGTCTAAATATGTTCCCTAGGTTCTAGACTGGATAGTTAACTTCAAAACATTGTTGCATGTTAACAGTTTCTCAGTGTGACAAATTGTACTAGTAGTGTGAGTGAAAAATTTTGTGGCAAAGACCAAGTTAAAAAGCAGATTATCTCTCAATAAACGGTTTTACATGTGAAATGTGGTGCAATCCTTTACCCTTTCTAGTGCGCAGAGTTTCAACTTCAAAGTTATTATCATGTTGTATACGGCGGTAAGAAACGCTAAAATTTTTCTCAAGGTTAGCGTCTATGTTATTTTTCGCTGAGCCAGCCGGCTCACGTTGCTGCCTGCAGTGCGAGTCATTGTCTGTCTCTTTGTTGGCGCGCGTCGTTATTAGGATTAGGAGACCTAACTTCTACAAATTCACCTTGGCGAGAAGGCCCGGCCCTGTTTGAATCTCGCCAGTTCTGATGAAATTCAGGTCTGTCGTTATGATTATATCGTCTGCCTTCATGTCGGTAATTTCTGTAATTAATTTCTTGTCGGTCACGTGGTGGAGAACTTCTCCCCGAGTCATAACTGCGCGGAGGACCGTTGCGTCTGACGTTATTCTGTCTCCCTTGATAATAATTGTTTTGGTTACCATATTGTCTGTGTCTATGGTTGTCTCTGTCACATTCATTACTACGGGAATACGATCTTTCTCTGTAACTATTACTCTGCCAGTGGTTGTCATATGGGTAGTGTCTGTTTTGGTCACAATTTACGTTGTAAGAATAGCCTTGTCGTGTCCAGTTATTATTTCTTTCCTCGCGGAATTGTGACGGATGTGACCTGTAATTGTTGTGTTCGTGTTTTCGCGTCCCGTGATTGTCAGTGTCGATTTCCAATTCTTGTAAGAGTCCCTGAAAAGCTTCAATGTCGTCTTTGCAACGACCTGCCAAAATAATATATCGTAAATGTTGAGGCAATTTGATTAAGCAAATGCGGATGAGTTCTGAGGGGCAGTATGGGTTTGACAGGTACTGATTCTTGTGCAACATGTCTTCAAAATATTTCACAAGCCTGGAAAATTCAGATTGTTCGAAATGTTTCATCATTATGATGCAATGTTTTACTCGGTCTTGTGTAGCTTGAGGCCAATATGCTGAGAGGAAGGCATGATAGAATTCTCCTTCACTGTGACAATCGTGAATGACTGATTGCATTCTTACATCTGGTTCATTCTCTAAATAGCCACACATAAATTCTAATGTGTGCTCTAATGACCAGTTGGGAGGAAAACAATGAGAGAATTGATGAATGTCATTGCCAGAATTCTTAAATGTTTTGAATTTACGTGTAGTAATAAACAGCTTATAGTCAAAATCATCATGTCGGCAAGTCGCATATCGGTCATTGTTACTTCATTTCGGCGGTTCCATCTCAAAATTCATTCCGAAGTGCCTCGTGTTAGTATTTTGTGGCTGTTCCATATTTCTATGTCCCTCTTCCCGTATTGGAGTACGGGTGTCCTCTGAAATATGTAATTCTTGTGTTACCTGCGTCAACTGATCATGTACTTCCCGGATTTCTCTTTTGTACTGTGTATTGATTTGATTTTGATCTTGTTTGAATTTTATAATTTGTTCATACTCTTCTGTGTCAGTGAAGGCTACAGGTCTTGTGTCATTCAGATCATCATCTACCTTTGTAGATAAGTTAGTGAACTGATCCGAAAGTTCAGCTACTTTCTTTGATAGTGAACAGATTTCCTCAGTGTGTTTTTCTGAACAAAGGTTCAGAGTGTCCATTTGTGTTGAAGTCATATCTACTGTGTCCTTTAAGTTTTCCTGAGTTTTTGCAAGTTGCATAACCGAATCGATAGATGCAACTGAGTCAATTTTAGCTTGCAAGGTGTCGTGATTTTCATGAACAATAGTTTGCAGTTCTTTTATGGCTGCTTCGTGATTCTGTAATGCATTTTCATGACGTGAAAAAATAGGTTGAAAATGTTCACAAATTTGTGTTTTTACGTCATTGCAGACTTTTTGACATTTCGATTCGATTTTAAGTAACTCAGCAGTTAAACCTTCACGTGTTTGTTCCATTGAGTGTAACGTTTGAAGTTGTTACTGTGTTTGTCTCTGATTTTGTTCCATCGTGTCTAACTTTTGAAGATTTTGTCCCATTTGTTTCTGATTTTTTTCAAGCGTTGTGTCTAACTTTTGCATCCTTTGTCCCATTTGTTGCATTAACTGTAATAACAATTCACTGGTGTCTGAAACATGCTCCTCAGTGCTATTCGGCAGTGCATTTGAATCGGCAATATTTGCATTTTGAAAAGCAGAAAATGTGTCTTGACTTATTTGAGAAAACGGTGAGGACGCAAAAGGTGAATCTACAGTATTTGCAAAATCGTGTCCTGTCATTTCGAATTCCTGAGGCGAGCTGTTGCCGACCGATCGATCGATAATGCTTCCCTGTTCACGAATTGTTTCACTGTCTACACCATTATTTGCAGCCCACTCCATTTCCCTATGCACAATTAGCAAATTACTACTTTGAACATTAGTTAATTCATTACAGGGTGGTTCTAACATACTGCTTTCGTCTGCACTGTCATTTCTTAGTTTACTTTGGAGCCTAGTATTACGTTTTTCACAGGCCATTATTGTCACAATGTTTCACACGATAACACAGAAAAGCACAATTTGAAGAGAAAAATAAGCAAAAACATTAGCATAGCACTGAAAACAACGTCTAGTTAATTGCAAGAGCAGCTGCGAAATACTCGGTGCAAATCTGCATGCATGCCACAACTGTTTTACTGTACAACAATGAAAAACTACAACTACAAAGAAGATTCTCTCTACAATTACGGGCTAGCAATAAACAATAGCTACACTAATTACACAAACTACAAGAAAAAATCAGAAGATTCCACTGAGGTATCCTCGGCTAAGAGTCGACATATGAAACGTCCCCTTAGAAAAATTAATGAATTACTGTGCTGATAAACCTTTTACATTATTTGATTTTCAAACAGCTGAGCAAAACTGAACGTATTCAGACATTTCGCTCTTTACCTGTTCTGATCAACACTAAACTGACACACAACATTTTTTTAGCGCAACGCAATCTGACTTTCAATAATCCCTACAAGAGAATGGCCCTGACTAAATTAACATATACGTTTCACAAATCACTTACCTCACGAAAACCTTCGTTACTCGAACTACTGCAATACAGCGAGCGCCACTACTGCCAGGTAAATAAAAGATTCAAACTACTGAAGGCACTAACTACTGATAGGCATAGTTAGCAAAAGAAAGATTTTGATAGAGAACAAAAACAATTATTTACCTTAATAGTATTCAAATGTCATAATATATATATATATATATATATATATATATATATATATATATATATATAGTCCATGATATCCAATATTACAAATTTGCTGTCTCTGATGGACACAAGTCCAGATCATCCGCCCTCAAAACTCCGCCATCTCTCTTCCCACATCCACCACTGCTGGCGGCTCACCTCCAACTGCGCAACGCTACGCGCTGTTAACAGCCAACTGGCCAGAACTACAATAGCGATTATTGCAACAATACCGACCAGCCTCAGACTGCACACAGTAGAGTTGGGCAACACGATTCTTTTTCCCGATTCGATTCCTACGATTCAATCTCACATTGCGAATCGATTCGTTCACGATTCTTTCACGATTTATCCTAGTCTGCAATGGCACGATTCTTACGGAATGCAAAAAGTTCTACATCTTACTCACAGATGGCAGGATATGTCTGAAATTGGCAATGGGGTTAGAATCGAACTGTGTCATGATAAAATATGCCAGAAATAGTTTATTTATGAGTAAACATGCATATGATGTTACAAGTGTGATTCTCGATTTATACGTGTAATGCCTCAATTGATGAAAGGTCACGTTTGATTTGATTGCATCTATCGTTTTATTTCAGTATGCCAGGAAAGAGGAGTCGATTTGTGCGAAAGGTGGTGCAAAATTACGTGGTATGCCAGTTTGGTTGCGTGGCTTGAACGTATCTAACTACAAACGTCTGTTTTATAGTAACAAAATCTAGCAGTGAGGTAGACGTGGTTTGGCTCATATCATCCTATGTTTTTTTGTGCTAAGATGTCTTTCCAAGTCTACATCACCCTTGTAATTCATAACGCAGCTGACAGCCCTCCCACAAGGCAAATTTAGCTTAACTTTCATTTCTTCTAAATACAAAGCACAGGTATTTCGCTTTTAATTTGTCTGAGAACTTGCCGCTGTCACTACTGTTTACGTGAGAAGACGACATCGCCAAGTGTCAGCTTGGTTTTCACGAGTAATATTACGGCCCACGAACTTCGTTTGACCTGCGTCTCGCGACCCGCTGGTCGCGATGCTGATTGGCTGACAGTTAAATTCATGACGTCATATACAGTAGCGAATCAGAAGCGCGGCATTGCGACCAGCGGGTCGCAAGACTCTAGTCGAGACGCAAGTAAATGACAGCCGCTGTCTTAATGTCAAGGTTTCCGAAGTTGCTGACGTATTCGGTGGTTTTCGTATTGAAGCCTTCGATTTTGCGTATTACGAAAGTAATGATCCACCGTATTAAAGATCTCTCCAAACAGTGCCATTTTTAATTCGGTCTTTCATTTGTGCATGATGAAGCTAGTATTATTGAGTGATTACTGATAGATAAATTGTAGTTGCTCATTCTACAAATGATTAAATTAATGCATTGCTGGCGTTAGATTCATATTCTCGTACTGGCACTTTCAGTGATCAAGGTTTCTAGTAACAGTATAATTGCAGTCTGACTGTATCCCTTAATAAAAGAGATCGAATATATTACAATGTCTTATAGTGCATTTGTACGAAACATAACTCCAATATCCGTAATTGAGTAACTTTAACATTAAAGATCTCACACAACTTCACATTTTGATGTAGCAGGCCGTATTACGTTGGTTGTATTGATAGAGAGCGGTATTATTGTTTTACATGACAGTTTGTCATATAATTTCTGAACACAGATTGTATGTGCGAGATTACTGCGTTATTAATAGATGAATCCCAGGCACATGTAACACAAACAAATACGATGTTTGATAAACCAACAAGAATAACGTTTACGTTTATATCTCTTTAGATCATCTTACATGATGACAGCTTGAAACAAGCAAGAAAAACAGAGTTTTACGTTACAGGACTGATAAGAATCGTACATACACTCCTGGAAATGGAAAAAAGAACACATTGACACCGGTGTGTCAGACCCACCATACTTGCTCCGGACACTGCGAGAGGGCTGTATAAGCAATGATCACACGCACGGCACAGCGGACACACCAGGATCCGCGGTGTTGGCCGTCGAATGGCGCTAGCTGCGCAGCATTTGTGCACCGCCGCCGTCAGTGTTAGCCAGTTTGCCGTGGCATACGGAGCTCCATCGCAGTCTTTAACACTGGTAGCATTCCGCGACAGCGTGGACGTGAACCGTATGTGCAGTTGACGGACTTTGAGTGAGGGCGTACAGTGGGCATGCGGGAGGCCGGGTGGACGTACCGCCGAATTGCTCAACACGTGGGGCGTGAGGTCTCCACAGTACATCGATGTTGTCGCCAGTGGTCGGCGGAAGGTGCACGTGCCCGTCGACCTGGGACCGGACCGCAGCGACGCACGGATGCACGCCAAGACCGTAGGATCCTACGCAGTGCCGTAGGGGACCGCACCGCCACTTCCCAGCAAATTAGGGACACTGTTGCTCCTGGGGTATCGGCGAGGACCATTCGCAACCGTCTCCATGAAGCTGGGCTACGGTCCCGCACACCGTTAGGCCGTCTTCCGCTCACGCCCCAACATCGTGCAGCCCGCCTCCAGTGGTGTCGCGACAGGCGTGAATGGAGGGACGAATGGAGACGTGTCGTCTTCAGCGATGAGAGTCGCTTCTGCCTTGGTGGCAATGATGGTCGTATGCGTGTTTGGCGCCATGCAGGTGAGCGCCACAATCAGGACTGCATACGACCGAGGCACACAGGGCCAACACCCGGCATCATGGTGTGGGGAGCGATCTCCTACACTGGCCGTACACCACTGGCGATCGTCGAGGGGACACTGAATAGTGCACGGTACATCCAAACCGTCATCGAACCCATCGTTCTACCATTCCTAGACCGGCAAGGGAACTTGCTGTTCCAACAGGACAATGCACGTCCGCATGTATCCTGTGCCACCCAACGTGCTCTAGAAGGTGTATGTCAACTACCCTGGCCAGCAAGATCTCCGGATCTGTCCCCCATTGAGCATGTTTGGGACTGGATGAAGCGTCGTCTCATGCGGTCTGCACGTCCAGCACGAACGCTGGTCCAACTGAGGCGCCAGGTGGAAATGGCATGGCAAGCCGTTCCACAGGACTACATCCAGCATCTCTACGATCGTCTCCATGGGAGAATAGCAGCCTGCATTGCTGCGAAAGGTGGATATACACTGTACTAGTGCCGACATTGTGCATGCTCTGTTGCCTGTGTCTATGTGCCTGTGGTTCTGTCAGTGTGATCATGTGATGTATCTGACCCCAGGAATGTGTCAATAAAGTTTCCCCTTCCTGGGACAATGAATTCACGGTGTTCTTATTTCAATTTCCAGGAGTGTATTTATGGATACACATTATCAACATAATTTTCCCAGAGTTATCACCACACCCTAATACTTAAATATAGCTACTTGTCTGTTGTATGTCTGTGTTCCTATATTTCTGCTGGCTTCGAACTGCGTGTACATTGTGTGTGTACCAATTATGAACGAACTGTTACTACTGAAATACTGGTTTGCATTTTCTATGTTCAGAGTAAGTTTTTTCTCCAGGTCATTGTAAGTGCTATCACTAGCTACAAAATATGTATTATCTGGATTACAGAAGCGTCCGATTCCACTCGTCTGCTTTGACTCTCACTAATATGGTGGAAACAGCCATTCTCAATATCTCCAATATAGAGCCTATAACTTCATTACATAAACACAAAAATAGATATAAAACCAACAAACACAGCTTCCTCCAAAAATATAATCAAACTAACGAGACCAGTGCGGGAAATTGGGGGTTTATGGGTGGGGACAAACTAAATATAAACACATACAGGCACACACCACGACCCCAAACCACACAAAACGACTACATAAAAACACCACAAATTCCGCCACACTCACATTATCGACAGGCATCGGTCACTTCCCTTCACCTACATAGCTCAACCACAATTGTCGATACCACAAAATAAAAACCAACTACTCCAAAAATTATAATCATACCGCAACTATTAATACCACAAAACCAACACATAAACAACGGGAATCGCACACTTTCCTTGACCTATATAGGTCAACAGCAGCTTACAATACGAAAACAGCTATGATGACACATTGGAATCGGACACTTCCCTTGACCTACGTAAGTCAACAGCAGCTCACGATACCAAAACTCACATAGCTACGATGATAAATTGGAATCAGACACTTCCCATGACCTATATGGCTCAAATACAACTGACGATACCAAAAAAAATGGAATTGAGTTCTTTCCCTAAGATACATAAATCAACCACAAGTGCCAATACCAAAACATCAACTACCAACACATGCAGTAAATAACACCAACCGAAGAACGTATAAAAACTCCACCAAACATCATAACACGTGAACAATAGACCCAAAACAATGACTATTTACCCCAAAAAAGTTCCGGCACTGCACACTAGGTCAGCCACCCCAGTATCTGTCTCTCTCTCTCTCTCTCTCTCTCTCTCTCACTCACACACACACACACACACACACACACACACACACACACACACAAAAAGCAAAAATAACCAATTCCCAACCTACCTACAGCTTACCAACGCCCCTCACCCAACCTTCACCCTCCCCCCATAAACAAAAACCCACCAACAGTCCCTGGTCAGAGATGCCAGAACTCTGGATAATGACATATTCAGCTTGCATACACCACATTTCACTATCTCCACCACAAGCCCAAAAAGTTGCAGAATCTTAATAAAGGACAATATGTTATCCCCCATTTTAGGCCGCAGACGCACACTATTAAACCTAGAAGTCATATCCATACCTAATAATAGAAGCCACAAATAATCATAAACACAACAGAAACTTAATTCTTAACTCACTGAAATCAATTTTCGTTCTTCTATAGAAGTCACGACTGATAAAAGCACACTTTTACACCGAGTCCCAAACGAACCCAGTGTACACCACATAACATGCGGACCATACACACACCACCAACTGCAACAAGACAGCATCTACAAATAAAACGCACTAATAAACTAAACTCAGCACCATAATACGTCACACACCAAAACACCTTTACGTCATGGGCCAAAGCTGACGGGTGGGATTGGCCACCTCCATTGACCCATGTCATCAACATATATAAAGACATTTGGACCCTTTAGTGTACTCATATCGTTTATATAGAGAATGAAAAGCAGTCGACCCAATACTGTGTTGGCTTTGAGGCTCAGGGATTCTTCCCTACACTTGTTTATTAGAAACGTCAGTGGCTCCACTGGAAACTCTGAACAATAATTAACTGCTCTTGTACATATGTCATCGGGCCCTATAGCATTTTTTTCTTTAATTTCATTTTGCAGATTATTTTTTATATTTACAGATAATTTGTGAGAAACAGAAATAAACACTCTGTTACATTTACAATGCTTAAAGAAATACATTATTCTTTTTGTGTTGTTTTGTGGGATTTTGTCATACGAGATTGTCTACCACAGTCACAATTGTGTTCATAGAAAATGAAATCGATGAAATGTGGGTCCAAAAATTAATTTCCTTCTTTTTTTAGGTATTATGTTTTCATTAATGTTGGCACGTATTTTTTTTCTGTCTGTGCTAATCAAAGTCCAGACAGTCTTTGCCATATTAAGTGGGTAATTGATTTCTTGAAGAACATTGTCTTCATTTCTTTTAGCAATCTGCGGTAATCTCTCTCTCTCTCTCTCTCTCTCTCTCTCTCTCTCTCTCTCTCTCTCTCTGTCTCTTTCGTGCAGTCTTCATTACTGGTTTGATTTTTAATATATTTTGTGCCTCTCATACGGATGTTTCAGGTCCCTTCCTCCCCATGGAATGACTGGTGTGATCCATTTCATTCTCATTATATTTTTGCTTTTCTTACAGCATGCAATATTTTTGCAGTAGCTTAGAGATGAATAGAAGGTTTCTCAATGTTTATCCATGGATTTTCTATAACCATGTTACTGTTATGCTATATTCTGGACTGTACTAAACTGGTAAATCAGAAGTGCATAACGAATTGTATGGTAGAGCTAAGTGTAAGTATAAGCAGGCAATCAATGAAGCAAAGAAACTACATGATATACTAAACAATGAAAAGTAAAAAAAAATAATAATAAATAAATAAATAAATAAATAAAATAATAACAGAAAAAAAGCAAAGAAGTCGGAAGTGAAATTAACTCTATTGTCTACCCTAACCAAAAAGATGATATTGCCATAACCTCAGACAAATGTAAGAAATTTTGTATCCAATCCATTGAAGAAATTGTTGTTGTGGTCTTCAGTCCAGAGACTGGTTTGATGCAGCTCTTCCTGCTACTCTATCTTGTGCAAACTTCTTCATCTCCCAGCACCTACTGCTACCTACATCCTTCTGAATCTGCTCAGTGTATTCATGCCTTGGTCTCTCTCTATGATTTTTACCCTCCACACTGCCGTCCAATACTAAATTGGTGATCCCTTGATGCCTCAGAACATGTCTTACAAACCAATCCATTCTTCCAATCAAGTTGTGCCACAAATTCCTCTTCTCCCCAATTCTATTCAGTACCTCCTGATTAGTTGCATGATCTATGTAACTCTTCAGGATTCTTCTGTAACACCACTTTTTGAAACTTTGTATTCTCATCCTGTCTAAACTATTTATCGTCCATGTTTCACATCCATACATGACTGTACTCCATACAAATACTTTCAGGAAAGACTTCATGACACTTAAACCTATACTCAATGTTAACAAATTTCTCTTCTTCAGAAACGTTTTCCTTGCTATAGCCAGTCTACGTTTTATATTCTATCTACTTCAACCATCATCATTTATTTTGCTCCCCAAATAGCAAACCTCATCTACTACTTTAAGTGTCTATTTCCTAATCTAATTCCCTCAGCATCACCTGATTTAATTCGACTACATTCCATTATCCTCAGTTTGGTATTGTAGATGTTCATCTTATATCCTCCATTCAAGACACTGTCCATTCTGTTCAATAGCTCTTCCATGTCCTTTGCTGTCTCTGATAGAATTATAATGCCATCGGCATATGTCAAAGTTTTTATTTCTTCCCCATTGATTTGAATACCTACTCCGAATTTTTCTTTTGTTTCCTTTACTGCTTGCTCATTATACAGATTGAATAACATTGGGGAGAGGCTACAACCCTGTCTCACTCCCTTCCCGACCACTGCTCCCTTTCATATCCCTCAACTCTTATAACTGCCACCTGGTTTCTGTACAAATTGTAAATAGCCTTTTTCTCACTGTATTTTACCCCTGCCACCTTCAGAATTCGAAAGAGTGTATTCCGGTCAACATTGTCAAATGCTTTCTCTATGTCTACCAATGCTAGAAACATAGTTTGCCTTTCCTTAATCTAACTTCTAAGATAAGTCGTAGGGTCAGTATTGCCTCATGTGTTCCTACATTTCTATGGAATCCAAAGTGATCTCCCCCAAGGTTGGGTTGTTGGGTTCTTCCAGTTTTTCCATTCATTTGTAAAGATTTCGTGTGAGTATTTTACGGCCATGACTTATTAAACTGTTAGTTCAGTAACTGTCACATGAGTCAACACCTGCTTTCTTTGGGATTGGAATTACTATATTCTTCCTGAAATCTGAGGACATTTCGTCTGTCTTATACATCTTGCTCACCAGATGGTAGAGTTTTGCCATGGCCCTGGCTCTTCCTAGGCTACCAGTAGTCCTAATGGAATGTTGTCTACTTCTGGGGCCTTTCACCGCTGTGTCAAATTCTTCATGCAGTATCATATCTCCCTTTCATTTTCATCTATATCCTCTTTCATTTCCATAATATTGCCCACAAGTACATCACCCTAGTATAGACCCTCTATATGCCCATTCCTCCTTTCTGCTTTCCCTTCTTTGCTTAGAACTGGTTTTCTATTTGAGCAATTGATAATCATACAGGTTGTTCTCTTTTATCCAAAGGTCTCTCTAATTTTCTTGTAGGCAGTATCTATCTTATCCCTGGTGATATAAGCCTCTACATCCTTACATCTGTCTTCTAGCCATCTATGCGTAGCCATTTTACACTTCCTGTCGATCTCATTTTTGAGACGTTTGTATTCCTTTTCGCCTGCTTCATTTACCGCATTTTTATATTTTCTCCTTTCATCAATTAAATTCAGTATCTTTTCTGTTACCCAAGGATTTCTTCTAGCCCTCGTCTTTTTACCTACTTGATCCTCTGCTGCCTTCACTATTTCATCTCTCAAACCCACCTATTTTTCTTCTACCATATTTCTTTCACCCATTCTTGTCAATTGTTCCCTAACGCTTTCTCGGAAACTCTCTACGACCTCAAGTTGTTTCAGTTTATCCAGGTCCCACCTCTTTAAATTGCCACCTTTTTGCAGTTTCTTCAGTTTTAATCTACAGTTCATGACCAATAAGTTGTGGTCAGAGTCCACATTTGTCCCTGAAAATGTCTTACAATGAAAAACCTGACTCCTAAATCTCTGTCTTACCACCGTATAACATATCTGAAATTTTCCAGTGTCTTGACGCCTCTCCCACATATACAACCTTCTTTCATGATTCTTAAACCAATTGTTAGCTGTGATTAAGCTATGCTCCATGCGTAATTCTACTGGGCAGCTTCCTCTCTCATTCCTTACCCCCATTCCATATTTACCTACTACTTTTCTTTCTCTTTATTTTTCTACTATCAAATTCCAGTCCCCCATGGCTATAAAAGTTTCAGCTCCCTTCACTATGTGAATAATTTTTTTAATGTCATACGTTTCTTCAATCTCTTCGTCATCTGTGGAGCTAGTTGGCATATAAACTTGTAATACTGTGGTAGGCCTGGGCTTCATGTCTACCTTGGCTACAATAATGCATTCACTATGCTATTCGTAGTAGCTTATCCATGCTCCAGTTTTTTATTCATTATTAAACCTACTCCTGCATTACCCCTGCTTGATTTTCTGTTCATAATGCTGTGTTCACCTGACCAGAAGTCTTGTTCCCGCTGCTACCGAACCTCACTAATTCACTAAATCTAGCTTTAACCCGACCATTTCCCTTTTTAAATTTTCTAACCTACCTGCCACTTTGACATTCCAAGCTCCAACCCATAGAACACTAGTTTTCTTGAAGAAATTAGTAGTTAATAAATGACCTCCCGAAAGTGCAGTTAGTATCAGCTACAACTGCTTAGAAAAGCCTTTCCCTAGCACTTTCACAGGAGTGTGTCCAAGTACGATCCTGAAAATAGGTAAAAATTTCAAATCTTTGGCTAGTGTTGATTACTATGATTTGTCATGTAATTTGTTTAAAGATGCTATTGACTGTGTAATTTATCCTTTAACTTATTGTGTAAATAAATCTCTAGATGAAAATAAGTTCAATGAGAAACTAAATATTTCTAGAGTTGTGCCCATATATAAAAAAGTTGAAAAGAACTGTCCCATTAGCTATAGGCTCATATCCATAACTCATTTTTCTTCTAAAATTTTTGAAACAATAATGTATAAAAAAAGTTAGTGTTTATTTCGGCAAATCAATGATAAACAATTTGGGTTCAGGAAAGGTAAATGCACAACTGACTCAATGGATTCACAAGTAAAATTTGTCCTAGTTGTGTTCGAGGTTAGGGACTATGCTCTGGCTATGTTTTGTGACCTGAGCAGAGCTTTTGGCTGTATAGAGCAGGGCTTCCCAACAAAATTTTCTCAAGGACCCCCTCATCGAACATGATTGGTACCTAAAAAGCCAAATTAAGAGTCTTTTTGTAAGTTTTCTATTTTGGTACTTAGAAAAAACATTGACATATTCATTATTGAAAAAATATTGGGCTTAAAACTTTTTCAATTTAGCCATCATCGTTATTGTTAAATTTTTGATTATTGCTCAAAATCTTTGCCTTCAAATCTGGGTGTTCAGCATAACAAAGTCCTTAAAAAAATTGAGTATGAACTGAAAATGACAGGGAAAAATTTAAACTGAGTGTATTGGTCTTTCAAGTGTACTAAACTTGAGATTGCATTGAGCAGACGTGTGAAAAATAAGAAAACACTAATTTCATACAAGGTATTATTTATTTGAAAAAATACAGTTACAACAGAGTACTCTATCAGTATACAATTAGTTTTAATTTTCAGTTCTTAATGAGATGAGTTCAATCTGAACTCTGAGTCCCTTATTTCTGAAATATTAGGTTCCAAACTTGAAACTTTCACTCTGAAATCCGACCGCACGTCGAGCCGATTCCTATATTTTGTTTTTCATGAACCACATGGAAGATAATGCTTGCTCACACCAATATGTTGTTGCAAATGGAAGGATTTTTTTCATTGCATTATCTCCAAGTTTCTTGTAGTCCTTGCGTGCTGTTGCCCTGAAGTCTGTAATTTTATCACCAATGAAAATGTTTATCATCATACCACAGCTGGACAGATCCACAACTTGATCTTGCTCTTCTTCAGTGAGGCCTTGGATTTTGTCTATTTCTTCACAGCTGGAGGGATTTTGAATCCATCTGTCGTCAGGTTCAGGGAAATACTCTCTAAAAGTGGTGGCTAGGTTGCGTAGATGCTCGGCTACATAGATCTTGATCTGGTCAGGCAAACTCTACTCTGATGACTCCAAGAATTGTTTTAAAGTAGTAAAGTTAGTTAGTGACTCGTTTTCTATCCTTGACGCCCAGCCAGATCTGACACTTTTTGACCATAGCACTAATCTTATCCTCAACTTTGAACATGTCTACATTTTTCCTTGTAAACTCAAGTTTAACACATTCAAGTGTTCAAATGCATCAGCTAAGTACACAACTGAGCAAAGCCAAGAGAAGTTCGTGAGAAAATCCGCGTACTTTGTGTCATGAAGGAAGACACGAAGCTCATCTCTAAATTCAAAAACTCTCGACAAGATCCTACCTCGGGAAAGCCATCTTACTTCCGTATGAATAAGAAGCTGCTCATGTTCACTGCCAATCTCTTTACACAACAAAGGAAACAATCTGGATTGCAGATGTCGAGTTTTAATGTAGTTGATGATTTGTACTACTTCGTTAAGTATCTTTTGCAAAGGTTCAGGCTATCTTTGGGCTACTAAGCCTTCACGATGGATACAACAGTAAGTCCATTTCACCTCAGGGGCTACTGCTTTAATATGAGGTAGAAGTCCTGTTTTTTTGCCAGCCATTGACTTTGCTCTATCCGTCGACAAGCCTACACATTTCTCCAGGTGTCATCATGTTCATTGAGATAATTATTTAATGCAGTAAAAATATTGCCTGCTGTTGTATGCAGTAGTTCGCATGAAAAAAGAAAATCTTCGAACACTTGGCCCTCCCTTAAGAATCATGCGAAAACCAACATTATGGCTTTTTTTAATATGTCTGTGCTTTCATCCAATTGTAGAGTGTACATGTCACTCATGCAAAGTCTAGCCAGCAATGTTTCTTCCACGTTAACTGCCATATCAGTAATTTGTCTTTGAACAGTATTATTTGAGAGTGGGACAGTTCCTGTTATCTTAGCAGCGGCATCACCTAACATTCTCTTGCAATGTACTACTGCTGATGGCAGTATAAGTTCCTCAGCAATTGTGTGGTTTTTCCCACATTTAGCAACAAGCTGAGCCACCTCGTAAGACGCAAGGGTTGCATTTTCATTTATATTTGCACCACAGTGTTTGGTAATTGTTTTGTGAGATATTTTCAACTCTCTTAATTTATTTATGAAAAAATCTAATGACTTACTTTTGTACTCTGCGTGCTTTGTTTCAAGATGGCACCAGAGATTTGCTGGTTTCATACATTCATTCGAAAGGCTTTCATAGCAAATTACACATTGAGGTTTAGTCTGCTGCTCAGGTCAAGTGAAAGTAAAACCGAATTCCCAGTAATCAGAGTTATATTTTCTAATTTTTCCAGTAAGCTTAACACTGTTGTTGGAAGGGTTAGGTTCAAGGGATGTCGACAATTTAGGTTCAATGGACACTGACAACTTCGATTCTAGAGTCACTCACTTACTTGCAGGAACATCAGATGCATTATCTTCCCCTTCATCTGTAGGCTTTCCTCGTTTTAATGAACCACTTTTTAACCAACGGTCTGTTTTTAACTACGCGAACCGTAGCTTCCACGAAAAACAATGCTTTACAAACACTACTGTTTTAATACAGAATATTGAATATGTAAACAACGTGGTCTGTGAAAGCTCTGGCAATAAATTAACAATGACCGATTGTCATCTGAAATGCGAGTTTCTGTGTAAAGTGACTGTCAGTTGTCAGCTGCAAAGAGGATGCGCACACTGTCTAACAGCATACAACAGAACTATTTGCCTCTAGTTAATTATAGTTGTGCACTAAGTGTGCTAGTGTCAGTTGGCTCTAGGAAGATGCTAGGCGCAGAAGTTAGCATTCGCTAAAGCTCTGCTCATGCAGGAAGCGGCCAAAACAGAAAATCTGTTATCATATGAAATATATTTTTTATTTTAATTGCATCTTGAGGACCCCTCTGGCATAGCTCGCGGACCCCAGGGGATCTGCAGACCCCCTGTTAGGAACCACTGGTGTAGAGCATAATACTTTGTTGAATAAGGTACTCTATTATGGTTTTGATGGCAACAGTATAAATATGTTTAAATCTTTCCTAGAGAACTGCCAACAAGTTGTGTGCACTGGTAGAGAGAAGTAAAATTTGGTTTTTATTAGATCTGGAATGCTACAAGTGTCAGTGCTCGGATCTTTATTGTTTCTGTTAATGATTAATGATACCCTCCCAGGGGCCACCACCTTATTGTAGGCACCTATAGCACTGCGTGGGAGGCTTTGTGTGCTGTGATGAGGTTGAGAGCTGTACCAGTGGTAGTGTAGCTACTGGCAGGGTCACCCAAGCCAGAGTGGCCTCGACTGAGGAGCTAGACGAAGTGTGCCCCACACCATAGGGTAAGGGGGACTCTATAGGTTGTCAACCCCTCTAGGGGAGCTAACCCCGAAATGAAAGCCTGGTCCTCCAGGTTGGGAGTTGAGCACAGGCTTTGTGTGCCTTGTAAAAAATCTATTATTGCGAATAATTCAACAAGGAATGCCACACTGCCCCTACGTAGACAAACTGCTAGGAAACGGGAATATGGATTTATGAACGCTTATATTTGGATCATGGAACGTGCGCACGCTGTTGCAAACAGGAGTGATGAATAGTGTTGCAGAAGAGGTGCTAAGGTATGGAATGGGAGATTTTGCACCGCACGAAATCAGGTGGAAGGGATGAGGAGAGATTTATAAGCAGACATTCTTGATGTACTTTTCAGGAAAAGATGAAAGACTAGGGGAGTATGGAGTTGGGTTTATAGTCTCCAAGGATGTGCGTAAATCAGTTATCACCTTTACCCCATATAATGAAAGATATGTACTCTGCGTATGAAAGGCAGATTTCACAGTGTGACCTTTGTTGATGTATATGCACCAACAGAAGAATCAGATGAAGATACTGTAGACATCTTCTATGATAAACTACAGGAGGTGCGCGACAGAATACCCAGATACGATCCCAAAATAGTTTGGCGACTATAATGGAAAACTGGTATGGGAATGGGATGTGTATAGAGGTATACTGAACAAACTTTTCCACAGATGTCTGCACATAAGTATATATATTTACTGTAGTCGGACACATGTACATGACACGAGACACAAATACAGACTGAATGAATTAATATCGCGGCTCGGAAGAGCGATCTAAGGTCAAAGATTAAGTTGTTCATTGTCGATATGACCTATGAACGCCACACTGGGAAAGGAAGAGGCACTCGGAAGTCTGTTTGGTAAGGAAAGTCTGCATGATGAAAGTAATAATAATGGTACGAGGGTTGCCCAGTTTGCTTCTGCAAACAAGTTGAAGGCAGTAAGTACCTATTTTCCAAGGAAAAATATCTACAAAGGGACATGGAAAATACCAGAAACAAAGGAAGCAAACCAAATAGACCATATATTTATATCAAAGATGTGAGCGTCTAATATGCAAAATGAGCGCACTGTCCAAGGAGCTAATTCTGACCGTTACTTACTTAGATTTCCGGAAGGCTTTTGATACCGTTCCTCCCAAGTGACTATTAATCAAATTGCTTGCATATGGAGTATCGTCTCAGTTGTGTGACTGGATTCGTGATTTCCTCTCAGAAAGGTCACAGTTCATAGTGATAGATGGTAAATCATTGAGTAGAACAGAAGTGATATCTGGCGTTTCGCAAGGTAGTGTCTTAGGCCCTCTGCTGTTCCTGACTTACATAAACGTTCTAGGTGGTAATCTGAGCAGCCCCTTAGATTGTTTGCAGATGACGCTGTAATTTACTGTCTAGTAAAACCATCAGAAGATCGATTCCAATTAGAAAATGATTCAAAATTCCTGTACAGTGCGAAAAGTGGCAATTGGCACTAAACAAAGAAAAGTGCGAGGTCATCCACATGGGTACTAAAAGAAATCCAATAAATTTTGGGTGTATGACAAATCACGAAAATCTAAGGGCTAAATACCTAGGAATTACAATTACGAGCAACATAGATTGAAAATACCACATAGATAATATTGTGGGGAAGGCAAAACAAAGACTGCGCTTTGTTGGCATAACATTTAGAAGATGCAACAAACCCACTAAAATGACAGCCTACATTACACTTGTCCGTACTCTGCTGGAATATTGCTGCATGGTATGGGATGTTTACCAGGTAGGATTGATGGAAGGCATCGAAAAAGTGCAAAGAAGGGCAGCTCGTTTCGTGTTATCGCACAATAGGGGTGAGAGTGTCACTGACATGATACGCAAGTTGGGGTGGCAGTCACTGAAACAAAGGCGGTTTTCTTTGCGGCAAGATCTATTTACAAAATTTCAATCACCAACTTTCTCTTCCGAACACAATACCCACCTGAGTAGGGAGAAATGATCATCATAATAAAATAAGAGAAATTAGAGCTCAAACGGAAAGATTTAGGTGTTCATTTTTCCCACACGCCATTCGAGAGTGGAATGGCACAGAAATAGTATGAAAATGGTTCGATGAACCCTCTGCCAGGCACTTAAGCATAAATGGCAGAGTTACCAAGTAGATTTAGAGCCAAAGTGAGACAGAAACTTGGCATGGCTGCCATAGGAAGTAGTACCAGAGTAAAGAAATGGAATATAGAACAACTGAAAGATAGGTCTACTGTTGAGGAGTACCCAGACAGATTGAGACAGAAGTTACAAACAAAAGATGGTGGAGATGATATAGACAAAGAATAGAGCTCTATTAAAGATGTCATTAGGACAACAGCGGATGAAATACTGGGAGAAGCGAGGAGACTTAGGTATGAAGACTCGTATGATGAATGTAGACAGGCAGTGGAACAGAAAAAGGAAGTAAGGCTGAAATGCTTTCAGCAGAATACTAGATCAAATCAGGCATTATATAATGAAAAGAGAATAGAGGCAACAAGGGTATGCAGGAGGAGAAAAAGGGAAGCCATGAAGAAATAAGAGATTGAAGAGCAGTACAAAAGGAATGAAAGCAGAAAATACTACAAAAAAGAAACTCGAGAACATAGACCAAAAATAACAGCTTGTAAGGACAAAGAGGGAAATTTGCTGACAGATAAACATGATGTTTTGGATAGATGGAGAGAATAATACAAGGGTAATTTTGGAGGGCAATCCTACCAGGAATGGACAGCCACTCTATTATACCGTAGATCCAGAAATAGAGGAACCAACATTAGAGGAAGTACGGAAGGTAGTGCATTCTTTAAAAAATTATAAAGCACCAGGAACCAATGAAATAATTTTAGAACTGCTAAAAATGGGGGAACTGATCTTCATAAGTGAATCCACAAACTTATTAAGTTGAAATGGAATCAGAAAAGAATGCCAGAAGAATGGACCTTAGCTGTAATCCAACCAATACACAAGAAGGGAGACAAGACCTGCTGTTCAAATTACGGTGGAATTACCTTGCTGAATGTAACCTATCAGATCTTCTCTAGTATTATCTACAACAGGTTAGCACCATATTCAAAAGATATTTTGGGGGAGTAACAGTATGGATTTCAGCCTAATAGATCAACAACAGACCAGATATTTGTGTTTAGATAAATACATGAAAATACATATGAGTATAACATTGAGCTTCATAACCTCTGTGTAGACTTCAAGCATGCCTTTGATAGTCTAGATGGAGCACAAATGTTAAATGAGTTGCTGCTACTTGGTATACCATCGAAGTATGTCTCACTTATTCAAGCAATATTGGCTGGTTCCAAGGCTGCAGTGCGAGTGGATGGAGATCTGACCAATTGGTTTAGCATTAGTAAAGGTGTCAGACAAGGGGACGCACTCTCTACAATGCTTTGCAATCTGACTCTTGAAGCAGCCACGCGGAAGCTTCAGATATCTGGTTACATAGGCACAATGTCGACTCAGATATGTGCTTATGCCAATGATCTAACAATTATTAGTATAAGAAAGGTATCACTAGAGAGGACAATATGTGAGATGAAAGAAGCGACAGGACCAAGAGGTCTTTCTGTAAATGAAACAAAGACTAAGTACATGAATTTCACCAGGAAGGAAAATAATAACTTGGATAGATTATTAGCAGACGGTTTCAATTTTGAACATATGCAGAACTTTGACTATTTGGGCTCTAATATTAACAGCATAAATTCCATGTTAACTGAAATAACACTGCACATCCTAAGTTGTAATGGATGTTCCCATGTTTAAGAAGTTGCTGTTCTCTAGATTATTAAACAGGCAGCTGAAACTGCAACTATATAAGATCATGATCAGGCCAGCTGTAACCTATGGATGCGAAACATGGACGCTAACCAATGTTGATGAACAACAGCTCAGAATATTTTATCTACCTTTATTCACAAACTCTCACACAATACTGTATGCTGATGACACAACTTTTCGAAATAAAAGCACAGATCTAGCCATACTGAAAACATTGACTAAAAATACCCTTACTTAATCTTCATTACGGTTCAGAGCAAATGGTTTTTTGCTAAAAGTAAAACCCAGGAACTTCTCATTAGCTCGGAGATCCGTAAGCACCATGAACTAGAAACTGTTGAAATTTTAGGTGTTACAACTGATAACAAATTGAAATATATCAGGTAGACTTTCAAGAGTTATTTATTTAATTAGGAATTTAAAAAGATATGTTCCATATAACTATGTAAGATCAGCATATTTTGCTTTCTTCCAAGCATTTTATCATGTGGAGTTTTATTGTGGGGCAGGAATTGTCACATAAATGATATTTTGCTTTTGCAGAAGAAAGTATTGAGAATAATTACTGATTCCAGTAAATCAGAACACTGTAAACCTACGTTTGTTAAATTGCAATGTGTAACAGTAGTAAAACTATTCATTTATAATGTTCTGTTGTACATTAGAAACGATGTTTCAAAATTTGTGTTGAGAAGTGATAGTCATACCCATAATACTAGAAACAGAACACGTGTAGACATGCCATGTCATAGACTATGTAAATCAGAGAACTCCTACCTAGTCCTTGGACTAAGTACATTTAACAGACTAAGCAAAGATTTTAAAGATTTAACTGTAAATGTTTTTAAAGTGAAATTGTATAAGCTACTAGTAATTGATCCTTTTTACACTGTTGTTGAATTTTTTAAGAGGAAAGTACTGCTTCGTAACATGTGGTGTCTACTTTTGTCCGTTTCACACAAACTAAAATACACAGGGAAATGTATTTTCTTCACTTTGTCTATTGCTTTAACAAGCTGAATGACAATAAAATATTATTATTATTACTCCATTTTTCTGAGCTAAATGTAACATATTTATTTATTTTTACTGTCTTATATCCATAAATGTAAATGCATTGTGTTTTGATTTGTCAATTATTTCTATCAACAACTTGCAATGGTCTGAAATTAATATTTAATACATGAACTTCTTGTATAGACTGATGACATGATTTACCAGTGTTGCTAATGGTGGAACAGCAGCATGCCCCCCCCCCCCCCCCCCCCCCACTGTCAATGTAGGTTGTGAAGATCTGATTAGATCATATAAGTCTCTTGATTGAGAACTGCCTTCTAGTGTTTTTATACTATCATCTACTACTATTATTTAAGGGAATTCTCTGGTATCCTTTCTAGTAGTACATACAGTTATTTGAGAAAATGTCTTACCTGACAACTTGGAGATCAGTACTGCCCTAGTATTAAACTCTTCTTCCTTTCTCTGTATAGCCACTGCTTCAAGACAATTTCTGTATGTTTCTGTCTGTCCACAAAGTGGTATCCTGTACCTTTCTGTTTAAATATATAGCAACTCTGCCTCCCTTATGTCCCTGTCCACTGAAACATGGCAAGTCTCTTGTATCCAAAAATGTGGAATAATTACATTGTTTTGTGTATTATAAAAGCTATGTCTTGGTTTGTCTCAATCTTTGACATCAATGCCATCTGGTGCAAGTTAAAAACAATACAATCAAGTCCGCTGTCTTCAGTCTGACATGAAGCTCCCAGATAATATCTTCTGTTCCAAATGTTGCCTACCAGCAATTGCGTACGAGACGGTGTGTTTTTCTTGTATTGCTAACTCATATGAACCTGCCTAAGCATATTGTAGGTACTTGTACCCAGTATGTATTTTCATTCCTGATGTTACTTTTGCCTCATAATTATTATGTATTAGCTTTTATAATTTGTCTTTCTTGTAAATTTGCCACAATTATCTGATGACGACACAAAACCCATAAAGTTTTTAGCAATTAAAGCATTTCCATGGAATTACTACATGGAAAGTCTGAATAGTCACATACCTTACAAATAGAAGAACGTTGTACATCTTGATTACATTTTCTTCCAGTCCATTTTCACACAATCTCTGGTGTCTCAGAATCAATTATTACCTCTATTGCTCTCAATATCCTAGCAGCATAGTGTCCATTTTGAAGTAAAATTCTTACTTTTGAAACATATCATGTTGAGAAATATGTGTAGCTAAAAAAAGGAAGAAACTGACCAGCATAGCAAATGCAAATTCCACTTGCACTCTCAAAAATGTTCTAAAACTGCAAAAACAGGAATGAGGTGTTCTCATCAGTGAAGTGTGAACAAAAAACAGGTGAAACATCTTTACTGTAAGTACAGGTACTGCAGCTCAGACACATTTATTGTCTGTTTAAAAAAAGCCACTGACAACTTGTAAAGAATATCCAGTGAAAGAAAGCGCACAATTAATATCCATGAAAATAGGATTACCTTTATGCAGTAATGATGAAATTCTTCTCTACATTACTGTAAAGTCTCTTAAAGGCCAACTTGTAACAACTGCTGTACTGAAAGAACCAGTTACAGCATCTTCTGTACCAATAAAAATTGGGCGAATGACTGCAAAATAGTTTAAAGCTTTCCTCTTTGCTATCTACATAAAAACTCCTATTCTGAAAGATGAATCTCAAAAGGTACTGAAGACAAGTAAATGTATATAAATCTAAAAATATAATTGCTAAATGTAAAGCACATGAGACTACAAACTCTAAAAATTTACCACGAATTTCCTTGGTCAATTACTGTAGGAATGCACATACAAAATTTTTCAGGAAGTTTCTACATTCAGAGCCTTTAAATAAATATAAGGGAGCATCAGATACTTAGCTTAAGTGCACTGAATTTTATTCTGTCGAACTCTTGGTAATGAACCAAATTGAAATGTGATTCAGAAGTGAAAAATATCTTTTTAATTTTTATGCAAGCAATTTTATTTTGCAATGTATTGTTACAACAGACTTCAGTACATCATGTGATAAGGGGCTTCAAATTCATGTCACACTGGCTCTGCAGACGTCAATTTTCTCCACTAGTTACACAGCAATTCATTTTAATGTAATCAAGGTTTTAATTGCACATGCAAATAAAAGGATAAAAGTATCAATTGAAAGACAACACTGCAAAAGTTTTTATTTTCTTTATTAATATCACTTGGGTTTCCACATCACCAACAGGGGTACCAAGTACAATGCGTTACTCTTTGTTTTACATGGCGAGTTTCCCCAGTAGGCCTACAAACCATGGAATGTACAGAGGCACACACACAACTAATACTTAGTACCGACAGTAATTATGGTCAGAATGTACGTGAACATTTAATATTTCACTTTCAGGCTGCCTCAGTGCCGAAACAATATTTGCTTTTTCAGCAAGAGTTGGTTTCTTCAAACTGCCCTTTGGCTGTTTGTTACATTTACCAGGTCTTCATTGCACTTTTACCTTCTCGTTGCTGGGGCGTCGTGGAGCTTCCCAGCAGTCTGATTGAAAAAGTGACAGCGAATGAGCTGCATCCTTCTGCAGTGACTTCAGGATTTCTGTGGACACTTCACCTGAACCGACATCGACATGGTTAATCAAAATTTGGTATGTGGACACTAGTTCTCGGGCCAGAGATGTGTTCTCATGATCATCAGTATTTGTTTGCAGTGAACACAAAATGGCAGAAGCCTCTTCTGTCACCGTTGCTTCACTTGGTGTAAATGTGGCACTTTGTAATGCATACGTCATTGACACTGCATGAATGTGCTTGCATATGTTCAAATGAATTAAACTGTCCGCACAAGAACAACTGAAAGCATGTATACATATATTACATTTGGAGCACTTCAACTTGCACTCCAATTTACATTCAATGTTATTTAAAATCACAGTATGTGTTACACCACAATGTGTTTGGGATTTCACATGAAACTTTGTACCATCAGTATTGACTGTAATGTCATTCTCCTTAATACTACATGAAGCTTTATGAAGAGCCTCAATAAGATTTATTCTATATGAATGGCCACCCTTATACAATTTAACCATTCAAGCACACAGTTTGTTACGCACCAATTTCATCAACACAACAAGTAGTCTGTCAAGTCTATTGTTTGTTTTTCCCTCTAGATAACAATATTTTAAAACTCTATGCATTGCTTCAAGGTGCATATTTGTATTTATACCCGGATTGCAACGGTGACAGTATGCCCACTGCTGAGGCCGGAATAAGTAATTTGATGAGAAATGTACACCAAAGTCTCTTGTACCTTCATCTGCTTGAAGTTGCCCGACGAACGATTCCAGCAGCTCATTAAAATTGTCTATATCCGCTTCTTCAAGCAATGTACGAAGAGCTTTGTGCACAAGTGCTTTCTTTTCTTCATTGCCATGGACTTACTTCAAATTATTCCGCCAGCTGCGGTCTATGTGCCAAGCACACAGTAGATTATTTTCTGCAGGTTCCATGACTCGTGACCATGCACTACGGAAAGTATTAGTGTCGTCGGACATGAATACAGACGTTTTTATGATGCCAGCTCTCTCTTTCACAGCACTAAAGAAATGAGTCATTATGTAAGTAGTCTCCCGATTTGAAACACAGAATGCTACAGGCATACATGAACCAAAATCGTCTACCACTAACAATGTGGTCACCAACAGTTTCTAAGCATTTGTACAATGTGTGGAGTCTACACATACAATATTTTGTCCTAACTGCTTCTGGTAGTCAGTCATTAACACTATCACCGAGTCAGTCCTGTCAAAATCTTCCCTGGCCTCGCCTTCTTTCTTATAGAGGAGAACACAGTCTTTCATTTTCTCCAGCCACATACTAACACTGACTTCATCAATGTTATGCTGCTGATCATCACCAATGGCGAAGTCTCTCTTAATGTTATGAAGGTCATACCGAGTCAGGAGATGCAGCCTCTCCACTCCGCTGGAATGAACTGAGTCCCGCACATCATCCAGAATTCTCTGGAAAGTGACCCCCTCAGCAATTTTACCTGCAACATTTTGAAATTACTCCAACTACAAAGAGGCCAATTCCGAGAATGTACATGAAAACAGTATTCAGAAAGGACACTGTAGTTAACCACCCCCAATAAAATAAATTCATGCAGTATAACAGTTGCTAAGTACTTATAAACTAGATAGCTTAACAAATGGCTTAACAGTATATTCAGTGTACCCTTCCAACAGTATTGAAGATACTATTAACACACTGGGGATGGGAGAATAAACAGACCTGATTAAAGCACCTGTCGCAATGTGATATTTCTCAGTTTCAGCTACCAAGGCTATTTTCAAATGGTTACGAGGTCTACAAGTACATGTCAGAGAATTGTAACTGATGCTTTTGTCTAGTCTCAAATCCATTATTGTAGTTGCAAGTGCCCTGATCCACCATGTTTAACATGCTGGACAAGAAACAATAAATGTACTGCCTTTAGTCTATTAGATGCATTAATGATCTATTCTTAAATCGATTACTATGGCACAAGCAATAACACAGCGCAACACATAAGTATTTCAGAACTTATTTCCACACTTGTATTACTGTAATGCATTACACCTGCTCTCACACACACCTAAGTACATGGCATTACGGTCACCAAAAATTGTGGTCAATATGGATCACAACAATTGGTCTTTTACAACTGCTTTCATGCTAACATCACAAATTACTCAGCAGTAAAAAACAATGCTCCTTCACTGCAAAAATAATAAAAGTCAACTACATATAACTAAAAGCAAGCCTGAAAATGGATTCTGAAACTTTCACACCATATTTACTTGGGGATCACTGAAAGGCCAGCAAAATTCTACAATTAAGTTAATACTCACCAGCGATGGCTTCTCTATCAGAACCACTGAGATGCAGAAAAGCAATGTTCTGGTCGTGGCCGAAATGTGTTCTGTAGTAAATGACACTACAGATTCCACTTTCTTCTTCGTGAAGCTCTATGGCAGCAACGCAATGGTTTCCTATCTTGCAAGTGCCCTGTGACTTACACAACCTTTCGCCACCTGATTTCGAAGAAAATGTGCCACTTCTGTGGCATACAAAGGTGGCTTTTGCAGTGCCATCCTTTAAACGATTAGTGCCATAACTAGAGACAAAACTACTTTTTGTTTTTCTCTCCTCCTCAGACTTCCACTTCATAAAGTCTAAAACAAAAGCATCGATGAAAGACAATTGCATTCAGATTCAACAAGTGCAAAGTACACAGCAGGAGTAAAAAAAACCTGCACTGTTAGATACCCTCACGAGTTACCGGTGTGATTTTAATCATTTAAATTTACAACAATTTAACTTACACTTAATGTAGCAGACAGTAAGTTTACAGTTAATGTGAAATGCGTCTTTTCAGGCTTTCAAATAGACACATGTTCTATTGACCAACAAAAACAAGATCTAATGGCCACAGGTCAGACAAGTATGTAATAATAATCGACGATATTAATTTAAGTAGGCAGTGTACACTTTACTTACCGTCCTTCGTTTGAAATTCACTAATTTCTTTTACCATCTCAACCATGTGCTCCTGCTCCACGTGTAGGCGCAACTTAGCCAAAAAAATTGCATTTAAAGCTGCAGTCACCTTTTGAGCACTTTATCATACCTTCTTCACCTGGCTGAATTTTATGCACATTTCTCAAATGAACATTCCAATGCTTCCTTGCTGAATATTCTCTATCACATACATAACAAGCAACAGAACCAGCCATTCCAACGAAATAACTCACTCTCACACGTAGCAAGGATATTCGCTCACATCAACTGTGTAGCAAAGATGTTGCATTCGCTCAGATGTGACCTATGCTTCTGATTGGCTACTGTATATGACGTCATGAGTTTAACTGCCAGCCAATCAGCATCGCGACCAGCGGGTCGTGAGACGCAAGTCTTCGTTTGTTCGTTCCGAGCTTCCTTTGTTCACACGCATCCTCCACTTGACTCCCATCTGGCGGCCGTAATCATTCAGCACGACTCGGCATCATTCGGAGGTTGCCTTCGAAGCATAGCGTACTAAGAATCGATGAATCGTTAGAACTTAGAATCGTCACGACTCGGAAACACGCAATCGTTCTTACGATTCTTTTGAACGACGATTCGTCCGTATCACGATTCGATTCTCACGATTCTTTTGAACGACGATTCGTCCGTATCAAGATTCGATTCTTACGATTCTTTATTTAGAGTCGTTCAAATGAACGACTCATTCACGAATCGCCACAACTCTAGCACACAGCACAGTTAGTGATTTTCATATAGAGCGCTACGTGGCGTTACCAATAAAACAACCTAAACAGACTACTTACAAGGTGTAAGATGGGGGTACAGTCTTTCGTCTCTACTATTCAGTCTATACACTGAAAATCAACGACGGAAATAAAAGAAAGGTTCAAGACTTTGATTAAAATTCAAGGTGAAAGGATACCAATGATAAGATCTGATGATATAGCTATCCTCAGTGAAAGTGAAAAAGAATTACAGGATCTGCTGAATGGGGAGAACAGTCTAATGAGTACGGAATATGAATTAAGAATAAATCGAAGAAAGACGAATGGGAAGTGACAGAAATGACTACAGTGATAAAATTAACGTAAGGATTGGCGATCATGAAGTGGATGAAGTTAAGGAATTCTGCTACCACCCCTGTACAGCAAAATAACTCAGGACGGACGGAGCAAGAAGAATATATGTACAAAGCAGATTAGGAGTGGAAACAAGGGCATTCCTGACTCAGAGAAATGTACTAGTGTCAAACACAGGCATTAATTTGAGGAAAAAATTTCTGAGAATGTACGACTGGAGCACAGCATTGTATGGTGTCGAAACGTGGATTGTGAGAAGATCGGAAAAGAAGAGAATCGAAGTATTTGGGATATGGTGCTGCAGAAGGATGTTGAAAATTTGGTGGACTGCTAAGGAAAGGAATGAAGAGTTTCTCCGCAGGATCACCGAGGAAAGGAATATATGGAAAAAACGGGTAAGAAGAAGGGACAGAATGGTGAGACATCTGTTAAGACATCTACTAGAGGGAGCTGTAGAGCGTAAAAACTGCACATGAAGACAGAGGTTGAGATACATCCGGCAAATAATTGAGGACGTAAGTTGCAGGTTCTACTCTGAGATGAAGACTTTGGCACGGGAGATGAATTCGTGGCGGGCCACAACAAATCAGTCAGAGTATTGTTGACTCGAAAAAGAAATCGTGGATTTATCTTCTAGGGATTTCTTCCCTCGCGTAGTCTTAGCGCATTCACTTTCTGATGACACGATCTTTTACTGATAGAACTGTAACAAGAGATTTAGATAAGAAGCCACCGCTCCCTCCGCACCAAAAATAAGGAACCTTATTAATAAGATGTATTTATTTTGTTAAAACTGCTAAATCCAAGAAGAGAATACATCTCTGACAAATATCCTCTGTCATGGAATACAGGTCGTTATTAGTGTTTTCCCCTACGTGCTTTCCACCACTCGCCAGTCAGTCACTGAAGTCGCATAGTCACATTGGATTGCGCATTATATGGAAACCTTCGGGCCTAATTCCAGTAAATTCTCTTAGTGACTTCGACCAACATTGCATGCTGGGGATCTTGCAAACAGAGAGGCATTGGCCGCTCATGATGTAGCCTTATAAAGTCTGTGCTGTATGGCAAAAAATGTATTCTGTAATGTAAGAAAGACAAAAATTCCGAATCAGATGGTAATCAAGCGCTAGATACCATCAATGGGTATAGGTAAAGTAAACAGAAACGACAACGGGCCTCTACCACTAACATGGGGCTGCAGGGGAACAGTGGTATACATGTCCGAGTACTAGCGTACTTCGTTGTGGGTTGTTCGCGCCGCCTTGTATCACGAAATTCTTATAATCAACGGACCAAGTCGACAGTGACACAGCAAACCGAACACGTTTTGTCATTCGCCCTGGTTTCTTTCCCATACGCAGAACGTGCCCAGCTACGCCTAGTCGACAATATTCGTAAATCTCCAGTTCATTCGTCTCAGATACTTTTCACAGGCTGTACTGTTTCAGTCGCTGCTGTTCATGCCCTACAGCAAATTGCTGGCTTTCCTCACGCTGCGGGAAGCAGCCGGGTTACAGCGACTGGTGCCCCGCGCCACTATGTCGACGTCCCTTGGTGGCCGCATTTTGTCATTGTGTAGTGAAATCATCGTGTAGCAGAAAAGTAACAAACGGTGTTATTTTTTAGATAAAAAGCAAGAAATAAAGCATCGTGTGATCTCTGTGGACAATGGTAATCAAAGGCGAGTCTTCAAAAAAAAAAAAAGTTATATTTAACAACATCGAGTAAGTAGTAAGGAATAAATTGTAGCAAGTATCTGTCGCGACAATGCGAAATACGTAAGGCATAAAGCTCAGCCGTTGCTTTTACAGTCCTAGTTGTGAGATACTGGCGTGCGTAGCCATTAAAAGAGTTATTTCGATGACTCAATTCATATCTGAACAGGGATGAGAGAATCAGATTCCAAACTGAAATCGCGCGTCCGCATCGTGAACATAAACGCGACTTCGAATGTCAGTATCAAAAGCCTTAGTGATACCTCGTTTCACTGATTGTTGTGCTTTACAGACGTGCTGTGGACGTTTGTATGATGCTGGATGATAAGCTATTAAGACATTCATGATCATTTTTATCACTATTCTTGCAATGTGACCTTTATCATCCAATTAATTACAAAGCAGTCATTTAATTCATTGTGAGCGATAGATGGATGGGTACTACTAAGTAATACTAGGGAGCACGGAAGAATCGTCAAATATTAGTGGTGGTAGTAGTAGTATTAACAGTAGTAGTTTGTGGTAACTACTTTAGTTGTATCTACAGGTGCCGTGTGGTATCACGGTGTCAGAGCAGAAAACGTAATTCATTTACAGAGTGAACAACTCACCTTTAAAAATTTTGTAGCCTGTTGAGGAATAGCTTAGTTCCAATTTTTCTAACACACACCAGTGATCTCGGACCACTCGTTATAGAGCAACTGTATTTTCCGTGATTCTTTTTCGTCACCTATCTCTGTATCACATTGAACAAAAATACAAGGTGACTTCGAAAAGTTAGTTAAACGTTATTATTGAAACCAGATAACTTTTAATGAATTTCTTTCTTTCATTCTTTGGGCCTTGTCCCGCGACACGCAGGGTCGTCCATGTTATTACAGATTCGGCATAGTTAATTGCCAGATGCCCTTCCTACCGCCACCCCGAACCCCCCGGATCATAAATAGTGTACCCCAGCTCTGTGCATCTAGTGTAAGCCATGAAAAAGTGCGAATGCCTGCAAATGTCTGTGAGTCGTGCAACTGAGGAGGAACGCGGGGACCAGCCCGGTATTCACCTAGCAGGATGTGGGAAACCGCCTAAAAACCACATCCCAGTTGGCCGGCATACCGGCCCTCGTCTGTAGTCCGCCAGGCGAATTCGAACCGGGGCCGGCGCGCCTACCCGAGTCCAGGAAGCAGCGCATTAGCACTCTCAGCTACGCTGGCAGGTAGAGAACTTTTAATGAATGTTGCACTACACTTCAGAGTGACACTCATGTATGACACTATTTTTCAACATAAACATAGTCTCCATAAAAAAAGGTGGGAACCTTCTACCTATCCTTACATTACTCGACGACAGAAATTCGATCCTTGGTCACCGTAAAAGGGATTACCTTCTTTTGGCCTGTGGTACGGCTCTGTACGCCGACAGTGAGTCGCTACGTGAGTAGAAGGTGTCTTAATTTTGTTCTTACTGTTGATTAAGTGAGCCATTTTGTACCATATTTTCTCAATAGTCAATCGTGCGGGCTTTTGTCACGAAATACAGGGAGAAAGTCTATTTAAGATTGCACACAGGGCAAGGTTTCACTTGCCATTTCTCGTTTCGTGGGCGGATAAAATTGTTCGCTACACGGGAAAGGGCTGTCCACAATTCTGACTTCTTACAACAAAACATTTAACCCCTACAGAGACTAAATGATTTGCCAAAAGGCAAAGAAATACAAAAAAATGCTAACACACGGCACGATCATGCAGCAATGAAACTACGTACTTTCACTCAGCATGAATTTTCTTTGTTAGATTAGTGATATCATACCAATACTCTGAGAAGAACAGAGGAGGTGAAATAATTAATTATCTGTATTCATAAATCTGACTGTTAAAAAAAGGTAAATATCAGATAGAGCGTATGCAAGATATAGATATTTTTGTACTGCCATTGTTCGAAATGTATACACAAAAGGGGGAGGGTAGTTTTAGTTAATTTTAAATAAGAGTTCAGCAGGAGAAACCTTGGGATAATGATTTACTTTGATCTATGGACCACCACTTAATCTTTCCAGGAAGGAGGAGGAAATTAGCAAGAGATGGTGACCCGTCATCCCAAACTATGATAAATTCTAGAAAGCCACAATTATTCATTTGATAGACTGACTGTGTTCATTTGACTCACAGGTCTGATTCCTCACCAGCTAAGGGAAAACTGGAGTGGCTGCTGACCAAACGCCATTAGACATCTTGGATCTTGGTAAGAAACATCGCAAGACTCGCTCAACACTGAATTTGGAACAAACTAATGCACTGACCACTTTAAACGTGACCTAAATTGCAAATCATAGCCCAACTGAATATGTAACTCCATGCTGTATCAGAATGTGTGTACTCGTCAGCTGTTCAGGTCCGAGTGTCTAAGGAAAATTCACCAACCTCCCCCAGATACTGTGTCCAGAGTCAGTTCCATATCAAGGGGAGGCAGGTGACCAATCCTTGGGGCCCACTAAGACATGTGGGCCGTTAAGCCAACCAGAGGAGTTGGAAGAATGTGAGTGACCATTGTCCCCATGTTCTTCCTGATCAGGGAAATGTTCCAGGAAGTTCTACAACGAATCCTACAGTGTAAATCAAAGGACTAGATTCAAAAACGGTTCTGATGAAATAACGAAGGGAACTGCTTCTAAATTAAAGCTATGCCACTTTGTTCTCATATTATGCAGATGACTAGACTAGAACTTGGTATATGAAAAGGAATCACGCTGCTGATCCCTGTAACTAAATGGAAAGTAAGATAAAATCAAATGTCCAAAAGAAAATCCTTCTCCAAGTCAGGAAAAAATAAAATTATGAAATGGTACCGCAATATCCAACTAAAAATTTCCCCGAAGACTCTGATTTGATAAAGCAAGAGGATCGAGGAAATTTCTTAGGTCTGGCATCTCTGAGTACAAAAGTACATACAGGAGGGGGGGGTACTCTAACTTCAAGCTAACAATTTCTTCTTTCTCTTATGATGTGTTTTCAACTAGGTTACTACAGTCCATTAACAATTACATATGAAGTGATCCACAATGTTAATCGCATCACCTCAGAATATATAAAAAACAAAAACACATTGATTGCCCTGCTTGAACTTAATTCAGATTGTTGTGGTACAGAAAGACTTAATAAAACGATATGTCCAGTAGTTAAGGTTAAAGAACTTGGAAAATGAAATCATTTGATATGAAAATGTTAACTGAATGAAAGACGTCAAAATACACGCAAGGTAAAAGTACATTTCACAACTACTAACGGTAAAGAAAAATGGAAAGCATTATTACTTAAATCAAGTGATATGACCTTAAAGTGTACAAATAGAGTTCTGCTCCATGACTCGAAAAGCAAATATACGTATTACAAAATCTTAAACTACGTATAACTGCCGCAGGCAAAACAAATCCGTAAATGTTACAAAAAACTAAGTAGTGATAGAAATGATATTCGACCAAATGAGAATCACATAAAAATTATACGGTAAAATGGAATAAATCACTACCTGATAATATGAATTGGTCCAAATGTTTGTAAAGGACAGGATTTCACACACTTGCATCCAAAGAAAGAGCAGAAAAACTCAGTCAGAGGTTGAAATGGATGAGCTTATGGAAATTGAACAACCTAATTCTTTAGATCCAGTTCCATCAAAAGATCAAACGACGGTTGCACACTTGACAGAGCGTCTCAGTTAAAGTTTAGAAAAAATAAACTCCAGCGAAATGCGCAATTCTTGTTATAAATCGTGGATAAATAATTTATTATCGTGCTACGAGGAAGTTTTGCGTGAGAATAAAAAATGATTCGACTCGTCAGACGACACTGTAAGATTTTATGCAGCCTTCCGTGTTACAGTATCTTTTGTTTACGTTGCTGAAATGTACTGGAATATAATTTATTGTGCTGTTAAATTTTGTATTACACATTTTCATTCTAAATTGCATTGTTTCATTTAGTCTCTGGTTCCAAATGAACATAATTTGTGTGTATCTATATGCAAAATAGTGCCCCGACTTGAGTGAATTCGGCTTCTACGGCTGTCGCCCGACCTATCACTTAAGTCTGCGGTATTACTGTACCACATTTAATGTTTATGCCCCATACAAATGTCGCATTGGTTCTATCCCTGCATAAAGTTCGACAGTGCTCGTTTGACCTTGGATCTTGTGTACTCCTTTTCAGATTTTAAATTGTAGAAAACAACACTAATTCTCATAATCACTGCCTTGATACCTGCTACCCTCATGTACAGTTCATTCACATGTGCCGCACTGATGCCTAAGTTGTTGTGGTAGGCTGGTTGGTGTTCATTGCAGTTACCTGAAAACTCGTCGTGGCCCGCCCGCATCTCTCTGCAGACTTCGCAGGATGTCCGTCTGATACCTCACTCCAGGAAGCCAATGCTATGCTTCCACCTCACCACGTAGTGTTGTAACACGGAGCGTGTCTACAATGCACCATAACACCAAGACAACCAAATGTGACCAGGCGGTCATATACGACAGCTTCTCATACAAATTAAGGATTTGCATACAGAATGAGATTTTCACTCTGCAGCGGAGTGTGCGCTGACATGAAACTTCCTGGCAGATTAAAACTGTGTGCCCGACCAAGACTCGAACTCGGGACCCGAGTTCGAGTCTCGGTCGGGCACACAGTTTTAATCTGCCAGGAAGTTTAAAGGATTTGCACAGTCTCTACGTATCCATTTTACATACAAGGAAAAGGAAACTCTTCGGCAGTTTACACAAATAATATAAACACTCTTGAAAAAAATTATGTTTCTTATGAGAGAGAGCATTACCTGGCAGCATAAAGCGCAAATAATTAACTATCCACGTTGACGCTCTTGAACTGCAAGCTGAAAAGTAATAAATCTACGGAATGTACACCTAACTTGGATCTTTTACGTTCTCATCTCATACAGCACCTGTTATCTTAGGAGATAAAGGATATCGGAACTCGTTTTGTACTGGGAAACAGGGACACACAAATTACATCATCTAAATGTTAATCGGATCATAGTTTATGTATTAAAGAAAACAAGTAATGGAGAAGTTGCCTCGCACCATATAGTAGATATGCTGAGTTGCAGAGACACCCAGTCGCAGACAGGCACAACAAAAAGACTGTCACAAATAAGCTTTCGGCCAACAAATCCTTTGTCAAAAATAGATTACAGACACCCACACACCCACCCAGCCACCCACCCACCCACCCCCACACACACACACACACACACACGCAAACGCAACTCACACAAACTTGACTGCAGTCTTTGGCTGCTGAAGCCACACTCATGGAGGGGAGATGCTGAGTCGCAGACAAGCACAACAAAAAGACTGTCACAAATAAGCTTTCGGCCAACAAGGCCTTTGTCAAAAATATACGACAGACACACACATACACACACACTCACGCAAACTACCTCACACATACATGAGTGCAGTCTGGCAGCTGAAGCCATACACAAAACAAGTAAATTATGATTAAAGCTTTGAAGCCCACATGCGGTATGGAAAGGGTAACCTACTTTCTAAAGTACTATAGAGCACCCTCGTTTCCAATTATAGTTATGCACAGACACTCGTCGACAGAGTGACAAGCATTCATCTCGGGTTCAAAACTATCAACAATCGTAATCGTACTGTTACATGTTCAAACATGCAAGTTATAGGTTACTCTATTTCTGCTTTTAAAACTCATGCTCGTTAATTACATTGTATTGAAAACTGTAGCTACCCAACCAAACTACAAATTCTGACATCTCTTCCTTGTGGCGTTTCCCTTTCTCACTTTGATCTTGACATCCCCGTCTAATTCACTCATTCTACTGACTTGTCATAAATTATTCTGCCTCTGATACTCCTTTCTCTGTTTCTTCCCTTCCACTCATGAGTTTGGCCTTTACTCGTCCCCGGGGAAAAAGCAACAAACGCTAAACGTATTCTGCCTGGGAGGGGGGACCAGTAGCCAGCTGGTAGCGACAATACAGTCGTCTTTCCCAAAGCCGTCATTGCAGTTACATTGCCGAGCCAGGATGCATACACATATTACGTTTTCTTGTTAGGGAAAGTGAATGTTGCTTACTCGAGGCATTTTGTTGTGTACTTGAAGTCAATACTCCTACTAATCAAGTAAGTGAAACGATTAAAGTCCATAGTTTAAGACTTATTTTGACACTCTTTACAGCGACAAATATTTAAAACGTTTTCGTAAACGTTCAACAATAATTCCAGTATGGTGATGGGGTACAATGGTCCACTTAAATAGGGACACGTCGGTCTATACGGCCAACCTGCCTCGCTTTCTTTACATAAGGAAATGCTCTTATCATTTTAATAGGTACATTCGTAATCAAAGTTTAAATCATATCAAATCCAATTTTTATGTAAGGAAATTGTGTCTACGATTTATTTTAAACTGGTAACGTGTATGAGATTTTGATTTTTATTTCTATTAAATTTTTTGAGCTTCAGCTATGCCTTCCGTACGTAAGAGATAAACCCGATCCTAATGCTGTTGGCTCTAGTTTCATTGCCGAAGTTGGTCCTTCAATTGCTCGGGAACGCAATGATTGGCCTTTTCTGTCAAAATAACACGTATTAAATTGAACGTCATTTCAGGTGACCAACTGTGCTACCCGACACCAGAAGAAGTCCGACCATTTCAGAAATGGCAACTAAGAAAAAACAGAGGAAACTAACGATAACGAACTGCAGCAATACTGACAGACACTCCAGTGAAGGATGCGTTACAATGTGAACAACAAACCTCCACATACAGAAAAGAAAGCGCTTTCAAGTGAAATATGGATGCTCTGCATAAATTTCTGAAAAAGTGCCCATGGTCAGGCTAAATTAGATGATAACACACCTCAAATAAAACGCAGTAACGAAGTAAGTATTCCTCAGAAAGTTCGTCACTATGAAGAAGATGAGGATGAGAATGACCGACGTCTTAAGTGTCTTAAACCATTTTCTCACAATAATCCAGGTGGCGAAAGGATTCAGTCTACAAATTGTAAGCGGCAGCACATACGTCATGGGTCGAAAATGACACGGAAAAACTTTTTTTTAAGAATGTGTGAACTGCAAGAATCCTGTCGGGCTTCCAGACAAAGATTGATGAAAGTTCTGGACCTACTTTTCTGTCAGTTGTTATAACAGTAGTAACATAATTTACGATTGTAGTTTTTGTCATAAGAGCGTAGGAACTTGTATTAAAATAAACTCTGTGTTAAAGTCAGTATATTTTTAGTTAAATAACTATTGTCATAACAATCTAAATGATAAAATCATATTGGCCAACTGGCCCAACGTCTAGGCCAACTAACCCCTTAGGTGGGGTATCTTGGGCCAGATGGTATTACTGTACAAAATTTTTTTTTATGAATAGGCAATTAGTGAGACGTCATAATTGCTTACTTGTGAAGATGCTGAAACGATGTACTAACGTTTCCACATAAAAAAGTCAATGGAAACATTTAAAATACAAGCTGGTAAAAAATTAAAAAAAAATGGGCTAACCTGGAACCCTGGGCACCCCTATGGCTAAAGCAAGGGTGAAGATATACTTTTCACTACACTATTGATTACTTACTTGGTGGTGATTTTTTTTTTTTTTTTGAATGGGTGCGGATTCCAATTCCTGTTCTCATCTCTAACTTCATTCATTTTATTTTCGCATTCTGCCTTGGGGTCTCTCGGAATTATTGCGTGTTGTTTGTCGTCAGTTCCTCTTTGACCTTCTCCCGAGTGATTCTGAAACAATAGCTTCTTTTCGTAAATGACTCTGTTTTACCATTAACACAAAATTCTACTCAGCTCCCTCCGCTAATTTCTCTTATGCGAATATAGCTCAGTGCATTTCTCGCATCTGACATTTACCCTAATAAGCACAGTCTGGCAGTTGCTAATCTTTTCATCCTAATCACCAATGTACTCTGACATAACGGATGCAAGTACTTCTTCACATCCAGCACTTTATACAGCACTTTACAGATATTAGTCTTCAAGTTACTCACCGAATCCCCACTCTTCAATGAAGATACTCTTTCACGAAAACACTACGACGAGATTATAACTGTCAATATTAAGTCAACATTATGTTAATGTGTTTGTTATCAAATGTCTAACCTACTGTCTTTTGTTTTACACTTTGACCACTGACAAATTTCACTCCCCATCACAGATTGCCATTAACGCATGGAAAAGTGCAAACGTATAGCTAACACAAACCAGAACAAGTTTTGTGAACAACTAACCTAACTAATAAGACACAAATTATACCTAGCATGGCAAAGAAAAATAGATTCCTGGAAACAGACAAGAAGTAAAATCATAATAATGTCAAACATAAGAAAAATCAGACAAAACTCATTAAAAACAGTTATACTATTCAAAAAGATCTCACAACCATCATAAAAATAACTCCATTATTAAAACATCAAAATACTTGCACACTGTAAATGAACAACAGAGTCCACCTGTCAAAATACAAACACAGCTGTTAATCAATATAAATAAAGAAAAGGTGCAACCAGTAAATTTTTTGAAATTCTTGTTCATTCCATAAACCGGTTTTCGAACCTTTTCAGACTTATCTTCAGATGGTATACAGGAAGTTACACGACTATTTTCTTAGCGTAATGCTAGATATTGTCCTGTGACAAGAAGATAGAAATAGCTTTAACGTATAAAAAATGTTCAAATGTGTGTCTTATCGGACTTAACTGCTAAGGTCATCAGTCGCTAAGCTTACACACTACTTAACCTAAATTATCCTAAGGACAAACACACACATCCATGCCCGAGGGAGGACTCGAACTTCCGCCGGGATCAGCCGCACAGTCCATGATTGCAGCGCCTCAGACCGCCCGGTTAATCCCACGCGGCTTTAACGTATCGCTTTGAGCGGCTATTTGTACCCAAAAATGCATTCTGTACTTACTACGGCGGTATGGGCGGATTTGTAATTAGTATCCAACTAGCAGCTTCCATTATCAATGTCAGTTGATTACAGATAACTCATTTTCACGTGTTATGAATGTATGTAACGACTCTCATGAAATTTTACGAAGGAAATGAGCCTTCCATAGACCGAAGCAGTTGCGAAATGTGCATATAATGTGAGACCCATGTTTGCTGCTTCTTAGGCCTGCATTTTCCACTAATTCCAGAGAACAGATTAAGATATCTTCAGAGCGATAGCCACTAGTCAAATATGTGCAGCAGGGAACGAGTTTTAATAATATTTTCACTCAACTTAATATTAATGTCTAGGGCCCTGTGGAAAACTCGTCATCTTTTAGCAAGGATGCCGAACGAACATTTTACTACACCCCTCTCTCGACTCAAGCTATAACGACACATTTTACTAGGGAATATGAGAGATTTTTTTGAAAACGCTGCTACAAGTCTTCAACACCTATAAACATGAAAGACACGTTTCCACTACTTAGATCATTAGTCGCACGTTTCATGTCAGTCAAAGGTTACAAAGTGATCTTCCAAATTCATTTCTTTTCAAATATTGAAATCACTCTCCTTTCAGTACCTTCCTACAGCGATGTATAAGAATCAGTTCTCAGTATCTGCAACTGCCCTAAGTACTACTGAAAATGTTTATGACAAAAATTCACTTCGATTATTCCAGGGCATCACTGACTGCAAATGCTTACGTCAATAGTACCTACGAAGGAAATTTTAAACAGTTCTATATACCTCTGCATATATCATCAGTTATAGAGGCGATTGTTAAACCATCTAGTACAAATTCATAGTGTAAAGCCTTCCTGAGGCGTACCATACCACGGTACTTGGTACAGAGTAATAGTGTGTATACACGATACAAGGATGATGTAAGGTATTATATTTCTATGAGTAGCCATATTAATAATTACTTGTAACCTTATTTCAGGAAAAGCAGAAAAGCAATGGAAAAATAAGCGTGATGTATACGCTCGCACCCTAAAAGAATTGAAAAAGAAAAACAGAGTGGTAGATTTTCTCAGAAGTGTGACAGCCAGTTTTCATTTTGGCACGACTTCACCCATCCTGATGTTATGATTATAACAGTTTCAATTGTGTCACCATTCGGCGACTATTTCAGCATCGAATATGATCAAAAGGAGCTAAGCTTTTTGACACTGAAATTCGAGATCGTGTGCCCCTTCGCGAACCAGATGCATGACTTCATTTTGCAGTCTGGAAGTCAACAGCTCGTTTTCTCCTCAAACATGAGTCGTACAACCAGGCCGATATGCTCGCACACTTCTCCCACGAATCTGCAGCAACACGCCTAAAAACTGAAATGTTAGTAGAGAGGGCAGTTCTAACTTTCCTTCTACGCGATTCATTGCTCGTGGTAGAAATACGCTTTTCTTGTTCTCTCAGTTAATTTTATTTATTTATTTACACTTCTAGTTCAGAAGGGTTAATTTGAGGAGCCAATCTCCACGGTCATGAAACGAGTCAATACATGACATTACATCTGAATAGTTGAATAAAATTAAATTTCCACGAAACCTAGGCAGACGGCAAGCGACTGAGTATACACTGGAATAATCAACAACATAACGCAGGAATACGTTTAATTATCTTTCAAGGAGCTCCGCGGCAGAATAGAAGGAGTGAGCTATGAGATAAGTCTGAAATTTAAATTTTGAATCACGAGGATTAGTGCTGAAAGTTTTAATCATTATTGTAACTTTTATGCATAAGAGTCAAGTAGGCACGATCCAAAATGTTGATTGATTTCTGAGTAATATTGACTGAGAGAACGCTGCTAATTCTTGGAAAAATGCTCAAATTGCTTACAGCAGATGGCATTAAAGAAAATATGTGGAAGGAGACCAACATAAGAATTCGCGAGCCCTGAACATGGGACGACAAGAGGTTCACATACTTACACAACATACTGCAGGAACTGTCCGTTGCTGAGACAAAAATGCTATTTTAGAATTGCTTATCATGTTAGATTATATTTATACGTATAAGAAATGGGAGTGATCGCAGCACTGACTCCTGATGAACCACTCACTTAACTGTGCCCCAAGCGGATTCCACTTCACAGTCGTTCTCATTACTGTGTCAAATGATATGTCCACTGTCTGTTCTCCAAGTAAGAAATGAACCTAGTGCGAGCAACTATTGTAATTCCTCAATGGTTCACTTCTGCACAGTCAAACACCTTAGACAAATCAAACAAGACGCCCAATATCTGCAACTTTCTGCTTAATCCAGTCAGCACCTCACAGAGAAAAAAGAATATAGTATTTCCAGTTGTTACACCACTTCTCTAAAGCAAACTGCCTGATCATTATATATGATACCCATTAAATACGTACATACATTGCCCCATTGGATTCATGACCCTGAAAAAAATGTGATGAAATATATGGGTAGAAACATATTAACATTCTGATTAATTGCGAATTTCTGTTTTTGTTTTTCTATCTAGAAATACTTATGTAATTAAAATTATAACATCATTTCGTCAGTTACTTTTGCTAAAGCGGCCAAACGGAAACGAAATTTGTATATCTTTTGGTGTAAAACAAATGATATGGTATTTCATTTCTTCTCGCTATTCTGCGGCGTCTTTTCTTATCTAGCTGTTACAGAAAAAGCAGTCGTTTCTATAAATATTACAAGATTTTATTTTTAATATGTGTAGGTGGAATTTAATTATAGTACGAAACCTGATAAAATCTCATCATAGTAAAAATATAAGAACATTTTTTTAAAATTTGTAAGTGTAATTTAATCATAATAACCACAACTTTAATCATAATAACCACAGCCTTTCATAACAGCTGCATCTTCCGTTGCGGAAGCCTTAAACAAGGGACTGGTGACAGATTGTTCGTGGATAGAAAGATCGAATATGTTACGTGTTCTTCCGTTACCCGTTCAATATCACTAAGAAAAATCGAGTTGCCGATCAATCCTTTTCATTCCCCACACATATTTTTCGCGCTGGAGGAAGGCCATAGAACGGGATAGAGATTACGTGGAAAAATAGGGGGTGTAGATAAAACACCAGTCTTTCGTGTGTGTAATTCTCCTTATTTTCAATAAAGAATTGTTGAAGAAAAAATGCGATGCATTACCTTCTGGGCAGCCCTCGTATTTTTGAGCACCTTACGGTACTGTTTGTAAAGGGCTACTGCAGCTCGATTGTGATATCTGTTAGCCTTTTGACATAATTCCCACTATGTTATGCACGATATAGTTACCCCCTTAGTTAGCCACCCTCGTTGCCTGTTACTGCTAGTTCTAATGGAAATCAACTTTCAAACTTGCCCTAAAACGGTCCAAAACAAGTCATATTTGTGTTTGGAAACCGGTTTCGGTTGTAGAACATCCCTCAGAGAAATTTAATGTCGATAAATAACACATTTTTGGCTCTCAATAATCGACTGATGTCTCGTGCCCCCCTCCCCCCCCCCCCCCCTACGTTATTAGCCAACATCTTTCACGTATTCGCGCATTCTGAAACATATTGTTTCGGTGTGGTGAGGTCAAAAACAAGTTCGCTTGGTAAAAATCTTTTCGATTTGTTGTAGAGAAGGATGGCGGAGGGGACAGCTGCCACCTATTGCCCTCGCTGGGTATCGCTTTGCAGATCCGTCTTAAGATGCTACAGTATTATGACTTTTAAACATTATTTACAGGAAACAACGTGGATTCCACAAACAGCAGTCGCATAAGACTCAACTCACTCTGTTCGCCCTTGATATTCGGAGGGCCGTACACCACGGCTCCTAGTTTTTGGTCGTGTTCCTTGACTTCCAGAAGACATGTGATACAGTTCAGTAATGCTGCCTAGTGAAAGAAATATAACTTACCGAACACTGGACCAGTTTTGTGAATGGATTCAACTCTTTCTAGAAGGTAAAACTGAAAAAAAAAATCGAACGGGAAGAAATCATCAGATATGAAAGAAACTTTGGGAGTACCTCAAAGAAGGCCGTTACGGTACACAATACGTAGGTAAATGATCTGATGGATCATTGAGACTTCCTGGGACCTTTCGCAGACGAAGCCGTTATATACATGGTGGTCTATTGATCCCCCTTATTTTATTCATTACCAACTATTCAGATGTAATGTCATGTATTGACTCGTTTCATGACCGTGGAGATTGGCTCCTCAAATTAACCCTTCTGAACCAGAAGTGTAAATAAATAAATAAAATTAACTGAGAGAACAAGAAAAGCGCATTGAAGGGGAAAACCAGAAGCCGCTATGATTGGCCCGCTAGATTGCGCTGCCATAGGTCAAACGGATAAAAGGAGCCCCCATTTTTATTACATATTCGTGTAGTACGTAAAGAAATATGAATGTTTTAGTTGGATCACGTTTTTCGCTTTGTGATAGATGGCGCTGTAATAGTCACAAACATACGGCTCACAATTTTAGACGAACAGTTGGTAACAGGTAAGTTTTTTAAATTAAAATATAGAACGTAGATACGTTTCAACATTTTATTTCGGTTGTTCCAATGTGATACAAGTACCTTTGTGAACTTATCATTTCTGAGAACGCATGCTGTTACAGCGTGATTACCTGTAAATACCACATTATTGCAATAAATGCTCAAAATGATGTCCGTCAATCCCAGTGCATTTGGCAATACGTGTAACGACATTCCTCTCAACAGCGAGTAGTCCGCCTTCCGTAATGTTCTTCTCACATGTATTGACAATGCGCTGACGCATGTTGCCAGGCGTTGTCGGTGGGTCACGATAGCAAATATCCTTCAACTTTCCGCACAGAAAGAAATACGGTGACGTCAGATCCGGTGAACGTGCCGGCCATGGTATGGTGCTTCGACGACCAATACACCTGTCATGAAATATGCTATTCACTACCGCTTGAACCGCGCGCGAGCTATGTGCCGGACATCCATCAAGTTGGAAGTTCATCGCCATTCTGTAATGCAGTGAAACATCTTGTAGTAACATCGGTAGAACATTACCTAGGAAATCAGCATATATTGCACCATTTAGATTGCCATCGATAAAATGGGGGCCAATTATCGTTCCTCCCATAATGCCGCACCATACATTAACCCGCCAAGGTCGCTGATGTTCCACTTGTCGCAGCCATCGTGGATTTTCCGTTGCCCAATAGTGCATATTTTGTCGGTTTACGATACTGCTGTTGGTGAATGACGCTTCGTCGCTAAATAGAACGCGTGCAAAAAAATCTGTCATCGTCCCGTAATTTGTCTTGTGCCCAGTGGCAGAACCGTACACGACGTTCAAAGTCATCTCCATGCAATTCCTGGTGCATTCTCATCACCGACGTTTTTGAGATTCCGGATTCTCCCGCAATTTGTCTGGTACCTATGTGCGGATTAGCCGCGACAACAGCTAAAACACCTACTTGGGCATCATCATTTGCTGCATGTCGTGGTTGACGTTTCACATGTGGCTGAACGCTTCCTGTTTCTTTAAATAACGTAACTATCCGGCGAACGGTCCGGACCCTTGTCGTCCAGGATACGAGCAGCAAACATACCACACACCCGTTGGGCATTTTGATCACAGTAACCATACATTAATACGATATCGTCCTTTTCCGAAAATGGTAAACGGTCCATTTTAACACGGGCAATGTATCACGTAGCAAATACCGTCCGCACTGGCGGAATGTTACATGATACCACGTACTTATGCGTTTGTGACTATTACAGCGCCATCTATCACAAAGCGAAGAAAGTGGTCCAACTAAAACATTCATATTTATTTATGTACTACATGAATATGTAATGAAATTGGGGTTTCCTATTTAAAAAAACGCAGTTGATATTCGTTTGAGCTATGGCAGCGCCATCTATGGGCCAGCCACAGCGCCGTCTGGTTTCCTCCTTGAAGCTAGACGAGTTTCCTTCTTTGTACCTTTTTCGTTTGACGCTTATTTCGTGAGATATTTGGCCCGGTCACTATCAATGGACCACCCTGTATATGAAGAATGGAACGCCAGAAAACACTAGCGAAAGAAGAGGAAATTATTAGAGAATCGACGTTTGGTGTAGTGAGTGGCACTTGACAGTCAACATAAATAAATTTACATAATTATTGCACAAAAATTGGGAGAAAGAGGACCTACTGTTCGATTACACTCTTAGCGATAAACGACCACATAAAACTAAATGTAGGAAAAGCTAATACATGCCAGGCTTAGATTCATCGCAAGAATCCCAAGGAATGTCATCCACAAACGAAATGGCTTACATAAGATTCGTTGACCAATTCTTGAGTGTTACTTTCACTCTGGGACTTTTACCACTTTAAATTAATATAAGAGGGAGGCGCTACATCCCGGAAATGTTTCCGAGAAACTTTGAACACACTTGCGGCCATGTGCAAGCATACTATCATGCCATTAGGGGTAGGTGCGGCTGAGAACGTTTTGACGGCTGGAGAGGACGTCGGCCAAGCAGGGTACGGCATAGCAGCCGTAAAAATCTCGCTGCGTCATCAGCAGATGGCAACACCCTTTGAGGCAGTTACTGACAGACACAGTATGAGAATTTTAGACCACAGTTCAGGTAGACTCCAGCTCTGGGTGCATGGTTGGGAAAACCAAACAGTTAGCGTGAAAATCGGATGGGTAACCGCCATGGCCGACTTACCTGGCCAGAACAGATAATCGGTAAGACTAAACCTGTTAAAAACTAAACCCAACTAGCGATAGAGAAGTGAGTATCATGGCTACAAAAACAAAATGAAGACGAGCGCTTGAGAGAAGACGTACCCTCGATACGAAGTATACTCAGATGACAACTCATGGGATACCTCCTTTTGCCAGGCGTGTGCAGCAGCTCGACGTGGTATGGACTCAATAAGTTGTTAGAAGTCTCCTGCAGAAATATTGAGGCATTCTGTCTCTATAGCCGTCCATAATTGCGAAAGTGTTGCCGGTGGAGGGTTTTGTGCATGAACTGAGCTCTATATTCCGTCCCATAACTGTTCGACAGGTTTCACGTCGGGCGCCCGAACTGGCCACAATGTTCTTCAAACCAATCGCGAACACTTGTGGGCTGGTGACATGGCGCAGTGTCATCCATAAAAATTCCTTCATTGGTATCGAAAGTTAAGTCCACGAATGGCTGCAAATGGCCTCCAACTAGCCGAACACGACCATTTCCAGTAAATGATCGATTGAGTTTGACCACAGGAGCAATCCATTCCATGTAAACACAGCATTGTGGAGCAACCACCAGCTTGCACATTGCGTTTCTACAACCTGAGACCATTGCTTCGTGGGGTCTGCATCACACTCGAACCCTACCATGAGCTCTTACCAACTGTCATCGGTATTCAACTGACCAGACCAATGTTTTCCAGTCGTCTAGGGTCCAAACAGGAGATGTGCTGCAGGCAGTGTCGTGCTGTTAGCAACGGCACTCGTGTCGGTCGTCTGCTGCCGTAGCCCATTAACGCCAAATTTGGCGGCACTGTACTAACGGATACATTTGTCGGACGTCCCACACTGATTTGTACGGTTATTTAACGCAGTGTTGCTTGTCTGTTAGCACTGACAAATCTGCGCAAACGCCTCTGCTCTCCGTCATCGGCCACTGCATTTTTCGTGGTATTTTTGGCACACTCTTGGCACTGTGGATCGCGGAATGTTGATTTCCCTATGGATTTCCGAAGTGGATTGCCCCGTGCGTCTAGCTCTAACTACCATTTCCCGTTCAAAGTCTGTTAATCCCCATCATGCGGCCATAATCACGCCGGAAATTTTTTCACGTGACGTACCTGAGTACAAATAACAGCTCTGCCAATGCACTGCCCTTTTGTACTGTGCGTTCGCTGTATTACCGCCATCTGTGTATGGGCATATCGCTATACCACGGCTTTTCACCTCAGTGTATAGTTTTTAAGTTATTTAATGTTAAATGTTGTATGTATATAATGATGTTTAAAAATTAATATCTTGAAAACATCTTAAGCGATTCTTACAAATGTAATGTCTATGCATAGGCCTCTGAGAGCACTATCGATCTGACATAGATATTTTAATGCAAAGTACCTGTTTTGCGTTACAGGCTGGAGTTCACATTCCGTGCATGAAAAACTGAGTACTCACATAAATAAGACACGAAATATTGAAGATAGCGGCACCATTACTAAATAGATATAACCAGGGATATATGAGTGCAGTTGGCTTTAATGTTTATTTTTATTGATAACATTACAACGCAAAGTAACGTTTACACGAAGAAAACCATTATTTATGATCCAATTGTAAAAACGGCACTAGAAATCTGGGGAAATTTACGTCTAAATTCACACATAATACTTGTATCTAACATTAAATTTGTAGTTTTAAGTGTATTTCAGCAGTAAGAAGTGACTTTGCTTGACTCACGTCAATATGGGGGCTTAAATAGCGGCAGCCATTTTTGCGCGGGACTTTTCCCATTAGTGAGTCAGTCAGGGTTGCAAGACTCAAGGTACAGGTGCGGCAGAAATCGCCTCGGGAATGAATTGAAATATTTCTGTGCATTTGATCGTGGGCTTGTGATTTTCACATGTGGCGACAGAGAGGACACTGAAATATTTTCAACTTTGGGGCTTCGAAAATTTCGCCTCCGGGAAACTGGTTTCGTTGTGGACTGGTGACATTCCCGTGTGTCGATAGCGATTATTCTAAAATACTTTCGCTGTGTGCATTATGAGTATTTCGGGTTACGTGAACATAGCGGAGCTTTCAAAATTTTTCTGTGGTTGATTTTAAGAGTGAGATGCAATTGGAATTTCGTTAGTTCGGAATTATGGAGCTATAGCTTTAGACTTGCGCTACAGGAACTTTAATTATTATACGTGAATTTTCGGAAGCTTAAATGAAAAAGTGATACTGTTCAATTTATTTAGGCCCTCACTTGGACAGTCATTATTGCAGTAACGAACGATTGTAAATTGTGATAAGTGGTGCTTTATTTTTCAAAAAATGGTTCAAATGACTCTGAGCACTATGGGACTTAACATCTATGGTCATCAGTCCCCTAGAACTTAGAACTGCTTAAAACTAACTAACCTAAGGACATCACATAACACTCAGTCATCACGAGGCAGAGAAAATCCCTGACCCCGCCGGGAATCGAACCCGGGAACCCGGGCGCGCGAAGCTAGAACGCTACCGCACGACCACGAGCTGCGGACCTTTATTTTATTTATTTTTTTTCAGATAAACTCAGTTTGTTAAAATTTTAAAAAACTATGGGTAGTGAACATTATTTCGCCTCACATTTCTGCCTGCATGTATAGAATACGTGGCTGAATTATTTTTTTTTAGGGTTAATGCAACGGTTGCGTTGGTTGGCCCTTGGACTGTAGCGTAGTCAACATTTAGAAAATCCAGCCACTGATTATGGAAGCCCAAAAACAGTGTTTTTCTTGCTATAAGATTTTTTAATTCGTGCACATCTGGGCTCACCAGAACTAAAATGAACAGTTAATTGGTTGAAGCAACAGGTTTTAGCTTCTCCATTCCACATTTGCCAATTATTTATCCATCAGGGATAAGGAAAGACCATTTAATTCCATTACATCAAGAGCGAGTAAAGAATAGCTATCCGTCTCGACGCAGGAGTTAAAGGATATCCAAATAAAGGCGGTGTGCTCGCTAATGAAGGGCGAGATCACTACGGAGATGTTCATCAAACTCGAGTCGTCAAACGGTACAATACGTGCGTGATGTACCACAGAGTATTTTACTGGTGAAATGCTGAGAGCGTACGTACCACGAAGAGTCAGGTAAAATATTATTTTCTCCTGCTCACAATGAAGATCACCGACAGCCGTTCCTTTCTCACACCACTCGCGAGTGAAGCAGGAAAGAAGTAAAATGATGGTGGGACCAGCAGCACTCTCCTCCATTCATCTTAAAATGGTTTGCGGGAGTGTAGACGCAGTTGTCGACTATCTGAAAGCGATTACCAAAGATAAATAAATTGCGATTAGGACTCTTTTGAAATCAGTTTTGTCAATCTAGTGCCGGCCGTGGTGGCCGAGCGGTTCTAGGTGCTTCAGTCCGGAACCGCGCGACTGCTACGGTCGCAGGTTTGAATCCAGCCTTGGGCATGGATGTGTGTGATGTCCTTAGGTTAGTTAGGTTTAAGTAGTTCCAAGTTCTAGGGGACTGATGACCTCATATGTTAAGTCCCATAGTGCTCAGAACCATTTGAACCATTTGAATTTTTGTCAATCTAGTGCTGCTCTTCCATCGACAGCGTGTCTGAAATTCTGAATCTTCAAGGCTATCGCCCATTTATTTTTAAGGCTGCAACATGGATAACAGGGCTATGAATCACCAAGAAAGTAGGAATTGTTTTGTCCTTACCATTATCGTGTTCCCTTTTTTGTCACACGAAACCATCTAAAAACAACAATTTGCTTGGTGATGTGCGATATCACCGTTTCAACTTCTGACAGTCTAGACACTGTAACACGGACAACATGTTTTAATACTGTTCAATGTTTGTTTATGAATGAATCTCCCAGGCGAACATATAATCGCTTTGTGGTGAAATGTACTACCGTTAACCCAGTGTGTAATGTTTTTATTTGTGGGACAGTTGACGCAGCAATTTTATTGTTTTAGACTATTTTTTTAGCTCGTTAATGAGATCGACCTCGGCAACGTAGCAAGTGAGAAGCCATGCGTAAATTACATAATTGGAACGAGTTAAATTAAGCTCTGTTTCCGAAGGCAAATGAATTAAGATCAACAAGTAAAGAGTTCAAATTAAAAAATTCCATCGAAAGCATCATCTAGCTTGTTTACACTCCCCACATAAAACTCAATGAGCGTAAGAAAAATGTATACTGTTATTCGTCTTACCATTGTGGATAATCATTGATTGGTAAAGGATACAGGGTATTGTTTCAACTCCATATTTTGTGAAAATATGCACCTATTTCTGTCACGCATTTTTTATATGTTTTGCCGTTTTGTAGTTCACCAGCGTTAATGAAGAATAATTTCTAAACTATTTGCAAGTATTTTGAACACTCAGGAGGTACTGATGTTTTTAAAAAACATTTATTGAGACACTGATACACAAGATTCTCAGAAAACGCTTCTTGACATTCCGATACCAGTAATACACATGTAAAGGAGAACACATTTTAGCTGAGATACTAGACCTAATTCCGCACATAAGTGTATTAATCAGAATAAAAATTATTGTATCCTATTTTTACAATATTTTTCCTAGTTACAAATTTTATTTCTGAATAATTTAGTAAGAGTTGAAGTAAAGTTTAGATCAATTAGATGGATACAGACAGTTCCAAGCGGGAGGAAAAAATGTGCAATGCTTCATAAACTTGAGGAGATACGTGTACCCAAATTCTGGAAAGTAGAATTTGTGGGGAATAGTTAAGATCTGAGTGATAATAAAATGTGCCTCAGAGTATTACTGAATCATAGTCTTCATCCTATTGTATTTCTTGATCTACAAATTACCTCTTGGCATTCTTTTTATTGCTTATTGCTTCATTAGTTAATGTAGATTAATTAGATTTAAGTCCACATACTTCAGAAAGAATGACCATTAAATTCGGCATGTTGCATGAGATTATTGGCGAGGTACACAGATTTTATACAAATGAATATATAATTGTTTAAAAGAAATTGTAATTGCCTAGCAATGGAATACTGCATTTAATTCATCATTATGTGTAAAACTCTGGTGGTAAGGGGGGTATTGTAATGTAATTTCATACTCAGTTACTGAGTAATTATTGAAGCATATTATTTAACAAAGGAAGTGGCCAAATATAAACACTGTGGTGGTGTAGAATGCAAAAGGTAACTGAACAATAAACTGGTAGGAACAGTTTAAGCTTCACTACAAACAGTATCACTGTTAACACAAAAATTTGACTCATCCTTGAAGAACTGATACATGGCTTCGTCTGAATAATATGAACTACTTTGTTTGTAAGCTTGCTATCCTTGAATTTTCTTTTAGCCAATTTTTTGATATGTGGCACTGTTAGTAATTATTGCACAGTAATGAACGTCTAGACTCGCAAAAACGTCTAGCACAGGCAACGAACTTTCAGTAGGATGTAAACAAATCCTATCACCAATGCAAAATAAATAGATGCAAAGATGAATATTTAGAGATGCTAGAAATCGGCATTGTTATCAACGTATTGGATATATCTGAAACAGAATCGCCGAAAGCAAACATCTTCCAGTTGTTTCGCGAAATACTAATGGTTTTCCATAATTTGAATAATAGAGAAGCACCAGCTTACACGAACGCTGACACTAAAATTTATTATATAGCAGTCATTTTTCATTCTAAACCCAATAAAGTGTATATGGGAAAGTTATAATTAAATTTGCGCTACTTGAGCCAATGCAGACGGAAACCTATTTACCGTATAGGTACCCAACCTTATAGGAATGGGTTCAGACAATGCGCTGCAAGATCTGTGTTGTTAGTAGTGTTAGTGTCATGACTTCCGTTAGGCGGCGGTACTGGTGTGGTACGAACAAACACAAGTATCCGTGTTAATCAGTCGCCTGAAGGCGTCATTCTGCGGCAACGTTTCAAGAAGTGTCCTACATGTCATCTGCAGACTTCACCTGAAGTTTACAAGTAGGAAACTTGTTGAAATGTTCCCATAGAACGACGCTGATACCCGAGAAGACTTCATTATCGAGATTCGCCTAGAAAGTCTTAAAAAATGGCTCTGAGCACAATGGGACTTAACATCTGAGGTCATCATTCCCCTAGAACTTAGACTACTTAAACCTAACTAACCTAAGGACATCACACACATCCATGCCCCAGGCAGGATTCGAACCTGCGACCGTAGCAGTCGCGCGGTTCCAGACTGAAGTGCCTAGAACCGCTCGGTCACAACAGAAAGTCTTACTTCGCGTACAAATATCAGTGTGAATTACTATTCCAGTAGTCACCATGGGTCTGGACAAGGAAAGTAGGGCTTTACTCGTAAAGCTGTTTTATCATAACAACTATAGCGCTGTTGCTCTTCGCAAGTATCGACGCGTTAAAGGAATACGGAGACGACCTCTTTTTACAGCGGGGTTTAAGAGCCTGATTCTGAAGTTCGAATAATAGGCGACTTAGTAATTGCCCCTGGGAGAGGCTGACGGCCAAGTGCGCCACTAATTGTTAAAGAACTTCCTTGTCTGAGAATGATGGACGCCATGTGCCATCGTCAAGCAGTACACGAGTTGTCACCACAGCTGACAATCCATGTCCCACCATTCGAGAAGTGTTGCGGGCAGTTACTGTGAAATGGTGTCTCTAGTGTGGTTCCAGGCTGTCACGGGTGCAGATGGTTGGCACAAAGAGCAAAGTTTGTACCGTGGAACGTACACACGGTTCGCAACTCACAAATGTTTCCCTCTGATGTGGAAACTGAAATGCGTTTCTTTCAGTGGTTTATTCGTTATTTCCCTCCGCATGTACTTACAAAAGTTTCTACCAAGCTCCATTTTTTAAAACATTTATAGAAGAAATGTCCGAGAAGCGGTTGAAATTTCTAAGAATGTATATAATTTCAATAGAGAGGATGGCTATAGGCTTCCGGCATCGTAGCTCCCGGCCATCAAGGAAGTGAACACATGGCCGCGGTGTGTGAGAGGCATAAACAACGCGCTGCAAGTCACCTCGGCGGACAATAATATTTTGGGTAAACATTCCCCCTCTCTCGCTCTGTCCGTTTCGAATCTAGCCAATGGTGACGACCAACCGATAGCGGTAGCAGGAATTTCAACCAGTAACCCTTCTCCAGCATTAGTGTGGAATAGTGCCTTTCTATCCAATAACGATGGACCGCCAATGGTATCCACAGGAGATGAGCTACCAACGGCCCCTTCTTCTGCGTCAGAGCGGGAATATTAGCTTATAACTATGACCCACCAATGGTAGCCATATGAATTTTAACCAATACTATCACTTCTCCAGCACGAACGCCAGAAAACACCCCCTTTATAAGTGGACGCGACACTCGTCTCAGACAGTGTTCTAGCAGTAGTGGACACCAAAAGATCCTGACAAAGATCCCAGCAGAGGGGCGAAAAGACGAACATTTTAGAAGAAACATGACGCGGCCTATTAACCCAGAATACTTTCAGTGACAACGGCCACGAAAGCCTGCAGTCTTACATAAACAATCTTATTGCGCAGCTGATACTATCTACAAATCGTTTACGTACATTTAAAACACCAGAGGTCCTATTGCTCTTTCTTGGGACACAACCGACGTTATTTTTGTGTCTGTGTTACATTTGCCGTCCAGTAGAACTCACAGGACTCTGTTCGTCAGATATTCATCGAGCTAATCACACGTTTGCAAAGATATCCCGTTTGATATTATCTTGTTAACCGTCGCGCATGGGAAGTGTGAAACGCATTTCTGATATCTGGGAAGACGGAATCACTCTGTTCATCTACATCTGTTGTTAGTAAGATGTCATGTGTAAATAAGACAAGCTGTGTTTCACACGATCTGTATGTCCTGAATCCGTGCTGATTCTGCGTTACAAAATTGTTTTCCTTCAGGAATGTCGTAGTGACTGATCTCAGAATATGCTCCAGGATTCTGCAACAGATGGAAGTCAGCGATATTGTTCTGTAATCGTGTGCGTCTTCTATCAGTTTTTTGAACGAATGATGACGTTGAATAACGATTTTTTTACGGATTTATAGCGCAGGAGTGAAAAAGAAAGTATTTTAAAGTTCATTGCCGCAGTAGTATTGCGTAGCGTGATGAATATTATGTGCAATATTGACCGAAACGTCCGTTCACTTTACTGCAACATGAAGCGGCCTACAAAGCAGAAGGTTTTTACGTTTTCATGCGATCATCTGAGGGTAGCAGGGACAAAACATGGGGAGCAAAAGGTATGATGTCGTACACCATCGACAGGACACCAAGCAGCCAACGTGAGGAGGTTGGCGGCAACTGATGTGACAGCGCCGCCAATCCGGGGCCGGCTCGAAGGCACGCCCTCTGGTGTGTATATACAGTATATACAGTTCCACACAGTAAATGTAATGACCGCATTACTAAAAATAGACTTCGATCAGAAATCGGCAGCTAGGGTAGAATATTCAAAATTTCTAGGTGTATTCATTGATGAGGAGTTGAACTGGAAAAAAACACACTGAGGATCTGCTGAAACGTTTGAGTTCAGCTACTTATGCTATTAAGGTCATTGCAAATTTTGGCAATATATATCTCAGTAAATTAGCTTACGACGCCTATTTTCATTCTCTGCTTTCGTATGGCATCATATTCTGGGGTAACTCATCATTGAGTAAAAGAGTGTTCATTGCACAAAAGCGTGTAATCAGAATAATTGCTGGAGCTCATCCAAGATCATCCTGCAGACACTTATTTAAAGAGCTAGAAATCTTCACTGTAGCCTCACAATATATATATTCACTTATGAAATTTGTTATTAACAATCTTAACGAATTCAAAAGTAATAGCAGTGTACATGGCTACAACACTAGGAGAAATGATGATCTTCACTACTCAAGGTTAAATCTTTGGCTCAGAAGAGGGTAAATTATGCTGCCACAAAAGTCTTTGGTCACTTACCTAATAGCATCAAAAGTCTGACAGATAGCCATATAGCATTTAAAAAGAAATTAAAAGAATTTCTTAATGGCAACTCCTTCTACTCATTAGATGAATTTTTGGATATAGTAAGTGGGTAATTTCCCAACCTCCACAAAAAAAAAAAAAAAAAAAAAAAAAAAGTTATTGAATGTCATGTAATATTTTGTCTAATGTAATATCTTGTATAGACACCTTTTATTAACCTGACACGTTCCACATCATTACGAAGTGTCGTATTCATGATCTATGGAACAAGTACTAATCTAATCTAATCTAATCTAATCTGGGTAGCACCACCAACGAGCCGGCATCAGAAGACGCCGTATCGAGATCAGCCCAGCCGGAAAGCGGACTTCACTCGGCGCATTCGAAGCCTACTAGTTCGTCTTACCTCTCTATTCTTATCTACGACAAACTTGCTTGTGTCAAGGAACTATTGGAATACAACTGGGCTTGCTGAACTAAAGTTAAGTAAACAATACTTACGTACGTCTACGTGTGCCTCTCATTATTTTTCTCTTTGTCCCGGCACCCACCCATTCATCGGCATCCACCTCTGGACCGACCCAATGAAAGGTTTATCTGCGACTTCTACAGAAAACAGAGTGCAGTAATGACTCCAAGGACTTGAAAGGGATGCTGCAGTTGAGAATGGAGTGAGGCTGGCTTATAGCGTATCCGCAAGCGTTTTCCATCTGAACGTTGAACAGACATTAGAGGAAGTCAAAGAGAAATCTGGAGATGAAGCTGGAGTTACTGGCGAATAGATAAAAACTTTAAGATTTGCTGATGAGTTTGCAATTCTGTATTGGAAATTACCTAAATTGAACGGATAATGTCTTTTAAAACACAGTAAGAGAATAACAGGGTTTATGCAGTGCAGTAAAAATAAATCAGGTGATAGTCACTGAACGAATTAGAACATGAGAACTGAACGTAGTGGACTTGTTTTATTGTTTCAGCCGAAAAGTAACAGATATGAAGAGCAGACTTGGAAAATCAGGAAAAGCGTTACTGAAAAATTTCTTTTTTAGCGACGCTTTTCCTGATTTTACCAAGTAATATTGTAATACAATACAGATCTACATTTCAACTGACAGTGCAGCTATCATCAGTGCTGTCAATGCAAGTAATACAAAAATCAGACGTAGAAACAGCACATTGACCGAGCGACTTGTCAGTGTTGTACACAGCTACAATTCCACAGTTACATACAAGTAGTCACGTAAGCACAACGTAACTGTAACGACACACACTTCGATCTAGCTCAGGTGTGTACAGGTCCATCTGACGCCGCTGTTTACAGACCCATACACCTAGCCAGCGACCTCTATTTATTGCCCATATACAGGGTGTAACTTTTAAGATGACAAACCAGAATAGCTCGCAAAATAAGCTTAACACGCAAAAATGTGTAGAACCCAAGTTGATTATTTTCGAGGGGGACATGTGTTGGTGCCAAAATGACCCCCCCCCCACCTGGGGGTGGGGAGGGAGGAAACTTTAAAATTTCAAATGGGAACCCTCATTTTTTATCGCAGAATCAGATTCTACATAAAAAACTGCGTCCATTTTGTCTTAAACATTTGTTTGAATTCTTGGTAGTTGGCACTGTAATCCAATAAAATCCATGTTCTCATTTTTGCGTGGAAAATGGTTAGTTTTTTAGTTAATGAGTTCACTCATTAGTAAGTAGGATGTTTTGTTAGTTAGTTAGCTAGTCAGATGATTTGTTTGATAATTAAAAGTTGTGTGGCCTCATGACCACAAAACAAACAAAACTTATTCGAATCTGCGGAAAAAATAAATAAAAAATGGTTGAAATGGCTCTGACCACTACGGGACTTAACTTCTGAGGTCATCAGTCCCCTAGAACTTACAACTACTTAAACAAAATTAACCTAAGGAAATCACACACATCCATGCCCGAGGCAGGATTCGAACCTGCAAACGTAGCGGTCGCGTGGCTCCAGACTGTAGCGCCTAGAAGCGCTAGGCCACTCCGGCCGGCAAGAAATAAGTATTTGGGTCAACATTTGTAAAACTCTAATTCCTCTCTCTCAAAGCCCACCTTACGGTGAGGGAGGGAGAGATTTAGTTTTAGCGAATCAAAATTTATGAAGTAAATAAGTATTTTTTTATGTATCCGTAACCATTTTCCACCCAAAAATGAGAACATGTATTTTCTTGAATTACAGCGCTAACTACCAAGAATCAAAACAAATGTTTAAGACAAAATGTACGTAGTTTTTTATGTAGAATCTGATTCTGCAATTAAAAATAGGCGTTCCCATTTCAAATTTTAAAGTTGCCTCCGGACCCACTCCCAGGAGCTGAAGTGGCATGCTAATTTTAGCACGAGCAGATGTCCCCCTCGAAAATAATCAACTTTGGATTCTATACATTTTCGCGTGTGAAGCTTATTTTGCGAGTTACTCTGGATTGTCAACTTAAAATTTACATGTTGTATAAAAGGACAGTTAAGCTCAAACATTTGCGCATAATAATAATAATACGAGGAATGCAAATAGTAGTTACAATAAAATACAATTTGATCTGGAGGCACACAAATCAAACAATCATTATGACAAGTGTTACGTTACGTCATACGTCATACTGGATCGCCAACGCCCTCTACTTTTATTTCCCATATGTTAAACAATATGTTAAGCTAAAAGATATTATACGCAAAAAACTAAAAATACAAAACTTCCTGGCAGATTAAAACTGTGTGCCCGACCGAGACTCGAACTCGGGTCCCGAGTTCGAGTATCGGTCGGGCACACAGTTTTAATCTACCAGGAAGTTTCGTATCAGCGCACACTCCGCTGCAGAGTGAAAAACTCATTCTACTAAAAATACAGATCGTCAATAATTGTAATAAATTACAATCCTGCATGGAGGCATATAAAAACAAAAAATCACTATGACAAGTGTTGCGTTACGTCATACTGCACAGCCAGTGGCCTCTGTTTTTCTGCCCACAAGTAAAAAAATGGGTCAACATAAATTTTTTGTGTATATAGACAAAAATACAGTGAATTCGAGAAACAATTATAATAAAATAAAGGTTTGTCTGGAGGCATATTAATTCAGAATCATTACGACATGAGTTACCTTACGTTCAGTCTACAAGCCTACTTGTAACGGTACGTAATTGTGGAACTGTAACTGTGTACAACTATGACATGGCAGTTGATCAGTGATGACAAGTGTTTTGTTAGGTCATACTGGACAGCCAGTGCCCTCTGTTTTTATGTCCACATGCAAAAGAATGGGTTAACATAAATTTTTTATGTATATAGACAAAAATACAATGAATTCAAATAACAATAATCATAAAATGAAGTTTTCAAATGGTTCAAATAGCTCTGAGCAGTATGGGACTTAACATCTGAGGTCATCAGTCCCCTAGAACTTAGAACTACTTAAACCTAAGTAACCTAAGGACGTCACACACATTCATGCCCGAGGCAGAATTCGAACATGCGACCGTAGCGGTCGAGCGGTTCCAGACTGAAGCGCCTAGAACCGCTCGGCCACTCTGGCCGGCAAAATGAAGTTTTGTCTGGAGTCATATTAATTCAGAATCATTACGACAGGTGTCACCTTACGTTCAGTCTACATGACTACTTGTAACGGTACGTAATTGTGAAGTTGTTACTGTGTACAACTGTGACACGGCGTTTGATCAGTGTGCTATTTCTGTATCTGATTCTTGGTTTGTTGATATGAGGCAGGGCAGCACACTGCGAGGCGAGTGGTCCCAGCGAATTAGGGAAGGATGTGGAAGGAATTCGACCGCGTCCTTTCAAAGGAATCATTCCGGCATTTGACTGAAGGGATTAGGAAAGTCACGAGAATCTAAATCAGAATAGTCGGTCGCTGGTTTTGAACCGACGACCTTCCGAATGCGAGTTTAGTGTCCCAATCTGATTCTTGTATTATTTGTATCTGTAGCACTGATGAAAGTTGCACTATCGGTTGAAATCTAGATTCGCAGTGTAATAAAAGAGACTGATAACATTACTACCGACCTTCTTCCTGAAATGGATTGCATCACGGTCTTGGAGCACCATCATTCCCTGGAATCGAACATTATGTACATTTTAATATCTAATAAAAATCCTTTCTGAAAATGCTTTTAGGGCTACAATCTTGTACAGAACAGAAACGTGGACGAAAATCAGTAGTCTACAGACACGAAGTGAATAGAACCTTTAGAAATTCAGTGCTACAAAGGAATGCTAAGGGTTAGGTGAGTAGATCGGATAACTGATTGAGTGCTGAACTGAACTGAGGAAGAAAGATAATTATGAAAAACGTAAATCAAGTAAGGAATCGGTTGATGGCACACAATCCGAGGCGTCAAGGAATAGGGGCATTAAAATTTTGGAGAGAAATCAATGCTCGATTACAATGAAGACGTTCAGCTGAGTGTTGGATGCATTACGTGCAAAACTGGAAGGTCACGTGCAGGGCAGATTACCTCGTAGGGCTGTATATCATGACTGTTCGGACTGATGGGAACACCAACGATAATGTTAACATCAAGAGGTATTTCTAGGTAAATATGCTGCAAGAGAAGAAGCAGCTCTACGTAGCTGTGTGGCCGCCACGCAGGAGACTGGCAAGGGCCCCAGGCTGTGGCGAGTTTTCTGGCCAGGACCGGTGTCCACCTGTTGCGGCCAAACAAGAGAGCGCCCTCCCTGCGCAGACTCTCAGCCTCCCTCCAGCAGCAGTTTGGGCAACAGGCGGCGTCTTACCGCAGGTCAGTGGTCCCAGGCCCCAGCAGTCGCTCCACACTCTATTCCCCCTTCCTCTGGTGTTCCGCGGACCTGGCTTTAGACAATAAATTTTGTCTGCCCGGCATCTAGAGACCAGTTATACACTGATGAGACAAAACATTATGACCACTGCCCACCATGACTTTGGATGCCGCCAGGTCATAATGCAGGCACGTAACGCTATAACAAAAGTAAGACGGGCGATCACTCTAGTAAAGATAAGGGCTGCAAATGGAGAAGCCCACTGAGATAAGCGGCTCTAACAAAGGGCAGACAATTATTATGCAGAGCCCGTGAACGAGTATCTTGAAAACGGCGAAGCTGGTCGAATGTTCACGTGCTACTGTCGTGAGCATCTACGGAAAGAGGTACAAGGACAGTGAAGAAATCCCTAGGCGCTAAATGGTTGAACGTACACGGCACTTCACAGAACTTGGGGTCCGGAGGGCAGTCTGCTCTGTAAAGTAGGATAGATGGTGATCTGTGGCATCCTGTCGAAAGAGCACAATGCTGGTGCACGCACAAATGTTTCGGAGCACGCCGTTCATACTGTGTTGAACATGGAGCTCCGCAGCAGACCACCCCTAAGTTCACATGTTCACCCAACGACATCGTCAATTACGATTGCAGTGGGCACGAGACTATCGGGATCTGACCGTCGATCTAACGAAACGTGTCGGTTCTTCGGGTGAATCACGTTTTTGCTACACGAGGTCGATGATCGTCTCAATAAACGCCGTCACTGAGGTGAACGGCGGCTCGAAAAGCGTAGCGCGCCACGGATGCAGGCCGATGGGAACTCTATTGTGCAATGAGCGGCATTCTCCTGTACTTGCATGGGGCCTGCCATGTAACTAAGACACGCTGACAGCTGCAAACCACCTGCACCCCTTCAAGCTTGATGTCTTCCCCGATGGAGATGATGTCTTTGAGCAGTAGAACTGTCCATATCTCGGAGCCCAATCGTGCTACGGCGATTTGAGCTGCATTATAATGAACTCACGTTGATGCCTCGGAGACCAAATTCGCATGATGTAAATCCAATGGAAACCTATCGGGCGCGGCTTCACCACGTACACAAATTAGCGGCCCGTTATGTACGCTAATTACATAACCTGTGCGAAGACATCTAATGTTACATGCCTTCACAAACCTATCAACAAGCTGTCGGATCTCTGATACACAGAATCATTGAAGAACCTCGTTCCAAAGAAGGCGAACAGGCTATTAAGCAGGTGGTCATAATGTTTTCGCTAATCGGTGTACGATACAGCTGTTCAAACGATTACTGTAAAGTTCACTGTCGTTTGTACGGACACTGACTCCATCTTATACGATACACTCTACAATAGAAACCTGTCAGTTATTTGTCATTCTCAGAATTACGCTAGATATTAAGAGCAACCATTAACAAATAAAGATCTGAGTTAAGGCCGTGTGTTAACCATAAGTTCGCCGATCTGTTCCCTAGACCTACTTCGGTGGAAGTCGGCTTCGATCGGAAGCCTTTAGTTTTCGGTTGCAGCCAACGTTACCTGTCTGACAAAACTGCATGATAGTCCGATAATAATAATGTCGTGTGCTTAGGGCCTTCCGTCAGGTAGACCGTTCGCCTGGTGCAGGTCTTTCGAGTTGCCGCCACTTCGGCGACCTGCGCGTCGATGGGGATGAAATGATGATGATTAGGACAACACAACACCCAGTCCCTGAGCGGAAAAAGTCTCCGACCCAACCGAGAATCGAACGAGGGCCCTTAGGATTGACATTTGTGTTGTTCGTTGCGTTTGGTCTGGGCGGACGTCACAAGACATCCGTTCAAGTTGATCTTTGATTCCTTTACTCTGTTTTTTTTTTTTTTATTACAGAGGGCCACTGTCCCTTTGACCGAACACGCTGAGCTACCGTGCCGGCGTGCGACTCAGAAACCGGGGGCGGATAGTCCGAGCAACAAATGAGAAATTGAAGAACTAATAGTGTAGTCAGAAATTTTTGTACCGTGGTAGGAGGCAGAGCCGTGAACAACATACTAAATATCCCAATTAGTGAGGTGTGAACGTAAAGGGGGCGGGGGTTGGTTATAAGATAAATTTTTTACGTTTTTCTTGAATAACTCCGTAACTGCAACTTGAAGCGAATATGTTTCCCAATACAAAATTGAACTACATTAAATTTACTACAAAACAGTGTCTATCAATTTTTCTCAAAGACTAATAATTTTCACGTTGCAGGAGATGAAAAAATCGCAGGTAATGAAAAACAGTGTTATAAAGTTATAAAATTACTGTTTACTGATAAATGAATTGGATTAAGAGCAAATAATAAATGTGGCGACTTCGCCCCCACGAATGCTACTACATTTCAGTTTACACATAGACTGTACTTTCGCAGAATTTCCTGGCAAGTTCTTTTACGTGAGCAGACTAAATAACTTCCCTGAATTCTGGTTTATGCGGTAGAGTTATTGTCAGTTTATTAAATGAGTACTTACTTGCTGTTATTAAGTGACTTTTTATGTAAAATACATTCTTATAAACAATGGATGAGCGTGTACTAGTAACTGTGATGTTGTCGGTGAGATTTGTAGTGCTGTTTGGAAAGGGACTGGTTTGGTAAATGTGGCACCTTGCTTCTGTATATTGCTGTTAGCGTATTGTAAAGTCATGCAATTGTGTTGTAATCTCTTGGTGGGGAATCAATTCTCACCCATTAATTGTGTTACTGGTAGACTGCATAAATCTGTTCCACTCAGCAATCGCTGGCACTAGGAAATTACCTGCACTGGCTGGAGTCACTTATAACACATCCACAGTGTATCTTCCAGGATGGGTGTGAATTTGTCTGATGGAATGGGACTGATCTTGCTCAAGTCTACAACAGTAATCTGCTGTAAGACATTGCTTGACTTGCGTTGAAATATCTGAAGTTGTGTAACTACTGCTGTTGCGGACGGAGACAATTTAGGCCTGTGGGCCTCTTTAGTTTCCGGGAGAACTGAGGCTGTGGTGATGCATCTGATACACTCTGACGGTGTGAAAAGTATTCCAGCGAGAAAAAGAGAAGACGAGGCAGTCGACACCGTAGAAAACAATGATGAGTCAAAACATTATGACCTCCTGCTTAATAGCTTGATTGTCCGTCTTTGGAAAGAAATACATCAGTGATTCTGAGTATCAGGGAACCAACAGTTTATTGGTAGGTTTGCTAAGGTATGTGGAGTTTGGCGTCTGTGCACAGGTCATGTAATACGCGTAAATAACGATCCGCTGATTTACGTTCGCGGTGATGGCGCTCGATAGCGACCCGGATGGGCACCGCAGGATTTACATCAGGCGAATTTGGTTGCCGAGACATCAACGTGAGTTCACTATAATGCTCCTCAAACCACTGTAGCGCGGTTCTGGCTCCGAGACACGGACAACTATACTGCTGAAAGATGACGTAGCCGTCGGGGAAGACGCCAAGCAAGAAGGGATGCAGGTGGTTCGCTGCTGCCAGCGTGTCTTCGATTACTATCATAGGCCCCACGCAAGCGCAGGAGAATGCTACCAGGCGGCATCAAACGTCGCGGTGGGCAGCGGTCATAATGTTTTGGCTTATCGGTGTACATACTGACAGCATATATTGGGACAGACTCTTCAGTGCGATAGACATTTGACACCTCCAGCTGTTGAACTTTTTCACTTAATAGCGGACTTAACAATTGCAAATAATAAACTTAAAATAAATCCAATATGTAAACTCGAGTTCAATGGAGTCATTCTGTCTACTCACATAAGAGCACTGGACAAGAAATTGTGGAGAAATACAGTCTGCGTGCAAAATGAAAACTGAGGAGCGCTCGTGGCGGGGATAGCTGCCTATCCCGGAAGGACGTTACGGCTGCCGCACAGGATGTCTAAAAATCAATTTCCCCTCTAGCACTGTAGAACAATGTGCAGAGATTTACCTAGATACTGTCCATATGCGTCACTTGCGGTAGTGTCATTAGTAACTCATACTGTATTCCATTAGCGTTAACGTGTTTTGAGAGAAAAAACCCGCCCCGCAGATACACGTGGCGTCGCCATTCATTCATAAGGCACGCTCTGGAAGGTCAATGTAGTGGGTTCTTGTGACGAAATGGAGTAGGCAGAGCGGGGAATTACCTGCTCGTTCTTCAGTTGGCAGACCTATGAAGGGGGGAAGTCAATGACTACAATCTGGTGACCTATGTTCCCTCGTGCTTCTACCCTTCACCCTCGCCCCCTCCGCCATGCTACACCCCATAGAACACAATTTGTCCCTTAGCACGAGTCAACTGCACTTAAATGTGGAACACAAATGTAATATTTGCTCCTCACCCACTTGATTCATTAGTAAAAAATAATTATTATACCATTAAAACACTATTTTTATTAATCTGCCAATTTTGCATCCCCTGCAACGCTAAAAGTATTAGTTCTAGAGAAAAAATGAATGGGAACTCTTTTGCAGTAAATTTCAGAGAGTTTAATTTTTTTATTGGAAAGCATTCTCGCTGTAAGCCGCAATTAGAGTCACTTAAAAAAGTGAAAAAGCTACCTTTAAACGATCTCCCTTCCCACACCACACCACCAGACGCTCACACTCCACCGACAGGTATTTTTAGTATGTTGTTCATGACATTCCATCTTACCACCGTACAAAAATTTGCGAGTACACGTTTCTTTCTTCTAATCGATATTTTCTGTACTTTGTTGACTGGGCTATGAGATAGCTATTGTTGTCTGTTGTGTTACTGTTTCGTACTCCACATTTTGAGTGTTAAGGTACCTACAGTGTGGGAAGCAGGCGGGGATTGTTCTTCCAGCTCGGCTCCTCACTCTATGGTGGTCTGTTATAAGGGGAGGGCTACCTCCCTCAGCTTCACGCAAAACTCTCAGGCCATTGGCCAGCTTACAGATACTCCTAGCGTTCTGTGTATGGCTATCGTGCCGCTTGTCGCCGTTTGGAGCCTATCGCGCTTCTACTCAAACACTGACAGCGACGGGATAGGATAGGGGCAACGGTCAATATTCAGTTATATGAAACGAACGGTCATGAAAAAAAAAGAGCGCACCTTAAGAGTTGTAACCCCGGTTCATCTTCGCTACTGTGAAGCGTGTCTCTTTTACTCAACAAGTGCTCATGACTCTAAGGTATGCCTTTTAGCGTCCATGATTACTAGACAATTTTCTCTCCCAAAATATGGAAAGCAAAGAGCTTGCACTCGAAGACATTTATTCCACAGTATCGAAGATGAAAGAGTGTTCATAGCTCTTACGATATCCATTTTAGACTTCATGTTTTCGAGACTTTTCTGCCTCGAAAGAGTGTGTCTGTCATACAGGCACTCCAAAATATTGACAATTCCTCCTTGAACACCCTGTATTTAGTCGTTTCTATTAAAGAAGCAAGCACACCTACCTCGATTCTCACAGAGACGGAGCGATAGTTTCAGTCTCTAACTCTCAACAACTGCAAAATTAAAGCAAAACATGACTAAAGCTACCTTAAACTGCAGTTCTTATGCTACTGTCATTTATTGTCAGTGACAGCGATAGATATCAAAGTTCCTGTTACGGCAGTGAGCTGAAACACATAACTTGTCGAAAGTAACTCTACAGTGGCCATCTCAAATCCTCGGTAATAGTAGCAGAAAAGGTAACCAGTTATCGGTCTCAAAACATTGCAAAACATTGTTGTTGACAGAAAAAAAGCAAAGCTCCAGCACAGTCACCAGCATTTTGGATTCATTTTCTGTAACATCATCTAAATGAATCTGGGTAACACAAACGAGTTTCTTGTACTGAAACTTTGCTCCTGTGGCATCAAGGTTTATTTAAGAGATCAGATTACAAATATTTCTTCTGCAAGGTTTTCTTATTGTTTTTGTAAGCTCTCATTTATTACCGAGGCAAAATTACGGAGGATTATGAGGACTATTTTCTTTCCAACGTCCCGTGGTCGCTAAATTAATACCACAGTGGAAATCCGATGAAGTTTGCGCAGATGGGTTGTGCAGTGTCTCTAGTATAGCCGACTATCGCGTCACGTTGCACTTAACAGTTCTGAGCGCACAGCTATCACGTAAAGATGCCTAGAAAATATTGTCTCCCACCAAATGAGAAGTCCTGCTCCGGATTTTCTACCGAGCGAGATGGCGCAGTGGTTAGTACACTGGACTCGCGTTCGGGAGGACGACGGTTCAAACCCGCGTCCGCCCATCTTGATTTCGGTTTTCCGTGAGTTCCCTAAATCGCTTCAGGCAAATGCCGTGATAGTTCCTTTCGAAGGGCGCGGCCGACTTCCTTCACCATCCTTCCCTAATCCGATGAGACCGTTGACCTCGCAGTTTGGTCCCCTCCCCCAAGTCAACCTAACCCAACCCAGAGTTCTCGCCTGATTTCATGCAGCCCACATAACGAAACTGTCACGTGTTTCCTTCTTCATGGCAGTTCTTAGCCGCACACTGCAGGGTCAACGAACACGCCCCTCCAACGTTTCCAGAGAGGAAAATGTTTGCTCACGCACCATATAGCCCGGCCTCGGGCACCTCTGATTTTCATCTCTTCACTCTCATGAACCGCTGGCTATGAAGGCAGCATTGGGGCACAGACATCGAGCTGCATACCAGCGTAGGGATTTGGCGGAAGACATAGCCAACTGCCTTTTATGATAAAGGTATTGGAAAGTGGGTAACACGCTAAGATAAATCTCTAACACAGAGCGGCGACTATGTACGAAAGTAGTTGGTGGTGTAGTTAAATGTTGCAAATAAAACATTGTTGATTTTCACTCTGGTTACCATTACGCGACCGATTGTTGGGTGGAAAGAAAGGTAGACTTCGTGTATACAACACGTATAGTAATATTGTAATTCTGTCAGGGGGTTATTACTGATGCAAACTGCTCTGCAAATGATGCATGATTAAAGGATGATGGACTCCTCACGAGCAGTATCCACTGTGCAGACATTTCCCTCAAGCATGAAACACTCACAGTATCCATGCTTGCGTATCTCGACTACTGTGTAAAAATGACTCATCTACGTAAATACTCCACTAACCGCCTTATAGTGCAAGACGGAGGATATCTTGTACTGCTACTAGTCATTCCTCTTCCTGTCGCATTCGCAACTGGAGCTAGGGAAAATGACTATCTATGTGCCTCCGAACGAGCCCTGACGTCTCTTATCTCGTCTTTGTGGTGCTTGCCCAAGCTTTGCGTTGGTGACAGTAGACTTGTTCTGTAGACAGCTACAACTGCCCGTTCTCTAAACTTTCTGAAGGGTGTTTCGCGAAAAGAACGACGCCTTCTCCTCAGGGAATCCCATCTTAGCCCTCGTACCATTTCGTTAATTCTAGCGTGTTAATCGAACCCATCATTCATAAATTTGACAGCATGCCTCTGAATTGTTTCTTGTGTTCCTTTACCCCGACATGGTGAGAATCACAAACACTCTAACAGTACTCAAGAATAGGTCGCACAATTTTTCTATGTACGTCTCCTCTAAACATGAGCTACCTAGAAATCTCCCAATAAATCCAAATTAACCATTCAGCTTTCCTACTGCCGACTTCAGCTGCTAGTTCTATTTCGTACCGCTCTGATAAGTTATGCCTAGATATTAATCGACGGGACTGCATCAAATAGCACATCACTAAAGCTCTATGGACAGAGCTATATTTTACGAAAGTTTTGAGATTGTAGCTAAGCTACTGTTTACTAAACATTGACTTGGGTGATAGGATGTAATGTATGAAAGTCAACATGTAAACAAAACCACTGAATTTTTCAGTAACAATAATATAGTAGAAATTCAGTCTGACTCCACTCTTAAGTTACAGAATAAATTTAAAAATATGATGAAAAAAAGTGATATCCTCTTAAATGCAAAAGATATACATGAATGCATTGTTATGAACCCTTATGCACCACGCCTACGAGCACAACCGAAGACCCATAAAGTCAATTGTCCCATACGTCCAATTGTTAATTCTTGGAGCAGCCCATCTTATGAAATCAGCAATAAACTGAATGAGATCCTTAGCAACACATTCAAATTCGAAGAGACATACTCAGTAAAGAACAGTTATGAACTTATTAATTGTCTAAAGGAAATTCAGATTCCTGATACTGCTAGGTTTACATCACTTGACATCACAAACCTCTACACAAACATACCGGTCAAAGAAACAATAGAAATAATTAGAAACAATTTACTTAAACATAAGAGTTTGGCATTACCAGTAATATATGAATTCATTGATCTATTAACACTAGTACTATCACACAACTACTTTTCTTTTAATAACAAAATGTACCAGCAGAAAGAGGGCCTGGCTATAGGTAGCTGCCTTGCCAGTTTGCTTGCTGATATTTTCATCAATAACTTAGAATGTAAATTTTTTAAAGATAACCCCCAGATAGTAAACAAAATAATTTATTACAAAAGGTATGTTGATGATATAATAATCTTATTTGATAGAACATCAGAAGAAATTGATAACCTCACAAAAGAAATGAATAAAATGCATCAGAACATCATCTTCACTGTAGAGCACCAAACAGAAGTAGGTTTAAATTTTCTGGATCTCTGCATAAGCAGCTCCAACAACAAACACAAATTTCAACTATACAGGAAACCAACATACACAGATAACATAATTAATAAATCATCCTGCCACCCGGATAAACACAAGATGGCTTCATACAGAGCAGTGCTAAACAGAAAGCACAAAATACCACTAGAACCAGCTGACCAAATAGAAGAACTAAACACCATCAAAGCAATTGCTTACAATAACGGCTACAGTCCAAAATTAATAGATGAACTAAACTCTAAGATGAATCCCCACATAACCAAATACAATAACAAAACAGCATTAAAGAATACCACAACAATGCCAAAAGAAAAATACGTAAGCTTGCCATTTGTAGGAAAACTGTCATATAAAATAGCAAACCTGTTCTGAGGAACAGATATCAGAATCAGCTACTATACGAATAACAAAATAAAGGACAAGGCTATCCATAACATTAAAAATAATACCACACCGTACAATCAATCAGGAATATACAAACTTAACTGCAACTCATGTCCAAAAACATACATAGGCCAAACAGATAGAAACTTCAACATACGTTTTCGAGAAGATATGGATGCTCTTCGTTTAAAAAACGTAAATAAATCCACATTTGCCCAACATGTAGCAGAAGTAGAACATCAAGTAACAGACATATCCCATAACCTACAAGTTCTCCACCTAGTCTACAAAGGAAAAAGAATGAACCTTCTAGAAGAAATCGAAATTTATTTACATAAACATGCATCCCCTTCTGACATACTTAACGACCAAACCGAATGTTTCTGGAAAACTTCCACACTCTACTTATCAAACCACTTACTAAGCACAATCAAGAAATAACATAATATAATATAAACCCAACAAATGCATGTAATAATATACAACATAAAAATGTTAATTTTATCTTTGTTATATTGTAAATGTATGAATTACTGCTTTGCATAAATAAGTTATGTTACTTTATTATCTTAAATACTGCCTAAGTAACAAAAAAAGTAAATGTATGAATTACTGCTTTGTATAAATGTGTTATGTTAGTTTATTATCTTCAATACTGCCTAAGTAAAAAAAAAAAAACCTTAGTATACATTGTAGATAGAATACTTCTATCACCCAAGTCAATGTTTAATAAACAGTAGCTTAGGTAGAACCTCAAAACTTTCGTAAAATATAACTCTGTCCATAGATAAACTGATTCTATGTAAACAGAAGTGTCAGTCAACAACATGGGGGATAACGCAGTGCGCCTGTGTAAAATACGTGACAAAGTGTTTGTGCTGTTACAAAAAAGAAGAAAATCCAAGAAAAAACAAGGAGAGGAGAATGTAAGTAAAATGAACAACTGATAGTGCGTAACTTTAAACTCGCGAAATTGAAGTAAATGATTCGAATCGTTGCTTTTGCACAGGCCAGGTGCAGCATCCAAACTGCTGTCGCTATTGTACCACTGTAGAAACTGAAGATACATGTAATTTGCCAGCTGAAGGTGGATGCAAACCCGAAATGCAAATTGGCATAAATAAAACGCATTAAGAAAAGTGGCTGGTCGCTGTATTTTTGTAGTAAAATATCATTATCCACAGCCACGGAGCTCAACAGTCAAAATAAAATGGACAAATTGTTACTAAAGCTGTATCCGAACATTGCAGGATTATATGTCCTACTCATTTGCATTAACTTACATAATTCTACAACTAGACCGAGGTCCTGTTCTTCACTACAAATAGAAACGCTGAGTTACCCTGCACACTGACTGCTACAGTCACTCAACTACGACACTACAGCGTCATCAGCGAATAATCGCAAAATGCTGCTCGTCCTACCTGTCAGACCGCTTATGCATTCAGAGAACAAGAGCGGTTCTATCACAGTGCCCTGGGGCACCTTGTCTCTGACAAACTCTCGCCGTCCAGAAGAACGTACTGCATTCTATTGCTTAAGACGTCTTGGAACCAATACGTCTGACAGTCTGTTCCATATGATTGGACCTTCGTTAACAGTCTGCAGTGGGGTACTGTGTCAAAAGCTTTCCACGAATTTAGGAGGAAAGGGCAACTGAATTCCACACGATCGATACCAGTACTTTCTATATCCGTGCTGATTTGTGGACAGGAATTTATTATATTAGAACTCAGAATACGATCCAGAGTTCTGAAGTAAGCTGAGCCTGTGATTTTGCAGGTCCTTTCTTGTATTCTTCTTTTATACAGGAGTCAACCACCCTTTTTATTCCAGTCGATTGGGACTTTGTTCTGGGCAATAAAAGCAAACCAAATAAGATGTCAATGCGGAAGAGTACTTTCTGTAAAATTGAATGGGAGATCAATCCGGACATGTTACCTTACTTATTTTCAACTCTTTCAGTTGCTTCGCAATGCAAGGAATGCCTGTTTATATGTCCTCCATACAAAAATCGTGTTCTGATATCTGTATTTTGGTTCTGAACTTTTTGCAAAATATACAACAAACATTTATTGACTATAATATTGTAACTAGTATATGGATTTAACGATCTGCTTATTTAGGTATAGAAACAGACGTAAAAGACCGAAGATTAAAGAGAATTAATTCTACTGTTTCTGTTACACTTGCAAGTCTTCTACGCTCTTCTTATTTTTAGTTGAATGTAAAGGCACACTAAATGCAAGTAGACGAATGTTAAAAGTAAGCAGTAGTCTGTAATACGAGGCTCTTTTAGTAAATAACTTCCCTGAGCAGTGCGTAGCTCGTGTTCCCGCCATCATGTGTTTCACAACCTGTTTTTAACGTACTTCCACCTCATTACGTTTATTTAAATTACTACTGTCATCGAGTTGCTGCTCTGCCTGACCGTGAGCAGCGTTAGCAGCGCTTATCGATATATTCTCTCTCGTAGTACCTTTGCTCGACTGTTATTACTTAACGGTGGTTGTCTGTCGTAAAGCGAGTTTGGGTTGCAAGTTCGGGTCTGCCAGTCAGTTGGAACGTGTCTGGAGCGCAGTCCAGACCCGCCAGTCGGGAGTTGCAATGCGGCACTAGTGCCGTCAGGTTGGAGCAACAGCGAGGTCTGCTTCGACATGGCTCGCCTGAACATTGACGCCACGCTTCACTTGAACCGGGCCACAGTCTTGGTGCACTTGAGCCGGGCCATGGCCTTGGTGAATCGTCGGTCGGTCGTCCTATGGACGACGCGCTTTGGCTCGCCGATCGTTCATGAGTCGGCTGTGTGTGTGTGTGTGTGTGTGTGTGTGTGTGTGTGTGTGTGTGTGCAAAGACTCCCGATTTGTCTTTGTGTGTGCTTAGCTAGAGTTGGGTATCGTTCAGGTCTTCGTGCAAGTGTTTGTGAGCTTGAGTGTGTAGTCGGCGTTACTTCCACTGACGGTTATTTTAGATGTTGTCGGCGTTCTGAGAGAGTCGGTCGGTTGTTGCGGACGAGGGAAGTTATCTCCACGCGGTGCACTTGGCTGGGTCCACTGGCGGTCCCTGCGCATGTCGGAGCGTGTGTGGAGATGTCCGATCGCTATGAGCTTCGTGGTTCACCGACCCAGGATGTCAAAGCTGATTAGTGATTTCAACTACCCAAGCCACGTCCATTCATGTTGTGGTGGTTTGTTTCAGTGGTTTGTTGTTGAGGAGGTTTTCCTGTTAGCAACACCGAGTGTTTCTGCCGGCCGGTGTGGCCGAGCGGTTCTAGGCGCTACAGTCTGGAACCGCGTGACCGCTACGGTCGCAGGTTCGAATCCTGCCTCGGGCATGGTTGTGTGTCATGTCCTTAGGTTAGTTAGGTTTAAGTAGCTCTAAGTTCTAGGGGACTGATGACCTCAGAAGTTAAGTCCCATAGTGCTCAGAGTCATTTTTGAGTGTTTCTATTACTGAAATTTAGTCACCATGCGGTGAAATTAACTATTTTGGTTAGCCACAATTCGAGTGCACCAGTGGAATTTTGTGCCTTGTGGCCGTTAGTGTTCTGGTTAATTGCCCTGGGCACTGACGTAAATTCAGGCAGTGTTCTTTAGGGAGAAGTTAACTATATTACCGTGTTTCAAATTCAGGTGTACCAGCGGTATTTTATGCCTAGTGGCCGTTAGTGTTCCAGTTACCTGCCCTGGCCACTATCGTAATTTCAGGCAACGTCCTTTCCTCACCTGTTGTCGCTGTCCAACATAGTGTCTAATTTTGACAGCTAATACAGGGCTATTACAAATGATTGAAGCGATTTCATAAATTCACTGTAGCTCCATTCATTGACATATGGTCACGACACACTACAGATACGTAGAAAAACTCATAAAGTTTTATTCGGCTGAAGCCGCACTTCAGGTTTCTGCCGCCAGAGCGCTCGAGAGCTTAGTGAGACAAAATGGCGACAGGAGCCGAGAAAGCGTATGTCGTGTTTGAAATTCACTCACATCAGTCAGTCATAACAGTGCAACGACACTTCAGGACGAAGTTCAACGAAGATCCACCAACTGCTAACTCCATTCGGCGATGGTATGCGCAGTTTAAAGCTTCTGGATGCCTCTGTAATGGGAAATCAACGGGTCGGCCTGCAGTGAGCGAAGAAACGGTTGAACGCGTGCGGGCAAGTTTCGCGCGTAGCCCGCGGAAGTCGATGAATAAAGCAAGCAGGGAGCTAAACATACCACAGCCGACGGTTTGGAAAATCTTACGGAAAAGGCTAAAGCAGAAGCCTTACCGTTTACAATTGCTACAAGCCCTGACACCCGATGACAAAGTCAAACGCTTTGAATTTTCGGCGCGGTTGCAACAGCTCATGGAAGAGGATGCGTTCAGTGCGAAACTTGTTTTCAGTGATGAAGCAACATTTTTTCTTAATGGTGAAGTGAACAGACACAATGTGTGAATCTGGGCGGTAGAGAATCCTCACGCATTCGTGCAGCAAATTCGCAATTCACCAAAAGTTAACGTGTTTTGTGCAATCTCACGGTTTAAAGTTTACGGCCCCTTTTTCTTCTGCGAAAAAAACGTTACAGGACACGTGTATCTGGACATGCTGGAAAATTGGCTCATGCCACAACTAGAGACCGACAGTGCCGACTTCATCTTTCAACAGGATGGTGCTCCACCGCACTTCCATCATGATGTTCGGCATTTCTTAAACAGGAGATCGGAAAACCTATGGATCGGTCGTGGTGGAGATCATGATCAGCAATTCATGTCATGGCCTCCACGCTCTCCCGACTTAACCCCACGCGATTTCTTTCTGTGGGGTTATGTGAAAGATTCAGTGTTTAAACCTCCTCTACCAAGAAACGTCCCAGAACTGCGAGCTCGCATCAACGATGCTTTCGAACTCATTGATGGGGACATGCTGCACCGAGTGCGGGAGGAACTTGATTATCGACTTGATGTCTGCCGAATCACTAAAGGGGCACATATCAAACATTTGTGAATGCCTAAAAAAACTTTTTGAGTTTTTGTATGTGTGTGCAAAGCATTGTGAAAATATCTCAAATAATAAAGTTATTGTAGAGCTGTGAAATCGCTTCAATCATTTGTAATAACCCTGTACATACTCCATTATGGATTATCAAGTTTGTAACCTTTTCTGTTTGAGTTCTCATGTACTGATTAATGGGAAGCAAGTCGTTGTGTCAGTCGGTCCGTGGCTTTCCCCTGGTTGGGTTCCGATGGATGAAGTGTAGTTGGGCTCATCACCTTTCTCGCCTAAGTGAACGAGGGCAGACCGACCTCCCGGGAGGCTTCTGAGTGCCATTGTCTTTATTGTCTTTCCCACTGGTGTTTCATTATCTGTTTTCAGCTACTTAAAATTTAAGGCTTATGGTTATTTTTTCTTAAAAATTTTGCAGAATTAATTGTGGGATTCTGTCTTGCAAACTTATTCGTAAATTATCTTACAAGCTTAAACATTGCAGCCTTCTGTCTTTAAAAGTCTTTGGTAATATATTCTAAAATCATGAAACTTAATTGTAGCCTTCAGCCATTGGTATTGCACCTTGCATATGTTTGTTCTATCTGCTTTGCTTTGAGGCTTTCGAACTAGCTGTGATAGATGTTTTGTTTAATTCTTTTATTGCTATTTTAATTGGATTTTTATCTTGTTGATTATTTAAGATTTCTTGTTTGGAGGCCTTCAGCCGTGAAAGAGTTGCACTTAGTAAAGGTTCGGCTATGTGCCGCTTTGGTTGTAAATGTGTTATTAAATTACAATAAATTACAATTAGAAGGTGGAACCGACCCCAACCTTATTTGGCCCTTTCCACGATCCTAAGTACCTGTCCTTCCCAGAGGGTTTAGCGGGGGTCTCATTCCCTATTTTATTCGTCTACAAAATAACCTGTGCCCATGACCTGTAAGTGCTGGTGAGTACTGCTGGTATATGCCGAAAACGCTGACACCAGGTTACGATGCTTGGTATGCATCGTAACATCGTGTCAGAGTTGTCGACATATACCAGGTAGTATGCAGCCAGTTAGCATGGAGTTAGCACTACAAACTGTATACGTCTATGAGCAGCGATCCGTCATAAGTTTTCTCGCAGCAAAACAACTATCAGATGTCGATATCCATGGGACTTAACCTCTCTCTGCGGGAATGGCTGTATGGGGATGAGACGCGGGTGCATCATTGGACCCCGGCGACAAAACGTCAGAGCATTGTGTAGAAGAAATCCGGCGAAGGTGCCCCGAAAAAAGGCACTGCTCGCAGTTTCGGCGGGGACAGTTGCGGCAACCATCATTTGGGACTGTCTGGGGGTATTACTCGTTTACTACCTGTGTCTCAACGCCACACTGAATGCGGAGATGCACTGCAATGCCTTGAGCGAGGTACCACCAAAAGAAAAATGTTCTAAACTTTTGCCTTGCAAAGTTTTCTTCCTTCTCGACACTGCTCATACAGCTCGAATGACCCAGTCCGAGCTCGGAATGTTCAACTGGGAAATGTTCCCGCATCCTCCGTATTCTCCAGAACTTGTCCTAAGTAGCTTTTACATGTTCCCCCAGCTGAGAGTTTATCTTAGAGGTAAGCACTTCAACAGCAGTGATGAAGTTACATCAGCAGTAAGCAGATGGTTACGAGCACAAAATCCGACCTGGTACAACACTAGTTTGGAAGATACTTCTGTCAATTTATCAGAAATGCTTGAAAAATGTGGAGACTAGATAGAAAAGTAGTAGAAGCATTGTACAACGTGAATAAAATAATTTCAACACGATGCATTATCTGTAAAGTTTTTGTAGAAAATAGGGAACCTTACTTACTGTACGCACCTCATAGTTTTAGGTTAACTACTAAATGAAACAGAACAATGACCAATTGTATTGGATCATTCATTCATTATATTTACTTAAATGTTTCAAACTGAAATGAAAGCAAGATGATACATTATCATCAACACAAAACCAAAACAAATGAAGAAATGGTTCCCATGTGTTTACTGCTCATGCTATGAGAATCTCTACTGGCTGTTCATGTGCTACACTTGTTTGCATTACTAAACCTGAGCGATTAGTACTAAAGGAAATAAGTTCTACTTTGCTAATCCACACAATTTAAAACATTATTTGAACAAAATTCAGTGCTAGGACCAGTTCTATATATCGGGAACGCGTAGTTGTAACAGGAAAAACAATTTTTATGATCAGCAGCATGTAAAAGGGCAAAATACATTTAAAACTCGAGCTAAGTAAACAGGATTTTAAAGCAGAGGTACTGTATACTTGTTGTTACATTTAGATGCACGACGAGGCAGTTACTCATTGCTGCCATCTGATAATAGTGAAATCATAAACAACGAAATCGTGTTTCATTGTTTAACTAATTGTATTTTTAGTTTTAAAGGCTGTCTGAAAAGACGAAAGCTACCAATTCCCCAACGGAGTGACATCTCTGCTAACACTTATGAGCCAAGCTGGCAGATGACATCCAGGTAAGCCATAGATTTCATTGTAACAAAACTTAACTTTACCTTACGATGCATTTCTGCTTTTGTCCACTGGTAATTTAATTCTACCTCCAGTCTTTATTTTCTTATTTTGGTCTTGATCATACATCTGACAATGATACTAGGCGAAATGCAATAAATGAAAATACTCGTGCATTTTTCGCAAAAATACTGATGTGAATCTCTTACACAAAAGTAATATTTACTTAGATTCTCAGCACCTATTTAGTTTCCTACTGCTTACCAAGTGCATTGTTACAAGTATGTATTAAAAGCCTATACTGTCGTTCATACTTTTCTGTTTTATCCTAAAGTGTGGAATGGCCTGTTCTAGATCTGACCTATTGCAAATTCAAACTCTTTTAAGTCAAATAGCATCCGAGGGGATAAAAAGTATAACGGAATATTTGGGAGGGGATTCCAAGTTCCTACAGCTACTTGTAAACAAGTAAAGCCTCCAAAAAGACTTTGTGGGAGCTGGGGCGTTAGATTTACGTTTCATTCACATATGGCGCAATATGTCCCTTTCATAAATTAGATCTATTGCATGTTCAAGTAGCTGTTCGTGTGCTCAGCTTAGAAAAATCGACGACCCACTGTCAGAAAAATGCCAAGAAAGCTGCTAGTGGGACCGGGGAAGTCATTATACGATTATCAGTTCCAACATTTGTCTTCTTAACAACATAAACTTTTCGGAAACTTGGTAAAAATTTCTGAAATCGCATCTACGTCTACAACAAATTATTTCGCAGACACCTATATGCATATACAGCAAAATGGGCACAACTATTAATTTTAGGAAAGTCTAAGCACATTAACTGTACCTTACACGCGCACAACGCAATGAAATATTGGTAAATGTTAGGCTTAAAAATAACCGACTGGAGAAGTATTGCTGTTTACTTTATAAAATATCTCGTATGGAGTATTCACGTCGCAGTACTTTTTAGAATTGCCTTTAACGTCAGTTTTATTTATGAAACATTAAATATGTAACAGCAACAATTCTTCTCGTTACGTGGAACGTGAACTCTGTATTAATTAACATAACCACCTGCCTTAGGCATTCTTAAAACCAAGTGTTGTAGAAGGCAAATAGTTCTTGATCCTACATTGCGTTGATAGCAACTGTGATTGATGATACAGGCAGTATCTCCGCAGTTGCTACTCCATGTCTGCAGGTCGAATCACAAGATGCGTACACTGATAACGCATGAACCTGTGTTCAGTGTACGCCACCTTTAGAATCTGAAGATGGTCACTGTATTGCCGAAACTGGTTATGACTGTGTCATAAACATGTGATTGCGTCCGTAAATAAACAAAAAATTTTACAAAAGAATCAATCACGCACTCCATAGAAAAATGTCGTTTTTTCCAAAGTACACTGATCTTTTTCGATTTATTTAAGTCACTTCAAAATATTACTCCAGGTCCACATACGAAATTATCTGCTATATTAAAAGAGTGCCAGCTGTACCTGGGAAACTATCAGTAAGACATGTAATTATTTAACTCGCCCGCAGAGATACGGTTCCACAACATCCGCTTGCGGCCCCTCTAGTAGTCACATGTTGAGAAATTTAAGGCAACAAGGAAACACTGGAATAAAACACAGTTTACATTTACCTTACAGTAAATGACTGTCAAGTGAAATCAGCTCATTTTCTATTTTTTCGCAATGCTCTGTCACACTTGTCTGCTTGACGTTTCAGACCAGTCAGACTCCGAGAAGAGCATCCTATTTAGCGTCCTCCTGTCGAGAGAAAGCTACCAGAAACTTCTAGAAGCCTCTCACTAGGAGTCTGACGAGCCATTGAAACATATGTTCTAAAATTTGGCGAGAAGCTCTGTTTCTTTATAGGTGCTCGACCTACGAGTGACGTAGGCCACACAGGAAATTGTCGTTAGGTGTTCCCACAGTTGTTTAGCGTGTCCATCTAGCTACTGTGACACTAAAGCTAACGGAGCCTGCCTGTGCTCCCTCACCAAGACGGAGCACAAACCCGTCCTAACAATCAGCTAAACGTTCTCATGCACTGCAGACAGCCGACAGAGAGTTGGAATTTGCTAATCAGAAACGGCACTTATCAATTAAAACAAAACGCAAGTTTATGCGGCCACTTCCTGTAGGTATCGGTATTACTCCACAGAATTAAAACAAGCAAAATCATAACATGATACCAAACGAAGTAAACACACCCTATAACAATGACAGGGTTACGAAGACAATGTGAGTCTTACAAACGTTTGTCATCAAACTCATATAACGCTCGACGAAAAAATTCTCGTGGTTTTGAAGTTCATTTGTTAAACCATAGGTGAGGAGTCAGTGAGACGATTGGTACGGCGTATATCTAACAATCAACGATTATGTCTGGAGTTGGACGTACTGTCCCTACCTCTTCCCTTAAGGTGACAGCAGAGAGAGACGCGCCCACAGTGGTGCAACCGACTATGACACCAGACAAGGCGTGACATTGAGTCGGCTTTTCAATCGAGTCCACCTTTAAACAGTACCATGGTGGATATATCCGTGTGTGCAGATGTCGAGGAGATCGAATGTTGCTAGGTTGAACTGGTCATCGAAGTACGGCCCTGCAACTGGCGTGATGGTAAGGCTTGCCGCAGGGTACACAAGTTTACCTCTTGTTCCCATAGCCGGTAATTTGGACAGTACACATTTCGTTTCTGTAGCTAACGTTCCTGTCACACTGGTAATATCAGTTTCTGTCAGATCACCAAAGTTAAGTGTTGTCGGGCTTGGCTATCACTTGAATGGTGATAATATGGGTCTGGTGAGCAATCGGTTCTTGTCAGGCCAAATGAGGAGCTACTTGACTGAAAAGTAGCGGCTCGGGTCACGAAAGCTGACAGCAGCCGAGAAAGCGGTGTGTTAATCACGTGCCCCTCCACATCCGCATCCAGTGACGTCTGTAGCCTCAGGATGGCACGACAGTCGGTTGGTGACGTTGGGCATTCCGTGGCGTGCTAGGACGGAGAAAGTTTCATTACTGATGAGTTAAGGATTGTGCGATGTCTCATTTTCGAGGTCTCCGTGACATTATCTTGCAACAATATAACGCATCACCACGTGTTGCCCGTAATGTCCTGACCTAGGGTGCTTGCGATATTACGTAGTAGTTCTATAATATTCTATAAGCTAAACAGATTTTACAGAATAAAGGTTCACTTGTGTCGGTTTACGATCAGTGTGTATTATCATTTCAGATTTATGTCAGCAAGATGCAGACTTTGAGAGCGAAAAACATTCAAAAGCGAGCGTCTGAAATATTCGTTATGAGTTACTAGGAGAGACAGAAAACTTATTGGAGTAGCAGACCTAATTGTGATCAGAATGAAAATAAAGTGGATACGATTGGGACTTATAGCCGGATGCGCAGATGACAGATGTAACAAGGAAGTTCTTCGTCCCGTAAATCAGTACGCCCAGGAAAACAGAAAAGTTCATCGTTAAGTTCCTATGGGACCCAATTGCTGCGATCATCGGTTCCTCAGCTTACAAACTACTTAATCTAACTTATATTAACTTACGCTAAGGACAACACAGACAGCCATGTCTGACGGGGGCAGCCGTGCGAACCGTGGCAAGGCGCCTCAAATCCGTGCGTCTAACCAACGCGGCGAAACGTTCACCGTGAAATAACCGTGTTTGCCCATAGCATATAGATACATCGTGTTCTGATACAAATCTCGGAGAGACTTCGTTGTTTTATTAAGAGCGCATTCAACTGCTATATGGTCTCACAAGAACCCTTCGAGCGCAAGGTAGCAAGTTCAGTCTTTACTAAGACTCATATTTAAGCGTCGCGTTAACAATTTTGAGGGGGAAAATGTTAGCTGATGACTCTTCGTCGTCGACAGTCAAGAAATTTTCAAAACAGACTATTAACCTAAACTGTGAACACTGAATTAAAAATGAAGCGCCACAGTTGTCACAAAGTTTCGCACCATCAGGAACGAAGGCGAACTCCTTGGTAATTACAAATCGTGCAGGACCTTCAGCTAGGTAGTCATCCTTAAAGGATGCATATAAAATCATATTGGTGTAACTGGTGTTGAGTAATGTTTGCGGCCACATGTAGTAAGTGTTGCTTCACGCAGTGGAGAATGGCGAAACAGAGGCACGCCGGCGACCGAGAAGTTGCGAAGCAAGCACGATCAGATAGCATTGCTGACAGCAGCATTCTACCAACAGGCTGACGCAAGGACGCACACAGACCGAGCGCCGAGCGAAGCCTGTAGAGTGCTGAGTAATGATAAGTGAGACCAGCACGCTAAGTTACGCTGCAGTATACTGCGGGAGTAATACCAAAAAGCTACCACTGAGGGTAGAAAACGTCCTCCTGCCTGATATGAATAGTGGAGTACAAGCAGCAACAGACATTAGGAAGCAGTTCGGATCTGAGGATGGACGTGGTCCGTGTCCGAATGTTCAATCCTCGTAGGTGACGATTCCGGAAGTCTGTTCCAGCTCGCAGGAGTCATCCGAGCGCCGCCAGATGTCAACTTCAGCTGTGGAAGTCGGCCCGAGTTCGGTCGGCACCATGGTGACTAACTACAGCGAGAACTTCCAGCAGGACCAGAGCAGCTCGGTCTTGGTCACAGGCGTCGCCGGGGACTGACGCCCGGACTTCACGGGAACCCGGCCCCACGGCGCGTGGTCCGTCCATGACGGGACCTCGCAGATATCGCAACTGACGGCTTCCCAGCCGCCGGTGCAGGAGGCGTCGGCAGCTGACCTCACGGCGACGCGGCTCCGTTGGCGTGCCCATACTGGGGCGCCGGGCAGTGACGAGTTCATCTCAACCACAGGGCATCCTGGCTTCAGCGGAGCACTGGTGGCCTGAGGCTCCTGAGTGAGATCAGCGGCGCGCGTTGCGCGCGTTGTCGGAGAATCTACACAGCAGCAGCCAGGCGGACGGATCCGCAGGGCTGGGCAGCGACGACGAGGGAGAAATTGTATAGAATGTTCACTAAATAATTCTAAAACTCCACGCCATCTCAATCTTTGGCGCAGCCACTGTGTCTGCTGCTAACAAGTGGTGCAGAAGTCATAACAGAACTGATGGAATGTGATGGCATGTGTAGCTGCAAGATGAATTTGTCCAGTGGTTCCAGGTTGTATGAACTGAAATGTGACACACTTTTCAGAAGGGATAGTTTGCTGTGAACGACCATGATTTTTATTTGCAGACCAAAAACCAAGCAGGTATTGGCCAAAAGCAGTGCTTATTCCACAGTTGTCGTTACTTTACGCTCATTCTCTCACGCTTGCTTGCTGTGACGTAAATATTCCCTACCTCCCTTACAAGATCATGCACACAAAAAGAATCGTAGGGGGTAGAGCACCTTCATCTTCTCGCGCTACAATAAACAGCTTTGCAGCCAATTGAGCACCCAGATTAACATTCGGAATAATTGTATAGGATTATGTGAAGGCATCGATGTGAGTTTATCTTGATGCAACTCTCTTGGTACCTTGTCCACAGCTCGTGGTCTAGTGCCTAGCGTTGCTACCTCTGGATTATGGGGTTCCGGGGTCGATTCCCAGCCGCATTAGGGCTTTTCTCTGCCTGGGGACTGGGTGTTTGTGTTGCCCTCATCATTTCATCACCATTTGTGAAAGTGACTAGATTGGAGTGTGTAAAGATTGGGACTTTTTACGGGCGCTGATGACCGCGCTGTTGAGCGCCCCACGAACCAAACGTCATCTTCATCTTCGTACCTTTAATTTCCAGGCTTCCTTTCATATGCATTTCTTCCTCAAATCCCGATTGGTCCGAGTTGAAAAAAAATCCTTACTGAACGTTGGAATAAATTTATTTATCTCAGCTACAGATTTTATGCAGTTTTCTGTCCATCGTCAAGGTCACGTTTTGTTTGAAATTGTATTATTTTCCGTCTTGTTCTGTGGCACTATTTGAAGCTTTGAAGCTATGCAACTATCAGTGCATTCTTTGAAATCACTGTTATCTATGTGGAGCGCAATTTGACGAGGATAAAGTAATAGCCGGCCGGTGTGGCCGTGCGGTTCTAAGCGCGTCAGTTTGGATCCGCGTGACCGCTACGGTCGCAGGTTCGAATCCTGCCTCGGGCATGGATGTGTGTGATGTCCTTAGGTTAGTTAGGTTTAAGTAGTTCTAAGTTCTAGGGGACTGATGACCTCAATAGTTAAGTCCCATAGTGCTCAGAGCCATTTGAACCATTTGATAACGTAATAGGTCACTATTATGCACATCCTGTAACTTGTGTCTTTATTTCCGCTCAACAACGAACGCATGCCAAGAGATAGAGAATAAGCCTCAGTGTCAAGCCGTTTTGATGTATTGGGAACCAATCAAGAGAACCTTACTAAATGCCCTCCGGCCAAATTCAAGTCAAATGCCTATTGATTTAAAAAGAAAATGCTTTTAGAAAAGCGTAAACCACTGTCAGATTTCTACCAAAGATTTTCCACTTCACATAAGACAAACTGTTAGCAGACAACCAACAATTCAAGCATGTTAAGGTGACAGGGTTTCCTTCAACAAGAAACTCCCGCTACTAGCGGTTTAACACAGTAAGACGAATATTCCAGAAGAAACGTGTACATGCCTTGAGGCAACAGAACTCACGGACGCTTTATTCGCGTTATTCAAACAGTGTTTGACAATACTTGCAACAAAATTTACAAATAATGTAAAACCCTTACGATGTTTATTGTCACTGAAACACTCCACCAAATTACGACAGGAGAAAAGTTTATCACTTATTATGTTTTCTTGATTAACGCAATAAAACTTCATCATCGGATACGAATTTTGACCTTACTAGTTCTTCACGACCAACTCTACTCGCTACACGTCTCCCAGACAGTATTCAGAAATACCACTGAATGTAACTGCAAAATTACGTCGTAGTACGACACACAGTTCAGGGGATATGATACCATTAACACTGAGATCTGTGAAAAAGTAGGTGTCGTTTAAAATGGAGCCCAAATTAAAAATAATGTACTCATCCAGAGTTTGATAACGAGACTACTTAGCTACTTCCAAGAAACTTGAAACATAATTCCAAATGTTAACGTTAAATTAGCATTAACTTATTTGTTTGGCGCTGTTTTATACATTGGAGTTCGATTCTTTAAAGAGTCTGTGATGCGAGATTTGTGGATTTTGTTCTGTTCAGGGGACGGGAAGAATTCTTAATACGTGGTACAATAAAGCGATCCTCTTCCTCACAACATTTATCGAAATGCAGACGTAATTGTAGATGTAGATATAGATGAGAAGAAACCATCATGTGATAAGATTGTAGAGAGGGCATTTCTACGCTCAGCAAATTGTAAAGCACTAATGTAGAACGAATTTTTGTTCATTTGAACGCATGTTGTCTGTGCCTTAACACGTTCCGATCTGCGAGGTATCAATAATAAGTGCTTTGTTAGTCCGTCACGTATTCGCACGTCCCGCTATTCTCGTTCCAAGCTGTACTGCTTCCTGCGATCGTGATGGCCTTCTTGTGTACATACGAGAATTATCTTATCGCAATGATTACATTATCTTTAGAGAGCAGAGCTTTATTTGTGCGCACATTTAACACGGTACCTTCCCTTCAGTTTTATGATTTCACATGTGAGTTTTTCAACTTTCCTGCAAGTACTCAAAGTTGGCAGTACGGCTCCGTTTCGTTATCGCCAACAAGCAGATGTTTCCTCCTCTTATCAGGGCATGATAGCAGTGGGAGGTTGTCTCATGATAACACGGAGTACGTCCACACCTGCAGTGGTGTAAAGAAGTCTTTTCTCTGATGGTCGTTCATTCGCGACACAACAGTATTACAGAGTATGTTTTCCCCTTGGATTTCTGGTATTCCTTTGGACGGCAAGTTCCACGACAGCCGAAAGTTACGAATTTATAATTCACAATGCTTATCATCATCAACAAAACCATAACCACTCATCTGACATCAAGCGCTGGATAAACGCCTACTCTAGGCTTTCTCATTTATTTTTGTCTCCAGCTCTACGCATAGCGCGATTTATACTGTCATCTATTCACTTTCAGTTCGGTTCCAGTTTTTATCTTATGTTGATTCCTGAAATCAAGCAAAGAACATATTCGGTCTATCCATCATTCATTCGTTTACTTAACTGTCCGTCCGTCTCCATATCATTTTCATTTCCGTCATAATTTTATTTTCTAGTCCAGTCTGCTCGCTTGATTAACTTTCTTGAGTTCTTGTCTCTGATAGTAATTCGCATCACTCATTTCTCCATTGCTAGCTTTAAGATGAAGTCTCACTCGTAATTCAAAGCGGGTGATACACAATTATTCCAAACTTTACTTTTCAGATTCATTAGAGGCCTGGTTTGAAACCACTGGCTGACCTACATTCCTTCAGGGCAGCTGCAGTTTTCTGTTACTTTCTTTCTGCGCCATTTAGTCATTGAGTCAAACAGCCCCTACGACAATTTGTTATTTTAGTAATACGTGAGAAACCTGCCGTCCCATGGGTATTTATTTACACTGATCAGCTAGAACATTATGATCACCTCAGTAATAGGCGGTGTGTCCACCTTTCTCACGGCTGACAGCGGCGACGCGTCAGAGCATGGAAGCAGTGAGGCTCTGATGGTCGCTAGAGGGAGCTGGCACCATATCTTCATACACAAGTCACCTAATTCCTGTAAATTCCAAGGACGGGGCCGATGAGCCCTGACCCCATGTTCAAGCACATCACAGAAGTGTTCTACCGGGTTCGGATCTGGCGGGTTAGGTGACCAGCACATCATTTGGAGCTCGCCACTGTGTTCCTCGAGCCACCCCATCACACTCCTGGTCTTGTTATGGAGCATTATCTTTGCTGAAAAATGCCAGTGCCATCAGGAAGGGGTGTACGTTGTCTGCAACCATTGTACAATACTCCTTGGCGATCGTGGTGAATTACACGAGTTCAACTGGACCCACCGATGCCAGAGCATAATGAAGCCGCCGCTAGTCTCTCTCCGCTCCGCGGTAGAGGTATCAAGAAGCTGCTCCCTCGAAGACGACGGATTCGCGCGCTGCCATCGACATAATGAAGAAGACAACGGGATTCATCAGACCATGCAACGTTCTGCCACTGCCCCAACGTCCAGTGCCTATGGTTTGTTTATAAAGGTTCGGGATGAAATATCATCCTACCTCCTGTCATGTTTACTATTATTTGAAGCCAGAACACAAATGTGCTAAATTATTTTGAATTCCTCTTGGAAAGACAGACATGTTACATGACACATATAATAATACTATGGTTATAATGGTGATTAAGAACTAATAAACAACACGATAATTTTCAGTTCAATTTGCCTATCCTAATTTAAATCACACAGTAACATGTTAATTCCTTCATTAAATACAGTCTTATATTACACATATATTTTTTAGTTTCTGCCATACCACCACAGTATCAAAACCTGCCCTGTTAGTATAGTCTTTACAAAATTGTACTAATACCTACTACAATTATTAACCATAGTGGTTTGCTCTATTTTTAGAGTCTCTTTCTTTATTTTTGAACTTTTTACTCTTGTATTCTCTTTCTATACAGCTTTAAGTCCTCTATGTTCCGTACACCATAGTTTTTCTTTGACTTAGGAAAGATTAAATAATATGCATTGGTATGAGGTATGTCAGCCACCTCAAAGGGACCTTTGTATACCTGAAAAAACTTTGAAATTTCTGAAGCAATTTCTTTGGATTTCTCGTGGGATTTGACCAACATCAGGTCTCGTACTTCTATTTCAGTTAACTTTCCTTTCCCATCATGTCTTTTCTTCCTCTGTAACATATGTTTTTCCATAAGTTCTTTAACTAGCCCTTTCTTTTCTTCTAAAGTCATCTCCTTTCTTGAAGGGAAGTTAATATTCTCTTCAACTATGTTAGCCTCTTTTATTCCCATCATTATTTCATTTGGGGTGGATCCTGTACTTTCATGCCCCAGGTTATTTAAAACATTTTCAATGTCAGGTACATACTTTCCCCAACTACTATGTTTGTCATGGCAGAATTTCCTACATAGTCCACCTATCTCTTTCATATAGCGTTCGGCCGGATTGCCTGCTGCACGGTATGCTGCTATATATCTTAATTCTACTCCTTGCTCTTGCATACTCGTTTTCCATTTCGTTGAAATGAATTGAGACCCATTATCTGACGGTATAAAATTTGGTTTGCCTATCTTTACAAAATAGTCCTTAATCATTTTGTCACACGCTGCTTTTCCTGTAGCTTTTCTCAGAGGATATAGTTTTACAAATTTTGGAAATACATCTACTGCTACTAAAATATAAGAAAAACCTCTTATAGTCTTAGGTAATGGACCATAGAAATCCAAAGCCACAATTTCTAAAGTATCTTTAGGTAAAATGGATTGCATCGGATCCCTACTGTTCTGATTTGTTACCTTCACCTTCTGGCAGAGGTCACACGTCTTCCATCTTGCATGGATCTTCCTTGCCATATTGTTAAAATATACTGATTCGGTCAATTTCTCCAAACATTTCTTTGTTCCACAATGCCCATAACTTAAATGTTTGCAATCAATTAATGCTACTACATGTTCCTCTGGCCAGCATACACTCCACACATCTGACTTTTCCTCTCTCCTTCTGTCCATAGTCCATCAAATACACAATAATATTTTTGCATCTTATCATTACCCCTCTTTCTAAGTTCAGTTTTCACTAATACTAAAAATGGATCCTTATTCCGTTCCCTTCTTAAATTCTTACATATACTCTTGATTTCTTTTTGATTTTTCATCCCTTTTATGTAGTGAATTCTCTTGTAACCCTCTTCTCCTAACACTCCTTCTTCTGGTCTCATTCCTATAGGTAGCCTGGACAAAGCATCTGATACTACGTTCTGTTCACCTTTTATATACTTTATTTCAATGTCAAACTGCTGTAAATACAACACCCATCGTGTCAATCTGGTATGTACTAGCTTACATTTATTAAGAAACGTCAATGCCTGATGGTCAGTATACACTATTACTTTATGTCCCCACAAAAAGTTATAAAAATTTTTAAATGACCAAATTATTGCTAGAGCTTCTTTTTCTGAAATGGTATAGTTACGTTCACATTTACTCAATGTCCTGCTTGCAAATGCTATGGATTTTCTTTCCTCATGCCCCTCCAAATTGACTATTTGGAATAAGTGTGCACCTAATCCATATCCACTGCTGTCCAATTCTAAGCAAAAGGGAAGACCTAAGTCTGGATGAGTTAAAATACTATCATCACAAAGTTTTTCTGTCAGATGTTCAAACGCCTGCTGAAACTCTTTTGACCAAACAAAAGCTTTACTTTTCTTTAGTAACTCATTGAGTGCTGGACTATTAAATGTCTGGACTGACACATATTTTCTGTAAAAACCACACAATTCCTAGAAAAGCTTTCAAATGCCTCCTACACTTGGGCACAGCGAATTCCTTTATCGCTTTAATCTTCTCTGAATCTTTCTTAATTCCTTGACTACTAATTATGTAACCTACAAACAATCTCACTTTTCACAAATTCAGATTGCTTCAATCGTAATGTCATTCCTCCTTTATGCAATGCGTGAAACACCTCTGTCAATATAGTACAATGTTCCTTCCAAATTTTGGTAGCTATGAGTATATCGTCCACATACACTGTAATTTTACTACTCAACTCCTTTCCTAATACTTCGTCTAGAGCCTGTATAAATATGGATACTGAAATATTCAGACCAAATGGTACCACGAATTGTTGGTACCATTTTCCTCCAAATAAGAAAGCCTAATATTTTCTATGCTCCTTTGCCAGGTCTATTTGCCAATATCCCGCTGTTAAATCGAGACTACTTAAGTATTTTATTCCATTAAAATTTTGTATTGTATGATCTAAATTATCTGGTTTGTCACACTCTCTTTCTGTTATTGAATTTAGCTTCCTGGCATCCAGTACTACTCTAATTCCACCATCCTTTTTCTGTACACACATAATCGGATTATTATAATTGCTATTACTTCTTTCTATTACTCCCAGTCTTCCCATCCTGTCCAATTCAGCGGCTACTGCCTTCCTCTTTGCTATAGCTACATCAAATTGTCTTCTATAAAATGGTTCATGAGGTTTAATATTTAACCTACATTCAGAATCGATTATTCTTCCCAGTTCCTCAGAAAACACCTGTTCATTTTCTACTAACAAATTATACAGCTCCACCTTTTGTTGTTCATCAATACCCTCCACTTCACTCACCTTCTGATGGAACAACCTATTCTTGTCTAACCATATATTCTCACTTTCACCAACATTTCCTTCCTCCCACTCTTCACAACATTCCACTACTGACAATTCCACTATTTTGAGATGACCTAATGGTTCCGTCTCATTTACCATGTGTCCTGCAAAATTCACTGTATATTCTGTACCCAAATATTTAAACAGCATCAGCCCTTGGTCACAATTAATTATTACTTGATTTTCCATCATCCAATCTGAACCTATAATCATATTTATACTTAAATTAGGAATAACTAAAAACACACTTTCCATCTTACAATTGCCCATTTTGAAAGAAAAATCACTTGTTACCTCACAGGTTTACTTGTCTTCCCTGTGGCACCTACTATCTTGAGTCCAGACACAGACATTTCTGGAATCTCATATTTACTACTAATATGTTTCCACAAGGACTCAGAAATACAAGTTATCTCACTACCTGTATCTAATAATGCATATTCACTTACATCATACAACTCTACACTTATTAAGGGTTGGCCTAACCTAATTGATGACTCATCTTCCTCTTCTCTTAGCAAATCGTGTTCAGTTGCCTCATTAGTCCAATCTGCTACCATTCCTTGCACTAACTTATCACTATACTTATCAGGTGGTTCCTTTTCCCTCTATGTGACAAACTCTCTCTGGGGTATTTTTCTGTTTGTCTCTCCTACTCTGTTTTGACTAATATCTATTGAGGAATTTTCATTATCACCTATCACACTTTCATCCTCTTGGCTCAGATCCCTACAATTGCCTCTTTTGACAAGGTAAACTTGTGTTCCATCTCCTTCACTTAGTTCTGCGCTTTGGGTACCATATAACCTCTCATGTTCTTGACTAGGTTCACCTACTGTCACCATATCACATTTACCATTAAATTGTTGCCCCTCTACACTAATGATTTCATTACCAATGTCTACCAAGCTGTTCCCTTCCTGGCCACTCTTTGAATTATTTCCTTTGAAACACTCTCCTTGCGAATTATGCTCCATCTGTGTACTCACACTACAGAGTTCAATATTATCAGTAATAGCACTCCTCCCCATTACCTCCTCATCACTTTTGTCACTACTAGTTTCCTCATCACTGTGATCACTATTACTACTTATTGATTCCTCCTCCATTTCACTACATATTTCGGGAATATCTTCAATAGTCTCCTCTGTTTCAATTATACCCCTTCCTTCAACTTTCTCGTATCTACTACGAGTATCCTCTCCTAGCTCCCTCTCATACTCTATTAATTCTGTACCTAACTCATGTAAGTCATTTACCCTGTGATCATATCCTTCATCACCACTAGTATTATTGGGAGACTTAATCTCAATAACTACACTTCCTACTTCTTTTCCGGTACTACCATTGATAATCTTTCCTATATTTCTGCAAGTACCAACCTTTTCCCTTTTGGGTATCCCTTCTTTAACATTAGTTATGCTATTATGTTCATTTGCTGGCAAGGTATCATCTATGTCAACTTGATAGGCTTTCCTTAGCTTGTAATACATATCAGTTCCTTCTTTCTACAAAATCCAGGTAAACCTAGTACCCATTTTAATTTAGAGTCCCATTCTCTCCACCCCCATTGCTTCATATCTTTCTCACACCAAGCATGGTATTCATTCTGTTCACTCTTATTGCAATAATTTACTTTCTGTCTATTATATTGCCTATTATTACTGTAATTCTTATTTTGGTGATAATGTTGGTTCCTATTATACTGTTATTGGGGCCTACCCCCATATTCCGCTCCAGTTCAGCCCTCTACTGTGGCGGTTCTTCGTTTTCCAACTGGTACTGAGGTCTACCATTGTAGTTACCTCTACCACCAAAACCTCTTCCACCTCTTCTGCCTCTATTAGTCCTCATTGCTCTCACTCCATATTCCTGCTTCTGTTCTTTCCTGTTATTATTTCCATTATTATGGTAATTACTATAATTGTGTCTCTTCTGGTTATTATAGTTTGACTTGTTTTCATTGCTCGTATTCCACACATCCAGTTCACCTACCCTTCGCAAGAAATCTTTCCTGTTACTGCTTGCCAAGCTAATGTACCCTTGTACATTCCAAGGTAACTTCCTATGCAACACATGTAGCAAGTGCTCCTCTGTTACCAAACCTCTTACATTATCTACTTTTCGACACAAGTCCTCACAATATTCTCCCCCTGTCTTTCCGGACCAACCAGGCTTATAGGGAGGAGTCATGGGCAGGGAAGGGGGGGGGGGGGACAGCAGCTTCAGGAGAAATTAGGTGCATGGTACCAGGTCACAAGTTTTGTGAAACCAAGTGCTAGCCTTAGCCAGGTGACAGAAAATTTAGGTCAGTTATGCAGGGACTTTGAGAAGGAAGATTGGGTAATTATAGTTGGAAGGGGGGGGGGGGCGGCAGGAAACAGCATAACTATGAATCCAAGATACAGTATTAGGAGTGACCTGGATAAAATAGGAGCAGAAACTGAGCACAGAAAAGTGTGGTTTATGGAGGTCTTTCAGCGCCATGATCCGCCCTGGGTAAACACTGCCATAAGGCATGTTAACACTGAGCTGAACAGGATGCTCCAGACACCGGCAAAATCTCGCATACGTGTTGTTCCAGTAAATGCTATTGGTAGGTGGGGATACACTCACTACACATAGCCTGCACCTGAATGGGATGGGGAAAAATAAGTTAGCTTCACTATCAGCAGAATGTGTAAGGGGGTCCACAATCACACAAGGGGTGATCTTTGTGGTTAATGGGTCCAGGCAGACAAGTTTTTTCAGTTAAATCCAAAGTCCAGATAGATGATAATCAGGATAAATAGAATAAAAGAAACTTCATGTACAGTAAATAGGGGTAAAGTTAGGGACAGTTATGAACTTACTTCATCAAAATATCAGGGGAATAAAAAATAATGCAGATGAGTTATTAGTGTGTTCAGATGATCTCAAAAATAAGAATGAGATTCATATACTCTGTCAGTCTGAACACCAAGTAACTGTGGGCATGGATAGTGTCAGTATAGGTGGGTATCATTTAGCATCTTACACTTGTGATCTAGGATGGATAAAGGAGGAGTTGCCAGTTTCATAAAACAAGGGTATAAATGCAAAATTGTAGACTTAAGCAAATTTTGTGTTGATCAGCACTTTGAGGTTTGTACACGTGAACTTCAGCTGGATAATGTAGTACTGATATTAGCAACAGTGTACAGGTTCCCATTAGGAGACTGGGAGCTATTCATAAAAAAGTTTGACTCCCTATTATGCTGTCTGTCAGACAAACAGAAGAAGTTACTAATCTGTGGTGATTTAAATGTAAACTTTCTAAATAATTCTGAGAGGAAAAGTGAACTAGAAGTGTTATTAACGACATATAACTTAGAATCAGTAATCAATTTCCCTACATGTATAGCTTAAGACAGTAGCACGCTAATAGATAATGTATTTGTACAGAAAGAGGATAAAAAACAAACACGTTTTCCCTGTGGTAAATGGATTGTCAGACCATGATGCACAACTGATTAACTTACAAAACTTAACAGGGAGTACAGTTCGGAAACCATTAAGTAAAAGTGTGAGGGCGCTCAACCTGGTATCTATAGAACACTTCAAAGAAACCTTAAGAAATGTTAATTGAGGAGATGTATATAATGAGCCAAATGCAAACGATAAATGCAACATATTTCTTGATAAGTTTATATCCCTTTTTGAACATAGTTTCCCAAAGAAAATTACTAAATGTAACACCACACACTTTTCAAACAAACCTTGGATTACTACAGGCAGTAAAGTGTCTTCAGAAAGAAAAAGACAGCTTTATGAGACAGCAAGAACTAGTAAAGATCCAGAAGTGGTTTTACACTATAAAAATTATTGCAACATACTGAGAAAAGTTGTAAGAAAATGAAGAAATATGTATGTGAGAGAAAAAATTAACAACTCCGGTAATAAAATAAAATAAATATGGAATGTTGTTAGAAGAGAGACAGGAAAAGTAACCACTGGGGCAGGTAGTATTACTATTAAGGAGAGCAAGACCATCCTAACCAACATTACACAAGTAGCTAATGTATTTAACAACCATTTCTTAAGTGTAGGAGAAAAAATTGGTGAGAACAGTTCAAAAGAAAAAGCTAGGCAGTACATGGACGAGTGTTTTGCAAAAATTTAGTCAGATTAAGTTTCACCTAAAAACTCTTGCAAAATAAGTAAAATTATTAAATCTTTGAAAAATAATTGTTCTGTTGGAGTAGATGACATCTATAATGAGATATTAAAACAATGTAGAGCAATTACAGCTGATGTTCTGAGTCACGTATGTAATGCATCACTAACTCAAGCTATTTTCCCAGACAAGTCAGGCCGCTCTACAAAAAGGGGGACACCACAGATGCCAATAATTATTGGCTAGTATCCTTGCTAAAAGCATTTTCAAAAATCTTCGAGAAATTAGTGTACTCAAGAGTGGTTAACTGTCTCACCAGTAATGGGATACTTAGTAAATCACAGTTCGGATTTAAAAAATGCTGTTCCACTGAGACAGCAATATACAATTTCACTGTCCACGTAATAGACTTTAAATAGTAAAATGTCACCAATAGGAATTATTTGTGACATGTCCAAAGCATTTGATTGTGTGAACCATGACACTATGTTACAGAAATTACAGTCCTATGGTATAAATGGAATAGCATATGAGTGATTTAAGTCATACCTACAGAACAGGAAGCAAAAAGTTTCCTTATATGGGTCAAGTGATTTAAATAAGTTTGCCACTTCATCTAACTGGGGTGAAACTACATTAGGTTTTCCACAGGGTTCAATCATGGGTCCCCTTCTGTTCTTGACATATGTGAACGACCTCCATTCCTATGTGAAACAGGACGCTGAACTGACACTGTTTGCTGATGATACAAGCATCATTATTAATCTGATAAAAGAAACTCCAATTGAAAACGATACAAATAAGCTCTTTGGAAAAGTCATTAATTGGTTTTCTGCAAATGGGCTTGCTCTAAACTTTGAAAAAACACAGTACATCCAATTTTCTGCTGCAAAAAGTACAGTTCCTTCCATAAATGTAACACATCAACAGAAGTCAGTAGACAGGGTAGAGCGTACTTAGTTTTTGGGTGTGGGATGAGAATCTTAATTGGAAAATTCATATTTTGGATCTTCTAAAGCGACAGGTTCAGCAACTTTTGCAATCAGAATGATTGCCAATTTTGAGGATATAGAAATTAGTAAAGTAACATACTTTACAGTGGAAGCTCAAATGTGGAAGCGATTTAATCTTCGCAGCTCGTACAGGTGGAGGATATCCTACCACAGATAACAGCACGTTATAATCAAACCAAAAGTTGAAACGTCCCCTTTGAACAATTGTACAAGACTGTGCTTAAACTGACATACAATATTTTTTAGCGCAACGCAATCTGACTTTCAAAAATCCCTGCAAAAGAATGGCCCTGAATAACATTAAACTATACCTTTCACAAATCACTTACCTCACAAAAATCTTCGTTACTAGAACTACTGCAATACAGCGAGCGCCACTACTGCCAGCTTAATAAAAGATTCAAACTACGGAAGGCACTAACTACTGATAGGCATAGTTAGCAAATGAAAGATTTTAATAGAGAAGAAACAATGTATTTACCTTAATAGTCATAATATATATAGCAGTTCATGACAAATTACAAAACTCTGCCATCTCTCTCCCCACATCCACCACTGCTGGCGGCTCACCTCCAACTGTGCAACGCTACGCACTGTTCACATCCAGCTGCCGCTGCCCAACACTACAATGGCAGACAACAATGCAAACCAGCCACAGACTGCACACAGCACAGCCAGTGATTCTCACACAGAGCGCTATGTAACGTTGCCAATAAGAAAACATAAACAGCCTACTTACAAAATAATACAATAAAAACGAGACTCATTGATGTTCGTGACAATTCACTCATGGACTCGTTCTATTTCCGCATAAAAATGCTGGATCCACGCTAAAAAATGTTGAATGTAGGTGGCTGAGACGCCCTGCTAAACCCGCAGGAGAGGACAGGTAGTTTAAGTTGTGGAAAGGGGCCAAAATAAGCATCTTTTAGTTACACTCGAACATACAACCTTTTATTTGATCAAACATTGCAAGAGCCAAGGAAAATTAACAAAATAACACACAGCTTTAGTTTTGGAACTTAATTAGCGGCTGAATGCGCCGTACAATCTCATGCCTTAAGGGCAAGACCACTTTAATTTAAAAACGGCTGAAAGCCAATAACTTAAAGCTCAACCAAAATCACAAATTTAAAAGGCAAAGCCTTACCTTAAAACAGTTCCTTAATTAGGTTGAAAGGCAAAAGAATCTGACACTAAGAGCAAAACAACTTAAATTCAATATCGGCTAAAGGCCCAACACTTAAGACTCAGTAAAATTCATTTAATAAGGCTTTACGTAAAACAGTTGATAAATTAGGCTGAAGGCCCAAACCATCTGACGCCTTAAGGCCAAAACAACCTTAATCTAAAAATCGGCTAGAAGCCATACAATTACAAACAACAAGAACAAACAAGAGCCGGTCATTGTGGCCGAGCGGTTCTAGGCGCTTCAGTCTGGAACCGTGTGACCGCTACGGTCGCAGGTTCGAGTCTGCCTCGGGCATGAATGTGTGTGATGTCCTTGGGTCAGTTAGGTTTAAGTAGTTCTAAGTTCTAGGGGACTGATGACCTCAGATGTTAAGTCCCATAGTCCTCAGAGCTATTTGAACCATTTGAACAAACAAGAAAAGGCAGTACACCCAAGGGTGCTCACAAGGGAACCTCCCCATCGCACCCCCCTCAGATTTAGTTGTAATTTGGCACAGTGGATAGGTCTTGAACAACTGAACACAGATCTATCGAGAAAACAGGAAGAAGTTGTGTGGAACTATGAAAAAATAAGCAAAATATACAAACTGAGTAGTTCATGGGCAACATAAACAACATCAAGGATGATGTGAGCACAGGAGCGCCGTGGTTCCGTGGTTAGCGTGAGCAGCAGCGGAGCGAAAGGTCCTCGGTTCAAGTCTTGCCTCGAGTGAAAAGTTTATTTACTTTATTTTTGCAAAGTTATGATCTGTCCGTTTGTTCATTGACGTCTCTGCTCACTGTAAAAGTTTAGTGTCTGTTTTGCGACCGCACCGCAAAACCGTGCGATTAGTAGACGAAAGCACGTGCCTCTCCAATGAAAACCGAAAACATTTGATGCAGAAAAACACGTCTGATATATTCTACACGACACTGGTGAAGGCGTGTGCGTCACGTGACAGGAATACGTTGTCGACCCACCTAACTTGCACACTTGGCGAATGGGTAAAAAGATTCTTCTACCTTGCCCGATTTAGGTTTTCTTGTGGATGTGATAATCACTCCCAAAAAAGTGATGGAAAATAAGAGAGTGTCACATAAACTGCAACAAAAGAATGCAACAGTTTCACAGTCGCACAGTTTTCTCTGTGCTCTGTCAAAACATATGTTTTTAACGTTTTCAAATTTTTCCGTGTGTAGACTGTCAAATCCTGCATATTTCCAAGCAAATCTGAACATGTCCTGGAATTTTGGAGAGCGAAGTTGATTATGTGTGAGTGCCTGAACTACGATAATTGTCTGAAGATAAGAATTTAAACTTTTCACTCGAGGGAAATCTTGAACCAAGGACCTCTCGTTCCGCAGCTACTCACGCTAACCACGGAACCACGGCGCTCTAGAACTCACACCATCCTTGATGTGGCCCATGTTTCCCATGGACTACTCAGTTTGTATATTTTGCTTATTTTTTTCATAGTTCCACACAACTTCTTTCAGTTTTCTCGATTGATCTGTGTTCAGTTTTTCATGGCCTACCCACTGTGCCAACTCACAACTAAATCTGAGGTGGGTGCGATGGGGAGGTTCCCTTGTCGGAGGTTCTGAGGGTCGGCCTGGAATTCAAACACTAATGCTCGCTTAGATGAGACAGGCAGTCGGCCCAACCATTGTCGATCGGACGACAGCCCAAACGACAGACAGTCAACGGACCCACCGACAAGCTGATCTCCGCTTCACGCGACCAGCACACAACACGGAGTTCAATGGAACAAAGTAGATGGTATACATTGAGCTGTCAAACTACACACCATGCTCGACAACAACAACACGATGAGGAAAATACACTGCCTGAATTTACTAAAACGGCCAGGGCAGGTAACCAGAACGTTAACGGCTACAAGGCAGAAGGTTCCGCTGGTGCACTTCAGTTCAAAATAATCAAGTACAGATAAACTCCACCAGAGGGTGGCTAAGACTTGCCAACTTGAAAACACACGTGGTTGCTCGCAAACTACACAATGTGAACAGTCGTGACTTGCTGGTAGTTTAAGTCAAAACTCGACTTTTGTGTCCAGGGTCGGTGAGCAATGCACCTCGTAGCAATGGGAACAGCACCACACACTCCGACTCCGCGTGGACGCTGCCAGCGGCCTCGTCCTGACTACACGCCGCGGAGAGTTCCTCGCTGCTTCACGCCAACCGACCAACTGCCAGGCCCCGAAACGGTGAAAGGACCTGATGCATGTCGGCCGATGAGACAGCCAACTGAACGACCAACCAACAGTCGGCCCACTCCAATCTCCCTCCGTCTGACAGTTCATGTGTGTCGCCAGTGTTCGGCTAGCACTGGCTGTTCGTGCCCCACTGGCGCTCTGTCCCGCCTTTACTGCTGCTGCATCCCGACTGCACTGCTGTTCTGTCTCCAACTGACTGCCAGACACACGATGACCCGGAAATACCTGTGGTCGCTCCAGAGGTGGTACGGCAGTGCAATTATCGATACGTGCTGCTGCTGCTGCTGTTCACGGGCAAGTAAGGCAGGAAGTTAGTGACACCACTAAATCGAATAAGAAAACAAGGCGGCATTACCGTAATAGGATAGGGTGCCCATTCGTCCCGTTTTTCCCGGGACAGTCCCATTTTTTACCAAAATGTCCCGCTGTCCCGAAAGTTTTTTTGGGGACGCTCAAATGTCCCGTTTTTTTATGATTGCGCTTGGCTAGAGTATTTTACGCTACTGGTTGTTTGACTTAACTGCGCAATTATTTACGCTAGGAAGCGTGCGATGACTTTCAGCATACCCCAAACATGTACCGAACTGTCAAAAATCGCAAGCAATTTTAAACGCACTATAAGTTACAAATAACAACGAAGATTCTTCTCTTCAATATCGATCCACTGAATCCGTCCTTTCGGTCCAGAGATACTCTACACCACTTATACTCGCTCTCTGGCTTTCGTCACCGCACTGTTAATGTTTTGCACTGTGCAATCACTGTTTCATTATGCCAAAACAAAAGTGTTGTTTTAACAGTAATATAAAAAGCGAGTTTCCTTTTATCACTGGTAGTAGAGAAACTGTAGAATGTACGTTGTGCAGATCAAAATTTGCTATTGGTCACGGTGGAAGGCCTGACATTTTGAATCACATTAAGACGAAGAAACATCGCATGAGTGATCAAACGAAAAGAGCAAATAAATGCGTGAGTGACTACCATGTAAACTTAAAATCAGTAACAGAAATGGATAGGCAGATGGCAGCACAAGAAGCTACGTTTGCATATCACAGTGCAATGCATAACCATAGCTTTAAGTCAATGGACTGTACTACAGCAGTTGCTAAAAAACTTTTCAATCCTGAATGCACATGTGGACGCACAAAATGTAATGCAATCATTTCAGATGTTATTGCACGGTATGCAGCTCAGCAGGTTTTAAATGAACAAAAAAGCGGTCGATTGATTTCTGTAATGATTGATACATCGAATCATCTGGATTTGAAGTTGGTTCCTCTCCTTATCAGGTATTTTCACTCTGAAAATGGCATCACGGTGAAAGTGCTCGAATTGGTTAATTTAGCTGGAGAAACTTCAGATTTACTACAAAATTATGTGCTGGAGGTTTTAAAGATATATGATCTTGAGGGAAAGGTGATTACAGTTTCTGCAGACAACACTAACACTAATTTTGGTGGTAAGCAGAGGAAAGGAAAAAAACAATTTGTTCTATAAACTGCAACAGAGCACAGTGAGTAATATAGTAGGTGTTGGCTGTCCAGCACATGTGGTGCACAATTCCTTACAAACTGGCTCAGATTGCCCACCCATCTACTGCCAATTAATTGTAAACAAAATCTACCAGCATTTGCACATATATATACAGTAAGGGTTGAATCTCTGAAGTCGTTCTGTAAGTTTACTGAAACTGAATACAAAACTGTACTTGAGCGCAGCAAGACAAGGTGACTATCTCTGCTACCATCATTGGAAAGAATTGTAGAGGTATTTCCTGCTTTGAAATCATATTTCATTTCCCTTGATAAGTGTCCTGTTATCCTTAAACAATTCTTTGGTAACCTTGTGTCTATTGTTCTTCTACATTTTCTTGTTAGCCAGCTAAAACCTTTCTCCACAGCAATTAAATGTATTGAGAAACATGAAATCACAATAGTGGAAGTTTATGAATAAATAAACAAATTATTGGGCAAATTACAATGTAGAAAATCCGAAAGATTTCTCACATCCTTTGTGCATGAGACTCTAAGACAGCTGGAAGAAGAGGGTGAAATTACTGGAGAACAATTTCATATTTATGCTGACATCTTCTATGACTCTTGCATTGAGTATATTAAAGAATGTTGTTTACCATTTCTCACACCTTTTAAAGCATTTTACTGGGTTAATACTGAAAAGGAGCAGCTACAGGGGAAGGATATTCAGGACTGTTGTGTTTTTGTTAAAAGTATTGTACCAAATTTTCCTGTTGATGAAGACGAACTGTTCGATGAATTTTCATGTGCACAGAACTTCATAAAAAGTGAAGAAGGAGACAAAGAAAGTGTTAGTGCAACGTGATGTAAAATATTTGCTTATTTCAAAAGTAAAAACATTAACATGACAAACATGATTGATTTGATGGAGTTTTGTCTGGCAATTCCTGGGTCAAATGCTGCTGTGGAACGTGTGTTTTCATTAGTGAACTCTTTGTGGTCAGATGAAAAAAACAGAATGAAAGTTGAAACAGTGAGGGTCTTGCTCATTGCCAAAACACACTTTAGTGGTGTATCGTGTACTGAATTTTATGATACAACTTCAAACGAAAATGCACTTCTTGATAAAGTACATAAAAGTGAAAAGTACGCTGATAGTTTGGCAGAATAATTGTATAAAGTGATTTGGATCATCTGAAGGCACGTTGTAAAGGTAAACTTGTATGTGTATTAAATTTAGCCAATACAATATCTATGTCCCGTTTTTTTTTTTTCTTCATTGTCCCAGGTTTTTCTCTAATTTATTTTGAATGTCCCCTTTTTCAACAAAAATGAAATGGACACCCTATAATAGGACAAAGAATAAATGGGATAAACGTGAGGCATGCATGTCTCAGTGACATAGTACGTATTTCAAAGCACAGGACTTCATTTAAGAAATCGTACTTATCAAACTGGTCAGCTGAAATATTCACAGTCTCCAAAGATCAGAGAACAAACCCCCGAACATATATCTTAAACGATAGCAAGGGTGAAGAAATTGCAGGATGCTTTTACACAGAGGAATTGCAGAAGGGCTCTGTAACAGATGTATTCTTCATCGAACGTGTAATAAGACTTGTGGGAATAGGGCAATAGTTAAATGGTTGGGATTTCCTTCATCAGAAAACAGCTTGATTGATGCTGACGAATTGGTATATAATAGGTTGCGTAGACCTCAGTCACGTCAGTAGCACAATGCATGTTAGGAGACACAACATAATAAGAGGTGGAGGTGGTATTCTCGACAAATTACCAGTTGAATTACACATTCCGGGATATAGCTTCTGTGGACCAGGAACAAAGCTTCAGAAACGCTTGGCACATGGAGATAGAGGTATTAACCTATTCGAAAAAGCCTGCCTGGAGCACGACCTAGCCTACGCTACAAATAAAGATCTCCCAGCACGTCATGTCGTAGACAGCATTTTAGCTGATAGAGCTAAGGAAATAAGATGAAGAAAAGATATTGGTATAGGTCAAAGTGTGGCTGCATTTGCTGTTGATAAAACCATGCGTGGTAAAATTAAGTTGGGCTTACGAGTGATGAAATTCAAACGAATTATGAAAGCAGCGCGGTCCGCTTTGTGGAAGAAGAAAAAGAAATCAGGCTGCCTGAAAAACTGCATTCTCACATCGATGTGTGGAGCTAAGCATGCAATGATGAGTAAGAAGAAGAAGAAGAAGAAGAACAATAACAAGAAGAAGGGTACAATTAAACCACCTCGCGTTTTACCTTTACCCAAGACATCAGGTGGAATTATTCCGTTCCTCATTCCAGCCCTTGCGGCTGTATCACCTGTAGACTCACTCACAGGAGGGTCAGTAGCTGTAGCGAAAACAGTCAAGAATGCTCAAGACGCTCAAGCACACCTAGAGGAGGCAGGAAGGCATAATTGTGTCATGGAAGCTGCAGCCATTGGAAAGGGTCTATACTTGAAACCATACAAGAAAGGACTGGGCCTCTTCAGAAACAAAAAAAAAAAAAAAAAAAAAAAAAAAAAAATCGCGTTAGCTATTGTATCTGATCGAGCGCTCACGAATAAAGATCTCCTTAAGTTTGTTAAAGGGAAACTCCTAATTCCGAGATTCCAGCGGGCTTTAAGCGAAATACCGAAGACAATGTGGTGAACTAATGAATGCGGAATTGTGAATTTAGATGCTGACGGTCAGAAGGAGATTCTGGAAATACGATCTGCTGCCTATGACATTGATGGTTTAAACGAAAAGAAAATTAATCATGCGCAAACATCAATACGCTTCAGTCTGAAATACAAACAGAGAATGTGACGATCGACTTTAGGCAGAATGCTTCAATAGTTTCACTGCAGGGTTTTGTGAAAGACCGTGTTTTGGTGAAGGATTTCAGTTAATTTTACTCATCAAATCAGGCTGTGGACATACTACCAGTCAACATAATCCACGTTGAGTGTAATATAGTTACAACCTCTTATCTCAACGATAAGTTGATTCACTCTATTCACGGATTCTTCCCTGCAGTTGGAACCGGATATAAGATAGTTCAGACCCCCACAAACGCGATATACCTCCCAGTGACAGTTCAGACATTGGACTACCTGGAGCTACGTATTGTGGATCAGAAGAATCGACTTTTCCATTTTTGGGGTGAAGAAATCATTGTACCTCTGCATCGAAGACAAGATGAGGATAAGGTATAAAGCTAGCATGCAGAGCTCACAGTCAGTGTACCACAGAAGCGCAAGGTGATAACACGCCTTAATTACGTGCTCCTTATTTCCATTGGTCTCAATCGGTGCGATGACGTCACTCAATGTAACGCAGTCAGTCCAGTATGATGATCGAATTATACGTCATGAATTCCACTCACATAAGCCCTACGCTTCAACCACATTTAACAAAAATCATGAAATCAAGATTACTATTCAACACCAGGACGCTTTAACACTACCTTGCAAGAGCTTCTTACATCTGCACTGCACATTTAAGAAAACTGATGGCGCTGCGGTAACACTGTCGAAGTTGACACGTAATGCTCCACCATTCCTGTTACAAGAGATCCGCTATGAACTTAATGGAATAGAAATCGACCGCAAATGCAATGTCGGGATAGCATCCACCATTAAGACGTACGTTTCCGCCTCAGCCTCCGATTCGAACAGCTTTGAAAATGCGGGCTGGTTCATAGACACATCAGATGTCGGATACAGTCGATTTACTGCTTGCATGCTTCTAAAAATACTTGTGGGTTACTATGAGAACATGCAGCGAATTATTATGAACGCCAAATAGGAATTTATCTTGGTGCAGAGTGCAAGTGATGCCAATACATACACTCAAACAGAGGCAGAGTACGTCGAAATCAAGATTAATAGTGTAATATGGAAAATGCCTCTAATCAGTGTTGCAGACGAGGAACACTTGAAATTTTTAAAAGTTCTGAATGCAGGCACTTATCTGCAGCTAACATTCTGGTCATGGGAGCTTTTTGAATACCCTGTCTGACCTACAGCAGCAACACATACGTGGGCTATTAAAACATCAGTTCAATTGGAGGCACCTCGATTCATCATACTTGCCTTTCAAACTCAAAGGTGAGGGAATGTATCAAAAGACTCAAGTGAATTTGACCACTGCAAGTTAACTTATGCCATAGTCTACTTAAATTCTGAATACTATCCATATGATAATTTACATCTACAGTGGGACAGGAATGTATACAGTCTAGCATTTGTCATATATGCGAGCTTCCGTGCATCTTACTATGAACGAGTTGAAAATGAGGGATGTCTGCTCACTCCACAGAATTTCAAGACGTCTGCTCAAAACAGAATGAGATAATTAAATCAGGACTGGTAGATGTACGGATTGAGTTTGAATGTTCAACAAACTTCCCAGATCACACAGCAGTGTATGCTCCAGTTCTGCATGATCGTGTTGTTAACTACTGTCCACCCACAGGTGCTGTACAGCGAGTTGTGTAAATTAATAGGTGCTCCGCTACCTCCAGCACAGTTCACGGTGTTACACCAGGGTGTAAGCATCGTAGCTGACGTTTATTACAATGGACGCAAGTGATTCATAATTACGGACTGTATATTAATAGCTTTCACACAAAGTGATGGAATAATAGAAATATTCGCAGCAAGTGTCGCATCTCCGAAATCTTTCAGGGATATGAAGTGCATTAAAACAAGGACAAGTGCAAAGTGGCTAACAAATTTCTTTCATGGACTCCACGGGTACGATCCTGGTATACTTTATAAAGAAATGATGACGTCACTCCGAATATTCGATCATCCTGAGACCATCACCTACGTCAAAGGCAAGGAGAAGACGCATGAATGCAGTGAATCCTCAAGTTTGCATCTGTTCAAGACCTGGAATCATCCGGGTGCCCTGCTATCCATAAGCTCAACAACAACAAGAAGAGGATGTGTGAAAATAGTGTTTTGTCTGCTTATGAAAATGTAAAATTACTTTTAATGAAAATAAATGAATTTTCTACCTCACATTTTCTTTCTTTCTATCTAGCTCCTACGTAGATAGCACATAGCTCTGCCCAGATCCTTGGTATGTGGCTATGTTCAAGCACAGGATATATAATCTCAGCCATGTTTGCTACATGTCTTTGGGAGCGGACATGATCATGCATCGCCTGTTCCCAAAAACCTTTACGTTCAGCACGATAGGCGAAATCCCATGCAATCATTAAATATATTTTGTTATCTTCCGTCTTAAACTTCACCTTCTTAATAGCACTCATCTTCAGCAAAAGTGATCTCATTTGAGATATGCTCAGCCTTTAATTTACAATACAATATGAGGTAGGGGTTTTGTAAATAACAACAAGAAAGATGTATGGTGAATTTTTGTCTTGGTTTATTCAGTTCACACAAATGCAATATAGTTCTTGAGGTGGAATGTGGTTTATGAGGTATAATACAGTATTCCAGAGGTACAAATTGACTCTGCTTTTCCAATGCAAAAATACTTTTAACTTACATACTTCAACATTAACACTGGTAGGAATTTGTTTTCATAAATCTACGCTAAAATCATTGACTCTGCTTTATAAATCGATGCTAAAAACTAATGTGGAGATATTTTCTTTACTACTACAACTAAATTCCACAGCCCCAGTAGCATAGCATTTACGATAATTCTGATTGACTGTGCACGCTTAGAATATAATTCCAACAGTCAGTAATAGCAAAGATTACTAGAATAACAATTCTGAAGCACTGTGAGCTGTATATACAACACTTAAAAAACTATTCTGACTTGGATGGCTAGTAGCAGGTGAAAAAAGCTATTCTATTTACAACACGCATGTCGTGTGCGTCTATATATATATATATATGCTACACATACGTTGCCTATGAACAAATAAATCAATACATAAATATTTTTCTATTTTTTCTTGCTTTTTTAAATTGTTTTTGTTTATGTTTTTTCTTTCTTTCACACACACACACACACACACACACACACACACACACACACACACACACACACACGGTGTACATATATAAATATAAATGGTGTTCTTTTTATCCTTTCTTTCTTTCAGACTTCTCCCACTCTATGTATGTATATACACGTGTACATAGTACACAAAATATTTACATGACACAGACACACACACACACACATACAAAATTACTAATACTAAGATAAAAGGGTCATACTACTACTCTGCAGACTCTCTCTTTCTCTGTCTTTCTCACTGTCACTCAATCAGAGTCTCCCACCCCTTCTATCATTACAAGTTGAGTAGTGTGAGTGTGGGAGGGTTTCAATCTCGTCATCACAAATTACCCTTTTATCGTTATGAGGCGACAGACAGATTTTAGACTGCAGCACAGTGTGCACCTCGTCTCCTCTCGATCGAATACTGGTCTGCCATACCATATGCGGTGGTTGTGGTGCAACACCGCGAACATAGCTGCACAGACAGCGCAAATACTTTTCGGTAGAGAGAGCTCTCGATGCCATACAACGCATACCCTTAGCCCGCCTCTGGGTGGGACCTTCCAATGTGCGATATGCATACATTTTTGGGTGTAGACCTACAAACTCCACAATCAGTAATCCATTCACCTCGTCCTTCATAAGACCGATAACCTTCTTGTTCTGTGGAATAATACCATAAGGATTATCGGCGGTGTATAAGAACGTGTCGAATTCATTACCATGGCACCTCATCACTTAATATGGATCACAGTTCTTCACCGAATAGATGAAGCTACCTGTATCCATATAAAGTAAGTTAGGGTATGCAAAATGAGTTTTCGCAAACTCATAATGAAAGCGGTACTTGTGGAGTTTAAATAGGTCTAGTGTGCACATCCCCACATGAATAGGTTTCGTAAACTCTACTGCAGTCTTCAACATCTCCCCAGCAACAAAGTTCTTATTGAATGTTGTGACCCACTTAAAATTTGGTCTGACAATGCATTTTCTTATACCATAACGCCCATCCCATTCGGTTCTAATCAGAATTTGATCTCATACCCTCAAATTCTCCATTGTTTTACCAAAAATTGAATTATTCTTCAATTTATGCAAATCTCTTACAAAGTCACATGTCGTGGAAGCTCTTTGTCTCATATTCAAATCAATATACTCCTTCAACCAGGGGGACTGGTTGAAGGAGATAGCCCAGGTGATTCTAGCCAGCTCCATACCCAGGCTGAGACACTGCTGGAGGTTACGATAATGAATAATGTATCTTCGCTTATCCTCCAACATTGTCATCAGTTCTGGTGTGGATTCTCCTGGCAGAACTAGTTGCTCTGGACACAGCACCAAATTGGTGTGCGTATCATGCAAACTAATAGGTTATGTGAGATCTGCCTCCACCACATACCCTACATCAGAATCAGCTGCCATACCCCCCACGAATTTTCCACCTAACCCCTTGCATTCTTCTTTGGGCATCCGTCGAAACTCACCAATCAGCAGTGATTGCTGCACAGTGTGCCAGTATAAGTTATTCACGTCCAGGTACATTATGATAACTTGAATCAAGGGATGCATTGACCCTGTCACCCATCTGCGGGTTATTTGCCTTTGTGTGCCCTTAGACACATTGCCAAAGTCCCCCGTGGATCCTTTGTTCAAAGAAAAGAAGCATGTCAGCATCAGACAATAATTCAATGTTGCACTTCCTTTTCTTGTGAATTGCGTCCATAGACAACCCAGGTGCCATGTAATAAAAGGTGGGATCCAGTGAATATATGGTCCTGCATAGACTCCGGAATTTCTCGAAAACCTCCGCAAGCAAGCGCACGTCAATGTCCATGTAAAGCCGTGCATACTCTCCTAAAGTTGAAATATTGAATTCCCGCCAAACATTCATGGCATACTCATACTCTGCAACTGTTATGGCACCGCCTGTAAGGTTACTGGAAACCGCAGTTATGTCGGGTAGCCTGGTTTCGTTGAGTTTCGCTATACTATTCATATACACATACGGGAAAACCCCCTTCCTAGTCACAAGTTAATACTTTTCTTCGTCAGGATATGCAGCTCGAGCGATATGCTTATCGCCACAAGGTAGAGTTCCAATGAGTTTCTGGAGTGGTGCCTGCATAAAACGTAGTGTATCAAAGAAACGGAGCGTAATTCTTGGCGTCATTCGTTTGGAAAATGCAATGTATTTCTCGACGCTCTTAGGTGGGACGCTGACCTAATTTTTCTCCCAACTGAAATCAGGCCAAGTGCTCAACTAGAAAGTGAGGGTCATACCCACTTAAATTGTGGAAGAGAACGGGTATTTGTCTAGGTAGCTGGTACTTCAAATGGCATGAATTGTGAGCTACGCCATGGAACTTCCCAGAGACGACAGTGGTCCCTTTTCTATCTAATGGCAGCCCTCAAATATGACACTCAGTCACGTTATTATACAAATCTTCATTCTCCTTCAATTTGGTGATGGGAACGTTGCCACAGCAAAGCTTATCAATCTCCCACGAAAATGTTTCGAGCTCAGTGAGGAGCCAAACTGTAGGATTACCCCCTACAAAGGATTTTTAGTGGTTAAGACTGGAATCATATGACGATAGAATTTGGTATACTGCAGCATATGGTACATGTTTTTCAGTAAAGGTGGTGTGTGAGGCTGTAGGGTCACCTACACAGCAGGTCATGGGTGAGAGGAGGCATTCAAAGTTGGCGTACACTACAAACAGGCATCGCTCCTGGTGGTCAGCATTCAGGAACTTTATGAATTTGTTGTTCCCAGTAGGCATAATAACACGTACTGGCTCCTTGGAAGCACAGTCTACTGGATGCGCCGCTAATGACTTGTCTGAGGAGAAATAATTGAGGCACCTTAAGCAAATATTCTGCTTACCACTATGATTACTTAGTTGAGCGGACAGGAGTCGGGACATGTCTTTCATCCAAACATAGTGATAATTCTCACCTTTGGAGAAGGGCAGCATGTTTACACGTAACTCACACTCGCTGCCAAATTTTGAAAAATGGAGGGGGCCGACGACAATATGCTTGTCTCGCTCATCTTACCTGATTTTCTTCTCCAGGCCATAAACATGAACCGATATACCGCTAGCCTGCGCCTCAAAATTTACGTATCTCCTGGATCTTGACAGGGAACTCTATACCATGAAAGTTTTAACACCCATGAATATTATCACCTACGTTGTATGTACTCGGACGCTCAGGATGATCTATGTAATTGTATATTCTTTCACAACCCAGGATTGACCATGCAAAACAAGTCTCATCTTTCCTATTTTCGGCATTAATGCATGCCTACTTGCTAGCTGTTTCTTTAGGGAGCCTGGTATAGCTTGACCCTCCATTTACCGGATTGTAGACATCTGTATGGATGCCCAGGTGTATTCGGCTAAGTGCTTTAGCTGATCCTCTGACTGCCATCTCGGAAAACCAGGCCAGTATAGCACTCAAGGTGAATTTACGAAATCACTAGGCGATTGATGTGTACCGTAATGAGATTTTCACTCTGCAGCGGAGTGTGCGCTGATATGAAACTTCCCAGCAGATTAAAACTGTGTGCCCGACCGAGACTCGAACTCGGGACCTTTGCCTTTCGCGGGCAAGTGCTCTACCAACTGAGCTACCGAAGCACGACTCACGCCCGGTACCCACAGCTTTACTTCTGCCAGTACCTCGTCTCCTATCTTCCAGACTTTACAGAAGCTCTCCTGCGAACCTTGCGAACCGTGTTATCAAGCACTCCAATGATAGTATAGCGAATAAACCAGACTCAACTTTGGGGGGGGGGGGGGGTGCGATAGTTTGATGCAAAGCACCGCACTGCATTTAATGACAGGATACAGTGGATCATTGATTACCTTGAGGAGCAAGGCACGCCTTTAGAAAACCAACAGGGCTGCAGTACCCTCCTGCCAGTTTCTCGATGCTGGGGAATGAGATTTGCTCCTCAGAAGCGTCTTTAGTCTCCAAGTACTCTAACTGTGGTATGGTATCACTGACCTAATGCCCTTCACTAAAATGATTGGACAGGGAACTGCCACTAGCCATGGGTTCACTACTACTACTACTACTACTACTAATAATAATAATAATAATAATACTAGGTTGAGCTGGTGATGCAGTTTGCTGTACCTGGTTGTGGGTGGGCAGAGCCAGTGGTGAGGCACCGGTGTCAGACCAGTGGGAGCAGCTGGGCCTAGCTGCAGGTGGGGCATAGCGGATAACGCTGGCCCAAGGCTGCAGACTCTCCCCCAGATTGGCCAGTCGGCCACCACCAATTGCTGAGGTGTCAGCGGTCATCTAGTGCGACTGCCCGCCACCTCCACAGGCGACCAAGGGTGGGGCGGAAAGGTGATGGGGACCTCATGATGGCTGACTCTGTGAAATGCAGGTTTGGGTGGGTTGAACCTCGGCTGATAGCTTCACGGTGATGGGCGCGACACATGGCTCACCTGTTTGTCCTGGGCTTCTAATGACAGTGTGTCATGCCCCAACGCATGCTACAGCCATTTGAGGCTTCACCTCAGTGAAAAAAAATAAGCATCGCATTATAGAGCATTTTAAATAATTATAAATGGATTGATATGGAAGTATTGATGATAATAAGAATATGAAATCTGTAATAATAGTCACCTTGTTAGATCGCGGACCATAGCTCAGTCACAGCAGCCAGCCCTTCATCATGAATTTCGGGATCAAAGTCCCCATCCACCACAAACTGTGCATGGATAAATGCATCACACTGAATTCATCTACAACACCAACAACGAAGTACACGTAATATTATGGTATTATCACACAGTCAATGTATTATGAAAACACAAAACAGATTTTATACTCACGTTTTTGAGCTGACGGGGTCAGAGCCCCCTTCCTAATGTATCATTCAGTGTCCAGCATGTCAGCAAAGAATGCTGAAATGAGGAGGAAAAGAAATTCAATTTCACACATGCACACAGCAGGTCTGTATTCTAAAAGGGGGTTCACATACTAAATAACACTCATATGAGGGTAATAATATATGTGGGACCTCATTCAGGCGAAGGCGCTTCCCCTCACTGCTGCAGTTTGCTGAAGATCTCTTCATGATGACTGCGAAATGCATACAGACAGACTGGTTGACTATATCGGAATGAGGGAGAGCACATGGATGCTGGGGTTTAAAAAGGATGCCGAGCGTCCTCCCACATCACCAAGACAATAACGAATGGGCGTTGAGTTTGTTGGGGTGAGCCCACTAGTACTACTGGTGACTGGAACCTGAAATAGCAAGATGCATCCAAAAACTGGTCTGAAACTCTGATAATTTATGGATTTACAGTGATAGAATTCATACTATGAGTAACGATATTATTTGGAATACATGCTGGATGATATTTTATTCAGCCTCTGCATCTTGAGCCATTATGTATATTACGATACCAGTGCATTCAGCAGATATTTCAGGTGCAGCGAAAGCAATTAGAGCTCTGAACAGTTTATAAATAATCTGGATGAAGGAAGTGAGGTACATTTTTTACTACCATACTGGATGCGAGAGTGTTTCAAACACTTATCATCATGTGGTTGATGACATACTGCATCTACCTCAAAGCCTGCGAGCTTCGTGATTTTCCGCAATGAATGTTATATACGAGAAATTCTACGTTGCTGGTATTAACACTAGTGTTTCTTACATTTAGCTTAGCTTCGTAAATGCTGAAGCAAATGATTTACAAAGTCTTCAGATGATAAAACGGAGAATTTTACTATTTAGGAAAGGTGTCCAGTGGAAAAGATGAAATTTCAAGTAGCGCTATCGGTGGAATAGACGACTGATATGAGCACTGAAAGTTTAGTAAATTATTCTACCATGATGCTGGAAAATTTTTACGTTGAATTTCTCGAAATGTATAATTATAACTAAACCTGAAAACGTTTGTACTAACGTGTTTTATGTCCTGAACTCTTTAGAGCTGGAGTTAAATATCTAACGTGTTTAATATACGCATCTATTGCCTTTAAATGCTTCAATGAGTCTAGAAATGTTTTGTCGATGTTATGGAGTGTGAGGAGTGAAGAGCTTTGAAGGAACTCTTTGTTCTTCACTATTAACAATACCTGCGTGTGTCCCCTAGCAGCAAATCACCTTTGCTTATATGGTTCCTGTTTTGGGACAGATAAATATCTCAACCCTTTTAAGGAGCTCGCAATGCCTTTGTTGTTGCTGTTATGAAACCATCCTGAGGCCCACTGGCGCTGTGACACAAGCAACTACCTGCGGAGTCTGAAAGCAGGGGAGAGTTCTTAAAGACAGCAGCTCGCCGACGCTGGCTGGCCTGAAAGTGGGCAGTGCGACTGAGCTGGACGATCACCAGACGCATCGTGGTGCACTCTAGCAGTGAACTAGCGAACTAGCTCAGTTCTTTGGTCGATTAGATTGCAGGCAATTGTCTCTCGTGGGGTGGGAGCTGAGACAGATGTTTTCATGCGTTGTGTTGTGCAAAGCATTTATTTGCAAGATTGTACTCTTCCTCTTCATATGTAAAGCATTAATGCTCACTTCCATTCTTCATGTAGGAATCTACGGGTGCACTCGTCAGCTGAATGAGTGCATGTAATACAGCTACTAAAACTCCCCCTGTCTGGCACATTTCATCATACTCACTCCACACCGACAATTGATATTTTAGCCTCTTGTGGTGGTAACATGACACTGATGCTGTAGGTAGGTAATAAATGTAAACAAATTTCAATAAATTTAAACAAATTTATACAAATTTAAACAAATTATATTCGAATTTAACGGAATCATGAGCAGCTTCTAGTGGGGGCAACACCGTACTAACTAACTCCCCACTCTTCCAGACTTCATGTAGTGAACTGTGGCTGCAGTCCTCGTTCGAATGTGTACATGTAATGGAGCTATTGAAAGCTGACCTATCCATCACATTCATCTTGATGATCAAACACATTGCTACGGTTCCACAATGAGAGCTCAGCAAAGACGGAATGTGTGCTACCAATTCTGGTCGTGTGAGTGCAGAAAAAAAATTCCTCCAAAATACGAAACTCCCGCCCATTTTCCAAGAGGATCATGCAAGAAGCACATAATTCAATTTCCCGCCAAAATTCAAACTTCCCGTTAGTGGGGGGGGGGGGGGGGGGGAGTGACACTTTCTCGCCAAAAGCGCCATATTGGATAATGGCACTCACGTCATCAGCTGATGTCGTGGCCGCCATCTTGGATAATGGTACTCAGGGCATCAGCTGATGTTACAGCTGCCACCTTGGATAAAGATACTTGCGTCATTAGCAGACGTCACGGCCGCCATCTTGGATTTCTTCAGTGGTGTGGCGCTCAGCTTGTTCTGTTACTCACCAATCCATGACCGACCACTCAACCTCCCATAGTAGCAGCTCTAGGCTTCAACAAACTCCAGCATGAACACAATTTTATGGAATCATTACTGTTTCGTATGCAGGGTCTGACATCGCGGTGGAACCAGAACTGGAATGGATGGACGAGGGGAGAGGGATCGGAGGGGGGGCCATGCTTTGGCTCCATAAGGTGGCTCAGAAGGGAGGGGAATAGGAGAAAAGAGGGATGCACGGGCGGGAAACGCGTGGAGGTATGTGAGCGCTTGGGGAAGTGAGAACGGAAATGATACAGAGTTTGGCACTACCCTCACCACGTCGTCCCAGCTCTAACCGAGCAACCAATGAAATGTTAGAACTGGAAGGCCAATCGGAAAGCACTATGTTTCACCCACATGCAGGTTTATATTCGTTTTCTTCCTGAAGTTGTTTTTGACTCATCGAAGATTCATCACTAACATATCACCCTTGGTAGGATTTCTTATAATTAAATATCAGTTGAAAAAGTAATCAGGCGATTCCAACATGACCAATAATTTTGTGTCTTGTGCTTAGGGGGTAGGATGAGCCGACTTGGAGCAGGAGAGGCACCACAGGATATTTTAATTTCTACTGTCTGTATTTTTACAAATAAATTCACAAAACTTTGTCAGAATGATCAGGAAGGATTCAGGATTTACACATATAGCAGTAGAAGTTCAAAAACATAGCAAAATAATTTTTTTGCGTGCTAAATTTTTTCACTTACCATTGGCTACATTTGTTGCTATAGGTACACTTTTCTTCATAAGTAAGAGAGATTCTTCGATGAATTTTGCACAGCATACAAACCATACTTACAAATGTATGAAACTCTAGAATTTGTTTAATTTATGAAAAAAAATGAATGAGCTGTTACATTTTAAACTTCATGTTTAGAAAAAACTGAAATTTTATAGTTATTTATCTCAATTTTTACCACAGTATCTAATAGATTTGGAAAATTCTAGAGTTTTGCATTAAGGAGTTTGTGTTTGATAAGTATACCAAGTTTGAAAGTAATAGGATATTTATTTTGTATGTTACATGTACCTAACTACAGAAATATGTGTTTTGTGGAAAATGGCTGTTAAAGTTTCTGCTCGTATTTGACATTCTTTTAGAACTGCACAGCACCATAAGCAGGTTCTTTTTCGATTTCTAAATCAGTTTTCTTCATTTTCATATTCTTACTATGCACTGTTCTTGATTTTATCACATCCAAAAATGATTTATCTGCTTTCACTACACACTCTCTGTCTATCATATACAAAGCTTTGATGCGGTTCACACCTGGGCTTAATTCCCATTTTCTCTAAAATATGTTTTCTGCTTTGTACACCATCATTAAAACATGAAACTGCATCATAAACACTAATAGCAAGTGCATTTCTTCCCGCAAAAATGGTTTTTGGCAATCTTTCCCATACATATTATTGGTTAAAACATTAATTTGAGTTTTGAGTACCGTCTTGAAGACATGTATTCAATAAGTTTCCATTTGCAAGGTCTCTGAATATAGGTTTGATGGCTTCCATTACAGCGTTTGGTTCACAAGATGATATTCTTTACCACCAGCAATTGACATATGGTAGCCACACCGTGATTCACTTCATTTTAGGCACATGTTGTGAATAGGGTTATTGTCTGTGGAAATTTTGTGGAAGAAGAAGGCCCAAATTGCTTGCTTCATAATTTTCAAGTCCCCTGTATTCATTCTTATTGTGAAGCCGTAATACATCTGTAGCTTGTCAATTCCTGCATCCCTCAGTCGCCCTCTTCCTTTTATTTGCTTCCCATCAGATATTTTTTTCCTGGCAAATCTTGTCTCAGCCTTGTAAGTCTAGTGGCAAGTCTTTTCTGTACATGTCCTACTTATTCTAACTTCTTCACAATAGTCTCAGCTTTATATAGAGCACATTTTTGAACCCCAATGAAAGCTGTGCTATCACCATCACCAAGGTACTTCACATATCGCAGGCCATGGGAGGCAACAGATCTGGTAAACAAGCTGACAACTTCCTGCACTTCCATTCCTGCACTTGAGCCTTTATAGTTCCTATTACATTTACGATCTGGAATCCCTGTCACACAACTGTGACAAAATTTGTTGAACACTTCAGCTTTCACTACTTTGCCAGTGTCAACAGATGTTGTTGTAACAACACCATTCAACGAAGTGTCACCTCGTTTTTGCCAGGTACCATCAAAAGCGGTAGTTTGTTCTGCAGCACTTTTCATTGATGATTCTGCAACTTCTTTTACATCCCCAAGCAGTTGCCATAATATCTCTCAAATTTGGCTGGAGGAGGTGGAAGATTCATCACTGCACAAATTTTTCTTGCTGCCTTCTGTCCCCTACCAATGAAGCGCATTCTGTATGCTGCCCTCAAATTCACATGATAATCTTTGTTTACGATTTTAGATGTCATGCAAGACGCACCAACTTTGCATTTGCTGCATATCACAGATAAGGTCGTAGCAAGGCTTCTCCTGCCGCTCTCATCTTCCACTACAGAAACACACTGCACACCAAAGCAATGCTTGCACATAACATTGTCCAATATTTACTGTGATAGTATGTTAACATCAACAATAATATTACACGAACCTTCAGATTCATTGACTCCATTTTCATTAGCACCAAAACCAAGTTTCCTTCTTGAAGCACTCGGCGGTGGTTTGTTTACCGTGTCTGAGAGGTGGCAGTTTTGAGCCACTTTCGTAAAATTTATTGCAGCACCCTTTACTGTGTAAATGTTACCTTGGTGACGTTGTTTACTGTTGAAGCAACGAATTCTAGTCATCTTGTGCGATAATATGCCACAAACGAACACAAAACAACACAGCCAAATGAAAATCGTTTCGAAATTCGCCACACCACACTCCAAGCCTTTCAAAATAGAGAAAAAACAAAATCTTCGATCAAAACAATGCGTGAGTCGACAAGATGGCCGCCGAGTGAGATCACAGGTATTTTCTTCGTCCGCTAAAAGAACATATTAAGAGGAAATAGTGTAAAATTTAAAATTTCTTTGCTTTGTATACTTGCTGTAGTGTCCGTTCTTGTCACACAACTGAATATTAGTGTCCCAGCAGCCCTTGTTCTTGAAAAAACTTGTTCTTTAGCTGAAGTCCCGATAACCGCGACATAACTCGAAATTTTACGTGACATAAACACAAAGAATTCGATTCAAGTTTTCTTGATAGTGCAAAATTCGTTTAAAAAAAATTGCTACTAGTTTCATCAGTGTCTATTGTCACAATAAAAGTGTAATTAAACGTTTCGAAATCGTGTTTAACTAACACATTTGGTATTGCTTACTAGTTAGATAGACGCAATTTTGGCCTAAATTTTCCGAACTATAAACGTATCAAAAACACTAATAACGTAAATTCTCTAAAAGCAAATTAATTACAAGTTCATTCTTCTATCACTGTATCTCTAAATCAGTACAAGAGAAACAACCACCGCACATAAGTCCTTTGTGTCATTTTTTGTTCACACACAGCCAATCTCACGTTCTTGACAAATTTAAAACATTCTTTAAACTTAATTATTCTTTCGAAACTGACCATGTGTGAGAACTGTGGGATCTGTCATAGGGTACTGAGTAGAGGGATTTGTTGCCAATCTTGTAGGAAATATTTTCACTGGGGGGGGGGGGGCGGGGAGGGGGGGGGATGCAGTGAGGAGAATGTTGGGAGAACAGAAGAGGGTCTCTCCTGGAACTGCAGAGTATGCAGTAGGAACATTATGATTGGGGAACAGGAAAGGAAAATCTGTGCCCTTCAGGCACAGCTGTAGGAAGCAAGGGGGGAGGTGGGTGGTTGGCAACTGGTAGCTGGTAGGAGGGTAGGAAGAAAGAGAACGCGATCTGGCAGTTTTATCATCAACACAAAAAACAGGTATCTACCACTGCCAGAGTTAAGTGGAGAAGAGCTTCAGATAGAGCGAGTAGCAGGAAATGTGCAGCACACTTCAACCGAGGCCAAGAAGCCTAGGAAAGTACAAAGTGTTAGGAAGAAGAAAGTGCTGCTGCTAGGTAGTAGCCATGGGCGAGGTGTAGGTCCTCAGTTACAGGAAAGTTTAGGGGCAGCGTACCATGCCACCCGCATCTTCAAGCGAAATGCAGGTCTAAGTCATGTGATAGAGGACCTAGGGTCTTTATGTAAGGACTTTACAAAAGAGGACCATGTAGTGATAGTGGGTGGGGCGGGAAACAGTTTCGACAGGGATGGGGCGTATGACATAGGTGGTGACCTGGACAAGATAGCTTCCCTTACTCATGGCACCAACGTACACTTTGTTGAGCTGTTCCGGCGTCATGATCGACCATACCTTGATGGAGCTGTGAGGCGAATCAGTGTGGGGTTAGGGATGGCTCTGAGGACAGCCAACTTTGCTCATGTTTCTCTGCTGCCCATCGGGACTATCAACAGATGAGGTTTCACTAGGTATGGCCTACACCTAAACAGGACTGGGAAGGGAAGATTGGTACAGCTGATTCATGAAAGTATATGGGGTGGATCTCGGGCCAAACATGGTCAAATACCTGTTGTCATAGGTAGGAAATGCAGGTCTCTTATAGGATAAATCCGGACAACAGGTTTCCCTGCCTAAAGAGTAACTCCAGCACTTTCAAAAATACAGGAACAATCACTCACAAGACAGATTTTAACACCTCAAACATCACATATACCAGATGTCACTAATAAAAACAAACCAATGGAAAGAGTAACATGTGGCATTTCACAGATTTAACAATCATCCATCAAACCATGCAATCACTAAAAAATAAATTACAACTATTAGAAGTTGAGCTCAAATCTTTGAACTGCACAGTAGTTTGTATTACTGAGCACTGGTGTAGAGACACAGAAATTCAACATGTAGTATTATCATTGTATGAAAAGGCAAACTCTTACTGTAGAACTACTCCAAGGATTGGAGTATCATGCATTTATATCAGACAAGGAACACAGTTCAAATCAAGACATGACCTCAGTACCGTAAGTGAAGAGAAACACTTTGAAATATCAGCTATTGAAGTAACAGGACTTGATATCACCAAGAAATTAATCATTGTGTGTGTGTATAGATATCCCAGTGGTTGTCTGGACACTTTTTTCAATAAGTTATCGGAAGTTCTAGATAAAGAGTCAAGGTCGACATAATTCTGTGTGGGGACATTAACATCAACACTAACATCATAAATGAATCCAGCAGCACCTTCATAAACATCCTTCAAAGTTTTGGCATGTCCCTGTTGGTCAATAGTGCAACAAGAGTCACCACAACGACTTCATCAGTAATTGACCATGTGGCCACAAATATGGACAGGGAAAAATGTGATGTAGCTGTAAAAGATCTAGGACTATCAGACCATCTTTGTCAAATAACAACAGTAAAGTCGGGCATCGAATCATTCCCTAACCTACGAGCCTACAAACGACATCTATCAGAAATAAAAATAAAAGATTTTTCAAAAGAACTAGAAAAACAAAACTGGGATGAAACTTATAAGGAAACCAATGTGAATATGAAATTCTCTAAATTTTCCACATTGTTTAAACTGGAATTTCAAAAGGCTTTTCCAAAAGTGTGCGTGTCTGTATCAACATCTCACAAAAACAGATGGATAACAACAGGTATTAAGAAGTCCTCCCAAACACTTAAACCCCTCAGTTCCATGGAAAAGATTCGCAATGATCCAGAATTCTTAAATTACTATCATAGTTACAAAAAGATCTATAGAAAAGTGCTGATTGCTGCAAAAAAGTCATTTAATGACAAAATAACATATAATGCAGAGAATAAATGCAAATCAGTCTGAGATGTTATAAAAAAGGAAACGGGAATAGGCAGACAAATGCAGAATAATATACTGCTAAGGCAGGGGGATAAAGTAATAAATGATCCACAGCAGTTAGCAAACTATGTAAACGAGGATTTTTCAAGTATTGCAGACAGGTTACAGCAAAAATTCCCCCAATCAAATATAACACCTGCAAATAATGTTGCACTAAATACAATGATGTTATTTCCACCCACAGAGAATGAAGTCAGTAAAACAATTCATAAACAAAAAAATAAAAAGTCAGTAGACTTAGATGAGGTACCGATGTGTGTACTGTAACAATGCATAGGGATTATACAAGACCCCTAAACAAATACAATAAATGAATCCTTCACATCAAGGACATTTCCAGAGCAGTTAAAACAGGCAAGAGCTGTACCTTTGCTTAAGAAAGTTTATGCAGAAGACATAGAAAATTTCCAGCCCATTTCCCTGCAGTCAGCATTCTCAAAAATAATAGAAGCAATTATGAAAGACAGATTAATGAATTACCTGAATAAATACAATCTTTTAAGTGAATCACAGTTTGGTTTCCGAAGTGGCAAAAATAACGGGTCAGCCATAGTAGAACTCACAAAAGTTGTATTGATGCTCTTGATAAAGATGAGTGTGTCACAGGCATATTTTTGGATCTTTCTAAGGCGTTTGATACAGTCGACCACAAGATTCTATTAAATAAATTAGAAGCATTAGGAATAAGAGGGGTAGCTAACGACTGGTTTCGATCATACCTAACAGATAGGGTACAAATAGTAGAGATAACAAATACTTCAAATAGATCTAAACATTTAGTAAAACACTTATCAGAACAAAAATACATTAATGTATGGGTTCAGCAAGTTAGCGTAATAGGACCAATACTTTCCTGATAAGCATCAATGACTCTCCCAGTAGTATTAATCATGGTGAAAAATCCTCATCGGTGATGATACCAATATTATAGTCACTGAGAAAACAAGAGAACTCCTTGCAAGAAAGAAAATGAAACTCTCAAGGAAGTTTATGATTGGTCAGTAAGTAAAAAAGTGTCATTGAATATAAAGAAAACTAATCCCATGAATTTCAGTTTGAAGAAGAAAAATGACAATCTTAAATTAAATTTAGACGGCACCTCTATAGACAGTGTAACAAATGCAAAACTTCTGGGAATGAATATTGATTCTCAGTTGAAGTGGCGTGAACACACAGAGGTACTTGCAAACCGAATGTTATCAGCGTGCTATGCCCTTAGAATCCTATCATCAGTGTGTAACACGCAGTGTCTTTTAGTTACATGTTATTCATATGTACAGTCAGTTCTTAGCTATGGAATTCTTGTTTGGGGAACAAATGCACAAAATATGAACACAGTTTTCAAACTCCAGAAAAGAGCCGTAGGAATAATATCCAAAAATACTAGTCGATCTCATTACAAAGATGTGTTCAGCGCACTGGGGATTTTAACTGCTCAATGCGAATACATTTACCAGCCAGTTGTACACATCAAAATCAACATTGGTAATTACTGCACAAACAGCTCTGTCCATGACCATGCAACAAGAGATAGACTCAACTCACATTAACCAATAAAAAATAAACATAAAACTCAAAACAGCATTTTCTTCCAAGGAATAAAACTGCACAATAAAATTACCAAAAGAGATTAAAGAAATTACCATAATACACATATTTGAAAAGGCAGCTAAAAAGTACCTGTTATGCAATAAATTTTGTACATTGAAGGATTACTTAGCTAAAATATAGTAGGGATTCGATTAAAAATGTTATACAAATAAATAATAATAATAATAATAATAATGATTATAAAATATCCGACATTCCATATAAAACCTTCACTTAATGTTTTCCTTCTTTTTTTCCATTCCAGAAATACTTACCCCCCCCCCCCCCCCCCCCCCCAGCTATGCATAGCACAATACTAACACCTCTTCCTCTTTCTGAACTCAACATCTCACTCATTATGGATAGATGCTGACTCAGTTTTTCAGGATAGCAAATGGGAAGTTGCGGTATAGAAAATGTCCCAGAGATCGCCAGTGTGTGTGGCGTGTGTGTGTGTGTGTGTGTGTGTGTAGTGAGTGAAGTGTTATGAAACAATGTGTGTATAGTGTGTGCAGTGACTGATAGTGAGATATGAGTGAACAATGTGGCATTGCATTATTTAATAAGTTATTTTTTAAAAAAAGTGTTGTATACCAGGAGTAAATCTAATGATTGTCTCTAACTCGAAGTGTGTAAATATATGTGTATACAAATTAACTTATTTTAAATCGATCTAAATTTGTAAGTACTTTGACATGTCCTATATCTTTGAAAAAAGACATCTACGGATGAATAAAGCTACTACTACTACCTTGATAGCAGCAGAGAAAGTATCGATATCAGTAGTCCTTTGTTTCACATATGACAATCCTTGGCGCAAATATAAACATTCGAATTGTAACGAGCGAAATACACATACGTATGACGGAAGAATGCTGTGCAAAGTGGTGTAGCGCTGCATCCTGGTAGAGTTAAGACCAAATACCGCGCCTTATAATCTCTCAAATATGTATGTTTTATACATCAAACTATTCAGGAAGGTGTGCGCTACAAAATAGGCATATTGTAGCAGAAGAACCTGCGTAACACCATGGTGAAGTGGTTATGATACTAAACTGTTTCATGGATGCATTGCCTCCATATACTGGCACCATTTTATGAAGTCGTCTGCTGTCGAAACCTCCTTCAGGAGTAGGGCTTGATACATGTCCTCAGCAACACCCTTCATGAGATGTGCAACCTTATCTTCCTCTTTCATTGTAGGATCCACTATTTTACACAGCTCCAAGACATGTTGAATGTAGGGTGCTGTCGTTTCTCCTGGACGCTGTGCCCTGCACTTTAATTTATTTTCAGCCTTGCACTTCTGTCGTTGTGTGTCGCCGAAATACTTACGCAGTTCCGCCTGGAATACCTCCCAGCTTGTGAACTTCTGCTCGTTGTTCTCCTACCATTGCTTGGCAGTGCCCTCCAAGTAGAAAAATACGTCAACCAAACACACGGTGTCATCCTATTTGTTAAATTTGCCAATACGCTCATATACCTTCAGCCACTTATTGGGATCTTGGCCATCGTCACCAGAGAACCTGGAAGGATGCGTCATGTGATGGCACACAGTTTTTGTCATCGTAAGGTCCTCTTCTTCTTCTGTCTCTGATAGAGTGCGATGTGTTGAATATGGCTCGAACTCGGGTTTCTCGCCACGTAAACGGCGGCTCTGTTGTAGCCTGATGGGAGCCACTGTGTCGTCGATAATGTGCGCAATCACAAGTTCCAATACCCAGCGCCTCCACCAGAATAATGTCACGTAGAAGAAGGTTTATTCAGCACTTGCACATACAAGAGCGCGGAGCGAACTACCTCCGGCCAGAACACATACAGTATGCATACGGCTACAAAACATTCCAGTACAATGTTTCATGACATTTGTGGATACTTCTAGAATGTACTCGAACTGAATATAGAAATTAAAATTGTGCAGTCCACTGTGTACCTTCAGTGAGGCCGTGTGCTTAAAGGAAACATAACAGAATGTGATTAGTCACAGGTTCGCCGCTCGATGTATGCATTTTTCTTTCATCTCTGTGTTTGTGACGGATTCTGAGACCAACAGTGATATTTATATTTGACGGTCTTTTTTCGATTATATCGCTATTTCCATGGGTGTGGTTAGGCAGAAACCTAAGAACGCAGCTTAAATTGCTGTGGATAACAAGCAGCATTGACATTTAGAGAGGAAAGTGCCTGAAAGCGAACCCACATTTCGTTTTTATTTAATACAGAGAAAGAAGAAAAAAATTATATTTTAAGTGCATGTAATATTTACTTTATGATGCTATGAACAGTTCAAATTTTAATGGTACAGCAGGAAATAAACGAAAATTTATAATGAATAAGAGTTGTAAAATCTTTGCTATTAGTTAGTACCAAAAATAGCTGCCAAAATCGGGCCCCAAGCACAAATAATAAGAACAGCACTAAACAAAATTAGAAGACATATTAAATCTGAGAAAACATTATCTAGTTGCAAAGTAGGTATAATGTAACATCTTCGACAAAGTTATTGAATTCCAGTGTGTTTCTTAGGTGAACCAAAAAGCGCTGCCATAGGATATTCCTGTAGAAGTTGTTTCTGACAGTTTGGTTTCGTGTCGTTTAAGAACTATACACATTTTCCCAGCAATTTCATCTTTGATAGCGTGTTCAGTGTTATTTCTACCTGCCGGTTGTATAGCCATCCTTCACAAGTCACTGCGAGTAAGAGTGAAGAAAGAAGCTTCCATAGCAAGATAGTACTGTACTATCCAGCTGTTCTTCAACATCCTTGCCCGAAAGTATAGGGCTTGGTTCTTTTTGTTTTTTTCTACTTCCTCAGGTGTACTGTACTTCTTGTTGGCCACCCTCGTAAGAGTTGTTTTAGGAACATTAAGCTGTTCACTGGCCTTCTTCCAAGTGATGTGTTTCTGAACTACGTCAATTAGTCATAGTATTTACACCGAGGAAACCAATTTTCCATAATATTCTATAAAACGCTATGCCTTTACACTCTGTCCAAAGTAAACTTCATGTAATATATTTGGCGTCCACTTGATAGTATTCACGTTATATGGCTTGTTTCTACCGCTGCCCTGTGAAGTAAACCAAACATTTCTGGTAAAAACTATTCTAGAAGCTACAGATTTCAGTTAATTCACACATAGGTTATCTGAGCTCACTGTATAAAATAGCAATGCGAAAGAGACACTACACTCCATTTCCACAAAAAAGTACAATTACGGCAAATAACTATAATTTTCAGAGGATACATTTTTCACACATAAGTAGGCAAAATTTCAAAGAAGCTGCATTGCTTTACATGGTCAACAAAAATCAGCTGTTCCCAATCTGGAAAATTAACGCAGTTTACATGCACGCTGTCGAAAAACAGCGCTTTCCCATTGGCCTTCCAGTTATAACTTTTCATTGGTCGCTGGGTTAGAGCTGTGACAGACGTGGTGGGGACAGTGCAAAACCTACAACGTATGAGCGGGACCAGGCTAACGTCATCTTTGACTTTACACCGTTTATTAGTTTCTCACTTGCATTTGGTCTTGAGCAGTCATTTATATTTACGATATTGTCTTCCTCTTTGAGCTGCATTACAGTTCGTCTGGAAGGTGGACAGTAACGGACTGGGCTTCTTGGTCTTCCACTTCCTTGGCCAGGTGGCACAACAGGTGGTGAGAATTGTTTTCCCTACCCTTTTACCTCGGAATAGTACCTTAGGGATCTTTTTGGTTGAAAAGATAGCTCTTTCTGTTTGTACAAGGACCCTGGCCTGGCTTCTTCGGAGGTTGAGCGGGGGTGCCTGTGTTTAAGTCACTTACGTTTTTCTGACTTGTTTAAGTCACTTACGTTTTCCTGACTTGGCTGGTTTGCGGGTACAGTGCCGCGGCCGAAACTTCGTCGGTCCTGTATCTCCTCATAAGGCCGAATTGACGGCGGATATGAAGAGCAAGGCAAAGGTCAGCGATGTGACGGTCTGACCACATCGGCGACAATTTGTCACTTCCGCAAACACATGGCGTAACTCACTTTTCGGTGTTGGCGGGGCTACGAGTCTATAAGCCTCGCCCCTTAAGAAAGCATCTCCGACGGCTTCATCCACGGAAGGGCGGGAGGCAACCTCACCCGAACCCCTATGTGTGGTCCCTCTGATAACGACATCTACTGTTCGATACTTTGCTTTCTCACTGAGGGCATCAATTCACGCAGCATCTGGCCCTAATACACAGGTGAGGTCAGAAAAAGCCTCAAACCCCTCATTCGGATTTTGGCGCAAAATAGACAACTGATCCCGGTAACAACTCACTCCTCTTTCGTCAGAGTAGCGCTCTACTAACCCAAGTGCGAGGGCATCAAACTTCCTTGGATTTTTTAACGCTTCTACGGCCTCCACATAAACCCTAGCGTTGCCCGCGAGCCTTATGCGGGCGATGCCAAGCATAATTTCATCGGGCCACGGGCATACTGTACCAAGGTCCGAAACATTTTGAATAACTGTATTGTAGTTTTAATTTTATTTTCCAGAAGAAGAGCTGGAAGGGAGAGATAAACATGAGGATGTTGTTGTGGCGGTGGTGTTTGATATCGCTGTGACTCAGCTGCAAAAACTCCAATTTGATTTAGCATTCCGCCTAGGCTAGTCTCACTGTCAGTCTCGATGTGACGAGAGCGAGAAAGCAAGTCAATTCTACTTCTTCAGATCCTTTAGTGGCTACTTGTGTTCGTTCGTCTATACTGGGGGGTGGGGGGGGGCAGAGGGGGGAGCAGTGATTTACTGTTGTAGCTCCTCAAGCTGTTTCTCCAACTGTAAACACTGAATTAGAAACTGTTTGCCATCAAGAACGGCCCGAACTTCGATTTCTACCTTTTCATCATCATTTGAAGAAATGGTGGCTGTCTGTGCAAAGAGTTTCTCATTTTCACAGATTAACTCTTCGCTTGTCTCTAACGTTTTGTTACAATGAAATGAACACCCTTAGCTGCCTACAGGCGTTGACATACGTCAACGGGGACAGATGAAAATGTGTGCCCTGATCGGGACTCGAGCCCGGGATCTCCTGCTTACATGGCAGACGCTCTATCCATCTGAGCCATCGAGGACACAGATGATAGCGCGACTGCAGGGATTTATCTCTGGCACGCCTCCCGCGAAACCCACATTCTCAACGTATTGTCCCGCAGTATATTCGTAGTGCCCCCGCCCATTATACTCATTACTCGCGGCGCGTTGTCGATTCCCGTAAGAGTTCGGGCACTGTATGTGCATCCGCACAGAAGAAGAAGATGGTCAAGTGGCCGGTGAGTCTTAACTATATATTGACTAAGATGGTGTCTGTTCTTTCGGACATGTCCGAAAGAACAGATACCATCTTAGGATATATCTAACATTTTAGTTAACTTTTCTCCTAGCCTTTGGTTGTTTTCGATTAACTGCTCTACTTGTTTCTGAAACGCTTCTACACGGTTGAGAAGGGGGCTTTTGGCAAGGTTACAAAAATGAGGGCAGCTAGCCATGTAATACAATGAATACAACGAAAATAAAGAAACTTCTACAACGGACACTGTGAACGTAAGCGCTCGTCAGAAGATAAAATGCAGGTGGCATATACGGTTTGTAGAGACGATGGCGAAGACATCGGTAGCATGTAGGCATCGACGCTGGTGGAGTCGGCCACGGACGCAGTGGAGGCGGCGTCGGAGTCTGAGGCGGCGTCGGATTAGGAGGTGACGCACATGCACGTGGCAGCAACGGTGGTGGAGTGTCGTAGTCTTATGCGGCGTCGACGACGCTGGCTGCGTTGGTGAGTCGCTGGAAGACACTGGCATCGATCTTGGACCCTCACGGTGTCGACTGTGTAATGTGATGCTCACAGTAGCGATTTCTGCAGCGTCTTCTTTGCGGCGACTAAGGAAGGTTTCTGCACAGCGCGGTAAAGAGCGGCACTGGTTTAGATCAGGCAACGACACGCGCGGACACCCAGCCGGAACTTCCCTGCTGGTGTGACGTAGCGCATAGATGTAGGTAAACACGGCGTGCTTGAGTAGACACCACGACTGGTGATATGGGGTGTTCTGTTCTGGCGCCTGGCGGTAGCCTGTAACAGTGGCGGTTGCCACAACATCTGTCTCCCTACTAGTGCGGGTCGCACGTCATGGCACCTGGCCATATTTTATTCAATATCTTGCTTACCGAGAGATGGAACGGTGTGGTGTGCGTACTGTAAGACCTTCGGTACACACACAATCAGATTATTTGACTTGTCGCTCTAACGAATTAGGCGAGTGTCAGCAATATGTCCCATGGTCTTATTGTGGCGTGTTTATCTTCTGCTGTTAGGTCAGACGATAGAAATAACACTTGTACGCTTAGAGTAGCAGATTGCCGATGACCAACTTTAAACAGAACTTGATTAATTTTCACACACATTTACTAAAATAATAAAAAGGCATAGATATTACGTAACTTGATTCTGGATGCTGTTAACAACTGACAATCTGAAGTTCCTTTGTTCTTGGTACGTTAATCTTATCCTCACATATCTCTGATACTTGACAAAGTGTCTATTCATTTATCTTCATGGCTATGTACAGGAATATGATAATCTTATTAGGTGCAGACTGAAACTTGACTATAGACTGGTACAGACTAATGCAGACTGACTAATCAGAGGTCTGTACACTCGTTATAATACCTTGAGCGTTCATGTATCACTGCGCGAGTGTGATCCGCGAGAAGAAAAGGTTCTACGTTAGCAGCAATTTCATTGGCTGCGTTACATATTAATACGCGGATTGGCGGAAGCTGAATTTGGTCCGTCTCTAAGACAGCGCCATCTCGTAGTGCGGAGACGGACGAGCGCTGCGCCTGCGCTGTTGTGCTTAGCGGGGCGCGCTCTAGCGGGAAAGTTATGTACCCGCTGACTACGCGGAGCTATGTACACAACAAACGATGGGAAAGGATCCCACGCTGCGGACTCCAAACTGTATGGCACGGTCATCTGCGGACAGGCGAAGTTGGGGCGTCCCTTAGCTTTGAAGCAAAATGTCAGGTTAAATCATAATGCAAATGTATTCAGCTTCGGCATAGAACGTAACTAGAAGGACGCCGCCAGTTCAGGGGTGTTGATACAAGGAAAGGTTGGGGGGGGGGGGGGGTGAGAAGAAACCAGCAGGAAGACAAGGGCAGGTGCGTCTTCTCGGTTCTGGAGCCAGCAGAGAAGAGAGCATCGCCTTAGTGGCTACGTCTCTTCGCTGATCGCTCCAGGGCCTCACGACATACATCCCTCACACTCTACACTCTGTGCGAACCACGCAAGTAGTAGCGCCAAACATTCAGCATTTCTACCCATATGCAGCTGAGTGCTGTTCACGTGGACAGCTCGTAGCGTGGCCATGATGTGTAGTCAGGCCAACCCAGCTCTGCGCAGGGCTTCTACATAAACTGAAAATGAAAGGCAGATAGTAAAAATTAAAAAAAATTTCTTTTCCCATACCATAATTCCTTTTGAACTAGCGCCTCTGCACAGCTGGTGCGTTCTGTTCGTGTGTCTTTCCCATCATTAATGAGTTGGAGAAAATAAGTTGTAACACGGAAACAAAGCATTTCCGGATCCGTGCTCATATAACGTAATTTCTTCGTCTATGTGTGAGGGATGTGTCTTGCAATTTCTGCTGTACGTTTTTGTTACACCCTGTAAGTAGAAATTCATTGTTTATGACTGAAAGACAGAAAGATTGATACAGGGAAATGATTGGTTGTATCATTCACACTAATTTTTCACTGAAGAATTTTATTGCAAAGAAACAAACACCGACAGTTCTATATTGCAGGTACAACAAAGTCAAGCAAACATGCTTTTTTCGATATAACCTTAGCGAAAGAAGGATGTAAAGTAAAGAATAAGGTAGACATCAAATTGAACAAGATTGCATTAAGTCAAATTCGATTGAGTACACTTTAAGAAACATATAATCATCGAAAGGACCAAAGTACTTCAAATTGAACAAGATTGCATTAAGACAAATTCGACTGAGTACACTTTAAGAAACATATAATCATCGAAAGGACCAAAGTACTTTACATATTTTTACATCTACGAGATTCATTCTATAGCAGAAGAGCTGCCTACAAAATTCTTACCTGCAGTCACTGATTGGTAAGAGAGGTATCGATATGGTCGTAATATCTTAAAATGTTAGTAAATTGCACATTACTGCTGTTCTGTTGTTGCTGCTGCTGATGGGTTTAAGGAGACTGGTATTCACCTTGTGGGATGCGGGAAACCGCGTAAAACCACATCCATACTGGCCAACACCCCTGCTATCGTCGTTAATACGGCGGGTGTATTGAAACCGTGGCCAGAGCGCCCCTTGTCTCAGAAGCGGGTGCTTTAAGGCACACGGCTATACGGGCTGGTTGCGTAATGCTATTCGCAGCAGTCATCATATGAGTAACTTAGTATCTCAATGGCCAATGTCACCTACATTTTTTTTTTGACAGGAGAAGGGATTCTTAAGACCATAAAAAATAGCAGACTTTTTAAAAATCAGAGAAACAGTGTCTTATTCCTTTGTAACTGTAGTGTTATGAAACTTCAGCGATCTTACTGTGTATACCGTGGCACCCAGATTTCTAACAAAACGGGTCCATGTAATTTCTCTGAGATGACGCAAAACACACTGGAAACTTATTTATCCAAGATTTGAATGCATACGACCAAGTAGATGAACCTACCTCGAGTGCATATAAGACATGGATAGAAGAGGAAAAAGGTACACTGTGGGAGAGAGGCTGACAGCCCTGTTATGTGTAACGTACTCATGCAAGAAGATCATTGCTTACAGGTGAGATACGTGCTGGACGGCACCTAACGACAATCATAAATATGCGCTTCCACGAAGGAAACTTGTCCAGGCCCATTGACAGGATGGGCAGTAAAGGCTCCCTAACAACTGGTCATCAGAAGGCGTTTTCATCACATGCTTTTTTCGTGAGAATAAGTAACTTTCAAATGGCTCTGAGCACTACGGGACTTAACTTCTGAGGTCATCAGTCCCCTAGAACTTAGAACTACTTAAACCTAACTAACCTAAAGACATCACACACATCCATGCCCGGTGCAGGATTCGAACCTGCGGCCGTAGCGGTCGCGCGGTTCTAGACTGTAACCCTTAGAACCGCTCGGCCACCCCAGAGGACCTGTAAATAACTTTGTCTAATACAAAAAGCAAAGTAAAACTTGCATCGGAAAGTGAAAAAACTTCAAAACAAGCATTGACTTTCTAAGAGATTGTAGCCTACACCTATTATTATCAGCTCTTTATGATCTAACATAAATGTATTGTAAACAACAAATGTAGGCCTACTACTGGGGTAATAAGTTGGTTCTGTGACACATACAGCAGACACCAACGAAATTAAATCAGGAAACAGCAGCTGTGATACAACCAGAGGTGAGTGGTGACGAGATTATCATGTTTGACTCACAGAAATCAGGCGATGTGGTGTGTGTCGACCCGCTTGTGGGGCTTGATTAAAAAGGGTCAGCGGTTCGTTTGGGGTACCCTGCAGGCGCTGATCACCTGTATCTTCTTGAACACCTTTGTGCTTAGCATCCAATTTTTTGAGGATGAAATGCGCAGCTGCGAGAGTCAGTAGCACTGATAGTGCGATCGTAATTGGTACAATTACAAAAAACAGATATAATGGTGTGCACCCTGCCTGTTGAAGCTGTGGCGGGGGCGGCGTATTTGAAGTTTTAATATCTTTCGGGACGGAGCTTACAGTAAGCATAAGTGGCTGTGCTGTGTGTCTGTCCAGGTTTTGCCAAAATCGGCCCCTCAGACTAGGTGGAGTGTGACACTTGGTGTCCCTAGCCAGAGCACGGGATTCCAGCGCGTAGAGCGCGGGCAGAAGCGTCACGTCGCATCGGAGAGGGTTCCCCACCAGCTGCAGGGCGCTGAGTCTGGACAGTGCTGCCACCTCTGCAGCAGACAACGTCTTCAAATTGTTGTTGCTGACATTGACCTCGCGATAGGAGCCACTGCTGTTGACCATCCACGACAGGTCGGATAAAGCATTGGAAGCCACAGAGATGGACACGAGGGCGGTACCAGCAAAGGCATCTGTGGAGAGGGTAGTGAGCAGGTTGTGGGACAGGTCGAGGTATCTCAGCCGCGACAGCCCAGAGAATGCGCCGTCCGCCACGTGCGACAGCAGGTTGTGCGACAGCAACAGCGACTCCAGGTTAGACAGCGACGCTTGCTCCAGCATCCGGTTGGAGATTCCACGCAGTTCGTTGTGGGACAGATCCAGATATCGCAAATGGTCCAGGCTGGAAAAGGCACCCACATCCAGCAGCCACAGGCGGTTGTGGTCCAGCAGAATCTTCTCAGTGGCTGTGACTTTCGCTGCTGCAAATACACCTGTGAACAGATAACATTTTTCTTAATCCCAGAACCTTGGTATTATTCACCCGCAATCGCACTCCAATTGAATGTTATCAGCAGTAGCATCTCAGGCTGGACTGTGAAGCAAGTCCCCACATGTGATCTGGCAGCAGATTCATGAGCTGTAGCATCCATGGCCCTTGAAGACACAATCACCTGGTAGCCTCATGTAATTGTGTTTCAGTTGGACCATCTCAGAAACTGTGACACTCGCCAGCTATAATATACGTGTTGATATGAAACACTTGGTGTCTTCAAGCTGTGTGATTTAGTGTAGGACTGGTTAAGAAGATAGTGTCTCCTCATGTCAGAGAAGCCCACCAACGACGTACTATGGCTGACAGGAAAGTAATGCTCCCAGAAAACATAGGCAGCTGCAGTGTAACTTCATATACTTACAACCTATTGAGAGGTATGTAAATGACTGGAGTAGCGGTTCTCTACGACAGGCTCAACAGTCATCTGAGTGCATCAGAGTTGCTCCTATTTAGTTTTGTTACCAGACCTAGTAGTGCTTTGTAGAATGGCTGCAGTGTCCTCTCCTCGGGCGCTCGCCGGATGTGGTCGGGCTGGCTCTCCTTTGGGTCAATGGTGGTGTGTGTCGGCAAAGGAAGCCCCGGGCGGAGGTGTCAGAGTCCTTTGAAGACGTTATGTCACAAAATCGTTCTTATACCATACCTATAGTGAAGAAGACTTAATCAGAATCTGTTTCACAAAATTAATGACACACATTCAATAGATTATACTAGCTGGCCTATGTATGGACGATTTTAAAATCTTTTAGGGTTTCTTAGAGAATTTCGAGTATGATTATGTGGAAGACCAGTAAAGAGGAACAGAACCAACCAGATTTCAATATCCGGCCCTTTGGCCATCAGGTAGCCGAATCTATGACTGTAGGTGTCAAGGAAGTCACACAGATCACTGCGGCAATCGAAAATCGTGACGCAAAGTGAATTTTAAGACCAAAGGGGTCACGGAAACTTCAGAAGAAGTAGAGGCGATTGGTGTTCGCAAAGGTTCAGCTACATTGGTGAGAACCTTGGGCACCAAAACCGAACGCTTGAAGAAAGAGTAATTGTTCTCGGAATCAGATCAACTGACCACGAAACAATTTGCATGCTGATAGCCCGCCTCCACCAGAATGGCAAATGCTGTTGGTAGGCAAGTCTGCATCTGTGAAAAGGACAGGCAAAGGAACAGAGGAAGTAATAATGTTGAATCCTGAAGATAAGAGGGAGATCTTGCCTGAGGAAAAGCAAGGTATTTTCAGATCAGGAGTGCATCCAGTAATCACAATCAGTGTTAATGGTACAGTTTTGTTATGTGTTCTCAACATCGGGAGTCTGGTATGTTTATGGACAGAGACTGTATTTCAGAGTATGGTCCGAGCGAGGTGGCGCAGTGGTTAGCACACTGGACTCGCATTCGGGAGGACGACGGTTCAATCCCGTTTCCGGCCATCCTGATTTAGGTTTTCCGTGATTTCCCTAAATCGCTTCAGGCAAATGCCGGGATGGTTCCCTTGAAAGGGCACGGCCGATTTCCTTCCCTCACCCGAGCTTGCGCTGCGTCTCTGATGACCTCGTTGTCGACGGGACTTTAAACACTAATCTCCTCCTCCTCCTCCTCCTCAGAGTATGAAGAAGTAGGTTCTTGTCCATTTCTACATTTGCGGTGGACCAAAGTGAGAGGGGCAATACTCAGAGTATGGAGGTGAGGTGATAAGCTGAGTTCAATAAAACATGTCAGGGACATCAAATACCTGCGTAAAATTTCGTTGTGCCTAATTTAGCGTTAGAATCGTTAGTCAGCGCAGATATTTTTGTCTTCACAGCAAGCATTGTTGAATGTGTCTTGCATTGAAGTGTATCTGAAAATGAAGGGCTCTTCTACAAGCTTACGTTTTGATGAGTATACTATGAGAGAAGGAGTTTTAATCCGTTGCCTTAAATCTCTTGCAAGATCAGAACTGCCTCTTGAACAAATTCCATTGTGAGTGAGGGCAGTTTTCAGTAGCACCAAAGAGGTGTGGATGTTTTGCAAGAGATATAGGATCGGACTCATGTTGCGTAGGATATTGGTGAGTCAATGAAGGAAACTTTGTTTAATGTGTTGCAGCGACTTTCACCTATATTTTCTGATACTCAGAGACTATCGAAGGGCTCACATACCAGTTTAAGGGTAAGGAAAATTAAATGCTATTTGCTAAGCCATATCAAGTACCACTTAAATATAAAGAGAAGAAGGATGAAGAGATTGAAAAGAAGTAGCAACAGGATGTTACTGAACACATTGTTATTTTGTAGAATAATTCCTTGTTGGTGGTGCCTAAGGAAGGCAACTCAATTTAAATTGCACTTTATTCTCGACAAAGTAACACTATTATATTACCAGATATCGACAGACATCAAACATTACATATATTGTTACAGAAATTTCTTGGAGTCAGTGTTCTGTCCTTCGTTGACCCCTGGGTGTAATACTAGCAAATTTAATCATGCCCGTTATGTCGAAATAAACGGTAATTTTGTATTACGATGATTGTTATGATATTTGGAAACTACCCTTTGAGCTAAATATGAGATCGGATGCCTTTATTTCAGGTTTTAAAAGCATCTCACCTGCACACATGAGAAAGAAAGTTTCTACTTAAGTTGGTGGCGTATTAATTGCGGAGAATTTTTGGGTAGACCACGAGGTCTTGGAGAAGCTTTGGACTGTCTTTGAGAAATTCTGAGTCACAGTTAAATCAGAAACAACAGAGTTAACAGGTCAACAGATCAAATTTCTGGTGTTTATTGTGACGATAATAGGGATTCAGAAAAGAGAAGCAATCAAGTGTTTCCGGTTCCATTTGCCGAGAAGTAAATTCGTTAATATTTGTATCTTCCCAATTTCTATATGCATTCTGTAAATACCAGCATGCGAGCTACTCTGCTTCTCCGTGCACTGATGGGTAAGAACATTCAATGGGACTGAGAAGATGGACTACAAGTCGAGTTTCAGACAGCCTCTACTTGCGATTTATATTCTGTACCTCCTGATGTAAAAAAGACATTTTATTTTTTATCTGTGAGTTCAAGGACTGAGCTCAGGGCTCAACTCTTTAAGGCGGATTCTTGCTTTTATGGGCTGAGTGCTCATGAAGTGTGAATGTAACTCTTGTGCTGCAGAGCTTGATGCTTTGACAGTTGTTTGGGGTTCTCTTGCTATTTATTGGCTGGGTGGTCTACGGCTATACATATTACAGAACTATAAAATTTTTGATGTATGCTAAGCCAAGATTTGGGGTCAGGCCAGGTGGACACAGTATTTGCTGGAATTCAAGTACGTTGCCTTTCAATAATGAAAAGGAGATTCGAGAGACAGAAGCACTTTCCTGATCGCCCATAGGGTCGAGTAGAAGCAATTATGACGACTAAAATTAAAATGCTTTGTTTTCTACATTGAAAAGCTGTGCTCTTTGTAGATTATAACCCATGTTCCCTTCCAGATATAGCAAACGATGCAGAGCAGGAATTTGTTCAAGAGAGTTTAGACATGGACTTTCAATATTGGGACCACTTGCATATGTCGATAGTAGCCATCCACCGTGAACGTCTCTGACCAGACGCTGGTAACCGAAGAAAACCTTCCCACCAGGGTACAGGCAGACACTGCTGAGCAGCCTTATTTGACGTGCGTTGCATCCTTGGGAGATTTTGTCAGCAGAACAGTGTGCCAGTATAATTTGGCATCCGCTGTTGCTATGGCCGTGTGGACGGTGCATGAAGTCGACAGCGTGGGCTTGAGTGTGTGTTGGAATCAAATCTGACAGCCACTCAACCATCTGGAGTAAGCAGTAAGCAAACTTGCCTTGGATATCCATCCCACCTCAGGACTGTGGATTTTATGGTGAGCACCCGTTTCCAGGTATTACGGCCCAGAGTAGTATGGGGTTTAAAATTAGAAAATTTTATTAAAACACATTCACCTTGCTACAAGCAAAGCGTCGTCACGCCAGAGGCAGAGACAGAACCAGGAAACAAACGGCATGCCGCAAGCGGATGAGGACTCAGCGTGTTACAACACCACGCGGAGAGGGAGAGCAAGAGCTCAGAAGCAAATAGCACGGGACAGAAAACCAACGGAAAAGTGACACGCATTTTCGTTAACTCGAAAGAGATCTCGAAAGAAACTGTACCTATTTCAAAGAACCAGTATCAGAGAACTTGCACAAGAGCATGTTAAGCGAATATAACGGAATAAGAAAGACACATGCAGTCATTACGAACCGAGCATCATATTGTAGCCTCACGTTGACTCCCTTTAAATACTCGAGCTCTCCAGCTCTCAACAAGTTGATCATTACGGTCGGTGACGTTCTTAGTAACAGCACTGGATTTCATAATTATAATACTATAGCGAATCTGTGTCCTAGATACTCCAGAACAGTCTACAAACCAGCCAACGATGCACCTGAGATGATGGTTGAGGGAGGACTCGACCCTCCGACGGGAGGAGCCTCGCGGACTGTGACAAGGCGCCTCAGACCGCGCGGCTACCCGCGCGGCTCCTGACATAACTCTGTTGCCACTGCCAAGGAGTGTGTAGCACGCAAGTTGACCATACTGTAAGTAGGCTGTTTATGTTTTCTTATTGGCAACGCTACGTAGGGCTCTGTATGAAAATCACTGGCTGTGCTGTGTGCAGTCTGTGGCTAGTTTGCATTGTTGTCTGCCATTGTAGTGTTGGGCAGCGGCAGCTGGATGTGAACAGCGCGTAGCGTTCCGCAGTTGGAGGTGAGCCGCCAGCATGGTGGATGTGGGGAGAGACATGGCGGAGTTTTGATTTGTAACACTGGGTATCATGAACTGCTATATACATTATGACTTTTGAACACTATTGAGGTAAATACATTGTTTGTTCTCTATCAAAATCTTTCATTTGCTAACTATGCCTATCAGTAGTTAGTGCCTTCCGTAGTTTGAATCTTTTATTTAGCTGACAGTAATGGCGCTCGCTGTATTGCAGTAGTTCCAGTAACGAAGATTTTTGTGAGGTAAGTGATTTGTGAAAGGTATAGGTTAATGTTAGTCAGGGCCATTCTTTTATAGGGATTATTGAAAGTCAGATTGCGTTGCGCTAAAAATATTGTGTGTCAGTTTAAGCACAGTCTTGTATAATTGTTCAAAAAGGGGACGTTTCATATGTCGACCCTTAGCCTAGGATACCTGACTGGAATCTTCTGATTTTTTTCTTGTAGTTTGTGTAATTAGTGTAGCTATTGTTTATTGCTAGCGCGTAATTATAGAGATAATTTCCTTTGTAGTTGCAGTCTTTCATTGTTGTACAGTAAAACAGGTGTGGCACGCATGTAGATTTGCACCAAGTATTTCGCAGCTGCAATTAACTAGATATTATTTTTCAGTGCTATGTTAATGTGTTCTCTTATTTTTGCTCTTCAAATTGTGCTTTTCTGTGTTGTCGTGTGAAATATTGTGACAATAATGGGGTGTGAAAAACGTAATACTAGGCTCCAAAGTAAACTGAGAAATGACAGTGAAGACGAAAGCAGTGTGTTAGCGCCACCATGTAATGAATTAACTAATATTCAAAGTAGTAATTTGGTAACTGTGCATAGGGAAATGGAGCGGGCGTCAAATAATGGTGTAGACAGTGAAACAGGTAGTGAACAGGGAAGCATTATCGATCGATCGGTTGGCAACAGCTCGCCTCAGGAATCGGGAATGACAGAACACAATATTGCAAATACTGTAGACTCAGATTTTGGGTTCTAACCGTTTTCTCAAATGAGTCAAGACATATTTTCCGCTTGTCAAAACGTGAATGTTGCCGGTGCCAATTCACTGCCGAAAAGTACTGAGGAACATGTTTCAGACACCAGTGCATTTTTATTACAATTAATGCAACAAATGGGACAAAAGCTTCAAAAGTTAGACACAATGGAACAACACCAGAGACAAACACAGCAACAGTTAGACACAATGGAACAAAATCTTCAAAAGTTAGGCACAATGGAACAAAATCTTCAAACGTTAGATACAATGGAACAGCACCAGAGACCAACACAGCAACAGTTAGACGCAATGGAACAAAATCTTCAAAAGTTAGACACCACGCTTGAACAAACACGTGAAGATTTAACTACTGAGTTACATAACATTGAATCGAAATGTCAAAAAGTCTGTAATGACGTAAAAACACAAATTTGTGAGCATTTTCAACCTACTTTTTCGCGGCATGAAAATGCATTACAGAATCACGAAGCAGCCATAAAGGAACTGCAAACTATTGTTCATGAAAATCATGAGACCTTGCAAGCTAAAATTGACTCAGTTGCATCTACCGATTTGGTTACGCAACTTGCAAAAACTCAGGAAAACTTAAAGGACACAGTAGATACTCTGAAAACTGGTTCAGAAAGACACACAGAGGAAATAATTTCACTATCGGATAAAGTAGCCGCACTTTCAGATCAGTTCACTAACTTATCTACAAAGGTAGGTGATGACACAAGACCTGTAGCCTTCACGGACACTGAAGAGTATGACAAATTATAAAATTCAAACAAAATCAAAATCAAATCAATACACAGTACAAAAGAGAAATCCGGGAAGTACGAGATCAGCTGACACAGGTAATACAAGAATTACGTAGTTCAGAGGACACTCGCGCCCCAATACGGGAAGAGGGACATAGAAATACGGAACAGCCACAAAATAATAACACAGGGCATTTCGGAAGTTATGAAAGAAATTGGCAAGGTGCACCGAATTTTGAAATGGAACCGCCGAAACGACGTAACAATGACCGACATGCGACTCGCCGACATGATGAATTTGACTATAAGCTGTTTATTACTACACGTAAATTCAAAACATAAGAATTCCGGCAACGACACTTCTACAGAATTATCTTACAGCAAGACGCACATTTAGCGCTACAGGACACGCATTTGAGAGATTAATTTTGTACTTAAGCCATTTATTTTTCAAGATTTTTGAATTACAAAGAAAGTTTTCCATGATACATTTCATTCCATTGCTGTAATCTTTAACACCTGAGGGTATAATTACATTAATCCTCAGGGGGGTACACGCTTACTTTGTGTACCATGTGTGTGGCAAGCACAAGGAGCTCTAGCTAATATGGTATTTGCTTATACAACTTTACACATCGGTACCATATTTCTCCAACACAGAATTACACAGCTACCTGATTATTTAACAGAGAAACTAAATTTTTTTTTACTACATCAGTGACACATGTTTACACAATTACACAGTTGGATAACTTCACACTTATGAAATTGGCAAGGTGCACCGAACTCTGTTGCCACTGCCAAGGAGTGTGTATCACGCAAGTTGACCATACTGTAAGTATGCTGTTTATGTTTTCTTATTGGCAACGTTACGTAGGGCTCTGTATGAAAATCACTGGCTGTGCTGTGTGCAGTCTGTGGCTAGTTTGCATTGTTGTCTGCCATTGTAGTGTTGGGCAGCGGCAGCTGGATGTGAACAGCGCGTAGCGTTCCGCAGTTGGAGGTGAGCCGCCAGCAGTGGTGGATGTGGGGAGAGACATGGTGGAGTTTTGAAATTTGTAACACTGGATATCATGAACTGCTATATACATTATGACTTTTGAACACTAATGAGGTAAATACATTGTTTGTTCTCTATCAAAATCTTTCATTTGCTAACTGTGCCTATCAGTAGTTAGTGCCTTCCGTAGTTTGAATCTTTTATTTAGCTGACAGTAGTGGCGCTCGCTGTATTGCAGTAGTTCCAGTAACGAAGATTTTTATGAGGTAAGTGATTTGTGAAAGGTATAGGTTAATGTTAGTCAGGGCCATTCTTTTGTAGGGATTATTGAAAGTCAGATTGCGTTGCGCTTGAAATATTGTGTGTCAGTTTAAGCGCAGTCTTTTATAATTGTTCAAAAAGGGGACGTTTCAATACTACCGGGCTGTGCTGGACATGGTGACCACAGGCGTCTTCGTGACTACGACTAACCCACTCAGGACTATGGGCTTGATGCCCGCCACCCGCCCACTGGATGTGGCCGTGAGACTTCTGTGATAAACTGTTGAAAAGAATCATCTCCAAGCTGAAAGTGACTGGAACTGCCCTCACAAGCCAGTAGAGAACTTGAGCCCGTACGATGAGGGCGGCAAAGGATGTTGGACATTGACGTGGAGCAACAGTGACAGCAGCAGTTAGACAATGGAGGTCAACAGGAGCATGCAAGTAAGTACCAACTATAAGCTTTGTATGGGCTATTTGTTTCTTTTCCCTCTCTGAACTTATACTTTATGTTGATTTTTAATTTCTCGTAGTGATAGAGGGTGATCAGGATGGCATCAGGTATTGAGGGGAGGAAGAATCACATTGGGAGACATTTCAGCACTTTGTGATTGGATTCAGGATTTCCTAGAAGAAAGAACACAACATGTCATTCTTAACGGTTCAAAATCTGCATTTGTAGAGGTAATTTCGGGAGTACCGCAGGGAAGCGTGATAGGACCTTTATTGTTTACAATATACATAAATGACTTAGTTGACAACATCGGTAGCTCCGTGAGGCTATTTGCAGATGACACGGTTGTCTACAAGAAAGTAGCAACATCAGAAGACTCGTACGTACTCCAGGAGGACCTGCAGAGGATTAATGCATGGTGCGACAGCTGGCAGCTTTCCCTAAACGTAGATAAATGTAATATAATGCGTATACATAGGGGCAGAAATCCATTCCAGTACGATTATGCCATAGGTGGTAAATCATTGGAAGCGGTAACGACCGTAAAATACTTAGGAGTTACTATCCGGAGCGATCTGAAGTGGAATGATCACATAAAACAAACAGTGGGAAAAGCAGGCGCCAGGTTGAGATTCATAGGAGGAATTCTAAGAAAATGTGACTCATCGACGAAAGAAGTAGCTTACAAAACGCTTGTTCGTCCGATTCTTGAGTATTGCTCATCAGTATGGGACCCTTACCAGGTTGGATTAATAGAAGAGATAGACATGATCCAGCGAAAAGCAGCGCGATTCGTCATGGGGACATTTAGTCAGCGCGAGAGCGTTACGGAGATGCTGAACAAGCTCCAGTGGCGGACACTTCAAGAAAGGCGTTACGCAATACGGAGAGGTTTATTATCGAAATTACGAGAGAGCACATTCCGGGAAGAGATGGGCAACATATTACTACCGCCCACATATATCTCGCGTAATGATCACAATGAAAAGATCCGAGAAATTAGAGCAAATACGGAGACTTACAAGCAGTCGTTCTTCCCACGGGAACAGGGAAGGGGGGATCAGATAGTGGTACAATAAGTACCCTCCGCCACACACCGTAAGGTGGCTCGCGGAGTATAGATGTAGATGTAGATGTAGATAAGATCGATCAAATGCGTGACGATAACAAAGAAGTGGCTAAGAAACTTCAGACGTTATTTTGGAGGGAGAGAAGGGAACAGTGTCCTCCTAGTATGTCCTTACATGTCTAGCACCGCTATCCTCGTAATTTCTTTCTTGGGTTAATCAGTGAAGGATATCATGACTTATGTGGATAACCTACTCAACCACGAAGTTACAGGAATGGCGTGCACACAAACTGTTGAGTACAATGAAATTAACAGGGGATGCAAGGACAAACGTGATTTGCCTTGAGGAAATTGCCGAATGCTCGTTCCTTCTTGGATTTACAGGAAGTGCTGAAGGAACGCTACATCAGCAGTAATTCAAGGAGTATTACTCACATGCAAGGGAATCCACGGACAATTTTGTACTATTTGGGGGTTAAATATTAATACTTATAAAATGACAAAAATTGAAATGAGCGTTTGGCGTCAGTGGCCGGGAGGTCCCTTCCGGGGCACGTCCGGCCGCCTTGGCGCAGGTCTCATTACATTCGACGCCACATTGGGCGACCTTCGCGTCGGATGGGGATGAAATGATGATGAAGACAGCACAACACCCAGTCTCTGAGCGGAGAATATCCCCGACCCAGCCGGGAATCGAAGCGGGGCCCGTAGGACGGCAATCCGCCACGCTGACCACTCACCTATCGGGGCGGACATAAGCTGACAGATATTGATACAACTAAAAGCTATTTTTCAAGAGACAGGTCAGAAAGCACTAAATGCTTTCTTGCAGGATTTGACAGCTCCAATTTCCTGTTACGTGCGAGTAGAGCTCCCCAAGTCAATAACGAAGGTCTGGCAACTAAAACGGCTTTGTGATGACCAGATTTATGGTAAGGAGGGAGGCTTATAGAGTGGGAGTGACGTGTTATCGGCATTTTAATACTGGGTGCAACTGTAGGATTCCTCAGTGTGGGGAGTGTAAGCGGTCTAGACACGCAAAGCGAGAATTTCAGTGTTGGCCTCCTCAGGGACAAGTAAGATTTCACAGGATGGAGCTCTCACTGCTGTGTTGAAAACAGGGAGATTGTGGCCACTGCACAGCGTGCCCAGCAAATGTGTGCTCAGGAGACCCATGTATGCAATAATTGGTGGATTACTGTATGACCGGCTTTGTGAGGGGAAGGGTATGTAAGTTTTTAGTCGCAAGTCAGGGTGTACTCAGAATGAGAATTTTAGTGCACCTTGCTGTAGACTGAATCTCGTAGACGGGGGTAATGTTCATTCCTTTACTTCAGCATTAATGAACTTACAAGTGGGAGGAAAAGACTTAGGGTCTTGCATGGACGTGTTTCCTTGAGCTGGTTTCATCTATGATATAATATTTGGACTGGGTTTTCTAAGTAAGCATCATACTGCAGTCAATACGGAACTGCGCTTAGTGGAGCTAGATGACACAACATTCTGTTCACGTACAAGTCCTGAGAATACTGAAATGTCCCAGACCTTGGGGAAGTCACCTGAACTGCATGGAAGGTACCTTAAAATCAGCATAAGTTACTTCAAGGTACAGGAAAATAAGTCTGGGTTGACGCAGGAGCAGATTCGGCGATCAGTATTTTGTGTGTGGTAGAACCGTTAGTGGACACTGAGGAACTTGACAAAGTGCAGTGTTTTGTGCATTGCACTTTGTCATGTGTCCTGGTTGCTGTCGGAAGCCAAGTAATGCCCATCAGAATAGCAGATTTCTGTTAAATGGAAGTAGAGTTATCACAAGCTGCACTGACAGCTGACACAGAAGTACTGGGCTTAAAAGTTGGATAGGAGTTGGAGTGCGGAACACTCTGAGCAAGAAAATTCTGCCTCCTTAGCCACACTGTGAGAGAAAGTGCCACATGTGCAAGACAATGACAGGGAGGAGATGGAAAAATCGTTAGAGCAATAAGTGAAATTGTTTAGTCCTTCCAGACCATTGCTAGCAAATGCAACAACGCAGTATAGGGTTCCTTCTAGGGACGAACTGCAAGTGTACAAGAAACCACAGAAGTTCGACACACCTCCAATTAACCATGGAAGTATCTACAAAAGTAGATTCATGAAGGGTTCATACAAGAAAGTGTCTAACATGAGTTGGAGGAGGGGAAGGAGCGGTGGAAATAACACTTATACCAAAGAAAAAGAGAAGGTATATCGACGTTGTTGTGACTATTGGTATTTAAATCAATATACAGTTACGGATTCAGACATTGCTGAACATTACAGAAACTTTAGATAACGTAGGGGACTACCATTATACTATGACTACGGATCTGTGGAGTTGATACCATCAGTAGAAAGTGCCACTGGAGGATTGACCCAAGTCTAAGTTCACAGTTCCATCTGGTCAGTACCAGTAACACCAAATGCCATTCGTTTGAAGAACGTCGGGAGACGTTCAAATACATATTACATAGAGTACTACGGGACCTAAAACTAAAACATTGTATACTGTTCTTGGATGGTGATACATTTTTTTCTAAGGATATCCAAGAGCACTTAGTACTGTTAGAGGGCGTGTTTAACCCATTACAAGCAGCACAGATAACACTGAATTTGAAAATTTTCTTGCAGGAAGTTTGCTATTTAAGCCATATTATGAGTCAGAGTAGTGTGGAAACAGATCACCAGCTGCTATGCTGCTATGTCGTCCGAACAACACACATCCAGGCCAAAAGCACCACAGGCGCAAAGATGCGAGCTGGTGCCAGTGCCATGGAGACTCGCCACTTGGCGAGTTACACCAGCGCCACAGCGGCGCTTAGGGTGGAGATATCGCCTTCACCCTCGCCAATTGCCGGCCGAGTACAGTCCGCAAATGACCGGACGACAAGGGACAGAAGTCTACTCGGAAGACAGAAGAGCAACTCTAGCCCACTTGGTTATAGATCTTCGTCCAGAGCTGACTTTGACTAGGAACGTCGTTTAGCGAGCTCTTAGAAGTGAACAGAAAGTTGTTGTAAATTGAATTTTCTGTGTACCGTGAAGTTTACATACGATTATTTGCTCTTAGCCATTGAGGAACTGTTTTTTGTATTACATCTCAAGCAGTGTTGCAAACTTTATTATTCAACTAGTCGCGAAGATAAGTAAAACTTTTGACTCTTTTGTGTAACAAAGTCATGGATTTGTTGGAGTGCTGTAGAACCTTTGTTACCTTACTTTGGGCACAGCTGTATAATAGTGGCAGGGAGAAATCGTTTTAGAGGTGTACTGCACCAGAAGCCGTTTCACGAACTCACAAACTCGGCCTGCCGTAACAACAGTGGCAACTCACGCTCCACAGCAGTAGCGATGAGCGCCTACAAAACTGGCGAAGAGGATTTACAAAACATACAAGGAAAGTGGGAATTTTCTAATTCTAGAATGAGAAAAGAGATGCAGTCTCTTATAGGTCTGACTGATTATGTCAGAAAGATTGAGCCAAAATTTGAGGCAGTCATGTGACTCTTAAGCGTCTACTGAAGAAGGGGATAAAGGTTCAAGATTGCTTTTTGTTTTTGGCTGAAGAATCTGTTGACGACTGGTCCCATCATTGCTTTTGTAGATTGTCAGAAGCAGTTCATATCGTGATGCCGGCAAGTACGACTTGGGGCGCATATAAATTCAAAAAATTGATGCGGCAGATCATCCTATCCGAGCGGTTCTAGACGCTTCAGTCCGGAACCGCGCGACTGCTACGGTCGCAGATTCGAATCCTGCCTCGGGAATGGATGTGTGTGATGTCCTTAGCTTAGTTACGTTTAAGTCGTTCTAAGTTCTAGGGGACTGATGACCTCAGATGTTAAGTCCCATAGTGCTCAGAGCCATTTGAACCACATCACTCTATAATATATGCTTCCTGACAACTAAATAAGTCAGCGAAGAATTACTCCACCTTGGAAAAGGGGACGCTAAGCCTGATTTGTGGTATCATGAATTTCTGTTGTTACTTGTACTGCAGATGTTTCAAAGCTGTAATAGATTACACTGCCTCTTGGCGCAGTGAGTGTTCCAGGTTAATGAAATTGACTCTGAAGTGTTACATCATGCTGGTCGATGCCGACAGATGCACCGTATTGGCATTTTTGCAGATCAATCGCGAAAGGCACAGGCCACTGACCTAGACTGTCAGCATTCCATGAAGAAATCACAGCTCTGCTCTGACAATGGCATGCAGTACAAACAAACCAACGGTGGATCATGTGGTCAGTGTATAGTCGTGCCAAAAAGTTTTCGCGATGAAATACTGAGGCAGGTCTTTAATTCTGTCTTGGTAGAGCATGAAAATGGATAAACTGGAACACAATGTGTGATGGAGAACAATTGCTGGTGTACACACAGCACGGCATGGAGAAATACTTACGAATATATGTACCCTGTATGCAAGGAGCAGAGCTTAGTCATCAGAGAGTTTGATAGCAGAGATGACTGTAAGGCAGCCCCAACTCTTACAAATGATTGGTAACGTCCATCGTGGATTGTTCTTGCAAATTCGAGCAAGGAAATGGATTTTAACCATCGCTGATCACTTTTTATATTATGCATCTATGATCGCTATGCCAAACCAACAAGCAGAAACAGTACCTCAGGCAATGGTTAACCACTGCATCCCCAAGTTTCTGGAACCAGAAACAGTGATAACCACTCAAGGTACTAATTCTGCGTCAGAGTTGACGAAGCAGTTATGTATATTCTTACGGATTCAGAAATCACATACAAGAACCCCGCATCTGCAAGAAAGCTAGTGGGAGAATAGAGCGAGTGCACGACGAAATAGACTCGAGTCAAGAAACCCACCGTTACGGCAAGCAGAACAACTAGATGCAAGTAATAACGAAGTGAGAGACCTAGGGATCAGAACTGTCAACGTTATTGAAAATCCCGAAGATAGTGAATGGTTCCGAAAGTATAACTGTGATAACGGTGACACAGAGCTCGACAGGAAGTTATGGGTCAAACTGAACAGAGCTTACATTGGGCATGCTCGATGCGCAGACTCACTTTACAAATGGTGTGTTAGAGAGTCTCGGTTTGTCACTGTGGGGCTCTGATCCAGACAGTCAAGCACTTTAGAGATGAATGCCCCTTGTGTTCCTATCAGGGGAGTCGGAACGACCTCATGGAAGCTGACGGTACAGCGCTTATATGCATTAGGAACGAAGATATTGACATTTAGTTAGTTTTATATGCAGTTTTGTCTTTCTATATTCCTGTTATATACATACACTAATGTTGTTGACCTGCTATTTTACACTACATATGAGCCATTCAAATGAATAAATAAATAATAAACTGGGCGTGGCCACAGTCTTTCTCGCGATTCTCAAGGAATAATCGTAACAGATCACTTGGAAAAAGGGAGAACAGTAACTGGGACCTATTATGCTTCTTTTTCGATCGTCTGGAACTTCCGTTGGTTGAAAGAAGGCCAAAGTTGGCATGCAAATAAGGGTTTCACCATCCCACACATCCGCGATAGCAATGGCGAAAATGCATGAGTTCCGCTTTGAATTGGTTCCTCAACCACCCTATTCTCCACATTTAACCCCAAGTGACTTCTGTTCCTTAAGTGGGAAGGAATTCTTATCAAATGAGGAAGTGATAGTTGCAGTCAACGAGTATTTTGCTGAGTTTGGCAAAACCTATTTTTATGGTGGGATGAAAAAGCTGTAGGATCGTTGAACCCAATGCGTATCACTCAAAAGAGACTGTGTAGAGAAGTAAGATAGTTGTCTGCAGATGAAACATTCTTTTTTTGGCTTTTTACGAGACTTATCAAACCACCTTATGCTACGTGTCTTTTATTTGTTTACTCTACGGTATTCACACGTGCATAGAAACACCTAATGATCTTATTTTTGATGCCTATCTAGTAGAAGCTATGCCCGCCAGGCTAGCTCTGCTTCCCGAGAGGGAAGGCGTGTCAGCCCAGCGGATTAGTGTCGAGGTCCGGTGTGCCGGCCAGCCTGTGGATAGTTTTTCATGCGGTTTTCCATCTACCTCGGCGAATGTGGGCTGGTTCCCCTTAATCCGTTTCCGTTACACTATGTCGTCGATTGCTGCGCAAACACTTTCTCCACGTACGCGTACACCATAATTACCCTACCACAGAAACATTTGGGGTTACAGTTGTCTGGTATGAGAGGTTTCCTGGGGGGGGGGGGGGGGGGGGGGGGTGTCAACTGGGAGCCGGACCGCACAATAACCATGGGTTCGGTGTCGAGCGGTGGTGTGATGGGTGGACTGCTGTGGCCTGTTGTGGGGTTGTGAACCACTGAGAGCTACGGCAGGACGAAGCCTCTCCGTCGTTTCCAGGTCCCTAGTTTAAATACACAATACACACCATAGTGGAAGTTATTGTTACGCATGTAGGCAATGCTTTTGCTCCTTTGTGGTTATTGTGTATGACGCTGCAACTAATGTAGATTTCATATGTTCTTGAATTCTGTCTTATTTGGATTGGTTTTACGTTACACAGGGCCTTACAATTATCTTGAGCACCCCAAATAACTTTTTATCTAGAAGCAAATTAAAAGAATTAACATACAAATATTGTTTAGTACCATGAGAACATTAACCTGCTTAATTTCCTTTGTTTGTAAGCAAGATAAGAAAAACTTACGTCCTTTTCAAACAGCACCCCGTATTTTTCATATGTTCAAAACCGTATCACAGTATTCCCATCACGTAATCATGGCGTTAGGAGAAACGTAACACAAGACTGACTTCGATTCGACTGTCGTAACACAAAGGGCAGATACCCGAAGTAACATAACTCGTCCACTCACTGGAGTCAAAGTTATTGCTGTCTTACATTTTCATTAACGGCATGTTTACGTGAATTGTTCACTGCGACATGGTTTTGAAGAGATCGTGAAGAGGGAAATTATTACTGAATAAAATGTGTAGGACGCTGTTTATAAAATGGTTACTATTGTTCACATCCTAATATCGAATAAAATTACAATAAAGGCGATCATTCTTTTAAATGTCCTCCCGGGTAGATAAATAACATTTACCTGATACGTTCTTTCTTACTTTCATTGTAGACAAAAACTTATTTGCGGTGTGACCAAGAGAAATGAGAGCAGATGCACTTGACAACAGTGAAAATCTCAAAACCGCACTCTAGTGGACATAATTTAAAAATATTTAATTTAATTCCACCTTCTTCGTGGACGTGATATTATCAAATGTTGTTGTCCATCTTTGAATTTATTAAGGCGTCAGCGCGCAGAAGTAGGAAGTCGCCAGATTATAGAGGATGTTAGGTGCACTACTTAGATGAAGGTTTAAAATTTAGTGAAAGGTAAAGTCCAATTCTCACTGACCGCCACGTCACTTACCGTCAAAACGCTCCACAATGCATTTCAAATGGCGGCATCCACACTGGCCGTCGCTTCACGTCACGTCACATCACGGTAGCATCAATACTTATCGGGAAGGAAGATTTGACGGCTGAAGTCAGCGTTTGTTGTTGATCACCTGCCCCTCGAGGCCTTTTCCATCTGATACACAGCAGCGGCTCATCATCCATACTTCGTTTCGTCGTGATTTCCGTGGTTGAAATCAATTGATATTTGTTATTTTTTATGTTTTGTAGATTGTTTCGTTTCGTTGTTGATCACCTGACCCACGAGCTCTTTCCTAGTTGATACACAGCCGTGGCTCATCATTCATGCTTTGTATTGCCGTGATTTTCGTGGTTGATATTCAATATTTTTTTATTTGTCGTAAATTGTCTCGTTTTGTTATTTATTTTCTTAAAATTTATAATTTTATAATGAACGACGAAAGATTAATTAAAGCAGTGAGTCAGCAGTCTGATCTTATGACATGAGCTATAGGGGGTACTCAGACTCATTGAGGAATTAAGAAAGAAAGCGTGACGTCTGATTCCAAAACGTCTTAAACGTTTTCACATTTGCGTTGCAATTACCATTTGCCAGAAACGGATTTTCAATAGATCTTCTTAACTACTTGTACAAAGTGGATTTTTATGCGCGTTGGTGAGTAATATTTTACAATGAAATGGGTTGCAGTGTGGTTGCAACTCTAAGTGGAAAATAGCATTGTGGGTAGAATCAAACCGACTAGTAAGTGGAATTTATTTGTATGTTCTCAGGCATTTGTAACGTTTGAAAAAGAAATGGACTGAAATCTTCAGGCACTGAAACAGCGGCAAGCTGCTTTCTTTGTGAAGTAGACTTCAATTAAGCTATTAGAGTTGTTTATTTACTTATGTAATTGTGGAAGGCTTATATACAGTTAAGTAGATCTGTGGAATGTGTTGAACAGTTTTGCTAGCACCAGTGATGGACATTTATGTGATTTCATTAGCTGACCCCAGTACAAATAAGGTACATTAGCTATTAAAAGCCGTATATGAAAAATGAAGAAAACCGATAAATCTTGATATAGATATGCAGATTGCACAAAAATTTGCACTGGACTGGCAACTAAACTTAACCTTAAACAAATTTTTCACGGGGCTTGATAGCAGTTCGTACCACTGACTTCCTTTTAGTAATCCTGGATGCAATTTGATATAAGTGGAAAAATGGGTGCTTCAATGTTTTAAAATATTTATAAAATGCAAATTCCTCTTCCTTGAGATCCTTGCAGCGTGTGTGAAATTCCCCTTCTGTACCATGCAATAACATTTTTCGGACTCACACTTTTTTTATGTTGTTTCGCACTTCTGTCTTCTCCTCTGATGTATAAGCTGTCACTGCAAGCTGCAAACCGTATGAGTCCGATAAATGTCATTTTCGTACACATGTGGACTCCAGGATCCCGTATACAAGCTACCGCGCGTAAAAACAGTTGAGAATCATCTTGCGAAGACAGCAATTCCCGCGAGATAACAGCTTGTAAGTAGGCTGTTTAGGTTTTTATGTTGGTAACGCCACGTAGCGCTCTGTATGAAAATCACTGACTGTGCTGTGTGAAGTCTGTGGCTGGTTGGCATTGTTGGAATAGTCGCTATTGTAGTGTTGGGCAGTTGGATGTGAACAGCGCATAGCGTTGCGCAGTTGGAGGTGAGCCGCCAGCAGTGGTGGATGTGGGGAGAGAAGTGGCAAAATTTTTAGAGCGGACGATCTGGACGTGTGTCCATCAGAAAGAGTAAATTTGTAAAATTGGATATCATGAACTGATATATATATGATGACTTTGGAACATTATTAAGGTAAATACATTGTTTGTTCTCCATCAAAATCTGTCATTTGCTAACTAAGCCTATCAGTAGTTAGTGCCTTCAGTAGTTAGAATCTTTTATTTAGCTGTCAGTATTGGCGCTCGCTGTATTGCAGTAGTTTGAGTAACAAAGATTTTTGTGAGGTAAGTGATTCATGAAAGGTATAGGTTATTGTTGGTCAGGGCCATTCTTTTGCAGGGATTTTTGAAAGTCAGATTGCGTTGCGCTAAAAATATTGTGTGTCAGTTTAGTGATGATCAGAATAAGTAAAAAGTGAAATGTCTGAGTACGTTCAGTTTTGCTCAGCTGTTTGAAAATCAAATGAGGTTTATCAGCACAGTCATTCACTAATTTTTCTAAGGGAACGTTGCAAGCTGAGGACAACCCCCTCACGTGACAGTGCTAGGACGTGGCAGTGCCATGACGGCCAGTGTGTATTAGCCTTAAAGCAACAAAGCGTCAGAGGCTGATGACTTAAAAAATGCTAACTGTGTAGATGATAGTAGCTTACCGTTATCAATTCTTTCTATGCTGTTGTTGGAGAGCACAATGGTGGTGACAGAGTGGTTGAAGCCTTCCTGTGGGACCACTCGCAGAGTGGCACTGCTGCAGTTGGCAACACTGTGCGTCGGACAGGTGCAATTTTGAGGACAGGGCGAGCAGTCGAGCCTCTCGAGGACGGCCTGCCAGAAGAGGTCTGGGGACTCCCCGCAGTTGGTATCCCTAGCAAGCCGCATGCGCTCCAGCTGCCGGTAGGTGCCCAGCTGGCTGCAGTCGCAACGCAGTGGGTTCCCTTCGACCTGCAGTCGCTTCAGGCCATCCAGACGCAGGCGTGCCACCCCTGAAACATCACGGGCCGGTGCCTTCGGGCTCAGGACGTGCCTTAGTGCGCAGTGATCCAGGTAGAGCTCTCTGAACGCCGGGGGTGGCGCTGTACCGTCGAATGTGAGCAAGGGGTTGTGGGAGAGTAGCAGCCGCTGCAATCGCCAGCACCGCCTGAAGGGGAACATGGACAGCGCCGTCAGCGCGTTGTGGGACAGGTCCAGCACGATCAGTTCAGACTGGGCGAAGAACGATTCCGGGTCGACACGGGATATCCGGTTGTGGTCGAGCAACACCTGCTGCAGCACCCTCACTTTCGTTTTGTGGAATACAGAAGCTTCAAGCGCTTCCACTCTGTTGTTTGACAATATGATTCTCCTCGTGTCGATGTCGAAACCGTCGGTCGAGATACGAGTCAGCTCGCGATTAGAACAGTCGACGACCGCCACGCCGTCACATTCACAAGGACGTGGACAAATGAATTCTGACATGGCAACTCCAGCCGTCGTCACAAAGATTAAAGTTAAGCTGATCATCTTCGTGTAGGTTCACTTGTGTTAAATTAGATATAGAGTTCAATACGTCATAAAACTCGTCTTTAACTGCACAACAAAAGCGACATAAGGGAGAATCATAATAATGTTTTTTTACCGAACTTTTACAACCGAATTGTGCTCCGTCTGCCGTTAACAAAGGTCCGCTTGCGACTGCTCGTATCAGGAAGTGCGCTTAGCTATCTTATCGCCATTCTAGCAAATATTGAAGATATCACTTTTTCCCTTCTTTTTGATGGATTGTATTGGCGATACATGACACAGGAGTAATTTGTGAATAAAACCGTCTACATCGCCTAACGCACCTTATAAATTTCTTTATTTATTACGCCGCTTCTGGTGATGCCATAATCAGGTCAAAACCCAGGAGTTGTACAAGAAGCCTCACTGTCAGTGCCAACAAAGAAAGGAAACGATGTCGAACACTTATCAGAAGCCTCAAACTTCTCGTCATATTTGATTAAATAGCCAGTACATAATGTAAAAAGGCACACATTGTTTTCACGCGCGCGTCTAGCACAAATACAATCCAGTAGTGCATTAATTACGTTCATTAGTAATAGACATACAGAAGACTACCATATCATAACACAGGTACAGCTGAGTGCTAGAAAATGATCGACTTTCGAAATTTTGATAATAGTGCAGACAATAAATAGATTACGGCCAGCTTGGACCATATTTTCATTCTTAAAACATATTCCGGCTGTGGACCGCCACAAGAGCAAAAATTGTAGTATCAATGAAACATGTTCTGGGTACGACAGTAACAGGAAGAAAACCGAGGTAATAGTGTACGCTGCGAGCGGATATGCAGGATGACTTAAACTTGAACAACAGCTCTAGAAGAACTGGAGAGATTCTCTTATGTACCCGGCACAGATTAAATAAAGTAGGAAGTTTCAAGGAAATCATAGTAGTAACGACTGCAAAACACAAAAGAGCTTCCTATGCAAAATAAATGGCTACTAACATCCAAAAATGTAAATATGAACAAGATTCGTCGAAGGATTTGCTCGAACGACAACTGCGTTGGTTGCGAAGTGTGAACACAGGGGTAGAGACGAATGGAACCTTAACCCTACACGAAAATGTGAAGCTACAGGTGACGGGATGATGATCCGATGGATCGAAGGGGTTGAGAATTAGGTATGTTGTAACGAGTCAAAAATGAAACAATATCTATTACAGAGCAGAGTGAAACAGAGAAACAGAGTACTTACGCACTTACTACGGCACGCATCGCTGCTGAAAACTGCAAATTGAAGGGGGTATGGAAGGACTGAATCGCAGAGAAAGGCCTCAGTGCATGTGACGGATCGTAGGTGCAGCGAAAGAAATAGTATACCTGGCAAGCGACAGAAATGGAGAACTGCTTGTAAGCACGCTTAAGTTTGATCAAAACAACAGCATTTCCTCTGGAGATCCAAAGCCAAATTATAAACTGAAGCAACTAACGAACTGGTTTGACAGATTTTCAAACGTATTACAGAGAGCTGTGGTCCGTTAACTCAGATTCATCACTGACTTACCGTATCAGAAAGAGCGCTAAGCTATTTTATCGCCATTGTAGCAAATATTGAAGATATCACTTTGTTTCCTTCTTTTCGATAAATAGTATTCTCGACAGATGACACAGGAGTGATTTGTGAATAAACCTGTCTACATCGCCTAACGTACCTTAATATATTTATTTATTACGCTACGTTGTTTCTGCCAGTGCCATCAGCAGATCATAACTCGGAACTTGTAAAACAGTGTTCACTGTGAGAATCAATAAGATCTATGCCGAAGAGGGACCTAAGCTCTGGTAATACGAGTACTAGTAGGTGCAGAAAGTGAATAGGGACTTCGTTGGGAGTTTAATGAAATGATACGTGTCCTTGGTTACGATCATAATATACATCAAAACAAAAACAAAACCTAGGTAATGGTGAGCGCCGTGAGCTAACATGCAGGATAACAAACTTGAACAACAGACTCTTGAAAAGGTGGAGAAATGCTATTACGTGAGCTGTAGAATGGGAGGGGAAACAACAGTAGCCATCTGTTCTGACAGCATGCAGCTCTACTATATGGTTTGGGTAAAATATTCCGAAGGTATAATAGTACCCTATTCGGATATCTGGGCGGGTACTACCTAGAACGAAATACAAAAGCAAATACAACTTGCGGAGGGGTATGTGTAGTAATGAATAAGACAATAGGAATTCCTGTAAGGTACTATGAACAGCCTTGCGAACCCACAATCATAACCAAAATAGACACAAAGCGAACACCCACAACAGTGGTTCAAGTTTGCATACTAAGAAGCTCCGCAGATGAGAAAGGGATTGAAAAATGTGTGACGAGATGAAAGAAATTATTCAGGTAGTGAAGAAAGAAGAAAATTTAATTCTGATGGGGTACTAAAATTCCAAAGCGGGAAAAGGAAGACAAGAAAAAATAGTGGTTAAGTATGGACAGCGGAATGGAATGAAACAGAAACACGCCCGTTAGAATTTTGCACAGAGCGTAACTTAATTATCGCTAACACCTGGTTTAAGAATCATGAAAGTGGGTTGTATATGTGGAAGAGACCTGGAAACTTCGAAAGGTTTCAAATTGGTTATGCAATGGTACTAAGATAGAGTTCAGAACCAGATTTTAAACAATAAAACATTTCTATGGACAATCGTGGGCTCTGACCATAATTGATTGCAGAAAAAAGGCAAAGGATCCGAGTTAGATTCTCGGTCAGGTACACAGTTTTAATCTGCCAGGAAATTTCGTAATTTATGGGTTATGAACCGTAGATTAAAACAGAAGAAATTGCAAATAGGTAGGAAATTAAGGAGATGAGATACAGATAAACTGCAAGAACCAGAGGTTTTTTAAGATTTTCAAAGGGAGGACTAGGCAACGATTGCCTGAAAAAGGAAAAATGAATGTAGCAAAAGATTATTGGATAGATCTGAGAGGTGAAATTGTCAAGGCAGCAGAAGATGAGAGACAAGGCACAGTAGAAGGCCTTGGATATCATATTGATTTTAACTGATGAAAGAAGGAAATATAAAAATGCAGAACATGAAGAAGGCGAAAGAAAATCTGTAAGATGAGACTGACAGAAAGTGCAAAATGGCTAAGCAGGAGTGGCTAGAGAATAAATGTGAGGATATAAAAGCACATGTAACTTGGGGAAAGATACATACCGCCATAGAAAAATTAAGGAGGCCTTTGGAGAAAAGAGAAGCAGCTGTATGAATATCAAGAGCTCAGACGAAAAAGTAGGACTAAGCAAAGAAGGGGGAACGAGTAGATACTAGGGTATATTTAAGGGAAATGTACTTGAAGGCAATATTACACAAAGGGAAGACGAAGGACATGAAGATGAGATAGAAAATATGATAGTGTGAGAAGAATCTGACAGAGCACTGAATGATGTAAGTCAAAACAAGACCCCTGGAGTAAACGGTATTCCGCAAGAAATACTGATATCCTTGGGAGAGCCAGCCATGACAACACTATTTTACCTGGATGCAAGATGAATGACCCAGACGAAATCAATAAGGATACAATAATTCCAATTCCAAAGAAAGCAGGTGCTGGGAGTTGTGAATATTATCGAACTATTACTTTAGTAAGTCACGGTTGCAAAATACTAACACAAATTATTTACAGAAGAATGGAAAAACTGGTAGATGTCGACCTCGGGTAAGATCAGTTTGCCTTCCGGAGAAATGTAGGCACACGCGAGGAAATAATGACCCTAAGACCTCTCTTAGAAGAAAGACTAAGAAAGGGAAACCTATATATATATATATATATATATATATATATATATATATATATATATATATATATAAGATTTGTAGATTTAGGGTAAGCTTTTGACGATGTTGGCTGGAGCATTCTCTTTGAAATTCGGGAGGTACCAAAGGTAAAATACAGGGAGCGAAAGGCTATTTACAATTTGTACAGAAACCAGAGGAGCATGAAAGGGAAGCAGTGGTTGAGAAAAGAGTGAGGCAGGGTTATAGCCTGTCCCCGTAGATATTCAATATGTATATTGAGCAAGCAGTAAAGGAAACAAAAGAAAAAATTGAAGTAGGAATTAAAATCCAGGTAGAGGAAATAAAAACCTTGAGGTACGCCGACGACACCGAAATTCTGACAGCGCTTCCAAAGAACTTGGAAGAGCAGTTGGACCGAATGGACAATGTCTTGAAAGGAGTATACAAGATGACCATCGGCTATAGCAAAACGACGGTAATGGAACGTTGTCGAATTAATTCTGGTGATGCAGAGGGAATCAGAGTAGGAAACGAGACACTTAAAGTAGTGGATGAGTTTCAGTATTTGGGTGTTAATGATGGCCGAAGTAGATAGGGTATAAAATGTAGACTGGCAATGGCAAGAAAAGCGTTTCTGGGAAAGAGAAATTTGTTAACATCGGATACAGAGCTAAGTGTTAGGAAATTTTTTCTGAAGGTATTTGTCTGAAGTGTAACCATATATGGAAGCGAAGCGAGGATGATAAACAGTTTAGAGAAAAGAACAATAGAAGTTTTTGAAATATGATGCTACAGAAGAGAGCTACAAATTAGATGGGTAGACCGTGTGAACGGCGAGGATGTTCTGAGCAGAAATGGCGAGTAGAGAAATTTGTGGCAAAACTTGACCATAAGAATGCATCGGTTGATAGGACATATCCTGAGATATCAAGATCTCAGCAAATTATAGTTGGAGATAAGTGTGGAAGGAAAACTCATAGAGGGAGACCAAGAAATGATAAGCAGATTCAAACGCATGTGGATTGTAGTAGTTTTTAGGAGATGAAGAGGCTTGCACACCTACTGATAACTAAAAATATAAATTTAAAAAAGATTAATGGGAAGTCATGTTCGGAGCACAACTCTGTTTCATTATGGAATGTGAACACGGGGAAAGACACGAAAATGAAGAAAAGCCACTAAAATGTGACAGGTGACTATTGATGAACCAATGTATCGAAGGAGTAGAGAATTAAGGCATCCTGAAACGAGGCAAAGAAGAAACAATGTGTATTACAGTACGTAATGAAACGAAGAAATAGAGTATTTATGAACAAATTGCGGCACGAGTCGTTGCTGAAAGTGGCAAGTTGAAGGGATGATGGAAGGAATTGCGATGAAATAAAGAGTATAGCTTACAAGCAACAGAAATGTCAAACTGTGTCTAACCAACCTTAGCTCTGATCTAAACAGTAGCACATCCGATAGAGATCCAAAAGTAAATTTATATACTGAAGTAAATAACGAATTGGTTTGGCAAATTTTACAAACGTATTACATCGCACCGTGGACCGTTAACCGAGGTCCGCTACAAACTGTGCATATCAGGAAGTGCACGAGGCTACCTTATCGTCATTCGAACAAACGTGGATCATGTCACACAAAACGTGAGTCTCTGTATTTTCCTTATTTTTCAAATTACAGACATCATGTCAGTAAAATAAAGGGTGGTCAAAATATGTCCCCCATATTATAACAGTAAATAATACTACTACATAATTCTGTCCTATGATAACCATCTACCTCCTGTGGGTACACAGGACACTTCTTTGAACACACCCTACCTTTTCGTAACAATTTCTTTGGCTGCTTACACGTTGTTGTAAGACATGTAACATACGTGATTCATCTGGTTGCTAATGAGAACAAACTTCACTTGGTGAAAAAGAAATGTAACTTTATTTTTGTTTAGTAACTTAATACAAAACAATCAGAAGAAATTGTCACTTCCGTCGAAGCGTCCCTGTTTTCTGCACCGAAGATTCAGACGGAGGAAGTGAGATAGGACGTAGTGTGAACTCTGCAGAAACAGAAACTCCCAGAGGAACATATCAGCTCAGACAGAAAAGCTCTAGATGACTTCAAGAGAAACGAAAACGTTGTGGTCACAGTAGCAGATAAGAGAAATGTCACAGTTATTATGGACGCTATGGACTACCACAAGAAGATAAAACAACAATTGGCTAATCCTGCGTACCTGCAGTTAAAATGTGATCCGACGAACAGAATCACAAAGAAGTAAAAAACGCGTCATCATACTCCAGAATGAACAGTTCTATTAGCAAGTCTAACGCCCCGAATTCTAACTCAGAATAAACTACGGAAGAAATGCAAGGTATTATACCAACTGGTACCTGTAGTGAATGAAATGAATTACTTTTATCAAGTTATTTAGCCGAGGAAATGAGAAACATAGTTGGAAGAACAAGTACTTTTGTGAAAGATTCTAGCCAAATTTCAAATATCGGTATATTCGGCGTGGTGAAGATATCCACGACTGACATTCCTATAAAATTCGAAGTGAAATCTTTATTTTCTAACGTCCAAGTATCGAATATTATGAAGATAATAGTAGATAAAATTGCTCCAGGGGTGTGCAACCTGTCTACGATCGAGATCTTTTAAATATGGAGGAGAATGCTATGAAAAATATAATTGTGTTGCTATGGGCTTACATTTGTCGACAGTAGCAGCTCACTTTATTATGAAACATTTGAAACGATTGACGATCAGTAGCGCGCAACTAAAGCTTCCTTTTCGGCTCTCGCATGTGGAAGACATAGTAGTTGTTTGACAACACAGTAAAGAATAGTTACATATATTGCATAATTTTTTAAGTAATATTCATCCCAAAATCAACTTATTTTTGAGGTAGAGTGTGAGATCGGTCTCGCGCCCTTAAATGTGTAGGTCTATAGAATATCTGGCAGTATTCTAAGTCACGGAATGTATCGAAAGCCTACAAACGCAAAACGGGTATTTAGATGCCACTTCGCATCGCCACCCAGCCCAGAAGCAGTCAGTGCTCGTCTTCGCTTGCTTTTCGTGTGAGTGAGAATAAAAGCTTGGAAGAACAGCAGAGTTTCGTAGGGGAGACACAAATGGCCAACGGTTATTATGGAACTTCTAACGAAGAAGTGTTAATTACGCTAGAGAGTAGGCTTGTCATTCTATTTCTAGGTTCACTAAACGCATAAGCAAAATTCTTGAGAAAAATGACATTAAGACCGCGTTTTTCAGCCAGTACAACATAAAAGACTTCTTCCAATGCGACACGGATGCACCTGTCACTTCTACACTTCAGGAGCCCGTGGAGTGTCTTGGGACGGTGGCAAAGCGTGTATTATTTGAAACTGTGAGGACAATAAAGGAACGAATTTAAGAGCACGAAGCCACACTCGATTACAACCGAGACAGATTTCGACAACGTACAAGTGATAGCCAAGGAATGTAACATTTATAGAATGAGAGTGCCAGAAACAGTTGAAATACCAGTGAACGAAAGTAATGTCAATAGACAGATGGCTAGAGGCTTCCACACCCGTCACTTCTCGACGTCGAGACACTTGCGACGTTGCGGCAGTAATACAAACAAGTCTACGCTGCATCACACTAATATTTTTGTAAACACTCGCCCTTAAACATTTAATCTTCTCTTTAACTGCCTACAGTCGCTTCCGACTCCATGGAGATGGCCACCGGATAACAGTCTTAGAAATTTCAACCAGTGACTCTACTTCAGGAGAATAAGCACCGGAAAACTCTCTTATATAAGTGAAAGCGACTCTGGACTCCCACAGCATGTAGTTGAACGGGGACACCAGAATGTCTTCAGAAGGGTAACCGTGAAGATGAAACTTCCTGGCAGATTAAAACAGTGTGGTGGACCAAGACTCGAACTCGGGACCTTTGCCTTTCGCGGCCAAGTGCTCTACCAACTGAGCTACCCAAGCGCGACTCACGCCTCGTCCTCACAGCTTTACTTCAGCCAGTACATCGTCTCCTACCTTCCAAACTTTACAGTTCTCCTGCGAACCTCGCAGAACTAGCACTCCTGAAAGAAAGGATATAGCGGAGACATGGCTTAGCCACAGCCTGGGGGATGTTTACAGAATGAGATTTTCACTCTGCAGCGGAGTGTACCCTGATATGAAATTTCCTGGAAGATTAAAACTGTTTGCCGGACCGAGACTCGAATTCGGTACCTTTGCCTTTCATGGGCTAGTGCTCTACCAACTGAGATACCCAAGCACGAGTCACGCCCCGTCCTCACAGCTTTACTTCTGCCAGTACCTCGTCTCCCACCTTCCAAACTTTACAGGAGGCGAGGTACTGGCAGAAGTAAAACTGTGAGGAGTGAGCGTGAGTCATGCTTGGGTAGCTCAGTTGGTAGAGCACTTGCCCCCGAAAGGCAAAAGTCCCGAGTTCGAGTCTCGGTCCGGCACACAGTTTTAATCTGCCAGGAAGTTTCATACCAGCGCACACTCCGCTGCAGAGTGAAAATCTCCTTCTGGAACCAGGAAGATGTCGGATAGATAGCGAGTGAAGGAAAGATATCGAGGCAAAGATGTAAGACTAAAGGTTAAGAATTAAAAATGGCATTACAACTAAAACACATTACAAACATGCCCTTTTCTTTAAGTACAGTACTCTTATCCTCAAGGCATGATTCAACAGTGGTGAAATGACAGCGTGTTATCATTCTTCTGAAGAGACCCAAAGCTTAAGAAAACCAATAAATTATGTGACAGCTGTTAAAGGAGACGTACGGTCCTAACAACAAAGACATGTAGTAACTACGAATATACTACGAGTCCATAGTCTCGACTATCGGCTGCCTAAGATGTGTGGAATGTAGTTACAGAGAACCAGCGAATTAAATATTATACACTTGATATAACTTTTAGCACCGTTTTAGAATGAAATAAAACTCTATCAACAATACTTTTTCTTCGTCAAGCATGTTATACTGTTCGGAAATCAACTGTTAATGTTTGCTACTGACACACAGAGGTTATTACAAGAATGAGAAAAAGCTGATGTGGTCGTTGTGTAGGGTTATCGGATAAGGTACAGTCAACGTTCGTGCGAAACACGAAATCCAGCACACTTCTCTAACAAACTTGGTTTCAATGGATATATGATGAATCAGAACTACACCGATAGAGTTTCAGAGATCATAGTATGGACTGCAAAAAGAAAAAAAGTCTGCTAAATATCAGCCGCAAGATGCATACCATGGGAGCTATTCACCTTCGCTATTGTAAAATTCATCTACTGAACAAGTGATCTTAGGTCTTCAGGTATGCGTTTTAGAACCCACGTTTACTGAATATTTTTTTCTTATTTTGGGCCATACTACCTTCTCCCAAAATACGGAAACCAAAGAAATTGCTGTAGAAGATACGTGTTTCACAGTATCGGAGATGAAAAAGTGCTCATAGCTCGTAAGGTAAGCCTAAGCATTTGTCAATCCATGTAAACTAGGCACTTGCTTTTTATCTTGGTTCGTACTACCAACTTTGTAAGCTTGTATGTGGAATTCCATGTCTATGATTCAAGTGGTCGCAAGAGGATGTGCTGACTTGGTATGTACTTGCTAACAAGGGAACCTCCCCATCGCACCCCCCTCAGATTTAGTTATAAGTTGGCACAGTGGATAGGCCTTGATAAACTGAACACAGATCAATTGAGAAAACAGGAAGAAGTTGTGTGGAACTGTGAAAAAATAAGCAAAATATACAAACTGAGTAGTCCACGGCTGACATACGCAACATAATGGACGTAGTGAGATCAGGAGCGTCGTGGTCCCGTGGTAGTCTGAGCAGCTGCTGAACGAGAGGTCCTTGGTTCAAGTCTTCCCTGGAGTGGAAATATTACTTTCATTATTTTTGCATAGTTATTATCTGTCCGTTCGTTCATTGACGTCTTTGTTCACTGTAATAAGTTTAGTGTCTGTGTTTTGCGACTGCATCGCAGAACCGTGCGATTAGTAGACGAAAGGACGTGCCTCTCCAATGGGAACAGAAAACATTTGATCGCAAGTTCATAGGTCAACGGATTCCTCCACAGGAAAACACATCTGATATATTCTATACGACACTGGTGACGGCATGTGCGTCACATGACAGGAATATGTTGTCGACCCACCTAACTTGTACACTTGGCGAAGAGGTAAAAAGATTCTTCTACCTTGCCCGATTTAGGTTTTCTTGTGGATGTGATAATCACTCCCAAAAAAGTGATGAAAACATAAGAGTTTGTCACATAAACTGGAAATAAAAAATTAAACTTTTCGTTCTATGGAAGATTTGAACCAAGGACCTTTCATTCCGCAGCTGCTCACATTACCACGAGACCACGGCGCTCCCGCGTTGTCAGTGTCCTTGACGTTGCCTATCTTCCCATGAACTACTCAGTTTGTATATTTTGCTTATTTTTTCACAGTTCCACACAACTTCTTCTTGTTTTCTCAATTGATCTGTTTTCGGTTTTTCAAGGCCTATCCACTGTGCCAACTTACAACTAAATCTGAGGGGGGTGCGATGGGGAGGTTCCCTTGTAAGAAAATAAGAAATCCGAAAGGAAGCACGTGAGACAGGGAAGTTCGAGCTCTGGAGAGAGATAGGTACCGAAAGTCGGCAAGAACGCACACCTAATTTCGTGGTGTGATTCGAAGAATGTTGTGAAAATACAGACCGTTATCTCTTGCTCCCAGGAAGGAAGATTAGGGTTTAACGTCTCTTGGACGACTAGGTCATTAGTGAAGGAGTACAACTTCAGATTAGGGAAAAAAACAGACAGTGTTCTTGTTCAAAGGAACCATCGGCATTTGTCTCAGCCAATTCAGGGAAAAACAAGTCTGTATTTCTGTGTGGAGAAGAGAACCCCCGTCCCGCCGAATACCAGTCCAGCTTTTTAACCATTGCATACCCTCGCCAGTGTTCAGTTTGTATAACAATGCAGAGAAACGGATGTGAGCAACTCCACAGTAACCTGCGCCTTCGCAATAATATTTTATGTAAGTAATGACATCTACAGACGGATTTTTCAGAAAATCCTAGGGTGATCTGTTGGGGCTGCAGACACGAAGAAACCGAATGATCAGTGTCTCTTGGATACCGTCACTTTCCAAACCGGCGCAACGAGGCGTTGGCCGGTATCGGGCAGTTTGTGAGGTTATCTTATCGACAGAGTCATAAGTACTGATAAAGTACACTGCCGGACTACGTTCTTCTGTGTTCGGAATTTCTTTGTTAGGAATACCTGTTGCTAATATTTATGTGGCATTATGAAAATTCCGCATGTATGAAACACATATGCACGTATGTTGATTTGTATAACACAGCCAACCTGTTGCAACAAGATTCTTTAACCTGGTTTCAACACCGACTATTGGTGTCTTTATCGAAAATACAAACAATAACATGCAGAAACAGATGAATAGATTAACGAACAAAATCTGCTACTACTTGCAACTGTTAGGATTTTTTGATGAAGACACCGATAGACGGTGTCGGAACTAGGTTACAACAAAATCTTGTAGCACTCGGTTGGCTGTGTTAACAAACATATTCTTGTACGGTTTCTGTATCTCAGCCGCGTTCGAAATTGTAAGATTTTTACCAGTATGTGTTATGTTGATCTCGGTTTTTGTTGTGTCTCTTGTCGAGGTGGATGATTGTAATACTGACAGGTGCCCATGCGGACATGAGTCGACTGTTCTGCATCTATGTCTGTACTCCTCGAATCAATAGAAAGTACGTGGCTGAGAGTACCTTTCTGTAATGTACGTAAATGTTCATTCTCGGGCAGAGTATAGGAAGAAAGTGTATTTCTGTTGCCTCTGTGCGAGCTGTTATTTGACGGTCTCAACGGGATACCTACATATTACCCTGGGAACACCCGCAGTTTCTGCTTGGTGAACTGATTCTTAAACTTTTCTAAGCACGTTCTCGCGAATTGTATGACGACTTTCTAAGATTCTCTGTCGTGTATCATATTTGATCAACTGTTTGACCGGACCAAAAGAAGGCTCACTAGAAATAAGACAACTGACTCTTGTCCAACAAAGGGCAATAAATAGACAAATGAGATATCAAATTGATCAGCGAGAGGTCTGGCTTTGCAAAAAGAGAGTTAATTGCTTGAAAGTTCTCAGGGTGATTAATACATGCTTAATTAGTGCTTTGTGGAAAAATCGAAGTGTTTAACTTTCAGCTACGTAAATTCAGTGTCAAAAAGTTTATCTCTTGAAGGCCAAGATACTTTTTTGAATAAAAAATTAAATTGGTGCTATAACAAATGAAATGTTTTATAAGACGATTTCTTTAAAACCAAGAAATTGAACATATTAGAAAAGTGTTTGGCGAGCCTTCAGATGATGCTCGAGATGATGTGCAGCAAACGAGATGTCGATTGAGAATTTAAAGTTCAATAATTATCGTGGATTCTTAGAATTTTAAAGTGTGCTTGTCTGGTCATTATGTAGACCTTACAGTCTCATCTGCAGTAGATGATTCCGAGAACCATTCGGAACCACTTCACATGGTTCTCTAAGTAATTTAGGAACGCTTTTGACCTCTTTTCTACATTTTCTTAGATATTCCGCAAGCCACCGTAAGGTGATTGGCGGAGAGTACCCTATAAAACTACTCGTCATTTCACTTCTGTTCCACTCGCAAGTAGAGCGATAGAAAAAGGACAGTCTGTATGTCTTCGCTTGAGCCGTGATTTCTCGTATTTTAAATTCGTGGTCCTTACAGGCGATGTATATTGACGGGAGCAGAATCTTTCGGCAGTTAGCTTCAAATGACGATTCTCTAAATTTTCTCAATAGCGTTTCTCGAAAAGAACGCAGCCTTCTCTCCAGGGATTCCCATTTGAGTCCACAAAGCATCTCAGTAACACATAAGTTTTGCTCGAACCTACCGGTAACAAATATAACAGCCCTCCTCTGAATTGCTTCGATTTTTTCCTTCCGTCCGACTTGGTAAGGATCCTCAATAATCGAGCAGCACCCAAGAATAGCTTGCACCAACGTCCTATATGCTGTCTCCTTTACCGGTAAACCACTCTTTCCTAAAATTCTCCCAATAAACCTACCATTTGCCTTCCCTACCACGGTTTTCACATGGTCATTCCACCTCAAATCGCTTTGAAACGTTACGCCCAGATTTTAAAACGACTTGTCTGTGTCAAGCTGGACACTAGTAATACTGTATCCGAACATTACAGGTTTGTTCTTCTTACTTATACGCATTAAATTACATTTTCCACATTTGGGGCTAGTTGATGTTCATCACACCAACGGGAAATGTTGCCAAAGTCGTCTTTTTTCTTCTTACAGACACTCAACTTCGACACCTTACATCATCAGCAAACAACCGCAGACTGCTGCCCACACTGACCGCCAAATCATTTATGTATACAGAGAACAACAGCGGTCCTATCGCTCTTCCTCTGGGGCACTCCTGACGATACACGTGTCTCTGATGAACACTCACCGTCGAGGAAAACGTACTGGGTTCTATTATTTAAGAAGTCTTCGAGCAACTCATATATCGGTGAACTTATTCCCTGTGGTCGTACCTTCGTTTACAGCCTGCAATTGGGCACCGTGTCAAATGCTTTCCTGAAATCTAGAAATACAGAATCTGCCTGTTGCCCTTCATCTACATGCTTTTCAAAACTATGCTGATTCGCGGACATAAACCGCTTAGCGTCAAGAAAGTTTGTTGTGTTCGAACTGAGTATGTGTTCAAGGATTCTGCAGCAAACAGAAGTTGGAGACGTTGGTCTGTAATTTTACTATTCTTATATACTAGAGTTGCCTGCTCTTTTTTTCCAGTCGCTTGGGAATTCGTGCTGGGTGAGAGAATCACGATAAATGCTAAGGAACCAATGCCGTAAAGTGCTCTTTGTAAAATCGATCTGAGATTCCATCAGGACCAGGTGATTTACTTGCTTTAAAATTTTGAAGTAGCTTTTCTAATCCAGGTATGCTTATTTCTGTGTCGTCCATACGGGAATGTGCGGTTCTCCTGCGTGAACGGTTTCTTGAAAACGGAGTTTAAAACTTCGGCTTTCGTCTCGCTGTCTTCAACTGCCACACAAGACTAGTCAACATGGGACTGAACGGAAGCCTTAGACCCTCTTAGCGATTTTACATAGCACCAGAATATTCTCGGGTTCTCTGCCAGATCTTTTGCTGTGGTGTAACGGTGGTAGTTGTATGCTTCGCGAACAGACCTTTTCACAGACGCACAAATCTCTGCTAATCTTCGCTTGTTGTCGTTTGTGCGTTCCGTTTTGAACCTAGATTGCCACAGCCTCTGCTTCCTCAGCATCTTACGAATGTCGTTATTAAACCATGGTGAGTATTTTCCATCCTTTATCCACTTACTGGGCCACGTTATAACATCTGCTTATACATTGCCCATAATCCCTCTACAGCCATCTTACTGGTACTAAATGACACCAATTCACTGTCTAAATCAGATGTTAATAACTGCTTATCTGCTCTGTCTAGCAGAAACATTCTCCTGTCCTTCTTGACTGATTTATGAACTTTCGAAATCACAGTTTGCTATAACGACATCAGGAACGAAAATTCCCGTTTCTATACTCACATTGTCGATAAGGTCCGGCCTATTTGTAGGTACATGGTCTAAGACATTTCCATTGAGTGTGGGCTCCCGAGCTGGCTGCTCAAGACAATTTTCAGAAAACGCGTTCAATTGTGTTTCGCATCACTGTCTGTCTGTACTTCATGCAATGAATCCACAGACATGCCAGTCTATACTCGGCAGATTGAAGTCACCTCCAACTAGTATTGGATGATCAGAGTATTTGTGCGCTATTGATCTTAGACTTTCTCTGAATGACTCTAGAACTGCCACAGCGGAATCAGGCGACGGTAAAAATATCCAGCAATTAACTTAGCTTCACCTACACGTGTTATACTCGACCAGACGACTTCACTGTCGCACTCAACTTCGACCTCAATAGAGACATTATTTTTGTCAACTGCTATGAAAAGCCGGCCACGGTGGCCGAGCCGTTCTACAGTCTGTAACCGCGCGACCGCTACGGTAGCAGGTTCGAATCCTCCCTCGAGCATGGATGTGTGTGATGCCCTTAGGTTAGTTAGGTTTAAGTAGTTCTAAGTTCTATGGGACTGACGACCTCAGCAGTTAAGTCCCATAGTGCTCAGAGCCATTTGAACCATTTTTTGGAATGAAAACTCCATCTCCTATGGCCTTCACAAAAGTGTGTTCAACGTTTTTCCGTCACTCTCTTGCCCGTGATACAATTCCATGTCTGTATTCATCGCCTTGTTTATGTATGCTCAATGTCATACATTAACAACACTTAATATGGATCCTACACGCCTGAACTGTATACAAATATACGTCACGAAAATGTTCTATCTCTTTTGTAGATTAACTGAGGTTTTCCACTATTTCATCAATGAATCGCAACCTTCCTTTAGATCTATCTATAACTCATCTTAAACTTCACATTTTATTTTTATGTCAAAGGAATACGACGCCTTTACGTTGCATGAAATGCTCGTTATTAAAACTGCGTTGCCAATCTCCTCCCCACTCTGATATTTGTAGAGGTCAAACTGTACGTTAGCAAAGCGTATAAGAAGAAAAGGAACGATCCTGCCACATTCCCTTGGGGTATGTCAGATATCATTTCAGTCTCTGAAGGTGATTCTCCATCTTGAATAATGTGCTATGTCCTCCTACTCAAAAATCTGTTTAATATCCCACAGAAATGTATTTCGTTATAAGGCATCAATGTGATGTTGAATCAAGAAGCTGCAATGGTAGACAACTGATACGAAAACCTAGTTGGTGGCTGTTGTTAGTAAATGTAAGTCCACACACGTTTTTCTTATCAGTCTTGTGACATATACTAGAGGCGTTCGATATGTAATGCAGCACATGTCTTCTTGGTCGATTTAGGCTGAAAAAGATGGGGATTTTGTTGTGGGCCATCGTAAAATATCTCAGCTTTAGCCCCTATAGGTGGCGACGCTATACGTGACCTTCAAAATGGGAACGTAAACGGAAGGTGCGTTCCAAGCAGAGAGCTGTCATTGAGTTTCTTTCGGCGGAAAACGAGAGTATGTGTACGGAGACCTGGCAGTGAACAAAAGTACGGCGAGTCATTGGGTGAGGCGTCAGTCATCATCGCGACAAGGTCACGCAAACATGTCAGGTCTCCAGCGTGCCAGTCGGCCGCACAAAGCTGTGACACCTGCAATGTTGTTGGAACGTGCGGACACTCTCATTAGAGGTTATCTACGGATTTTGATCAACACCTCGCCGCTCAATCCTACGTCTCTGTTGGTAGTGCTGATACACTCGTCTGCCAGTTGGGGTACTCAGTGGTGCAAAGGAGGACCATAAGCGTGGAACTGATTGCGCTTTGCGAGGCTCTTTACGACAGTTTTTTGTCGGACACTGTCACAGTCGATGAAACATAAGCTCATCACTTCGATCTGGAAACAACACGGTAATCCATTGAGTGGCACCACGCCACTTCTCCTCCGAAGAAAAAGTTCAAAGCCGCACCGTCAGCCGATAAGGTCACGGCGACTGCCTTGCCTTCTAACAAGGGGAAGGCCTCAGTCACGGCCAACCGATTCGGCTCAAATTTGGCAGGTCTCTTGTGTACAACCTAAAACGAAGGATCAACACCCCCGCAATTTTGAGAAAATCGCCACTAAAGGTTATGACGAGCAATCGACACAAAATTGGAGGGATCAGTATATAATTGTAAACAGAGCATTTTTCATCATCAGGTATGGGGTCCGCAAACGCAAACTTTTCCAGAAATCGAGGAAAGAAACTTCTACAACTGCCGCTTCTGTACCCACATGGTAAACGCTTTTCGCCGACTCTTCGGAAGCAGTGTAGCTGTCGAAAGATTGCATTCATTAGATGTTCTTGGTGCCGTGAGTAAATTTGTTTCGAATGTTTATATGACAAGTACCATCCATCTAGTTGTTCGAAGAAAAGTGAGGACACGTAAAAGTGATTGGAAGTGCCATTGTAAAGTGACCTATAGTAACATTTTAGTTGTTGACTATCCCAAGGGGTTTGAGAAATTTGTTTGCCTACCTTATTATTATCATTCCTTATTGATTTACTTACCTTATTAACCCTCCTATCCCTATCAATCGAGATACGGAAAAATACAAACGAAAAGAAGAACATCCGCTAGGTTTCTTCGAGATTCGAGCACGGGTGTTTCTTGACTTCCGCAAGGCGTTCGATACAGTTCCCCACAGTCGTTTAATGAACAAAGTAAGAGCATATGGACTATCAGACCAATTGTGTGATTGGATTGAGGAGTTCCTAGATAACAGGACGCAGCATGTCATTCTCAATGGAGAGAAGTCTTCCGAAGTAAGAGTGATTTCAGGTGTGCCGCAGGGGAGTGTCATAGGACCGTTGCTATTCACAATATACATAAATGACCTTGTGGATGACATCGGAAGTTCACTGAGGTTTTTTGCGGATGATGCTGTGGTGTATCGAGAGGTTGTAACAATGGAAAATTGTACTGAAATGCAGGAGGATCTGCAGCGAATTGACGCATGGTGCAGGGAATGGCAATTGAATCTCAATGTAGACAAGTGTAATGTGCTGCGAACACACAGAAAGATAGATCCTTTATCATTTAGCTACAAAATAGCAGGTCAGCAACTGGAAGCAATTAATACCATAAATTATCTGGGAGTACGCATTAGGAGTGATTTAAAGTGGAATGATCATATAATGTTGATCGTCGGTAAAGCAGATGCCAGACTGAGATTCATTGGAAGAATCCTAAGGAAATGCAATCCGAAAACAAAGGAAGTAGGTTACAGTATGCTTGTTCGCCCACTGCTTGAATACTGCTCAGCAGTGTGGGATCCGTACCAGATAGGGTTGATAGAAGATATAGAGAAGATCCAACGGAGAGCAGCGCGCTTCGTTACAGGATCATTTAGTAATCGCGAAAGCGTTACGGAGATGATAGATAAACTCCAGTGGAAGACTCTGCAGGAGAGACGCTCAGTAGCTCGGTACGGGCTTTTGTCAAAGTTTCGAGAACATACCTTCACCGAAGAGTCAAGCAGTATATTGCTCCCTCCTACGTATATCTCACGAAGAGACCATGAGGATAAAATCAGAGAGATTAGAGCCCACACAGAGGCATACCGACAATCCTTCTTTCCACGAACAATACGAGACTGGAATACAAGGGAGATCCGATAGAGGTACTCAAGGTACCCTCCGCCACACACCGTCAGGTGGCTTGCGGAGTATGGATGTAGATGTAGATGTAGATTCCCAGCCACTTACCTTTGCCGTTGCGCTATTTTTTCTTTTTTTTAATCTCATGTTGTTTGCTTTCGTTCGTTGCATCTGCTCGGGGCGGACGTCGTAAGACATCCGTTTAAGTTCGTTGTTGATCGATTAACTCAGTTTTTTTTATTACAGAGGGCAGCTGACCCTGTGACCTAACACGATGAGCTACCGTGCCGGCGATATCGATGCTGTCGATGAGAAGCGTTTACCATGTGGTTACAGAACGGCAGTTGTAAAAGTTTCTTACCTCGATTTCTGGAAAAGTATGCGTTTGCGGACTCATTACTGATGATGAAAAATGCTCTATTTACAATTATCTATCGATCCCTCCAATTTTGAGTCGATTGCTCCTCGTAACCTTTAGGGGTGATTTTCTCAAAAACGCGGGGGTGTTGACCCAAAATATCTTAGATTCCTTCGTTTAAAGTCTTACACAAGCGACCAGCAAAATCTGAGCCGAATCGGTTGGCCGTGTCTGAGGCGTTCCCCTTGTAAGACTCTAAAGGAGCAGTTCTGTTTCATGTCATCCCTCACACTGCAATGATCAACTGTGAAGTTTTGAGCCGTGCGGTACAGCCTCCTTCAAATTCCTGAAACTAGTGTGTCCTTCGTTCGATTCCGACATGTTCTTGTTCTAGTGGAGGCGGTCGCCTCGCGGTGACAGCTCGATTTCAGCGACGGTGGCAGCGAGAGGGCGCGATCGGCAGTAAAGCGGACGGAGCGACTGACGCTACGCTGTCATGTGGAGCAGTTCTGGAACAACGGGCGTGGGAAGAGGAGTTAGGATACGTACTCCAGAACAGACAGCAGACGGCCACTAGTTCTTCAGAACGAGAGAGCCGCAGGTGTCGGCGTCCGGTAGAAGGGGATCACCGCCCGCCCTGGTCACATTTCCACTACTTAGTACCTTCTCTAACTTCCGTTATCTGGTGGAGCGGCTGAAGTGCTGTGATCCCGCAAATGAATTTTGATCCTAGTTACAAACCCTGATTGATGGCTTGGCTATTTGCTTACATGTATCCCTGAAAGAATACGCCTGAATAATGTAGCCTTGCTGGCGATTATGTTGTATTTATCCATTTATGTTCTATCTGGATATTTTTCAACATCTGCAGGTAATGGAGTTGTATCATTAATTTCAACCGTAAACTGTATAAGTTGCTACCTCCTCCGAGTTGACCTAAGTTGGGCGACTATTTGGTTTAAGCTTTACATCTAACGGCCACCTCTTGAGTCGTTCTGGGTCTCGGTAACATCTCTCTGGCGTTTCAGTTTGATACGGCCGCTTCGAGTTGCAGGCCTTGGTTTCTGCCCGTTGCGCTTGAGCCCCTGGTAGCTCGGCGTTTCCATTTTGGTTGTGGTTTTACGGAGGCACTGTACTATTTCGCAACAGATTTACATTTCTCTCTTGTGTATGTTTATTGAAACCACTTCTTGACTAGTGACATGGAACTGGCCGTTAACACATGCTTTAATGAGTTCTCGTTTTGCCGGCGTGGGGGCCACGCCTTGTAGAAATTGATGATTTTCTTTCAATTGTTTAAGATTTTAACAGTATTTTGGTTGCTTAACCGAAAGAAATTAGGACTTTATTCAGTATGGTGAGGTTTTGTAAACATTAATATTTTCAAGCAGTCATATATAATTTGGAGCTTGCCTTGAAAGTACATATATGTGGCCGATGTCCTGAAAATGGTTGTTTTCTCTTAAATGGTTGCCACCTTTTTTTTAAGTTGTTGCTTTTATATGACAGAAAGTTGTAAATTTTTTCTCTGAAGAATTGAGTAAATATTGACCTTTCCCATGTGCCAAAGTTGTGGAGTGGGTTATGTTACATGTTTTTATTTAAATTATATTTTTTAAAACACTGGGAAATATTGTAAGGTGGCATGGTCTCCTGACCTTCATTTCTTACATATTCCATCCTCACAATCGTATTCTGCATATCAAGATGCTTCATTTGAACCTAAACTCGATAAGGTAGAGTCAATTTTGTATGAATTCAAGTAAGCACTATGCAAATCTAATAAGTAAATTGCAAGTGCGCACCAAGGTTGAAAAAGTCGAGGCTGGTGTACATAACATGACGGCCACAGGAACTTTCGTTCTGAAGAGCCAACCAGCTCGCTGGGAGGCCCGTCCCTTCAGAGGGGTGAGAAAACACACACCTACTTCACCCGGAGCGACCGTCCAACTTTTGCCAGAGCGAAGGGATAACGACCCCCATGTTCGACTTACAAGCAAATTCCGCTACAATGTGTGGGAGCGCCCAGAAGACGCATTTTTTTACAGCCCGACTGCGTAATTACAGAGTTCTCACAGGAGGACAGTATACGCCTAATGGAGATGCTACATATTTCTGCGGTGGTCGACTTAAACGAAACGTCATTCTCCTATTTAAAAGAGCAACTCTGATTGACCGAATATTTCTGACACAACGAGCCATAGGAGTGAGGGAAGACAGTGAATGATATACCCTTGCAATTTTTACAGAAAAAGGGGCCGTTCCATTGTCGCTCTTGGAGCGGGAACACATAACGAGGGCGAGTGTTTTTCAAGCAGTTCTTGTTGGTACATTAGGAGTGTCTGTCTGAATTTTGTAGTAGTGTGAGGTGGAAATTGTTTCTTGCAGGAGCCAAAGGGTACTTGTTGGATCAATCCATTGTGCAACTTGATCAAATGAAACCCACACACTCACAATATTTTAATTGAGAACCCTGCCTCTTGTTTAAATAAAGTGTACAAACTAAAGGGTGAAAGGTGTCTTCCCTGAACTTTGCCCAACCGTTCCTCATTCTCTTGGCCTTGTTTTTAAAACGATTATTATGTTTTGTTTGGCCCTGTCAAGCGTATTGTGCTACAACAAGGAAATTAAAGAAATGACTTCACCATGTTCACCGTCACAAAAATGCAATCGAATTCCTCCCTCCCTAAGACAAGGCAAAGCCTCACACAAGTCTGCGCACCCGAAATGAGGTCAGAAGACCTCACTGGACTGTTCTTCCTCATCCACCCTACAGACCGGATCTCCGACCCTCTGACTTCCATCTTTTAGGTCCAATAAAGGATGCACTCCATGTCAACCAGAATGTGGATGATGCGGAGTTTACTGATGCAGCAAGCGTTGGCTCCGGCGTCGCCCAATAGAGTGGTACCATGCGGGCACACACACCCTCCAAGTGAGGTGGCGCGAGGCCGCGACATTGATCGGAGATTATGTTTAAAAATAGGGCTTTGCACCCAAAAAGATAATTAAGAATGTGGTATACATAAATTAGAATAAAACCAACTTCCTTTCAGAAAAAAAGTGTTACATTAGTTTTCGAACGCCTCTGGTACCTTCTCTCTTGGATTCTGTGGAGAATCTGCCCATTTTTAGCTCATTAGTTTCTTTAATTTTCAGTTCCCTTCTTTTCCGATTTCTCACAGTCAGTGATTCACATTCATACACCTCCAGATATACAAAGGCTTAAGCAGGCAGGAAAGAAGGACCAAAAGCCACAACATCTGCACCGCTTCCCCTGTTCAGATGCAGTCAGTAAAACCAACTCAAGAAAGAGGTTCCTGAGAATAACCGTGGCGCCTGCTACCACCTAAACAAGACTTCACGAGTGACGCAGCAGCAGCCAGCACACGATAGACTGGACACACAGAAGAGTGGGCCATCTGTATGACACTCAACCTACGAAGATTCGGCTGCACAGTGCAGGCAACGCTCTGCAAATGTGGTGTTCAATAGACTACAGACCAGCGGTTGCAATGGAGTCAGTGCCCAAATACAGGCACTGGCGAAGAACTGGCGAAAGATCTCTCAATAGCCAAATATCAGTCGTGACCAATTTTTATACACAAATGACTCAGAGCACTATGGGACTTAATATTTGAGGTCATCAGTCCCCTAGAATTTAGAACTACTTAAACCTAACTAACCTAAGGACATCACACACATCCATGCCCGAGGCAGGATTCGAACCTGCGACCGTAGCGGTCGCGAGGTTCCAGACTGAATAACAGCTCCCTCAGTTTTAATTATTATTGCACATATATATAACTTATTTATATTTCTGTTTCAGCTATTATGACACGTGTAACTAAGCTGCTGTACAGATATTTGATGGGTGAATGCTTCTGACACGGTAAACAGATAAACTTTCGTACAAATCTGCGCTGCAGTCGTTAATTAGCAGAAAAATTTTCTTCCGAAACAAAGGCCACTAGTGAAATTCGTTTGCAGAAGAGTATTCTCTGTGTCTGTGCTTATCTGTTTCTCATGTCTTCATTACTACATCCATCACGAGTTGTTTGCTTTGGAAGTGGCACAATAATTTATTTTTTCGCCCAACATGCTATCCACAACTTTGATATTAAGGTTGTTGTTAATTTTGTTTGAAATAAGAAAATACTGAATAGCATCAGCATTTGTACATGACGATGACACTGCAGCGACCGTTTTAGTGCAGCATAAACCCACAAATTCTGATATTAAAATAAGCATTCACTTTTCTGACAAACAACTGAAAGCACTCAAAACGAAAAAGATGGAAATTCCGCTAGGTTTTGGATTACGTACGCTATGTGTCGAGATGCAAAGTTGATAGCTACCGCCGGACTTGCAAGTACGTCAGTGATGCTGCGATGTGAGGCTCTCTTTGGCTTGGTTAGACAGTGCAGGCTGGGGCAGCAAGAAGTGGGAGATTTCTGGTGGTTGCCCTTGAAAGAGTTCCCCGGCGGTCTGTTTATCTACAAGACGCTCGGTACGGACTGACTGTGCTTTGGAGATCGAGGGGAAGAAGAAACAGCGTAAACACGCCAAGGAGGACATCTCTGCAACGGGGTAGCCCAGCGACCAGAAGACGTGCGTGCGGTGGCAACATCCGTTTTCCAGATCTGACTGCTGGTGTACTTTTTATCTTCTACCGTTTGTAAAGTTTACTGTTGGGTGTGGGTTTATTTTTTCTTAACTCAAATACTTAAACCCGTCCATTAGGTCGTTTGGAGAAAACTTAAACGAATTTTGGAGAAGCGCCGAAATCTGTTACTTGTCTAATTTTGTTTGCCAATAAATTCAAAAAATGTTCTAAACAAATAATGGTCAAACCCCCCCCCCCCCCTCCACCATGGTCCCACCATTTCTAATGTGTTAAGTCGAGCATACGCTGTGGTATTGTAGTGCCACGCATCATTATTGTAGAAAGAGCGTGGTTTTGTTGTTTACTTTCTGGGATTTCTGGTCGATTGAGCATTGTTCGTTTCTGTATTTGTTGTTTTTAGGTTTTGATTAATTCTGTCCTTGGTTCAGAGACTACCAGTTGTTGATGTTCGCAGCTTTTTTCTAACCGATATGTAACTGTGCCAGGCGATCGGGCTGATGTTTAGGACAAGGTGCAGCTCAGGTACGAGCTCGAGACTCGTGGCCAGTCCGAAGACGGTGACTTACAGAATTTGTTTTGCGCTTTCGCTCCCAGTGCAAATTACTCTGGGGCGTATTGGATAAGAAAGTACCACCATGGAATATTGTTCGGTCTCTCTCTGCCGTCTGGAAAAGAATATAATTCTTTTAGAAGGCCGTTCCCCTTCTCGGTCTCAAATCTATTGGCTTCAGCCGCAGGTTACTCACTTAAGTAATTGCACCATTCTGGTACCGTCGGGCGAGGGGGTGCTGGGGTATCAGATCAAAAAGGAATCTTGTGTTTCAGGCCTTGAGTCGGAGGTCGGTTGATGGTTTGTTTGCCCCGCGTCTTGGTGCTGGCAGTCTTTAAATAGTATAATGAGTCTCTTTTAGGAGGATATCTTGGCATACGCAAGACCATACAAAAGGTTAGATAAGTCGTAACTTGGCCGTCTCTGTGCAGAGCATTAGGTGGCTAGTCGACCACTGCCAGGCTTGTAAGTTAGCGAAGTCCAGTTCAGGCAACCGGAAGGGACTACTGCAGTCATGCCGGGTAGAACGGCCAATAGAAAGAATTTTCATTGATTGCGTATGTCCCGTTACCGCGGCCTGAGGCCTGGTACAGATACAGTCTAGTGTCCGTCGGCGCTTTCACTAGGTTCGTTTGGTTGTGTTCCAGCGTGGGAATGACCACTAAAATCAACTTCAAGCATCTGATCATTGTTAGTGAACCTTGGGCGCGTTCATGTCTATCTAGCATCGCTGTGCTCAGCCTCCCCCTTGGATGTAATTTGTTTTAGTTTCTGGCTTTTATTGCCAAGAGTTTCTGCTATATTTTATTCACCTATTGAATGTTTACTACTGTGTATGTGTTTACTTTTTTATCAACTAAAGAACCTTACGTTTGTTGTTTTTATCTTTTACCGGTTGTATTCGTATTTATATGTTACATTCGCGGTATTGTACGTGTTGTAAATTTATTTGAAGCATGTGTGGCTATTTGAGCCATGTTTTGGTATTTCATGTCTGAATTTGTTAGCAACTGCAACCTCTCTCGAGACATCCGTATTTTTTTAAAATGAGTTAAGAAGGGGCTTTGTAGTACGCGTTTTCTCACTTATCTTAAATAGTTTTTGTGTGTCATAGAAGTCAGTTATAATCCGATCCCTCCCGTCAGCTTCGTCGTGTGATTGCGTAGCCAGGGTGGACCTTGTGCGTGCCTGTTTTGGTTGACTCGTCGGTTGTAAGCATTGTCCGGTCTTAATTGGTGATCACGCCTTATACGCAAGACTTCTGTCTGTTTTCTGCCCGTTATGTTTGACATTTTTATCTTTGACTGTTTTTAAAGTTTGCTGTTGTATGTGTCTTTATTTTTCCTTAACTAAATAATCGTAAACCTCTTCATTAGGACGTTTGGATAAAACGTAAACGAATTTTGAAAGAGCACCCAAATCTATTGCTTATCTTGTAAGTTTTAATGGTTCTGTTTATATTCCTTTTAATGAAATAGTGATTTCCTTGCTAAAATCACTTTAATTCTTAATAATTATCTGGTGTTCAATTTGCATTTTCAGTAACAATAATTTTGTGGCCAAATAAATTTAAAAATGTTCCAAACAAACAATGTTCGGTTTCCCCCCAGGCTGTTCTGTCCAAGCAAACCACAGAGAGCCTCACATCGCAGCACCAAAGAAATGCGAGATCTACCTTCACGTTAAGAAACTAGTCCATTTTCGTGCATGATATTGTTGTCTACAAGAAAGCTCTGTCGAGTAAAAATTTCGGTAATATCCAATTAGACTGGCAGAATGCAGACGTAAATACAGACACAGTGGCTTTTTCGAAAGTTCTGCCGCTATAGCATGGTATTGTCCAACACATTACCACAAACATAGGTGTCTACAAGTCATCAACTAATAGCAGCAATCCGACGAGAAACCACAAAAAGAAATCTCCATACACAAACACGACAGATACGTCTAGTTTCTCTGCCTCGTAACTTGCAGAAGTGGATACTGCTCGTCATATATTCCGTAAGGCTACACGTTTCGTGCGCTGACACGTTATTCGATGCAATCTGATACCATTACTGAAAAACTCAATTGCGTCTTACGTCCCACCATTTTGACCAGTGACTTGTAGGAAGCACACATTTAAGATGGGAGGTTCCACCAGTTTTCTATCGACAGAGAGCCGACAATTTTATTCTACTGAATGTTTTGTGCTGTAAGCATCAGAATCCCTAGATCACCATTACATATATTCTTTGTCGTATGAGGTGGAATGTTACTTCCTAAATAATTAGTAAAACATGCGCCAAACATTTAATTAAGGCTAAAATACATTAAGAATAAATTTTCTTTGTGGAAATAAATCTGTAAACTAAGGAGGGAAGGCCATTATTTAAAGCAGCGAATGTATTTTCGTGTTGTTCCTATAAAGAACGCTCCAGAAAAATATTTATATATTGCTCTGTAAAATAAGCTGATGGCAGTCGCTGTAATTTGTTTTGGACTATATAAAAGCGGGAGCTGTGAGCTCTCTCTCTCTCTCTCGTTTGTTTTCGGTGGCTGTTTCATAAAATGTGTCACCCTCGTATCTGTAACTTTATGTTAAATAATTGCGTTAATTTTATCATAAAAGCCCTATTTGAATTACGAACCTACTTTCCTCTTCCATTAATGCCATATCTCAATTTATTAAGTTGCATTTTAGAACTTTTTTAGGTTGCAGCGAAGGAGAGCTGCCGACGAATTGTCTGATGGCCACAGCCGAACGCTACTAGTGTTCAATCGACGTTTACTTTGCCAAACTTTTATTTCAGCGTCCTTGAGACCTCTTTTACCGATAATTTCTAACAGTATCCAGGCAAAGTAATTACGCAAACTGCGTAATTTTGAAATCGGTCACTGGCCTGTCAACAATGCTGTCGATCAACGTTTTCCTCGGTCTGCTGAGAATCTGGGGCTGGATGGCGGAATGAAAATTCATTAATAAGCAAGTAAAAATTTTCTACGCATCATTTTACCATTTCAGAATCTTTGCCACCAGCAGAAGCGATTAAAAAGTTTTACACTACTATTTCATATTTTTTAAAATAAATATTAGTAATATTATAATGGTGCAGGCAACGCGTTACTCGAAAAAAAATTGTATGATATTAATTGATGCTTGCTTGTTTGTCGTATTTTTCATGAATCAACTGTGATGACGACTACACGGAACATAAATGGAATTAACTGATGTTACTGGAATTGAAACAGACTCCAAGCTGCAACACGGAAAAAAGGTATGATTATCAACATGTTATCAGTTGCCTCCGCTTTTGTAGTCTGCAACGCGTAGCTCATTTAACACTTGGTCAGTTTAGGATTTTCTACACATTGCTTAGTTTGCAACTTAGTAATTGCAGTAGGCATTGTTGCTAAATGCTACATTAAGATGGCTACAACTGCGCTTCGTCGCAAGGCAGATGAAAACGAGTGATAGTGGATTGTTTTAGTTTGAAGCATCCATCTTGTCATTTTAGTGATACAACAATTAATTTCTTGTCACTTTACGCTAATTATTCAGTGTGTTGTCAAGAGATTTTATTTCGAAGTGTATTTTCCATTTGTGTTATGACGAAGATAGGTAAATTTGAAAATATGGATTTTGCAAATGGTAGTGTTTCTGAAAATAACGACGATGGCGGTAACAATAGTACCGATCCGACTGTGGCGGAATCCGCTGATTAAAATATGGAGACAGAAGTTAATACGCAGGCACAAGGCAAATGAAAGTGCCCAGCAAATACATCCTGCCGTCGTAGATACCTTTTTTGTATTATTCGATAAAATTGCTGAGATGATTAAGCAACCTTTTATGAAAACTCTAGGCAGGTCAATACTACTCTTGCTGAGAGAGATGTGTCACTGACGTCTCAAATAAAGAATACCTTGACTGAACAACTATTATTTCAGCGTACCTGAGATCTCTTTTACCGATCTTTTCTATCAGTATCCGGGCAAGGTAATTACACAGACTGCGTAATTTTGAGATCAGTCACTGGCCTCTAAGCAACGTCGTCGGTCGATGTTCTCGTGGATCTGTTGGGAATCTGGTGCTGGATGGCGGAATGAAAATTCTAAGCAAGTAAAAATTTTCTATGTACCATTTTACAACTTCAGGATCTTTGCCACCTGCAGAAGTGATTAAAGAGTTTTATGGTACTATTTTATATTTTTTGAAATAAATGCCAGTAATATTATAGAGGCCTATTTTTAAATTTTCTATTCTCTAACAGTGGTATTTCATACAAAAACGTTTACAAGCTACATGACCACGAACTTGTCGTCTGAAACTTCTTTGGTCAGTATCCCGAGCTATTGAGCTCCAGAATTCATGCAAACATCCCCTTCACAATGCCACCATTGACACATTCTGGTAGGAGAGACACTTCAACGACTCGCAGGAAACTGTGAACAGTCGTACATCAACATAGAGAGCTTTGGCCACACCTCCAGTTTGTAGAATTGGTGACACGCGAGCCGAATGAAAACCGTCGTTTCCCCGATGGAGTACTGTTTACAGATGAAGCTAATTTCTGTACAAACGGAGAGGTAAATAAATAGTATCACACGTACTGGTTATATGTCAGCTGCCTCTGGATTTATCAATCGAATGTTGTTGCCGCATCAAAAGTAATGATTTGGTGTAGGGCTCTCGTTTCTGTCTTTTTTCAAGGTACACTAACATCAACCCAATAACTCAAGTTGTTGGCTGGCGTCGCTGGTGTGTGAAGATGGGACGTTTTTCCAACGTTTTTTGTGTAGGTGGTGCTGGACAGCTTTACTAAAGAATGAAAGCAGCGCCCTTGAGTCACGAAAAGGTATTCAGCTATTTATTCCACAACTACAATACAATGAAACTCTTAAAATGTTTCATTCTCAATACAACAGCTCTTGTAAAGAGCTACGTCACGTAAACATGCCCTTTTTGTGTTGTCAACAGCATTTCCTTTGCTCTACGCAAAATATACCATAAATCGAGAATGAATAAGGCTTCATTCAAAAATTATTGTAATGCAAATCTCGATCTGTTTTATCACGTGATCCCCCTTTTCACTCGAAAATGAAGAGTTACATCCACGACAGCGGCTTCCAAAATGGCCGCCATGTTAGTAAAATAGTCTCACAGATTTTCCCTCACACCCATTTTGTATAACTTGACTTCAAATTTCTATTTATCCTTCTACGGACCTCCATGTACGTCTAATGTCATGAGCGGAATGTACTTACTGGCATCCTTGTAGAGCTCTTGGATCACAACGAGTAAAATGGAGCAATGAACATAATTTTTACTCAATGGCAGCTCCAGCTGCACGTGCAAATGCCATTTAATGAAACTCATGATGATATTTGTGGATGCCCAATGTGTGACAGGTATCAAAGGCGAAATAACAAAGAAAAGCACTATCTGGAGACGGCGTTTATCTTCCGATAGCGAAGTCTTAACTAAAGAGAATCCAGAAATCGCTGTATGATGAGGCGAATACCCGTTTAGGTGTAAATACGGCAGACAGCTTCGATCAATACATAAATCACTGTTGTATGGCACAGTAGTGTAGTATTACTGTGTTCTGAAATTTCGTATAACAAAGGACGCGACGTAAATTGACTTCTCGTAAAGGTAGCAAGGACGTGATATGACGACCAGCTGTACTTAAACCATCGTGCCGGAGCTTGGCGTTGCTGCATACATGATCAATTGTGCTAGACGGTGCCAGTGTCGTGGTCTTTCCAATGCCGACTCTTGCTGTCCAAGACTGTATTCTTTCTGAACAGGCGCTTTCGATACCGACACGAGAAAGATCATATTGTCGAACAACAGAATAGCGTTGAACGAGGCCTCAGCTTTCTGTATGACGAAAGTGCGGCTGTCGCTAGAGGTGCTTCTGGACCACAGCCAGATATCGCACGTTTGACCCACTGTGGTTATCGGCATGATGGGGCTGTTCGCGGTTGACCCTTCACACAACGCGCTGGCACCGGCCCTGTCGACATTCTTGAAGAGTCTGGTAGTGTCCCAAAACACACTGGAAGACTATAGAGACAGCTACAACTGGACGTATTACATCCGCAGCATGCCAGAAGAAGCCAGAGGTGCTCCAGGGTTGGCCAGCCTGCATCTGGAACATCTTCAGATCTAGGGGAGCTCCCAGTGCTGCCATTGCCAACAGATGGCGACTAGCGGCTCGCACAGCAGTTTGTGCACTTGAGGTTGGACTGAACTTGTGCACTCAAACAACAACATAAGAGAAAAATGGTGAGTGGTAGGTTACGGTACTTACAACAGTGTTAATTATTTTTACTTGGTGTATAGTTTACATTTATATGGTACATCGTTTCTTCTTTTCGTACTAATCTCTCTTGATCCTACTATCGTACAGACAACATGCTCTTCTCCTGGTTGGTCCCTGTGAGGAGAAAATAATATGGGGTTTGTGGAAAAATTGGAAATTTTTGGTAAGGACTATGGAACCAAACTGCTGAGGTCATCGGTATCTAGGCTTACGCACTACTTAATCTAACTTAAACTAACTTACGCTAAGGACAACACACAGACACCCGTGCTCGAGGGAGGACTCGAACCTCCGACGTGGGGAGCCGAGCGGACCGTGACAAGACGCCTGAGACCACACGGCTACCCCGCGCGGCTGGAGTTTGTGGATCTGTCTTAAGCAACACCGAGTTATCACCGAACTCGCTCCGGTAATAACTCGCCTTTGAAAGTGTCATTTTTTATATTCTGGAGCACACGTAAAGTAAAATGTTACACTATGAAAAAACGACAATTTTCATTACTAACATGGCTAGATTGATGCTTGTACCTGTTTTATCTACTCCGTACAAGTTATAACATTATATGTCCTCTGCGTCTTCTGTGGTGGCATACCTGGATAAAATTTTTCATGTTTTTAAGCCAAATCAATTGAGATAAAACAGCTGTCACCACCACTGCCTTCAGAAGTTGAGACTTTCGACAGGCGCAGGAGGCAAGATGTCAACGAGGTAGCAAACCTTCTAGAGATGGGGCCAATTAAAGTACGCTCCGTGACAGCTTTCTTAACCCAGCTTCCTGCACACGCGTTAATTCGGCACACGTCCGGATCGTTCTGGACGCTGCTGCTTCGCATATGTAATTCAGACATGTTGCCGATTCTGACAATCAATAGTCTTCTCTTCTTAGAACAGTGCCATTAAATGCTATCGCAGTCTAAAAACTACTATCTCAATGCACGCCGCTTAAAAACCGAGAAGATTTGACTTCCGCTGCCCATATATCACGAATAAGATGACATAATAGTTAAAAATCTGCCAAGAATCAAGGTGGCTGTCAGTGGAACATAGTGTGTTAGCGGAAACCACGTGTTGTGCGATCCTACCAGCAGATGTGAACAGGTACTTAAAACTAATTTCAAGCTAACCCTGGTTAATTTGTCTATTATAATGTGAAACTAAAAAACTCGTAGAACTTGCAAACAGGCGATTGCCAGGCCGACCGCTACGCTGCTACATAGTTTGTGTCGACTAAGTAACTAGACTTTTAAGCACAAAGGTAAATCCTACAAATCATTTTCTGATTAGCTCAACATCGCAGACGTAAGTTTATGGTTTTGTAATACATGCTTCCTTAAATCTCAAAAATAAATGTCTTAAACAACAGATGCTCGTCTTGCACATGACATGCTGTCTGATGAAACACAACAGCTTTTTCTAAATAGTGTGATGTAAGGAATGGAAAGCTCAAAGCTACTGTACTGAAGACAAGCATGAAACTAATCAAAAGATTTAAAATTAACTTTTTCCACAGCTCAGCAATGTAAATTTTATGTGGTTTAGAAAGGAAAAGTAAGCACTGATGATGACAAGTTGTTGCTGAACCTAGTGCTCTGGATACGAAATGCAAAATCCACGAAAGTAAACCCAGCAACGCCTTATACTTTCATCCGTTCGCAGGTTCTTCTGCTCTTCTGTCTATTCTATAGTTTGTCGAGGAGGCTTCTCAGAAAAATTTTTGATCATCAATGTCAGTTTTCGTTCTTTGTTCCATTGTAAAATATTTCTTCGTGTCTATCAATTTTCTTTCGGCCTTCATGAATTTCTGTTAGCCATATTGTGTCCAATCTTCATCGATAAAGTTAAGTCCAGAATTTCTTTATGAGTCGGCTGTTGTTCATTCCATACAAATGCTTATAAATGCTTATAAAGTAATCATCACTTCTGTCATTTTAAATTGATAGACTTCGTTTAATTTCATTTTTATCAAAAACCTGTTGTTTCATGTTAATTCCTAAGACTTATCTTAGAATTTTGGTATCTTGTTTTCTGATGGTCTTTATTTTTACTGTAGTTCTTCAGTAGTTATCATATTTCTAGATGCAGGAAGTGCTTTTGGTTTAAGAACTATGTAATAATGTTGCAGTTTACCCTATTCGTAATACAGTTCTTGCTGTATCTGTTCTAAATACTTCTTTGTACTTTTGGTTATCTCCTCTTTTAGCCCCAGTGGTTCAATCATGTCTCAGCTGACATGTTCCCTTTGTAACATTTTCGAACCTGTTGATCGAGGGATGATAGTTGAATTCCTTGCATAAATTGCGTCTTCTCGTAGAAAATTTGGAGACCTGTTTGTACCGATAGTTCCAATAGTGGACAGTGACCAATAATTTGTTCTACCATTCCTGGTATTCCTCGGGCTGAGATTGCTGACAGTGGCTTTCACTATACAGGAATCCAAGCGCTTAATCCAGATGTTTTCACGGATCTGGATTTCTTTCTCTCAAATGTGACAGACATGGCAATGGGTCTAATGAAAAACAACCTGAAACTTTTCCTACAAAGAAAACTACAAGAAAGAACAGACTACCTGAAGTCAAAGAAATTTCCTGTAGTAACAAATACCCCCGCCCCCTAGACATGTTCACGTCACGAGAAGACAAGGAGGAAACGAAGTGAAACTTCATAGTAAATTTGTCTCACTATTTGAAAGTCTGTTTCATGGAAACACACCCAGAAAGCCCAATGAAAAACAACTAAAGCGATTAAAATCTCATGTAAGGAGGAAAAATTTGTACAGAAGTCAGACCAAGTGAAGATACATTGCTTACATTCTACTAAAACTAGCGTAATATTTTACGTGAAAGTCATTAAAATGACCAGATATATGCACGTTCTGACAGAAATTAATAACGCTGATAATAAGATTAAAACTATAATTTTGGGATATTATGAACAGCAAACAGCACGGCTAGATAGTACACAAGGTACCATAACAATTAAACGGAATGATGACGTTCTGACGGTAAGCTGCCAGTATTTTTAACAGGCACTTTCCAAACGTAACAGCAAGAATAGGATTAAATGGTGAGAGAATATATCAAAGAATGTCATTACACAAAACTTTAACTAAGCAATTAGATGTAGCAACAACGTCCCTTACTGAAATTAATAGATTTAAAAAAATAGAACAAAAGCTCATATGATGTTGACGGTATTTCAAACAGAAATCAGAAAAGTTGTTCTGGTTTCATAAATAATATTCTTAGTGATATACGTGATGCATCCCTGGCGCAGCGAATTTTTCCAGACAGGGTAAAATATGCACCTACTAAGGCTGTTTAAACGAAAGGTACAATAAAGACGTAAGTAATTATCGTGCAGTTTCCTTGCTGAGATCTTTTTCCGAAATAGTCGAAAAAAATAATGTACTCAACATTAGTTTCATATTCAAGTAGAAATTATTTAATTGGCTTATCACAGTTTGGATTTCATAAAAACGTTACAAGCCTTGTATTACAATATAACGCCAGTTGGTGTTTTTTCTCATCTGTCCAAGGCGGTTGATTGTGTAGATCATATTATATTCTTGTACAAACGTACGTTTTATGCAATAGATTGCTTTACACATAACTAGCTCGAATCACGCTTAATAAACCGAATGGAAAAGTTGTGTTGAATAATTCAGACCATTTTGGAAAAGAAAAAAGGTTTAAAGAGTGAAGAGAAATCACCAAAAGCACTCCCACAGGGTTCGTTTTGGATCCACTCCTATTACTTAAATGTGTGTGTGTCTGATCATTCTCGTAATATTCAAATACCAGAATTGGTACTTTTCGCAGACGACACTACTGTTATAATAAATCCCATAACAGAGAAATCCATAGAAGAAACGGTTAATTAGCCTTACAAATAACTGTTAAGTCGTTCTCTAAAAAAGGACCATACCTAAATCTTGAAAAGAGAACAAGATGAGTTCAATTCTGTACGACAGTCATTCGAACAATTGGTGTAGCAAATGAACACGAGTCAGTAAATAGGGTAAAACGCTCGAAATATTTCGGTGTACATACTGATGACATCTAGTACTCGAAGAAGCAAATTATTTGTTCACCTACTTTTACTCTTCGCCTAATTGTTAGCCTTGGAAACAAACGAATCTCCCCCCTGAGACAACTTGTGAATTTCCACTCAGTAATGTCTAATGGACATCTCTGTCTTATGGGTATCTCACCGGTTAGAAGGAAAATATTGATTGAAAAAAAAAGGTAAGAATAATATGTGGAACGCACTTGTAGTTGTTAAGCAGGTATCTCTTCAAGGAGATAGGCATTTTAACCACACCTTGACAAAACATGTATTGATCATGAAATTCGCTATAAATAACACATCACAATCAGAGAAGAATGGTGATACGCATTATTAAAAGACGCGAAGGAAAAATAAACCTTATTAACCATTATTAAAACTGCCAATGGCTCAGAATGGAGTTCAATATGCAGGCACAAAAATTTTTGGTCATTTGCCCAATAACATAAAATCTCTAATGGGTAGCAGAGCAAGACTCATATCTAACCGAAAATCGTTTTCCATGTCATTTCCTATTCGATGGACTAATTTTCATTTAAAAAGTGGCATTCTGTTTATGAATAACTCGTTTTTAAATGTGGATGCGCGAGTAAAACGAAGAGACAGTATGTTCATTAATGTTAACAGTAATCAGGTGCACATATCTTGTAAACTAACTCATTGCAAATCATTTAAATACAAGAATCTTTCATATGATCCATTGAACATATAACAGCTAACGGGTTGAGATGGCACGTGACGTTATTTCAGTAATTACAAAATCGAGTCAAATGTACGTAGGACTTGCCAGTATGAACCCGGTTATCAGCATGACCTTAGAGTCCCTCTGGACTCAATGCTTGCACTAATTCGATTAGGAACGGTGTCGCAAGGCCTTTGTTTCCTTCCTGATGTAACCTGGTCCACAACTGTTTTAACTACTCTTTGATATACTGAATACAATGTGACAGACTTAACATAAGAGTTGGTTACACACATGTTCTATCGCAGACAGGTACGTGGATCTTGCTGGCAACAGGTGTACGTCATCACTCCCTCCCCCCCCTCCCCCCACAGTTCATACAGACACGTGCCATCTATGGCCAAACAGCCTTGTGGAAGAATGGCAGCACGAAACTGTCGCCTGAGAGGTAACACATGAGAATACAGGATGCCCATGACCTATCGTTGTGCAATTGGGATATCCCCAACCACTACAGGTCGTGACTTGAAATCATATACGATGCTCCTCACACGATGACGCAAGGATTTACAGCGCTGTGCGTCTCCGAAACAATGGAATAATGGGATCTCTGGCCATGTCGCCGTTATACTTGTAGACGGTGCAGACCCTTGACACATCGTTGGAAACAATGTGATGCCATTCAATTCAGGGCACCACACTAGTCGCAGCCGTTTGCGTCGTGATGTTAACGCCAGGTTAACAGACCCATATACAGTGTAATAACTATCGAACCATATGAAAAAACCTAAATTAGATACAAACTACGGCGTACACACACTTTATTCAACAGAAACTCGGATGTAGGTTACGACATGTTCGACATGCCTGTCATCATTGGCGATGGTGTGGAGACGAATAGCGAAATTCTGCTTGACCCGTTCAAGTGTCAGAACATCGATGCTGTCGGTGACCTCCTGAATAGACGTTTTCAGCTCAACAATGGTTTTGGAGATTATTTCTGTACACGTTGTCTTGAATATAACCCCACAAAAAAAGGAATCTGATGTGTTCCGATCCGGAGAATATGATGGCCAATCGAGACCCATGCCAATGGCCTCTGGGTACCCCAGAGCCAGGATGCGGTCCCCAAAAGTGCTCCTCCAGCACATCAAACACTCTCCTGCTTCGATGGGGTCGACCTGCGTCTTGCATGATCGACATCATCTCGAAATCAGGGTCACTTTGTATACTGGGCATGAAATCATCTCCCAAGAACTTCACGTACCGTTCGGTAGTCACCGTGCCATCAAGGAATATCACACAGATTATTCCGTGATTGGACATTGCACACCAAACAGTCCTCCAGTAGGGGTGAGGAACTTCTCGACCGAAAACCGGGGGTTCTCAGTCCCCCAAATGGTCTAATTTTGCTTACTGACGAGCCCATCCAAATATAAGTGGGTTTCGTCCCTAAACCCGCATACTGATTCCCACAATGCCCTGCGGCCAACCATGTAGTTTGGACGTGCTAACTCAAACAGTTCTGAAGTTTTGATGATTTTATTTCATATAGTTCAATAATTGCATCCTATATGAAGAGTTTGTGACGCGCATGGTGCACAGTACGGCGCCCTCTCTTGTGGTGGTTGAACGTGATCGACTGGAACCTCAATGGCGTGTTTGCCTGCCCTCGCTCTGTCACATCCGAAGGACCAGAAATATCGGTATGGCACTATTCCACCAGCTGGTAAAATGGAGATCTACCGTGAGGCGTCTGTCAAACTCTTGTCAGGTGCTGATAACGCTGCCTGGCACGAGTTCTCGGCATCTCCACCGCCTTCACTGTGATCACTGAACTTCTTACGCAGTAACAGCGTTAAACATGTACAGGACTTCTGCGCTTTGGTGCTTTTTCAACTTTTTACAGGGACTACCAACTTTAATTATTTATAGACCCCTGACCTTTAGGTTAAAACCTAGTCTTTTCCTGAGTTCCCAGTGGCAAATAAACTTGTACTTACGCATATCATGACTAATTAAAGTTGTGACCGTCAATTTTATAGCACTTAAAACAGCCTGTTTCTTCTTAACATCTATTTTCACCTATTTTAGCTTTAAAATACTAAAAGGTACCATTCTTGAGTTTTCGAAAGATTAGAATTGGTTACACAAGTCGAAGGTGGGAGGACTGAAGGCGATGGTTGGGAAAAAAATCTGTAGCTCATAGAATCCTGACCAACAGCCTTTGCACAAATAGCGATATGCGGAGACCTCAGACAACATGAAAAAAAGAGTAGTAGCATATTCACTGTACAAAATGTATTCTAGTTACAGTGTGCCAATAGGTCAACCGGAGTCTGCTCGCATTAGAATATGGATGGTCGGGTTTCCGGACTATACGTCAGATGGAAATATTATATTCTGCCAAGTATGCAACAGACGTTCGTTGTTATGTTTCTATGGACATTAGTTTATCCTGCTATTTGGAAATCGCGAATTTTTTGTCCCATCTTTTGACAGCAGAGCATTTGTCAAACAGCTTATTTCGTAAACTATGTTTAAAATTATACTAAGAGAACCTGGGACTCAACTGTTTACTTTTACTATAATTTTTAAGTTGTCGACTTGAATTTTGATGTAAAGGATCTGGAAGCAATGTGAAAATGTCCCGGCTATACGGCGAAGCATAAATATTTTTAAAATGATGTGCCAAATTTTTATTTTCTTGAAGTTTTCAGTCGTAACAAAAATCGATTCAGTGAGAGGACAGTTGGAAAACTAAAACTGCTGAACTGTATTGTATGTTTCTTATCATTTTTATTTTGCAAAAATTAAGTACCAGCGTCCCATGACAACACCAAATACGTTTTACACGTAGTTCTGTATAGCATCTTGTTTTTCCTTGTATTGCGTTTCGAGTGATGAAAAGTCCCACATAACTCGGTATGGAGCTAGAACGTTACATAAGGCAAATATTGAACGAAAATCAAAATTGAAGCAAACGATTAAATCAAAGACATCTTATGAAGTCACCGGAAAGAATCATTCCAGCAGTGACTTGTGTCGCACTATTGTGCCAGCAAACATCCCTTTTTGAAAACTAGAAAGTGTTGTTTTCAAAAGTTTTCTTGAGAAGTACTGCCATCAGTCTGTTCCTGCAGTCAACACTTCATAAAAATTCTCTGGATTCAGCTTACACTGACGCTGACTAACTGCGCGGAATCCGAGAAGGTATAGCGGAATCTTGAATATGGATCTCTGCAGATGAAACCACTGACAGTCTTGGCCAGTACTCTGCAACTCTGAGCGTTGGCAAGCTGCACCCAGATGTGCCATCCATGACTTAGCTGATTTGTTGAAAACAGCCCTCAAAGACTAACCAGCAAACAGTTGCACACTTTGTCAAAATGGTCTGAGTCGGCTATATTAATATGGCGTGGATGAAAACAAGGTGCTTCTGGCCTTCACAAATACCGCTGCATGTATGGTTACAGCATTTAAATTACTTCAAGTATTCTAGCCTTTGATGCTGCATGTTAAGACACCATCAAGGACACAGCTATTCAAGGAACTACTGGTCCCTCTTCTAACATTCTGCGTGGCGTCAGTTTGTTCTAAGTCGTGTCTCCCTACCACTTTCGCTCAACGACGCTCTGAGCGTGTTTTTTAGGGAATTGACTAGTTTGAACCTGGGACCTGTTGCTGGTAAGGAGGCGCCAGACCACACATGACATGTAGAGTTCAGAAGAGTTCAGGGACTAGCGATGATGTAACCAAATACTTAATGATTTCAGCGTCAGCTCCACTGCACTCCCTGTAAAAGAATCTTAATACTAACTAAATTTAGTGGACGGGGTTCAAGGCTTTCCTATCTTTAGTTAGCTGGTAAAATAACGTCGAAAAAGCAGTTAAGTTTACCATTGGAAATTTTATTCTACTGACAAAACATTGTTTATAAATTGCACTATTGATAAAAGGAAATGTTTTAATACAGGATGATAAAAACCAACTGCTTTCAACAAAAATATGAACGAATATTCCCTGAATGGGTTTCCAAGTTCTACAATGAATCGAAGGATGACCTATGCCATATCACATCTATAATCTAGGTTTAAAATAAGTTTCACAAAAGAATAACTGTCAAAATGGTCTACAGTGGCCCTCAATTATCTTTAATTACTTATCTAACTTGTCGTAAATTACAGTGGCTGATGTGGCTTCTCAGTAATTATATAACAGAAAAATCATCACGTTTTAGATTTTACATAGCAAATGTGAATACCATGAGCTTTAATTGACGATCGACACTAGTATTACGCAAAACGGGGGTGTAACAGATGAGACTTCTGCAGTTCTGAGTGAAGCTTTAATCGCTGTTATGCGGCATCGCGTGCGTTCGTTATCTTGTCGTTGGTTAGGCAGTGTCAGGGGGGCGTCGCGCGACGCAGCTCCATCCAGCTCGCCGTCTTGGAAGCAACTTCCTTTCTCTAACTTCTCCTTACTACAATTTACCGAAGTTGGTTTAAAAAAAACTATCTGGCTGTGTTTTCATCTGACCAATCAGGGTCTCAGTGTCAACCTTAAGCTCCGACTACAAAAATTCTGTCTATCCAATGAGAAACGTTATACTTTTCGTGATGGGGCAATGTTTTTAACGTTTGCAACGTAACAGAGACGCGAAAAAGTCTCACGCTAAAACTTGCAGCTGGTGTGGCCCTTTTTGTGTTATCGTAAGATCTATACTGTTCTTCTGGAGGGATCTAGGTTTTAACATGGGCTGTGGGGTGGTCCTAGCGGTTAGCTGGCGACGTGGGTGTCCGTCCCTTATCGTAGGGCGTTCTAGCTTAACACGGTTCTGCTCTCGGCTTCTGTTCTCGTTTCTCCCCTCGGAACTGCGTCTGTCTCACGGTGGGAAGGTATGACATGCATTTAGGCATTCTTGTGTTAGTCTGTGGTATTCCATTTGCTCACTCATTACTCGTATTACTTTGGTTAATTTAATGTCACAGTTTATACGTAGCTATGTGACATACTACTGGATTTGCTTATCATGTCAGGGTTTTCATGGAAGTTGTTGGATTTGCCTGACACCTTACATATCACCACCCTTTGAACTTAATTTTTGCACTGAAGTTAGACAATGAGTGAATCGTTGTCTAAGCCAGTCAAAAATTATTCCTTTATCTAAATTTTGTTGCCTACTGTTCAGCCACATTATTCTGGTTCTATGCTAGTTTGTATTACTAATTTATATTTTTATATTCTTCCACATTATTCTCAAGAATACGTTTATATTGACAAGAGAAGAATATTTTTATATTATTATTATTATTATTATTATTAATTTTTAATTATTTTCTTTCTTTATTTATGTGTGAAGTTTGTTTTTTAGTAAGTTTGTTATCGAAAGTGAGGAGTCTTTCACTTCGATTTTCTTAGAAATATTTTTTTATAAATGTAGTAATTAACTAAAATCTATTCCTAACATATTTTCTAAATATCATGTACAAGTAAAATGTTTTTGTTTCCAGACACTCATTTCAACATTGTTACACCAACAAATAAGAATTATTTCCAAGAATTGCTTTGGCAAAGAAATATACATACACAAGTATTGAGATATTATCCTGAAAAATGGTACAAATGTTAAAAAAAGGGAAAACATCCAACAAGATAATTTTTTATTCTTTGTTTTTATAAGGAGTAAATAAGTAAAATATAGTTATTCTTTAATTTTTATGAGGAGAAAATAAGTGGCATATAGTTTTAGTGTTTGTTATGCCTTACTTTTGTTCTTTGTATACTATCCATTTCAGAACTAATGACTTATTTTTATCGACAGTCTATTTTTTACTTAAGTCCATAGTCGATGACTGTTATTTTGTATTTTATTAACTTCTGGTGTGCTTAACTTATTTAGTTTTTCACACATTTCTTTTGCACAATTCCTACAACACATAATTTGATTTCACACATTCACACAATCCCATGAATGTTTAGGCATGAGGTTGGCGAATGTTTTTTCACGAAGGTGATGCACTTGAGCGAGATGGATGTGGACAAGTATTTGATGTACAGCTTCGTTCATCATTCCTTGTTGGCTTTATAACAGTGTGTTGCTGTTGTAGAGGTCCCATAATGGAATGGAGCTGTGAGTGCAGAATCTCGTGGTTTACTGGCTTTGTATGTGTGAAAGTCATCATTATGTGTCGCTGAAAGCGGTCGTTTTTCGTTGTAATACTTCGCAGACGACTTGTTTACAATAGGATAGGGATTTGGGGAGGCATGTTGTCTATTCTTCACCCATCTTCTTTCTTGGTCTCAATCTTGTGAATCTTCAACTTCTGTTCTTCCTGCTTTTTCTCTGCTTCTTACTTGATTCTTGGTTCTTCTCTGGGCAGGATATGGAAATATTTATTGATAACTAGTCGCTTTGAAGTTCTCCTCTTTGTAACAGTTTGATAACTTGTTTGGGCATGTCATTCTTTACTCTGCGGAAGTTTTCTTCAGTTTCGTGCATCAGTGTGCTGTTTAATAGCAGTAGTGTGACTTTTACACATATTTTTTTGCCAGTGGTGGCTTGCCCAAGCGGTCTTCTCGTCGTGCCGTTTTTTGCTCGCTCCGCTGAGTGGGGGCGACCCGAGGTTTACGAGCAGTGAAAGTCTGGTGTTTGCTTGTCCGTCCCTCCACCGGTCGCTGTCCTTTCCCTTTTCTCGACACTTCTGCCTTGTAGGAATCATGTCTTGCTAATTACGTCCTTTTCTTTCTTGATACTTCTCACGTTGCAACTTGTGGGTCGTTGCATTTGGTCCTTGCTGGAGTTTTTACAATGGTTCTTACAAAAAGTTTTACTTATACTCATCTAATATATGTGTAGTACCTACATTGTTTTACACCTTTTTAAAAAGCTTTACAAATTTCGGCGCCCTTTCCATGTTACAATTCTAAGATATTTTGAGTCTTAACTTCTACACGAAGCCTCAAATTCGTTTTTTATTTTTGTGTAGTGTCGTGGTGTATAGCATTTTAGTATTTCATGCTGTTAGACTATCTACGCTTCATCCCTTCACCTTAATCTATGGTACCATTGGTGTTATTTTTGTTTTTGTTTTTGTTGAAACTACTTTCTTTTTCCCACCTTCCTCTCTCTTCATTCTTCTTTCTCCTGACGATCTTATCTGCAACATAATCTTGAAATATTGTGCTGATTATTTACCAGTAATACGAGGGCAGTTCAATAAGTAATGCAACACATTTTTTTTCTGAAACAGGGGTTGTTTTATTCAGCATTGAAATACACCAGGTTATTCCCCAATCTTTTAGCTACACAACACTATTTTTCAACATAATCTCCATTCAACGCTACGGCCTTACGCCACCTTGAAATGAGGGCCTGTATGCCTGCACGGTACCATTCCACTGGTCGATGTCGGAGCCAACGTCGTACTGCATCAATAACTTCTTCATCATCCGCGTAGTGCCTCCTACGGATTGCGTCCTTCATTGGGCCAAACATATGGAAATCCGACGGTGTGAGATCGGGGCTGTAGGGTGCATGAGGAAGAACAGTCCACTGAAGTTTTGTGAGCTCCTCTCAGGTGCGAAGAATTGTGTGAGGTCTTGCGTTGTCATGAAGAAGGAGAAGTTCGATCAGATTTTTGTGCCTACGAACACGCTGAAGTCGTTTCTTCAATTTCTGAAGAGGAGCACAATACACTTCAGAGTTGATCGTTTGACCATGGGGAAACACATCGAACAGAATAACCCCTTCAGCGTCCCAGAAGACTGTAAATCGCCTGTAACAATCTTTGACAAGAAATTGTCACCCTCAGCCACATGACGAGCAAGCAATTCTGCACAGATGGTTCTCCTTTGCTCTTTATGGTGTTCGGTTAGACAACGAGCCAGCGGGAACAAACCTTTGAATATCCCAACTGGTGAACAATTGTGACAGCACTACCAACAGAGATGTCAAGTTGAGCACTGAGTTGTTTGATGGTGATCCGTCGATCATCTCGAACGAGTGTGTTCGCACGCTCTGCCATTGCAGGAGTCACAGCTGTGCACGGCCGGCCCGCACGCGGGAGATCAGGCAGTCTTGCTTGACCTTGCGGCGATGATGACACACTCTTTGCCCAACGACTCAGGGTGCTTTTGTCCACTGCCAGATCACCGTAGACATTCTGCAAGCGCCTATGAATATCTGAGATACCCTGGTTTTCCGCCAAAAGAAACTCGATCACTGCCCGTTGTTTGCAACACACATCCGTTACAGACGCCATTTTAACAGCTCCGTACAGCGCTGCCACCTGTCGGAAGTCAATGAAACTATACGAGACGAAGCGGGAATGTTTGAAAATATTCCACAATAAATTTCCGGTTTTTTCAACCAAAATTGGCCGAGAAAAAAAATGTGTTGCATTACTTATTGAACTGCCCTCGTAAAATAAATCTTCAAACTTGTACTGAAAGTGTTTAATACTGCAAGTCTTAGGTAAAAATACCTCTGCTTTATCTCGTAAAATACCCTCTAACTCTTTTAATGTGTTCCGAAATACCTTGAACTTCTTGCAATTTTTCGTCGATTTCTTTATGGACTTCTCAACATGAGTTGAGGCGATTCCCCCTTTAGTGCGTACCATTCTAATTCTTTATCCTCTTTATCTCACGTCATTCTTAATTGTTTGTTTATAACTGGTATTTCTTCTAATTTTAGCTTTTGCTCAAAGAGAAGTGTGACCTTCCCGAATGTTACGCTACCTTTCCCCATATCTATTATCGCTCGTCTCTCATTTAAAAGATCTACACCTATAATCAAATCTACAGTTAGTTTAGGTATAATCACGAAGTTGGCTTCGATCTTTTGACCTTTACATGAAAGAGTTAACCTTGTTTGTCTCGTAACTTCCACAGCATTGTTTCTAATAGGACCTCTTACTTTAATCTTACGTGTTTTCAGAACTGGCAATACCTGATTGGCATTACACTGCATGAATAAGTTTTCTGAGATCGCAGTCAGTTCACTTGCGCTATTAATTACAACATTGACTGGGATATGCTTAACCATGGCCTTCACAATTGGTTGAATTTGAAAGGGTTGGTTCTGTTCTTCTTCTTCTTGCATCAACGAATCCTCCACTGAACCATACATGAGTCTTTTCAGGAATTTCCCTTGTGAATTCGAACTTTCTGTAGGATAAGCTTCGACTGCTACTTCTCTCTCTTTTATTTCCTCTTCTCTATTTCTTCCTTCATTTACGCTTTCTTCAACATCCTCTACTTTTCCTCATCCTCGTCTGTCTTCTTCTTCTTCGTCGCTACTTCCACATAGTCGCATCTAAATGCTCTAATTATCGCTTCATAACTTCCTTCATTATATATGTTGGGTTGTGTGCCCACTAGTAACTTATTTTCAACTTCTGTCGACTGCGCATTATCCTAATTGAATTCGCTTTCCCTGTTTTCCATCTCAAATAGCTCTGCAATACTCATTACTTCGTCCTTTCCTCCTACATTCGTTGTGCATGCCTCCGGTAATTCATCTTCCTCGTCAGTAATCTCCCAATTAATTTCATCCCAACAGGATGTTATTTTCATGTCTTCGTTTTCATCTGGTCCCTGCGGATTTGTTTCTTCCTTCTTCTTTTCTCGTGATAAGGTATTTACTTCTCTGTTCAAGGTGCTGCAATTGTCCTGGGTCGGTGCGTCATTCTCTTTGGCATGGGCGCTTAGCTGTCAATTCGAACGTTTATCGGGGTTTGGTGGTCTTACCTCCACCTCTTCTATCTGTATTCTCTTTTCTTACTCACCTTGTTGATAGTGGTTTCTTTGTTGATAATTTGTCGGTCTGTTGGTTCTCCAGTACCCGTTCCGGTTGTCGTTATTCCCTCTGTAATAGTTGTTGCCGTTCCTGGGTGAATTATAGTTATTGCCATATTCTCTTTTAAATCCATAACCGGTTTTTTGTTGAAATCTGTTGTCGTTTCTTGGTGCGAAGTTAGCACGTGGTTCGTAATAATTGTTTCTTCGTACTGTGCCTTGTGGATTCCACTGGTTTTTTCTTTCGTTTTCACGTGCGCTTCGTCTTTTTCATGCGTCATCTTCCGAAAATATGAACTCTAGTTCCCTTAGAATACCTTTAAATGCTTCGACGTCATTGCCTCCGCGACCTATTAATGATTGCTGGTATTTCAATGGTAACTTCATCGCTCATAATTTAATCAACTCTCCGTCACTGTGTGGTACATCTAAGCATTGATTTTTGTTTGCCATTACTTCGAAAAATTTCACGGGACTCTTCTCTCCTGCCGGCCGCGGTGGTCTAGCGGTTCAGACGCTCAGTCCGGAACCGCACGACTGCTACGGTCGCAGGTTCGAATCCTGCCTCGGGCATGGATGTGTGTGATGTCCTTAGGTTAGTTAGGTTTAAGTAGTTCTAAGTTCTAGGGGACTGATGACCACAGATGTTAAGTCCCATAGTGCTCAGAGCCATTTGAACCATTTGAACCATCTTCTCTCCTGAATTTTCAAAATATGGGTTCTGTAATAATTCGTACTTCCCTCTGTTCTGTGCTTCGCTGGACCAATATCGTGAGAGAAACTTCTCTCTGAAATCTTCGTACGATCGGCATGTCGCTGCAACATTCTGCATGGTTTCTGCGACTGTTCTTGACATGTGTCCACATATAAAGTCTAATTTGTGTGCTAGCGTCCAGTGTTCTGGTAATCCTACTCGGAATTGATCAATAAAAGTTCGTGGATGTAATGAGTTTCCTTCTCGAAAGTGTTGAAATTTTCTGACTGTGAGGAAATGATCTTTGTCGTACTTCGTCATAGTTCCATATGAAATTCGCGATTCTTCGCCACATTTGTTTCTGATCATTTCTCCCGTCGTTCTTTCCGGTTGTGGGAGATCCATTGGATATTGTCCACTGTAACTTTCGCGTACCCGCGGAGCAGGCTGTCTGATTTCACGTATGTTACTTTCCGTCTGTGACTGGAATCGCAAATGCATGATATCTTCGTTAATTGTTTGTTTTTCCGGTGCTGTTACAGATACGTATGTGGTTGCAGACTCAGTGCTTGTTCGATCCTGTTCAATACGCTCTTCAATGGTTTGCAACAACTCTGTTCGCAATTTCTGAAGTTGTCGCTTCGTTTGCGCTTCTATTTTGACTATGGGGTTATCACATCTTTTCAGCGCTGCTTTTGTGATACGTTTGTGTAACACACTGTTTTCAACAATTTTACGCTCTGTACCTGCTGCTTGTCTAGTAATTTCGTTTATCTGTTTCTCTAGTTGCTTGATTTCTCCCCGGGTGTTGTTACGTAATGTTTTGATCTCGTCCTGAATGTCATTACGCAATGTTTGTACGTCCACTTGAACCTTGTCAATGTCTGTTCTCAATTGATTGTGACCTGTTATTAAGTTTCCTATCACTTCTCGAGATTCTTTTGCCTCGTCTTCAATATGACTTAGGTGTAACTGAATTTTTTTTGTTTTGTTCTTTAATCTCACGCTTTTGTCTCGTGGTTTCTGCATTCTGAATTTGAATTTGGTTCGCTATTTCTTTATTTTGCCTTGTCATGGTTTACATAAGTTGCTGTAATAATTCTGCCAGATTGGTGGGTCCTATTGCCTTTCTTCCGACGTCCTACGCTCTGTGTTTTCGCCCAAGTGTTGGTTCGCAACCGATTGCATTGAACTGTGCTGTGACACGTTTCTGCTCGCATTCCTTGTACTCTGTGGTGAGGGAGCTCTGATTACTTGTACTATGGGTTCTACGTATTCAAGACGCAAGCTAGAATCCTCATCGACTGTCTCTCTACTTTCCTGCTCCTCTGTCGTATGCTGACTTATGTTTTCTATGCCTTGACGTACATTATCCTCGTTATAGTGCGTTATCTGTACTATTTCTCGCGATACTGCATCGTCTGTTGTACTGTCCTCTATTCTCTGTCCATCTTCATGTTGGGTCTCTACCTCAATTCGGTCAAGGTCTCAATCTACCATTGCTAATCTTTCCGAATCCCTTATTTTCTGTTTTAAAAGCAATTCACGCGCCCTACTTCGGGTCAACATGCGCTCATACGATCTCACGCGTTTCATAAACATTTTGCACACACGACTTGACAATCAATTCACTTACTTGTTGGGTCAAAACCAACTTGTCAACAATGTATCCGCCACCTGTGCGCTTGCATTGGAGAGAAAAATTAATTCTAACAATATTAAAATTCATAACTTAATTATGCTATTGTCTCTGCTAGAATGTCTCACTATCTTTTCAATACTTTATTACTATCTATCGCTGCAGCTACTGTTTTAGACTATTTCAACCTTTCAAAAAAAAAAAATTTATTACCAAAATTTTTTAACAGGATATTTTTCTGACCTAGTTGGGCATGTAGTCGACCTTCAATAATAGTATTTTACCATCTTGGCAGGGTCGCCATTCTCAAACATTCTGCGTGGTGTCTGTGTGTTCTAAGTCGTGTCTCCCTACCACTATTGCGCAACGACGCTCTGAGCGTGTTTTTAAGGGAATTGACTAGTTTGAACCTGGGACCTGTTGCTGGTAAGGAGACGCGAGACCACACATGACATGTAGAGTTCAGAAGAGTTCAGTGAGACTAGCGGTGATATAACCAAATACTTAATGATTTCAGTGTCAGCTCCACTGCACTCCCTGTAAAAGAATCTTAATACTAACTAAATTTAGTGGACGGGGTTCAAGGCTTTCCTATTTTTAGTTATCTGGTAAAATAACGTCGAAAAAGCAGTTAAGTTTACCATTGGAAATTTTATTCTACTGACAAAACATTGTTTATAAATTGCACTATTGATAAAAGGAAATGTTTTAATACAGGATGATAAAAACCAACTGCGTTCAACAAAAATGTGAACGAATATTCCCTGAATGGGTTTCCAAGTTCTACAATGGATCGAAGGATGACCTATACCATATCACATCTATAATCTAGGTTTAAAATAAGTTTCACAAAAGAGAAAACTATCAAAATGGTCTACACTGGCCCTCAATTATCTTTAATTACTTATCTAACTTGTCGTAAATTACAGTGGCTGATGTGGCTTCTCAGTAATTATATAACAGAAAAATCATCACGTTTTAGATTTTACATAGCAAATGTGAATACCATGAGCTTTAATTGACGATCGACACTAGTATTACGCAAAACGGGGGTGTAACAGATGAGACTTCTGCAGTTCTGAGTGAAGCTTTATTCGCTGTTATGCGGCATCGCGTGCGTTCATTACCTTGTCGTTGGTTAGGCAGTGTCAGGGGGGCGTCGCACGACGCAGCTCCATCCAGCTCGCCGTCTTGGAAGCAACTTCCTTTCTCTAACTTCTCCTTACTACAATTTACCGAAGTTGGTTTAAAAAAAACTATCTGACTGTGTTTTCATCTGACCAATCAGGGTCTCAGTGTCAACCTTAAGCTCCGACTACAAAAATTCTGTCTATCCAATGAGAAACGTTATACTTTTCGTGATGGGGCAATGTTTTAACGTTTGCAACGTAACAGAGACGCGAAAAAGTCTCACGCTAAAGCTTGCAGCTGGTGTGGCCCTTTTAGTGTTATCGTAAGATCTATACTGTTCTTCTGGTGGGCTCTAGCTTTTGACATGGCCTGGGGGGTAGTCCTGGCGGTTACTTTTCGTGGTGGGGCAATGTTTTTTAACGTTTGCAACGTAACAGAGACGCGAAAAAGTCTCACGCTAGAACTTGCAGCTGGTGTGGCCCTTTTTGTGTTATCGTAAGATCTGTACTGTTCTTCTGGAGGGCTCGAGCTTTTAACATGGGCTGCGGGGTGGTCCTAGCGGTTAGCTGGCAACGTGGGTGTCCGTCCCTTATCGTAGGGCCTTCTAGCTTAACACGGTCCTGCTCTCGGCTTCTGTTCTCGTTTCTCCCCTCGGAACTGCGTCTGTCTCACGGTGGGAAGGTATGACAGGCATTTAGGCATTCTTGTGTTAGTCTGTGGTATTCCATTTGCTCACTCATTACTCGTATTACTTTGGTTAATTTAATGTCATGATTTATTCGGAGCTATGAGACATACTACTGGATTTGCTTATCATGTCAGGGTTTTCATGGAAGGTGTTGGATTTGCCTGACACCTTACACTCTGCCATCTGAACTTGTTGTTATCCTCTGGGGCACATGGTTAGCAGCAGCGTAATGCTACAATAAGTATTTCCCAGCGTCCAAAAGGTAACTGAAAATTTACCGGAGGATACCGCCTCTATAACTTCAGCAAAATAATATTAGTCAAAGATCTCTCAATCCGACGGGACTTGGCTTATATTAGAGCCAACTGCACATTTAAGGCAAGAATTATTTCCAAATTAGAAGACTCAGGGAGGTCTGTCTACGAGTACATTTCTTTACCGCATGAAGTTAAAAAGGAAGACAATGAAGCTCCAGGTGAAGTGGAGGAAAAAGAAGGGGGTAAAGTTCAAAACATTTTGCAGAAAAACACCAGCCTGAAGGACCTCGGCGCAGCAGCATTCATACTTAGCGGGAAATCCATCTCCCCTGATAGCAGCATTCCTGTCCAACACGTGCCGAGAGTGAAGCACGCCCAAGTCACATCCGTTTATCTGGCACACTTTTCTCCGACACATAAATTAATACTGACAGACAGGCGCTATAGTTTTTCTCTGCAAAACCTAGAAGATATTATAATTATTTACTGTGGAGCCAACTATGATCTGAATGTCTGAAACGACTGGTTTATCCGGCTTTTATTAAATTACATATTGTATGTATTTCAACATAATGGCTATATGTATTTTACGAGAGTGAGTCAAATGAAAACCTTAAATTTGTAACAACAAATCGAAATTTCGCGCCGTTATCCTGCAAGTTGGTAAACAGCTTACAGAATGGCCTGTAGGTGGCAGCATAGTGCAGATGCACACATACCGTCGCAGAATCAGTATAAAGATGGCCGCCCCACTTGCGACTTCCACCAGGGAAGAACAGCGTTCTGTCATTCGGTTTTTGCGTAATGAAGGTGTGAAACCTATCGAAATTCATCGACGAATGAAGGTTCACTACCGTGACGCATGTTTGTTACAGCAGCAACTCTACGAATGGAGTAGGTACTTAGCAGATGGTGCGACTTCAGTGGAAGATGCTCCTCGTCGAGGTCAGGCACAACGAGTTGTGACTCCACAGAACATTGCAGTAGTTAAAGCCATAGTGAAGGAAAGCCGCCGAGTGACACTGAATGACATTGCAGCATGTTTACAGATTAGTCATGGGTCAGCACACCACATTGTGCAGGATGAGCTCCAGTTTCACAAAGTGTCTGCAAGATGGGTGCCACGGCAGCTGACTCCTGAAATGAGAGAACGACGTGTTGATGCTGGTGAAGAACTTCTTCTGCGCTTTCAGCGAGAAGGTAATGGGTTCCTTGCAAGAATCGTTACTGGGGACGACAGCTGGGTTCACTTCCACCAACCGGAAACGAAGAGAGCGAGCGAGGAATGGCGCCATTCCTCATCACCAAGACCAAAGAAGTTTCGAACAGAACCATCAGCACCGAAGATTATGCTGACTCTCTTTTGGGACGAAAAAGGCGTCATTTTGGAGCATTACATGTCTAGAAGGACCACTGTCACCATAGCATCATACACAGATTTCCTAAAACATCATTTGCGACCTGCAATCAAATCAAAGCGACGTGGATTGTTGTCAGCAGGTGTCCTTTTGCAGCTCGACACCGCCCGTACAACAGTTGCTACAATCACCGAACTGCATTTTGAGTGTCTTCCTCATCCACAATACTCACCAGACCTTGCCCCAAGAGATTTCCATGTGTCTGGACCACTCAAAGACACAATGGGAGGAAAGAAGTTTTGTTCTGATAAATAGGTACGCCACACAGTGCATGAGTGGTTGCGCGGACAACCAAAAGAATTTTTTTCTAAATGAATTTATGCACTTTGTAAGCGCTGGAGGACTTACATTGAGCGTGGGGGAGATTATGTTGAAAAGTGATACAGCTTTGTACCACTTCTGCACAGTAAATAATATTTAAAAAAAGTATTTAAGGTTTTCAATTGACTCACCCTCATATACTTTATTTTTAATTTGGAAAAAATTAAAAAGGATGAGTTCAAACATTCGAATAACATAACGTTTGCTGTGTTGTGAAACTGTGCATATTTTCATTATCCTTGATTTTAAAGTGTAATAAAATGCCCATTCGTTGACACCCTTTATTTTACATTATTTTTGGTTTTTGTATAATACTTTTTAGGGCCTATTTCAGGTTTTATACGGCCTAAATATGGTACTGAAAGAGCCCATTTTGGGCGCCTAAATTGCGATTATTACTTCCTAAAAATCCGCGAACTAATAATTCGTGCTCCCGTCAATGGTATGTGTGTGTCCATGAAGTTACAATAACGTCCTATCATGTACTTCAGCAGCTGCTTCATATTTTTTTATGGAGTAGTACATTTAGAAGACAATTGTTTCCAATGAAAGGCACTTTTGACTATGTTGAAGAAGCGACCGCTACTTCCCTCCATTTTGTGTATGAACATTTTTCATGAGAAAAAATGGTTCAAATGGCTCTGAGCACTATGGGCCTTAACTACTGTGGTCATCAGTCCCCTAGAACTTAGAACTACTTAAACCTAACTAACCTAAGGACATCACACACATCCATGCCCGAGGCAGGATTCGAACCTGCGACCGTAGCAGTCGCGCGGTTTTTCATGAGAAATCACTTTGTTTATTTCGCTGGTTTGTGCAACTGTTGAACATTTGAAGTAATGGAATTGTGTTTAGTCGTACGGCTGTTAGTACTACATGTATGAAGTGTTTGGTATGATCGATTTATGGCTTAGTAATAATAGAATAAATCTTAAGGGATTGCGGCTGCCCGACCTCTCCCTACGTACATAGGTCCAATATCGGCGAATACGTGCGTTTCAAAAGAGTCAAGGCGACAAACCGCGTAGCGAATCTAAGAGGGTCGTTCAATAAGTAATGAACACTTTTTGCCCTCGACCAGTTTCGGTTGAAAAAGCGTTCAGTTTGTCGTGTGACATCGTAGAATACTCCCACTTAAGCCCCTACAGCTTCATGAACTTGCGATAGGTGGCGGCGCTATGCGCAGCCTTCAAAATGGTGTCAGTAATGGAGGTGCGTTCCAAGCACAGAGATGTCACTGAGTTTCTTTTGGCGGAAAAATAATCCGTTGAGTGGCATCATACCACCTGTCCTCGGCAGAAAAAGTTCAAAGCCGCACCCTCTGCCGTAAATTCATGGCAACAGACTTCTGGGACCCTGAAAGGGTAAGTCTGATTGATGTACTCCCTCATGGTGCATCTATTAACTCTGAAGTGTATTGAGCTACCCTCAGGAAACTGAAGAACCATCTTCAATGTGTTAGTCGCCACAAAACATGCAAACTAACTCCATCTCCAAGACAATGCAAAGCACACGAAAGGAGCTCACAAAATTTCATTGGACTGGTCTTCCTCATCCAACCTGCAGCCGCTGATACCCCACCTTCCTTTTTACATCTGTTTAGCCCAATGAAGGATGCACTCCGCTGAAAGCAGTACGTAGATTACGAGAAGGTTATTGATGCAGCAACATATTGGCTCTGACATCGAACAGTAGAGCGGTACCATTGGGGCGTACAAGTCCACCAAGGAAGGGGGCATAAGGCCTTTGTATTGAAGGGAGATGATGTTGAGAAACAGTTTTTTGTAGCGAAAGGAGTGGGGGATGTTGTTGTTGTGGTCTTCAGTCGAGAGACTGGTTTGATGGAGCTCTCCATGCTACTCTATCCTGTGCAAGCTTCTTCATCTCGCAGTACCTACTGCAACCTACATCCTTCTGAATCTGTTTAGTGTATTCATCTCATGGTCTCCCTCTACGATTTTTACCCTCCATACTGACCTCCAATACTAAATTGGTGATCCCTTGATGCCTCAGAATATGTCCTACCAACCGATCCCTTCTTCTAGTCAAGATGCGTCACAAATTTCTCTTCTCTCCAATTCTATTCAGTACCTCCTCATTAGTTATGTGATCTACCCATCTAATCTTCAGCATTCTTCTGTAGCACCACATTTCAAAAGCTTGTATTCTCTTCTTGCCTAAACTATTTATCATCCACGTTTCACTTCCTTACATGGCTACACTCCATACAAATACTTTCAGAAACGACTTCCTGACACTTAAATCTATACTCGATGTTAACAAATTTCTCTTCTTTAGAAACGCTTTCCTTGCCATTGCCAGTCTACGTTTTATATCCTCTCTACTTCGACCATCGTCAGTTATTTTGCTCCCCAAATAGCAAAACTCATTTACTGCTTTAAATGTCACATTTCCTAATTTAATTCCCGCAGCATCACCCGATTTAATTCGACTACCGTCCATTATCCTCATTTTGCTTTTGTTGATGTTCATCTTATATCCTCCTTTCAAGACACTGTCCATTCCGTTCAGCTGCTCTTTCAAGTCCTTTGCTGTCTCTGACAGAATTACAATGTCATCGGCGAACCTCAAAGTTTTTATTTCTTCTCCATGGATTTTAATTCCTACTCCAAATTTTTCTTTTGTTTCCTTTACTGCTTGCTCAGTATACAGATTGAATAACGTCGGGGATAGGCTACAAACCTGTCTCACTCCCTTCCCAACCACTGCTTCCCTTTCATGTCCCTCGACTCTTATAACTGCCATCTGGTTTCTGTACAAATTGTAAATAGCCTTACGCTCCCTGTATTTTACCCCTGCCACCTTCAGAATTTGAAAGAGAGTATTCCAGTCAACATTGTCAAAAGCTTTCTCTAAGTCTACAAATGCGAGAAACGTAGGTTTGCCTTTCCTTAGTCTATTTTCTAAGATAACGTGGTTTCAGAAAAAAAATGTATTATTTATTGAACGTCCCTCGTATCTAGCGGCATCAACCGCGGAAATGAGTTACTTTGTTTGTTACAGTCTTGCACCAGCTCACTACACTATAGGGCCAGCTTACATCCACTCGCTATCAGATGCACCCATAATCATTTAAACTGATTGACCCACCAAGTAGTAAAGTGCGACCAAACATAAAAAATATACATTACGGATTGTCAAAATCCTTCTTGCGGTAGTAGTACAAAATTAATCATATCTAGTTGATATCTCTCTCGCAAACAGATGCGCCAGTTTCCGGTACCTCACCAAACTGGAGGCAGTCTCAGAGCGAGGTTCCCAGAGTTCTGTACTTGCTGCGGGCGCTGCAAAGACAGTCTGGACAACACGACAGCCTCTCCACTTTCTTCTAGCGAGCTGAAGTTGGAATACGATGCACAGTGCTCCAGCTGCAGCGACGCGCAGAACCTTCCAGTGTATATCTGATGGCACTGTGATAGTAACAGATGCTCAAAGTGTCTGTCGTTACTTCCTGAAGGTCGTCGACAGGAGAGCGATCACCGCGAGGTTGGACGGCTCGACCGCCACCAACTCCGATAAGCGCAGTGCGTCTTTTGAGAGAAACCAAGTTTTGGTAAAGTAGCACCTGCACATCTGCCTTATGTTCGTCATGTGGAAGGCCGATGTCTCGATCCATGGTATCACAATTGTTTGTTGGTAAGATCTTCCTCGTGTCGATGTCGAAATTGTGTGAACATATCAGATTCAGTCATGAAATGAAGTACAACAGCCTGCTTTGGAACTACCGTGAGACTGACACTGTCTAGTGCAACTGACCATGTTCACAGCAACGCCAAACACCGGAACGATGGCTTAAGTACAGGTGATCGTCGTATCGCGCCCTTGCTACTTTCCGGAGGGTTCAGTTTGCGGCACGTCCTTTGTTGCATGACATTGCAGGACACAGTAATGCTGCACTACTGTGCCATACAACAGTGAATGAATAACACTGATTCGTTGTGAAATGCAGGAGGGTATCGTAACAAATGTAACTTCTTTTTCTCCAGCATTTCATCGTCCGTTCATCATCGATCTTCTTGTACAATTCTGCATCTCCAGTGGCACGACGAATAAGTTTCTCAGAGAAACTGATTGTTATCAATGGTCTTACATCCCTGCTCTATATTGAAAGATTTCTTTGAGATGTTCATATACAGTATTACTTTTACCTAATCGTTTCATTCTTCAATTATTACGCTCGTTGTCTTTGTGACGCTGTTGTTATTCATTCTGCGTAAGTGACAATAATATTGTAGTCTTCCCTTCCTGATTGTTATCTGTAATTATTTTATGGATCTTCTAAATGCAGTTTATCATCCAACTTGAAATTTCCACGACTGAGGTGCTTGCTGTTCGTCTTATGCAGATCGATGTCATAATTCGTCAGATGTGTTACGCTCTAACGTCAGAGACTATTACACTAAGACTGAATTCACATGTAACTTTTTAAAAATGAAAATAGACGCGTAAGTTCTTTTTTCCGTACAAAGACTTGGCGTGCAACAAAAATTGTAGTAATGAAAATACAACTAAATTAGGGTCTCTTCGACCATTTCTTGTGTAGCTCAGTGGTTTAGTGACAACAATAGTAATGGTTGCTGGCTCCATCCTAGGATCTTTTTTTGTCACACACCGCTTCATTAGTCTCTGGTAATGAATGTCAAGTGTGAAAAATGCCAGGGTAACACCACTGCTCGAAGTCTTCATTAAATTGTATGTCCCCCTAAACTGACTGGGTAAATCAGATCAGATGACAGAGTGAAGAAAAGACTTTTCGTCTATAGTAGGGTCAAGTTTACTAAAACACTGTAGTCTTGAATCAGACTTTCGTGACATTTGACAATGACATCATTTGTAAGGGAACTGGAGCTGGGATTGGGTTGTATGGGGAAGGAGACCAGACAGTGAGGTCATTTGTCTCATCGGATTAGGGAAGAACGGGGAAGGAAGTCGGCCGTGCCCTTTCAAAGAAAACATCCCGGTATTTGCCTTGAGCGACTTAAGAAAATCACGGAAAACCTAAATCAGGATGGCCGGACGCAGGATTGAACCGTCGTCCTGAATGCAAGTCGAATGTGCTACCCTCTGCGCCACCTCGCTCGCTCTGGAGCTAGGAATGAAGAAGTCTAGGGAAGAACATTAGCCATGGTTTTTTTTTTTTTTTTCAAACGAACCATCTCGGCATATGTCTATAAGTGACTTAGGGAATCCACGGGGAAACCTAAATCAGTATGTAGTATGTAGTATGTACTCCTCTCGAATGCGAAAGAGGAGAGTAAACACTGCGACACTTTCCTTACATGAATGTTTTAAGAAAGTATGCAAGTGAACTCAGCAAATGTCATTCTGTATTTTGTCATACTCATTGTAAGGCAAATGTTCAAGTTTCTACAAGCGTTTTATTGCATTTTTGTTAGTCAGTGACGTTATCAGTGTAATGTGTGCAGAAACATCTCGCAAAAAAATATTGTCAATTTTGTATGCGAACCAAAGAGAGTTCCGCCAGAGTAGCGTTGACAAATAGTAAGGCGCAGAGGTTTACATGGTGGTTGATTCCACGAACGTGGTGTGTGATGTGTGGAGGAAAGTACATAAACTAATACTGCAAGTGGATAAATAACACAGATAACTTTAATTCTACGTGGCTTGCCAACTTCAGCTGTACGTTTCGGATAATGTTATGTTCTGTACCCTATGTTTTGTTGGTTTTGTAATAACAACATCCGTTTCTCTGGTCGAAAGTGGACAATCTCTAGTAGGGCACATACGTAGCTCTAAGACCATGGAAATGTACTAAGGACTTTATTTAATTGAATGAAATGTACAATGTTAATTCATATTTGTGCATTTACGTTTCATCATCTCTCAGGAAGTGGTGTACCTGAAATCCTACTGAACGCTACTACAAAGAAAAAAAAAAGAAAATAGGACAGACAATTCGTACAGTTTTGTACTGTACAAAATTCGTCAACTTTTATTTGTTTAGTGGAACAACAAAATGTAATAAACAGGATGGGAAATTCCGAATTATTGGATGTGATAATAATGTAACTACAGTATCCTATGCATAAGGATTTTTATGCGAAAAATCTTAACACTTTTAAAATAAAACAAACTTTATTAAAATTACACATCTTTATCCTCATGTCCTTATTTCTTAACATAGTTACCCTAGCGACGAACACTTTTCTCCTAACGAGAGACCGGTTTGTTGATACCATCACTGTAGAATGTTTGATTTTGTTGACGGAGCCACAGCTTCACCTCTGCTCGCACCGCTACATCAATATGGAACTGAAGTCCTCGAAGGTGTTTTAATGTTTGGGAACAAATGGAAATGGGATGCGACCAAGTCGTGACTGTGTGGAGGCTGCAGATGCCGCATCGCTCGTGTGTTGCCTCGCATTGTTATACTGAAGGAAAAGTTGTTCCATGTGCGGATGAACACTTTCAATACGATACTCGATTACAGGACGCTATTTCTCACGCATCAACACTTACTTTGCATACCGCAATGTTAACACAACAATTTGGAGTCCTCTAGAGGCAGAGGACTGCAAATATGTAGACGTGAAGAGTAAAGACGTAGAATGTTATTGTTGTTGTTGTTGTTGTTGTTGTTGTTGCCTTCAGTCCTGAGACTGGTTTGATGCAGCTCTCCATGCTACTCTAAGAATGTTATTAACATTGATTTATTCAAGAAGCTTTAAGAATTTCACATAAAAAATTCGCAGGAATTATGTTTCAAAAGTCCTCGTATGATGAAAACAAGTCGCCAGTCACTTAGGACATGCAAATGAAATTGTAAAAAGGAGCCCTTCTTAAAGCGACGTTTAGTTTGCGTGCCTTTTTGACTACATAAGTAGCAGATTATCAAAAAGGTAATTTTTCCGCAGGTACTATGAATTTACATACATTACGCTATACTGATAAATGCGGGGTGATTCAAGAATATATACAAATACTTTAATATGTTATTGTACAAGTAAAACTAAAGAAAAAACATAGGTCCGCAAATGTTTGGTTATGGAGGTACCCCTAATAAAAGGTTTTGCCTGAAATTTAGCAACTCCGCTTATATGAAGCCATCGCAAAACTGTACGAGGTTAAAGTAAAGCACGATTTTCCTTTATTTTGTTGTTATTAGTCTGGTGAACTAATAAAACATGTCCCAGATGTGTATCTGCAGTAGCTTTCCAGAACATCCAGAGAAGCAAAAAAGTAATTTCGTAAAATTTTTGATTTATTAACTACTTGGCCCAGTTTGTTTGTTAAATTCCAGACAGTTGCACAAAGCTTACAACAGAAGTTGCAGATAATTTAGTTTTGGAAAAATGATTGTGATAACGTTAACTGAAACTGTATGAATGTGACAGACAATCTGCTATTATTAATACCATAGCACGCGTGAATTCATTAAACCGGGAAAAACAAAGCTCATTGTTGAGGAAGTTGTACAGTGTACATACAATTTAACAATACATTCGCAATAAATCTTCAAAAAGTCTCCATCGAGTTCAATGCATTTAGTTACACCTGTATGAACTGATTCTGATGCTCGTTTCAGTTTCACAGGGTTGTTCTTGATTTCGTCTATTGCCTTCATATTGCGAGCAAGCAATGCCTCACGTGCATTGACCTTGACCTCATAAACTATGTCCTTCATCCATCCCCAAACAAAGAAATCCATTGGTGTTGTCACAGACGTGTAGCACCACGACCAGTCCATTTAAGGGGAAAATGTTCATTTAAATGTGTAGAAACGACTTTGGTGGAACGTGGAGGCGCACCGTCATTTGGAAAATACATTTACAATCGCGTAACAAGTGGAACATCTTCGAGCAAGCGGGGCATTTCTTCTTGATGGAAGTGTAAGTACGTCTCGCCAGTTAGACGTCCTGGGAAAATGAATGGTCCAATAATATGTGTGTCGATTATACAACACCACACATTTATGCTAAATCGCTGCTGGAAATTGCGTTGCACTGTTGCATGTGGGTTTGCTTCAGACCATACATGCTCGTTATGCAAATTGTTTATACCATCTAGAGTAATCTGTGTCTCATCAGTAAATAAAATGTATTTGTGTAACTGCCGATTAGTATTTAACCAGTTGCACAATTCCAAGCGAAGGGTAGAATCTCCGGGATGTAATTGATGCACTTTTTGTTTATGGTAAGTACACAGATTATTATACGTGGTGAACGACATACCTTAGATTGTGAAATGCCTAATCGTTGAGAGATACGTCGTGTACTGATACCCGGGCTACGTTGAATAGCATCCATAATATCCTCATCATTGAATTCACGTATCGAGCGCTAGTACTGATTATGAACCCAAGTCAGAGAACCTGTCTCCCGTAACATTGGAAATACTCCACTAGTGGTTTGAGCATTCGGACGGAATCCTCCGAGTGGGATAACGCACGTGATATTCTTTAACTGCAGCCGTAGCATTACCATCACATTTGCCACAAGTAAACACCATATTGGCGTATTCCTCTGTCGTAAATTTGAAAGGCATCCCTATTTCATGGATAATATACAAACTACAACCGCTACTATGTGGTTTCACGTAAATACACTGTTATTATATTCATCACTGAACAGTAGGCTACAGAAGACTAACTTGTTTCAGAGTTAGGAAACGACTGAACAACTCACTAACGGTTACCAACAATGCCATAAACGTTTCTACATTCTTAATGGAAAGGAAACAAATTTACTTGTATAATAATCATTGCTTCTCTGGATGTTCGGGAAAACTACTGCAGATGCACACTGGGAAATTTTTTATTAATTCGCCAGACCAATAACAACAAAGTAAATGGAAATCGTGCTTTACTTTAACCTCGTACTGTTTTGCAATGGCTTCATATTAACGAAGTTGCAAAATTTCAGGCAAAATTTTTTATTAGCCGTAACTCCATGGCTATTCATTTGCGGACCTATGTTTATGTGAACTTTTTTCTTTAGTTTTACTTGAAGAATAACATACTAAAATATTTGCATATCTTCGTGAATCACTCTGTACAGCGAATAACTAAAGTTACACCGATTTCAGGGGGCACCATAGTGGAGTAGTTAAAGCGACTATTATATGATTTTTGCTAACATTTCAACTGATTTTCATATTAATTCACCTGTAACTTGGGACAACCATTTTAAACGTCTTTTAAGTGCTTTTATAGTTCAACAGGTAAGTCACAAACACAGACAACAATTATTAAAATAAGGACTTACAAGAGGTAGTGTTAGATTGTGTGAAGTTATCTGAGGCATGAAAGATGTAGAAATGTGTGTGAATTCCTAAGGGATCAAACTGATGAGGTCATCGGTTCCTAGACTTACACAATACCTAAACTAACTTATGCTAAGAACAACACACACACGTCCATGCCCAAGGGAGGACTCGAACCTCCGGCCACTCTGTTCGGCAGAGGCATGAAGATAGTAAAGACATCTGGCCATGATGAATAGATTACATTTGATACATTGTCGTGCTAGATCGAGGAGGTTCTAGGCGCTACGGTCTAGAACCGCGCGACCGCTACGGTTGCAGGTTTGAATCCTGCCTCGGGCATGGGTGTGTGTCATATCCTTAGGTTAGTTAGGTTTAAGTAGTTCTAAGTTCTAGGGGACTGATGACCACAGCAGTTAAGTCCCATAGTTCTCACAGTCATTTGATTTATCTCATTAAATTAAAAATAAACTGTAAATATTTCAAACGAAACTAAGATTTCTTTTTGTTTTACACAGATGCTAAGTGAGATGGTCCTCAAAGATACGAAAAAGAATCAGGAGAGCTAACATTTTTAAATTTAGAAGTAGTTTCAAGGTTATTTGGTTGTAAGTAGCCACACGAAAGTTTTATTAAGTTTCTGTTTTGTGTCATTGCAACTACTTTTGAAAGAACATAAAAAGTTTTACAGTGAATACCATATTTCTGTATATTTCAGTTAAGAGCTTGGCACAAGGTTAACATTGTAATACAAACTAAATGAAATACCGCTTGCCTTGTTTACAAAAACTTAGTTTTCTTGTGGAGTACGTTGTTTTGGTTCTACACCAATTTTTCAGTATACAACTGTTCTCGAAAGTAACTGTAAGCAGAGATGAACGTGTGTAAATTCCTTGAACTACAAAGATGATCTTCGTTGACTATTTTAATTATGAAAGAGTTACAAATGAATTTTAGTATAACATTCACTTCAACTATTAACGAGCGTGCACTGGGAAAGAGCTATGGGCAGAGGAATCATAATGTCGGAATGTAAATAGGTATATGTGTGATTACCCATTCATGAATAATCACCTCATGACCCCAAAACTATTATCAGCTTCACCCCTTCATGGAAGTTACAGTACTTGAAAGTGGTTAATCGTTGAATTGATTCAAATAATTCAGTAGTAAATGCCCGCATACACACTTCTGTAGTTTCGAATTTTTCTTATGGTGTCACCTTCGCACTTTTTATCTTCATGTGCAGGGCTTCTACTGTTATTACAAATCTGTGCTTCTGACCTCAACAATGTTCGGAAAAGGTTGTGAATCTGGCTTCATTACACTTCAACTTCTATGATGTTCCCTGAGTCATCTGCAGCTTAATCGCCCTGTCGGTCCTATTTAGCAGGACTGCCCTATTTGGCATATGGTCTGTAAATCCAACTTTCCATGGTGGCTCGCTGTGTATCATTTGAAAAATATCTCTATAATGTATGTGAATTTAGGAAAACACAGAAATCTTTCGCCTTCAAAACGTTACTTATCCTATTAGAAACTGTACCTATAAAATACAAACTGAACCATAAAGTTTACAGTGAAGGGTGCTAGTCGAAAACACTCAGTGTAACTCTGAAGCTGCCTCGTGTTACATCAAACTGCGTAGCGAATGTGCGAAAGAGCAGACAAAATGCTTTAACGTCGTAGAAATGTCTCCCATTTGATTGTGCCAACGGATTTTGAGCATGGCACATTTAGATGACTGACAGGCTCGACTGGATGTAAATACCTTTGCAATCTTTCAAGATTGCTGAAGTGATAAATATGAAAAACATTTTAAAGTGTCTAGCCATGTCGTCAGCTTCAGTTCTCCTAACATTTCGCTATCGGCCTCGATCGATAACGTTGCATGCGTTCTGTATCAGTCCAATGTCATTAACATCCACTCAGAGAACACGTTCAACATTAAGAACCAGAACAGCTGAAGAAGGCAACTGCCCCAACTACAAAACGTTGTGCAGAAATGAGATCCAGTATCTACCTGGGAAATTGTATGCGATCTTTCGTCCGAGGGTGCTACGCGCAGCTAGCAGATTATCAAAGCAGGTGTTCATTACCTCAACCGCGGCCTGCGCCGATAGTGTGTAAGGCGATCATAAAGGTAATCTTGCTGGGATCCAATTCTCAGCACTTTCCTAATGCTTGAAATACCATCTGAAGGGAAGAGTCTTGCTGTTTAAAAACTACAGTAGTGGATTTACTGCACTAATTTAGTAGAAACATTTAGTAATTCCATACGTGCGACCAGTTCGCTCTAATAATACTGTGCGCCCAAATATCACTTAATACTTGCTACTATATGCTATAAAGAATGCACATTACAAAATACCCAGTCTTTTCCCGGTAATGAAGCGTTTTTGATGTGACCAGGTGTTCACGCGATACTGATACAATGTCAGAGAAATTGCTAGCAATTTTGCATATTTCCAGGGAATAGATTTGCAACCCAACAGGGATCGGCCTAAAGATAAACAATATTCCTGTTTAGAGATTTAAAAATATGTATCACTGGTGACTAAGCCCCTTGTCTCATCTTTACAAGTCCTCATTGTGTAGTAGTGTATTACCATAAAAAAAGAAATGGCGAATGAAGAGAGAAAAGACAAATGAATATTTCGAAAATATTGTATAAAAGTATTTGACACATGACTTATTATACTCATAAAGATAAATAATTTTGTATCAATTACCCAACATAGCTTCAGAAAACACATGCCCACAGAAACTGCCGTGCACGATTTTATGACAGAAGCCCCGAACACAATAGCGCAGAAGATACACGTATCGGCAGTGTTTCTGAACGTGCAGAAGCTTTAGAGAGTGTCACGCTGTAATCATTATCAGGTCCATATATAAAAAAGAGGTTAGTTGAAGAAATAGAATACATAGCATTAAAAGCACTTTTGTTATGGACACCAACATACAGATGGAACAGCCTCTTGGACAGACAGTACAGACATAGAATATTCCTGATTATCTACAGCTACATTTATACTCCGCAAGCCATCCAACGGTGTGTGGCGGAGGGCACTTTACGTGCCACTGTCATTACCTCCCTTTCCTGTTCCAGTCGCGTATGGTTTGCGGGAAGAACGACTGTCTGAAGGCCTCTGTGCGCGCTCTAATCTCTCTAATTTTACATTCGTGATCTCCTCGGGTGGTATAAGTAGGGGGAAGCAATATATTCGATACCTCATCCAGAAACGCACCCTCTCGAAACCTGGCGAGCAGGCTACACCGCGATGCAGAGCGCCTCTCTTGCAGCGTCTGCCACTTGAGTTTGTTAAACATCCCCGTAACGCTGTCACGGTTACCAAATAACCCTGTGACGAAACGCGCCGCTCTTCTTTGGATCTTCTCTATCTCCTCCGTCAACCCGATCTGGTACGGATCCCACACTAATGAGCAATACTCAAGTATAGGTCGAACTAGTGTTTTGTAAGCCACCTCCTTTGTTGATGGACTACATTTTCTAAGGACTCTCCCAATGAATCTCAACCTGGTACCCGCCTTACCAACAATTAATTTTATATGATCATTCCACTTCAAATCGTTCTGCACGCATACTCCCAGATATTTTACAGAAGTAACTGCTACCAGTGTTTGTTCCGCTATCATATAATCATACAATAAAGGATCCTTCTTTCTATGTATTCGCAATACATTACATTTGTCTATGTTAAGGGTCAGTTGCCACTCCCTGCACCAAGTACCTATCCGCTGCAGATATTCCTGCATTTCGCTACAATTTTCTAATGCTGCAACTTCTCTGTATACTAGAGCATCATCCGCGAAAAGCCGCAAGGAACTTCCGACACTATCTACCAGGTCATTTATATATATTGTGAAAAGCAATGGTCCCATAACACTCCCCTGTGGCACGCCAGACGTTACTTTAACGTCTGTAGACGTCTCTCCATTGATAACAACATGCTGTGTTCTGTTTGCTAAAAACTCTTCAATACAGCCACACAGCTGGTATGATATTCCGTAGGCACTTACTTTGCTTATCAGGCGACAGTGCGGAACTGTATCGAACGCCTTCCGGAAGTCAAGAAAAATAGCATCTACCTGGGAGCCTGTATCTAATATTTCCTGGGTCTCATGAACAAATAAAGCGAGTTGGGTCTCACACGATCGCTGTTTCCGGAATCCATGTTGATTCCTACATAGTAGATTCTGGGTTTCCAAAAACGACATGATACTCGAGCAAAAAACATGTTCTAAAATTCTACAACAGATCGACGTCACAGATATAGGTCTATAGTTTTGCGCATCTGCTCGACGACCCTTCTTGAAGACTGGGACTACCTGTGCTCTTTTCCAATCATTTGGAGCCTTCCGTTCCTCTAGAGACTTGCGGTACACGGCTGTTAGAAGGGGGGCAAGTTCTTTCGCGTACTCTGTGTAGATTCGAATTGGTATCCCGTCAGCTCCAGTGGACTTTCCTCTGTTGAGTGATTCCAGTTGCTTTTCTATTCCTTGGACACTTATTTCGATGTCAGCCATTTTTTCGTTTGTGCGAGGATTTAGAGAAGGAACTGCAGTGCGGTCTTCCTCTGTGAAACAGCTTTGGAAAAAGGTGTTTAGTATTTCAGCTTTACGCGTGTCATCCTCTGTTTCAATGCCATTATCATCCCGGAGTGTCTGGATATGCTGTTTCGATCCACTTACTGATTTAACGTAAGACCAGAACTTCCTACGATTTTCTGTCAAGTCGGTACATAGAATTTTACTTTCGAATTCACTGAACGCTTCACGCATAGCCCTCCTTACGCTACTTTGACATCGTTTAGCTTCTATTTGTCTGAGAGGTTTTGGCTGCGTTTAAACTTGGAGTGAAGCTCTCTTTGATTTATGTAAACCTTAAGATGATAGATACTAAATATCAATTATTTGCAAGTGATCTGATTTGAAATGGCTACCTGCAGAACGCCAGCTACCGACGATAACTAATATTCCACACTGTATGTGGAACATTTCACGGAAACGCTTTCAGACTATGTTTTCGTAAAAGGAATATGTGAGTATTATGAGGATAGAACATGAATGTATGAAATCATACTTTAAAAGCAGAGAGCAAATAACAGAAGTCACAAACCAGTCATAGAACATTATGTATACCTGCCGTTCGAAACTAAACGTACAGTGTGCGCCAAGGCTCCGTTTTGGGCCTGGTGCTCCTTTTTCTTTTTAAGTTATCAAATTTCTGACTGGTTTGCCGAGGTCCGTCACGAATTACTCTCCTGTGCCAACCTCTTCAACTCAGAGTAGCACTTGCAACCCACATCCTGAATTATTTGCTGGATGTAATCCAATCTCTGTCTTCCGCTACAGTTTCCCACTCCACAGCTCCCTCTACTTCGACGGAAGTCCTTCCCCGATGTCGTAACAGATGCCCTGTTTGTGCTAGTCTACCTTTGATGTCCTCCTTGCTGCGTCCGACATTGGTTCTTTTGCTCCCTAGGTAGCAGAATTCCTTAACTTCATCTACTTCGTGACCATCAATCCTGATATAAAATTTATCGCTGCTCTCATTTCTGCTACTTCTCATTATTTTCGTCTTTCTTCAATTTACTCTCAGTCCATATTCTGTTCAAATCACACTGTTCATTTCATTCAGCAGGTCATGTAATTCTTCAGTTTCACTCAGTATAGCAAAGTCATCTGCGAACCTTATCATTTATACCCTTTCAACTTGGATTTTAATTCCACTTCTGAATCTTTATTTCCATCATTGCTCATTCGATGTACAGATTGAACAGCAGGGGGGCGAAAGACAACGTCCTTGTCTTACATACATTTTAATACGAGGACTTCGTTATTGATCGTCCATTCTTATTATTCCCTTTTGGCTCTTGCACATGCTGTGCATTACCCATCTCTACCTATAACTTACCCTGTTTTTCTCAGAATTTCATATATCTTCCATCTTTTTCCAGGTCGTCAAATCCTATGAACGTGTCTTGGTTTTTCTTTAGTATTGCTTACATTATTAACTGCAACGTCAGAATTGCTTCTCCGGTGGCTTTACCTTTCCTAAAACCTAATTGATCGTCATCAACACATCCTCAGTTCTCTTTTCCGTTCTGTTTATTATTCTTGTCTGCAACTTGGATGCATGTGATTTTAAGCTGATTGTGGGATAATTCTCGCACTTGGCAGCCCTTGCAGTCTTCGGAAAGTCAGATGGTATGTCGCCAGACTGATACATTCTACACACCAACGTGAATAGTCGTCTTGTTGCCACTTCCCCGAATGATTTCAGAAATCTAGATTGAATGTTATCTATCCCTTTTGCCTTATTTGATCTTAACTCCCCCAAAACTTGCTTAAATTCTGATTCTAATACTGGACCCCCTATCTCTTCTAAGCCGACTTCCGTTCCTTCGACTATCATATCAAACAAATCCACGCCACCCTCATAGAGGCCTTCAATGCACTCTTTCCAACTATCCCCTCTGTCCTCTGCATTTAACACTGTAATTCCCGTTGCACTCTTAATGTTACCACCCTTGCTTTCACTTTTCACCGAAGCTTGTTTTGACTTCCCTATATGCTGAGTCGGTCCTTCCGACCGTCATTTATTTTTCGATGTATTTGCAAATTTCATGCAGCCGTTGCGTCTTAGCTTCCCTGTACTTCCTGTTTATTTCATTCTCAGCGACTGGTACTTCTGTATTCCTGAATTACTCTCAACAGTTTTGTACTTCCTTCTTTCATCGATCAACTGAAGTATTTCTTCTGTTTCCCAAGCTTTCTTTGCAGTTACCTTCGTTGTACCTATGTTTTTCTTTCCAGCTTCTGTAAGTTTTAGGGATGTCCATTCCTCTTCAACTGTACTGCCTACTGAGCTACTCCTTATTGCTGTATCTATAGCCTTAGAGAACTTCAAGCGTATCTCGTCATTCCTTAGTACTTCTGTATCCCACTCCTTTGCTTATTGGTTCCTCCTAACTAATCTCTTGAACTTCAGCCTATTCTTTATCACTAGTAAATTGTCATTTGAGTCTGAATCTGTTCCTGGATACACCTTACAATTCAGTATCGGATTTCGGAATCTGTCTGACCGTGATGTAATCTAACTGAAATCTTTCCGTATCGACAGGCAATTTCCAAGTACACACATCAAAAATGTTTTTCATCACCACCGTTACCAGAACTCCTGAAGACAGACGTTGACTGTGGATACTGTATCACAGACACAGTTCCTTTGACTCTTCAAAAATGTCAATAAACTCGCCCAAAGATGTAAACGGTCACGTATGAGCAGCGCCTATTAGACGGAGGGGGTCCGACAGCCGATCAGTTAAAGTCATTCCACAAGGAAGGAGGTACACGGCTCGTATTTTCTGTAGCTCAACCATCCCTAGACGGCGAATACCGCGATTCGATCGCGTCTGCATTGTTACTATGTGTCAGAAAGGGCTCTCAGCAAGGGAAGTGTCCAGGTGCCTCGGAGTGAACTAAAGCGATGTTGGCCGGATTTGGAGGAGATACAGAGAGACACGAACCGTCGATGACGCCTCGCTCAGGCCGCCCAAGGGCTACTACTACAGTGGATGACCGCTACCTATGGTTTATTTGTCGGAGGAACACAGACACCTACGACACCATGTTGAATAATACTTTTCGTGCAGCCACAGGACGTCGTGTTACGACTCAAATTGCGCACAGTAGGCTGCAGGATGCGCAACTTCACTCCTGACGTCCATGGCGAGGTCCATCTTTGCAACCACGACACCATGCAGTGCGGTACAGATGGGTGCAACAACATGCCGAATTGACCGCTCAGGATTGGCACAATGTTCTTTTCATCAGTTACTGTCGCATATACCTTCAACCAGACAATCGTCGGAGGCGTTGTTGGAGGCAACCCGGTCAGGCCGAACGCCTTAGACACACTGTTCAACAAGTGCAGCGAGGTGGAATTTCCCTGCTGTTTTGGGGTGGCATTATGTGGGGCAGACGTACGCCGCTGGTGGTCATGCAAGGCGCCGTAACGGCTGTACGATACGTGAATGCCTTCCTTCGACCGATGGTGCAGCCATATCGGCAGCATACTGGGATAGATTGAAAAGCGCTGTTCATGGACGACATGACCCACCAACCACTCTGAGGGATGTAAGCCGAATCGGCTTTGAGGAGTGGGAAAATCTGGACCAACAGTGCCTTGATGAACTTGTGGATAGTGTGCCACGACGAATGCAGGCATGTACAGCAATCTGGACCACAACCCCTGAAGGTCTCGCTGTATGGTGTGGTTTTTATGATCAATGAAAAGGGCGGAAATGATGTTTATGTTGATCTCTATTCCAATTTTCTTCACAGGTTCCGGAACTCTCGGAACCGAGCCGATGAAAAACTTTTTTTTCCATTTGTGTATATCTCCTCTTCTCGTGATTCTTCTACAGATTATTCGCTTGTACTAGCTGAAATTTAATACGGAATTCAATTAGTCTTCCTCATCTATTGTTCCTTGTCCCAAGCCCTTGATCTCTTGTATTCTTTTCTTCTATTCCTTCCCTATAACTGCATTCCAGTCCCCATGACTATTAAATTGTCATCTTAATTTACGTACTGTATTATCCTTTAAATATCCTCACATTATGCTTTCTCTATCCAACTTGCGACGTCGACATGTATATTTAAACTACCGTTGTCGGTGCTGTTTGCTGCCGATCCTGATAAGAACAACTCTATCACTGGACTGTTCACAGTAACACACTCTCTGCCTGATCTTCCCATTCATAACGAATCCAACTTCTGTTATATCATTTTCTGCTGCAGTTGATATTACCATGCACTCATCTGACCAGAAATCCTTGTCTTCTTACGACTTCACTTCAATGACCCCTAATAAATCTCGACTGAGCCTTTGCATTTCCCTTTTCAGATTATCTAGCTTCTACCACGTCGGAATTTCTGACATTCCGCGGAGCGACTCGCAGAGCGTTACTCAATCTTTTTCGAAAGCTCTCCTCTTCCGTGGTAGTTTCCTCCCAGAGATCCGAATGGGGACTATTCCAGAATCTTGCCAATGGAGAGGCCGTCAAGACACTTCTTCACCTACAGGCCACACGTCCTGTGAGTACACCTTAGGTGTCTTTAGTGCAACGGTTTCCATTGCCTTCTGCATCCCCATGTCGTTGATCATTGCTGATTCTTCCGCCTTTAGGGGCAGTTTCCGACTCTAGGGGCAGCTCTGAATCTCTATCCGCTCCTTCACCCTCTTTGAGAAGGTCGTTGGCAGTATGAGGGTGACTTCTTATGCCGGAAGTCTTCAACCACCAATGCTGATTACGAATCAAATATTGAAGCTGTCCCCTAGGACACAGCTGCAGGCCTAGTAATGCTCTTGATATCTGAATTATAGTCATCCGCCAACAAACATAAACGTACAAAATTTGCAGATGACAAATGTATTGATAAAAGGCAAAACCTCTTCTGAACTACAGCACCAAATACAAAATTGTGGTTCCCACACTGCAGAAAAGTTCACCATTAGAAGTCTCGTCGTTAGCTAAGAGAAAATTGCCACCATGCAACTTCTAAGCGACGTCTTACTTTATCTGCTAATAAAATGTGAGCTTGTGAAGTTCATTCACACACGTGTGATGTTGTCAAACATTGTCAACTAATAAAGTTGAGGCATTCTAATGTCCACAGATGTGTCAGACAGATGTCTCAGACGTGTTGCTTGCAAAATTGTTTTTATGCTTTAAGAATTTTTTATATACAACATTTAAATGAAACACTGCTGGCTTTGACTTGAACTTATCACATTTTATTAACCTATCCCTCTATAGTTCCACAAAAATTATAGCCATTCACTTCAGAAACACACATTTGCCATTACAAAACTTTTTCTTGCCAAACATATAAGTGACTCCAATAACTTCAACATTATGATTGTGACAGGGGACATGTACAAAATACAGCTCACCTGTAATTTAACATTTCTGAATTGTTCAGAATAAACAATGTTAACACTTATAATATTACTTTTTATTGCAATAATATATGCTACAGTGAATAGTTATGGATATAGACATAAAATATGTACAAGAATTCTAAAGTAATCATTTGAGTGAAATTAAAGTTTGTATATGGACTTTTCATTGACACATATGCAAATGTAATATAAATATAGATGTAAAAATGCTATTGAAAGAAAATTTATATTAGATGATAATGCTTATGAGTGCATCATATCACGTTCTTCAATAGAGAGTGGGAGTGTATTACTGTTCAGTTTTATTACAATAGTCCCAGAAGAATTTTGCTTGTATCAGATGTGAGCAAATTCTGACTCCAGTGTAATTCTTAGTTACAAATGCAATAAGTTCCTTGTAAATGCATATGTTTTGTGGTCCAATAACATTTATCTGTTAATTCTGATCCTGAACATCTTAAGCGAAATATGAACATACCAAGAGTTCAAAATATCTACATTAAATATAAATTATGTAAAAAATTTAAATTAATGAAATATTATTCATAATGGAGAAAATTATTCCTGTCACAAATATACAAAAGACAATATTAATTATGCCTGGATAAAATATAATGCTGAAGAATAATCCTTAGTAGGATGTTTCAATAAGTTATGGTCATCTGTACATGGGAGCTAACTCCACAACAGTAGAACAACATATTGCAATGACAGGTACAACATCAATGAGCACTTAACTGTGTACCTCATGAATGATCAAATAGTGGTGTCTGCATATGTTCAGTATACTTTAATTTAATTTTCGAATATAAACATGAACACAGTATTAATACTATTACATCATGTTCTTGTCATGAGATTAGCTCATTACAGTTCCTTACAACTTTTAGTTTCAGCAATGACATTCTTCAACAAATGCAACAGGTAAAATTACTTTTAGATTATCTTTAATTTATACTTAGTGTTAACTCTCATTGGGTCATTATCATCATTATGATCATCAAATATCATAGCATCATCATAAAATTCAACAATAACTCAAAAAATGTGAAAATGTTCAAACTGCATAGTAAAATAAGAACAGATAAACATTCTTTGTTCAGTGCTACCATGAAAAATGCAACTGAGCCATGAAGCTAATAGTTCCAAAACCATAAAACCCAGTTTCAATATCAGGAAGTGCAGAAAATATGATGAGCAAAAATTGTGTCCATAGTTTAAGAAACCTGAAGTCATAGTTAAATTAAAAGAAATTCATTGCATTTCTACTACTACTGCTATTGCTGCTACTACTACCACCACCAGCAAGGAGAGGATGCAAATGACGGTAAGCGGTAGTTCTAATAGATTGACATGTCAGATGGAGAAAGATACAGCACAAGGAACGAAAATGAAACGTAATGCTAGGTGGTTTTGCACCCTGTGCTCAGCAGAGTATACAGAGAGTGTATGTCGCTGTATAGCCTACTATAAGTTTAGCATAATCAGCTGAAGTAAAACTACACGATAAGTACAAAATATTTCAGTTCACATCCTATAATAATGTGAAACATTGTACAGTCTGCGCATCATAATGTCATAATAACGGAACATAATGCCTAGCACCAAGCATAACATAGCCAATAGTTTCATATAATCATAATATATCAATCTTGGCACATAACAGAAGCATCCCATAATCTTCGTGTAGTAGTAGCAGAGCGTAAATAGATAAAGTACAGCATAGGAAGACCAAAGGTTCAGTTACCAAAGTATGGAAAATTCGTTAATTTTCTGTAAAAGACGAATTTGTGCGTATTCAACGTGGTTTTTCTAAAATGTACATTAATCTATCTGGTCGTTATTTAAACCTCTAAACTAGTATATACTATATAACCTTTCACTTGTTAGTGCCAAAACTAAACACCATTCTACTTTCGCATTTTCAGCCAATCTCATATAATAGTTCGAAGGAAGAAGAAAGGAAGATATGTTGGGTTTAACATTTCATCGACACTGAGGTCATTAGAGATGGAGCACAAGCTTAGAGTGTGTCAACGATAGGGAAGGAAATCGGGCATGCCCTTTCAGAGGAACCATCTCAGCATTTGCTGGAGCGATCTAGGGAAATCAAGGAAAACCTAGACCTGGATGGCTGGACGTGGGTATTAATCCGACATTCACACGAAAACTATGTAACATTTGAACAGAAAATAACAGGACTCTGCTTTCACATACTTGAGTTACTCTTTCCATTAATTTAAATGATGATCCAAATTGTTACCACACGACAGTCAAAAATTTCAGACAAGTTGGCATTTACTATGTTACCATTAAACTCTATCCTATTAATTTTAAACACATATCACAAAATTTAGTTAACCTTGTCACACTAATTCTTTACACATGACAGTTTGTGAATAACTTTCTGCTCTCGATGTTTAAAAATGATGTGCTACTGGCAACTCATATATCTCGGTTTCACTTTCGTGATACACATAGTCATCTTTGAACAGAAGAAAACAGTTTATTTCCTCATCAACATCATCTTCATTCGAAACAACTTTATCATGACATGAATTACCTGCATTCTTCTCTTTACTAATTACATCAGTCACAAAGTTTTCAACATTACCTACAGCATTATTTTTAACCAACAAATCGGATTGCAGCTATTCCCTGTTCTTGTCTACGTTTTAGATTTTGGCATGAATGATCTGAAAGTTAACTTCACTTCTGTTTCTGTTTATTGTTAACTTCTATACTTCAAAATATTAGTTTTTATTTTCTCCCTCACCACTATCACTCTCCATTTTCGAATTTCCTGACACAATCTCAACATTAATTTCAGTCACAAATTTTAGAGAATCATGTCTGCTCCTTCTGCTGATCTCAGCTGATTGTGTAATACAGTTTGAAAATTTTACATCCACAGAGAGGTTCAAGGACTGTGATAATCTTTCTGCTGTATTTAATAATAGATTGCTGGATGACACGAAATAGTATATTTCTTTCTTTCATTGTTCAGACTAATGAACCATAGTTACCATGGTCATTTTTACTAATTTGTGTCACATATGTTAAAACTAAAAAATAAATAAAGTGGTGCAGTATTTAAAGGTTTCATAATTGCTCTATTAATATTCGTAAGTTCCTAGTCATTATTGCTGTCTTCATTGTTTTGTCTCTTTTGTGGTTGTACCTGAGTGTAACAGCGAAGTTGTCTGGTCGCCTATAACAGGTCAAGTTCATTGATGGGTGTTTTCAGTGACCACCGGACTCCGCCGTGACATTTCTAGAGTCATTCAAAGAAACTCTAAAGCCAGCAGTGCGTAAATACATACACCATGAAATACCAATTGGTGGCGACTTAAACCTATCGAGTCTAGAATGGGACATCTTTGGATCCATTACAGGGGATGCGGACATACGGTCTTTCAAAGTACTTTTGAACACGTTTTACGGAAACTGTTTTGAGCAACTGTTCAGCAGCCCAGCCACAATGGAAATATCTTTCACTGAGGTGTCGCCGGTGCATAAATTTGTGCACAAACTAATCTCTCGAATATGTCCCATAAATGTTCGAGGGGTACCCAATCATTCACCCGAATTGTCCAAAATGTTCTCCAAGCAAATCGCGAACAATTGTGGCTCAGTGACATGGCGCATTGTCACCTATAAAAATTCCAAATTAATTTGGGAACAGGAAGTCCATGAGCAGCTGCAGCTGCAGCTGTGCAAATGGTCTTCAGGTAGTCGAGTATAACCGTTTCCAGTCCATTACAAGTAAACAGCACACATCATCATGAAGCCGTCACCAGCTTGTGCAGTGCCTTGTTGGCACCGTGGGGTCTGCGCCACATTCGAAACCTACCATCAGCCCTTACCAGATGAAATCGGTACTCATGATAAAGCCATTGTTTTCCAGTTGTTTAGGGTCCAGCCGATATGGTCACGAGGTCAGGAGAGGCGCTGCAGGTGCTGTTACAAAATGTACTCGCGTCGGTCGTCTGCTGCAATTGCCTATTAACGCTAAATTTCGGCACACTGTGCTAAGGGATGCTTTCGTCGTACGTCCTACATTGATTTTCTCGGTTATTTCATGCAGTGTTGCTTGATGTTAGCACTGACAACTCTACGTAAACGGCAATGCTCTCGGTCGTTATATGAAGGCCGTCGGCCACTGGGTTGACCGTGGTGAGAGGTAATTCCCGAAATTTTGTATTTCTCGGCACACTCTTGACGCTATGGATGTCGGTATACTGAATTCCTTAACAATTTCCGAAATAGAATGTCCCATGCGTCTAGGTCCAACTACTATTCTGTGTTACAAGTCTGTTAACCACAGTCGTTAGGGCATAATCACGTCGGAAACCTTTTCACAAGCATCACCTGAGGACAAATGGCAGCTCTGCCAATGTACTGATTTTATACCTTGTGTGTGTGATACCACCGTAATCTGTACACTCGCATATCGCTGTCCTGTGACTAGTCGCCTCTGTGCAGATTTTGCACCTACAAATAGACCGGGCCCTCATAAGATGGCGTCCTTATGGAGACGGGGATTAGCGATGATATCATTGTAGCAACTACGGTCACGAAAGTTAACAGATCAGTCAAGAAAGCTAGGAGAGTATTTCTACTAGAGAGGGCAGATAAGCAGTTGTTAGCATCTCACTTAAACAATGAATTGAAATCATTTAGTTATATATTATAGGCCTATAGGGATTGTACACAAAGCTTAAACAGACAGTAAATCGAGCTCTGGGCAAATACGTGACTAATAAGTGGATTATGGAGGAAAAAGACCCATTGTGGTTTAGCAACGAAATTCGAGAAGTGACAAGGAAGAAAAAACTGTTGCATTCTCGATTCAAAAGAGAACGAGCAAACGAAGACAGGCAATAGTTAATAGAGACTGATGTGTATGTGAAAAGGTCTATGCGCAAAGCATAAAAGAACAACCACAGTCGTAATTTAGCAAAAGGTCTGTCCGAGGACCCGAGATATTCTGGGACTATGGAAAGTCGCTAAGCGGGTCTAAGGCTTCTATCCAGTCACTCATTGATCAGTGGCGACTGACAGCAAAACAAAAAGCCGAAGTTTTAAATTCCGCATTTAAGAAATCGTTCACGCTGGAGGATCATACAAACATACCGTCGTTTGACCATCGCATAGAGTCCCTAATGGACGACATAGTAATAAGCATCCACGGGGAAGCCAAATAACAAAGAGTCGAAAAGAAATTAGCCTCCAGATCCGGATGGAATCCCAGTTCGATTTTAAAAAGAGTGCTCTACGGTATTGGCTGCTTCCTTAGCTTTCATTTATCGCGAAACTCTCACCCAGCGGGAAGTCCCAAACGAATGTAAGAAACTTCAGGTGACTCCTGTATATAAGAAGGGTAAAAGAACGAACCCTCAAAATTACAGATCAATATCCTTGACACAGGTTTGCTGAGAGTACTAGAACACATTATGAGTAGGAGTTTAATACATTTTCTTGAGATCGAAAAACATGTCCACAAATCAGTTCGGTTTAAGAAAGCTTCGCTCGTGTGAAATTCATCTTGCTCTTCTCTCACAGTTACGAAATAGATTCCTAGACATGTGAGTGAACAGAAGACTTCTTATGTGATAGAACCAAGTATGTTGTCCTCGACGGCGAGTGTTCATCAAAGACAATGGTATCGTCAGGAGTGCCCCAGGGAAGTGTGATAGGGTCGTGCTTACTCTATGTATATACAAATGATCTGGCAGTCAGGGAGGGCAGCAGTCAGCTGTTAGCTGATGATACTGTGGTATACCGGAGACTATCGATGATGAGTGACTATAGGATGATGCAAGACGACTTAGACGAAATTTCTAGCTGGTGTGATGAATAGCAGGTAGCCCTATAGAAAAAAAAATTAAGTTAATGTAGATGAGTAGGAGGAACAAACCCATACTGCTCGGATACAGCATTAGTAGTGTCCTTCTTGACACAGTCACGTCGTTTATATATCTGTGTGTGACTTTGCAAAGGGATATGAAATTGAACGAGCATCTGAGGATTGTTGTTGGGAAGACGAATGGTCGACTTCGGTCAATTGGGAGAATTTTAGGGAAGTGTGGTTCACCTGTAAAGGAGATCTCACATAGGACGCTAGTGCGACCTTTTCTTGAGTACTAGTCGAATGACTGGGATCCGCAGCAGGTCGGATTATAGGAAGTCATCGATGCAATTCAAAGACGAGCTGCTAGATTTGTTACCGGCAGGTTCGAACAACACACAAGTGTTACGGATATGTTTCAGGAAATCTAATCGGAATTCCCGGAGGGAAGAATGTTATTTTGGAGAGAAACTATTGAGAAAATTTAGAGAACAGGCATTCGATGGTGGCTTAGGAACGATCCCACTGCTGCCAACATACGTTTTGCACAAGAACGACGAAGATAAGAAATAAGATTAGGGCTAATATGGAGGCATATAGATAGGAGTTTCTTCCTCGCTCTATCTATGAGTGGAAAAGCAAAGGAAACTGCTACTACAGCAAAGGAAACGAATACTTTACAAGGATTTCAGCAATCAGTACTAACACTGGTAGTAATAATTATAATAATAATTTCCGAAGTAACCAGTTATATAAGTAAATAAATATGCGTTCCAATTTAGTAATATGTGCGAGAAAATAATTTTTATATATCGTAAACAAAGATGTCAAAAATGTTGTTCTGTAAGATTTTATTAGGCTGTATCATATTCTTCAATAGGGAATGAGAGTTTATCGACCACTTTCATTACACCTTTCATACCATACAAAGCAACCATCCACTAATCCTCACTATAAATGTGTTTAGTAAACAATTATAAACTATTAAAGAGAGAAAATTTCTAGCAATATGGATTCAGGAAGATCTGTTTTAGAACGCACACGTAAACTACATAAGCGAGAATCTGAGCGCAGTATACTACGGTGTAAAATGAGTCGCTAGGTGTACATCAGAATAGATGCTACAGGACAGACGAGAATCTGATTACTCCAATTTTATAAGAGTCTTGCGATTTCTCCGCTCAGGTTATTCTAGTCCTTAATGTGGGGTGCATAATTTTTTGCTTCGTCTCTAGATATTACAAAATGTATATTATGACCAAGCAGTGTCAACAGGGGGGACATGATATAAATTTTGGGACAGTTCAACAGTCAGCAAAAGCTACTTCGTAGCACAAAATAGTACAGAAGAGCAACTGCAAATGCCGCACCCGGGAACTCATTCAAAGTTCAGTTTAAAACATTCCAGGTTCTATTATTGCGATGCCTATACATTCATGAGTTGCTTATTAACATAAAGCTAATTTCAGTGGCTACAAATAACGGAATTAAATACAAACCAAGCAGTTCATGTACCAGACATTAGGCAATAATTTGAGCTTCACAGTGCACAAGTAAACACAACTCACAGACAACTTGGATCACTGCAAACTGTGATAAACTTTGCAATAAACTTTCACATCATATTGTAAATATTGGGAACAGTCTTCCGCTAAACGTTGCTTCCTTTCCTAATCTCAGATACTGACAGCAGGAAAAAATGTAAGTGTGCAAATACAAATGGCAGACAACAGGGACCATTGAAAACTGGAAAAAAGCCTTACAACAAACTGCCACATCATATTGTAAATGTTGGGCATAGTCTTTCCCTGTCACTTCCTTCCCTACTCTCAGATGGCAATTTCTTACCTCTGGACAGATTCTCTGTCACCATGGTCATGGCTGCGTCATAGTCTAACTTTTCACCGTACCTCAGATGTTTGTGCTGAAATGTGCTCTATGTATATAATGGGACAGCTGGAACACTTACAGACAAGATAGAGTTATCCGAATTTTTAACGTAATTTCGCTATATTTTTCACTCCAAGTGAAGATTGGGGCAGCCTTTCCATTGTGGGAGGCAAAATATTATGCACCGCACGTCGCGGACTAGAGTGATTTCAGCAGAGGAATCACAACACTCTTATGATATTAATGTAATCAGATTTTCGTCTGTGTCAGTCAGTTTAGAAAATCCAATGCATACTATTTTCTGCCCGAAAGTTATCAGTAAATGTAATCTTCACAGTTTAGATTTATCTCAGGTTACCACCATTTCCACTGCACAACTGATGCTTCCCAGAATTTATTGACAATGCACTTCAATTTATTCAGCCTTCCCTGGCAGACAGACAAGCTGAACGATGTGATTCCTGAAGTTTTCCCGGCGGACATAATGTTCCATCATCTTTCGGGCGTGCACTCGGGACAGCGACAATTCTTCTAGCGATATTTCTGCTAGGAACCTCCCAGCCATCTTCAAGGGAGTCGGAGACTGAGTTCATAGCGTTTGCGCGTGCCTAGTTGTACGGAGAGTCACGTGATACAAAGCTGCTGAGGATTGAAAGCGCATGCGTCAAAGATATCAAAGTCGCCACTACTGCGCTAGTCATAGATAAGATGTACATAGCAAAGATAAACATATAAGCGCAGAGTGCTTATATGTTTATCTTTGCTATATACATCTTATCTATGACTAGCGCAGTAGTGGCGACTTTGATATCTTTGACGCATGCGCTTTCAATCCTCAGCAGCTTTGTATCACGTGACTCTCCGTACAAATAGGCACGCAGAAACGCTATGAATTCAGTCTCCGACTCGCCTTTAAGATGGCTGGGAGGTTTCTAGACGAAATATCGCAAGAAGAATTATCGCTGTCCCGAGTGCACGCCCGAAAGATGATGGAACAAGCTGAACGATGGTTACGGATTGTTGCTCTCACGCATTAGCCCTTTCACGCTCGATCAGATACAAAAAAAAAAAAAAAAAAAAAGTTGTGAATTCAACATTGATCAGTAATGAAACATGTTGATCTTAATTAAATAAATGAATTTAGGAAAGTCCGCTTCTGTGCTAATTATTGTTCAGCTATGTAAGTAGAATAATAGCAATAAAAGTAAAGTCTACGAAGACAGGTAAGCGAATAACAAATCGTGTATGATACTAGGACTAAAAAAGAAACTAAAAATAGCTCCGAATAGTTACAGTCCGTACATAACACAGAACTGTTTCGTTTCCGAATTATTTGTTGTAATTTAAGCTCACCTGAAAGAGCAGGGACTTCTCAAAGAGCTGAAATGTACTTACGTAAGTCGCTCTTTCTTATTAGCTAATCAGAAAAATGGTATGCGTTTCGAAGACATCAGAATGTAAATAACATTCGTATGCTGTTTTGGACGATGACCTGATTCGACAAGTTCTTGCGTACCAGATAACCTCTGGTTGTGTTTACCCACGAAATAATCAGCTGGTTTATCTTTTGAAACCACTATAACGTTTTAACATCTTATCTAAAATCTGTTAAATTGTGTTTCTCACGCAGCGTTCCCAGAATTGTTCTGCATCCATTTATCATCATGTGAAATCACTCAATTAGTATCTCTCACCCAATATTTGCTGTAAGGAGACGTCCTTCCCTAATCAGTATAACAAAAAGTCAGCCACAGTAAACCGCTCCAGACCTCGAAAGCTCTTTATCGTCGTTCATTCCTCGCGGCGGTATCAGATAAACAAATTTAATCTGATATGAATGGAATCTTGTCGTTAGGTTTGACCATGGGCACCAGCCGCAGTAGGGTACAAAGTCATCATTCTTCTGTCGATGTCAGAGGAATTCGATCGTGACGCCAATGGAGTCAAAATGCGAACTATAGTAGGAAACAAAACGTCTCGCGATCTTAGTAAAGGAACCATTAAGTAATTTTCAATTTATAAGAATGTAAACTCACTTTGTACTCCGAACTCGGGCCTGAAGATGTTGACTGACACGCTACAGTCAACCAAAAAGGAACTTATGGTGTTTTAAGATTCCATCTGAAGGCCCTCCATGACAGCCAGTCCCGTTCAAGCTTCTTCACATCTGCCTATCTGCATAAACCCACATCCATTTGAACCTGCTTACAGAACTCATGATCTGGCCTCCCTCTACTGTTTTTACGCTCCACGCTTTCCTGTATTCTGAAACTGATGTTTCCTTGATGTCTCGTGATGTGTTCTATCAGGCAGATTTCCTTTTTTTTCCTGAAGTTGCGCTATGAATTTCTTTTCTCCCCAGTCCGATTTAGCAACTTTTCATTTGTTATCCTAACTAAGCATCAAATCTCACCATTCTTCTGTCGCACCATATTTGAAAACATTCTACTCTCTTCTAAACCGTTTATCGTCCACCCTTCACTTTCATGAAACACTTCACTCCAGACAAATATGATTAGAAAACACCTCCTGACAAACTTATATTCGAGTTTACAATGTTTCTTTTTAAGAATAGATTTTTTGCCGTTGCTAGTGTGCATTTTACATCGTCACTCCTTCAATCGTGGTGAGATATTTTTCTGACCAAACAGCAAAACTCATCTAATACATTTAATCGTTAACCGTTAATTTAATCGTTAAAATAATCTCTTGAGCACTGCATCACTTAATTCGACGGAATTTCTTTATCCTCATGTTAATTTGTTGATTTCATCTTATGGCCACCTTTCAAGGCACTTTATGTGCCCTTCAACTGACGGTACAAGTTCTTTCCCGCGCCTGGTAGAGTTACAATGTCATCGGCAAACACTGATGAGTATATATTTTCTCCCTGACCTTTAATTCCCTTTCTCTTTGGTTTCCTTTAATGCTTACGCACTGTAGTCACTAAATAATATGGTGGTAGGTTGCCAATCGGTACCATTCCGTTCCCAACATATGCCCCCCTTTCATGCTCTTTGAAAGTTGTAACTGCCTTCTAGTACCTGTGGAAGCTGTACATAACATATTGCTAACTGTATTGTATCCTTGCTGTCTTCAGAATTTAAAAGCAAGGGGGGTAACATTAAGACTGCAGTAGGAATTCAACTAATTCAACTCTTAAATGCAGAGGAGAGAGTGGATAGCTGGAAGGGGTACACTGAAGACCTCCATGGGAGGGACGACTTCTCTGATGATCGGCAGAGGGAGAAACAGGAGTCGATAGGAAGAGATAGGGAGTCCGGTATTTGAATCAGGATTTAAGAAACTTTGGAAGACTTAAGAATAAATAAGGTAGAAGGAATAGAGGTATGTGGCAAGAGAACGACTATTCACGTTGGAGTGTGGAATGTGTGAGACTAGTGTTACACCATCAGACTTACGGAGAAACATTGTCGATTCAATTATGATGAGAACAAGAGACGACAAGTGTGAGAACTACCGCACAATCAGCTTAAAATCTCATGCATCCAAGTTGCCGACAAGAATATACATTATAAGACCAACCACTACTGACAGACACAAGCACTCCACCACCAATTCTGCCTAATCTATCTTTCCTGAACACCGTCTGAGACTTCGTAAAAATTTCTGCAGAACTTATTTCAGGCTTTAGCCAGCTTTCTGTACCTATAACGATTTCCGCTTCTGTGCTTTCTATTAGCGCTTGAAGCACAGGGACTTTCCCAGCACTACTACAACGATTTACAACTACAGTTCCGACTGTTCTTTGATCCAAGCACGTCCTGTATTTGCCATGCACCCTTTGAGATTGCAGCCCACCCCATACTTTCCCGAGGCCTTCTAACCTAAAAAAATCGCCCAGTCCACGCCACACAGCCTCCGCTACCCGTGTAGCCGCCAGCTGAGTGTAGTGCACTCCTGACCAGCAGAACCCGAAACCCCACCACCCTATGGCGCAAGTCAAGGAATCTGCAGCCAACACGGACGCAAAACCGTCTGAGCCTCTGAGACCCGGCTCTGCACCAAAGGTCCGCAGTCGGTTCTGTCAACGATGCTGCAGATGGTGATCTCTGCCTTCATCTCGTAAGCAGGACTGGCAGCCTTCACCAAATCAGATAGCCGCTGGAATCCAGAGCAGCTGGCTGCACCCTGTGCTCTTCATGGCATCCGGAAGTACCCTTTCCACATTACGAATGACTCCACCCGGAATGCACACGGAGTGCACATTGGATTTCTTCCCGTCCTTAGCCGCCATATCCCTAAGGGGCCCCATTACGCGCCTAACATTGGAGTCCCAACTACCAATAAGCCAACCCTCTGCGATTGCCCGGACCTTGAAGGCTGAGAATCATCCTCTGAAAGAGCAGGCAGCTGCATCTGGCTCAGCCATAGACAGTACCTGAAACCTGTTTGTCAGACGCATCAAGGAGACTTTCTGATCTGCCTCCGGGGACGTCTTTCGCTGCCTGCCACGCCTTGGAACGACCTCCCAACCAACGACAGGCGAGGGCTCAGCCCCACTGCGGGCAGCAACCGGGGCAACCACAGCGGCAGACCGATCTGGGGACAGACGCGACGAGGTTGACACCCCCATGAAAACCAAGTCCGGCTCCCCACAGTGGTGCCCATTGGCTACAGCCTGAAGCTGCGCGACCGAAGTCAGCGACGCCTGCACCTGTGAGCGAAGTGATGCCAACTCAGCCCTCATCCAAACAGCAATCACAGTCCCTGCCCATTCTAATCGATGATGAACAACAGTTATTGAAACATGAATCCGTGCCTAGATAACGCAAGGGAAACACGCAAAGAATGTATGAACTAACCTGTACAAATGCCTAACGACTGCGCTACAATCTGCCTGAATTTACGATTACAGTAACTAAAACTCGAAATTACACCTCCTATACGAAACTCACACGCAATTTAAGTAAGAATCTACGAAGTAAACACAGAAAAGATGCTATATACGTATCTTTCTGCGCTGTCGATGTGCACCAACTGGGAGCTCAGGCCACACTGGTCTCTGAGAGCCTACTGTAGAGACAAGTGCCACTGACGTACCAAAACAAAACAAATGCCTAACGACTGCGCTACAATCTGCCTGAATTTACGATTACAGTAACTAAAACTCGAAATTACACCTCCTATACGAAACTCACACGCAATTTAAGTAAGAATCTAGGAAGTAAACACAGAAAAGATGCTATATACGTATCTTTCTGCGCTGTCGATGTGCACCAACTGGGAGCTCAGGCCACACTGGTCTCTGAGAGCCTACTATAGAGTCAAGTGCCACTGACGTACCAAAACAAAACAAATGCCTAACGACTGCGCTAAAATCTGCCTGAATTTACGATTACAGTAACTAAAACTCGAAATTACACCTCCTATACGAAACTCACACGCAATTTAAGTAAGAATCTACGAAGTAAACACAGAAAAGATGCTATATACGTATCTTTCTGCGCTGTCGATGTGCACCAACTGGGAGCTCAGGCCACACTGGTCTCTGAGAGCCTACTGTAGAGACAAGTGCCACTGACGTACCAAAACAAAACAAATGCCTAACGACTGCGCTAAAATCTGCCTGAATTTACGATTACAGTAACTAAAACTCGAAATTACACCTCCTATACGAAACTCACACGCAATTTAAGTAAGAATCTACGAAGTAAACACAGAAAAGATGCTATATACGTATCTTTCTGCGCTGTCGATGTGCACCAACTGGGAGCTCAGGCCACACTGGTCTCTGAGAGCCTACTGTAGAGACAAGTGCCACTGACGTACCAAAACAAAACAAATGCCTAACGACTGCGCTACAATCTGCCTGAATTTACGATTACAGTAACTAAAACTCGAAATTACACCTCCTATACGAAACTCACACGCAATTTAAGTAAGAATCTAGGAAGTAAACACAGAAAAGATGCTATATACGTATCTTTCTGCGCTGTCGATGTGCACCAACTGGGAGCTCAGGCCACACTGGTCTCTGAGAGCCTACTATAGAGTCAAGTGCCACTGACGTACCAAAACAAAACAAATGCCTAACGACTGCGCTAAAATCTGCCTGAATTTACGATTACAGTAACTAAAACTCGAAATTACACCTCCTATACGAAACTCACACGCAATTTAAGTAAGAATCTACGAAGTAAACACAGAAAAGATGCTATATACGTATCTTTCTGCGCTGTCGATGTGCACCAACTGGGAGCTCAGGCCACACTGGTCTCTGAGAGCCTACTGTAGAGACAAGTGCCACTGACGTACCAAAACAAAACAAATGCCTAACGACTGCGCTAAAATCTGCCTGAATTTACGATTACAGTAACTAAAACTCGAAATTACACCTCCTATACGAAACTCACACGCAATTTAAGTAAGAATCTACGAAGTAAACACAGAAAAGATGCTATATACGTATCTTTCTGCGCTGTCGATGTGCACCAACTGGGAGCTCAGGCCACACTGGTCTCTGAGAGCCTACTGTAGAGACAAGTGCCACTGACGTACCAAAACAAAACAAATGCCTAACGACTGCGCTACAATCTGCCTGAATTTACGATTACAGTAACTAAAACTCGAAATTACACCTCCTATACGAAACTCACACGCAATTTAAGTAAGAATCTAGGAAGTAAACACAGAAAAGATGCTATATACGTATCTTTCTGCGCTGTCGATGTGCACCAACTGGGAGCTCAGGCCACACTGGTCTCTGAGAGCCTACTATAGAGTCAAGTGCCACTGACGTACCAAAACAAAACAAATGCCTAACGACTGCGCTACAATCTGCCTGAATTTACGATTACAGTAACTAAAACTCGAAATTACACCTCCTATAGGAAACTCGAAATTACACCTCCTATACGAAACTCGAAATTACACCTCCTATACGAAACTCACACGCAATTTAAGTAAGAATCTACGAAGTAAACACAGAAAAGATGCTATATACGTATCTTTCTGCGCTGTCGATGTGCACCAACTGGGAGCTCAGGCCACACTCGTCTCTGAGAGCCTACTATAGAGTCAAGTGCCACTGACGTACCAAAACAAAACAAATGCCTAACGACTGCGCTACAATCTGCCTGAATTTACGATTACAGTAACTAAAACTCGAAATTACACCTCCTATACGAAACTCACACGCAATTTAAGTAAGAATCTACGAAGTAAACACAGAAAAGATGCTATATACGTATCTTTCTGCGCTGTCGATGTGCACCAACTGGGAGCTCAGGCCACACTGGTCTCTGAGAGCCTACTATAGAGTCAAGTGCCACTGACGTACCAAAACAAAACAAATGCCTAACGACTGCGCTACAATCTGCCTGAATTTACGATTACAGTAACTAAAACTCGAAATTACACCTCCTATACGAAACTCACACGCAATTTAAGTAAGAATCTACGAAGTAAACACAGAAAAGATGCTATATACGTATCTTTCTGCGCTGTCGATGTGCACCAACTGGGAGCTCAGGCCACACTGGTCTCTGAGAGCCTACTGTAGAGTCAAGTGCTACTGACGTACCAAAACAAAACAAATGCTTAACGACTGCGCTACAATCTGCCTGAATTTACGATTACAGTAACTAAAACTCGAAATTACACCTCCTATACGAAACTCACACTCAATTTAAGTAAGAATCTACGAAGTAAACACAGAAAAGATGCTATATACGTATCTTTCTGCGCTGTCGATGTGCACCAACTGGGAGCTCAGGCCACACTGGTCTCTGAGAGCCTACTGTAGAGTCAAGTGCCACTGACGTACCAAAACAAAACAAATGCCTAACGACTGCGCTACAATCTGCCTGAATTTACGATTACAGTAACTAAAACTCGAAATTACACCTCCTATACGAAACTCACACGCAATTTAAGTAAGAATCTACGAAGTAAACACAGAAAAGATGCTATATACGTATCTTTCTGCGCTGTCGATGTGCACCAACTGGGAGCTCAGGCCACAGTGGTCTCTGAGAGCCTACTGTAGAGTCAAGTGCCACTGACGTACCAAAACAAAACAAATGCCTAACGACTGCGCTACAATCTGCCTGAATTTACGATTACAGTAACTAAAACTCGAAATTACACCTCCTATACGAAACTCACACGCAATTTAAGTAAGAATCTACGAAGTAAACACAGAAAAGATGCTGTATACGTATCTTTCTGCGCTGTCGATGTGCACCAACTGGGAGCTCAGGCCACACTGGTCTCTGAGAGCCTACTGTAGAGTCAAGTGCCACTGACGTACCAAAACAAAACAAATGCCTAACGACTGCGCTACAATCTGCCTGAATTTACGATTACAGTAACTGAAACTCGAAATTACACCTCCTATACGAAACTCACACGCAATTTAAGTAAGAATCTACGAAGTAAACACAGAAAAGATGCTATATACGTATCTTTCTGCGCTGTCGATGTGCACCAACTGGGAGCTCAGGCCACACTGGTCTCTGAGAGCCTACTATAGAGTCAAGTGCCACTGACGTACCAAAACAAAACAAATGCCTAACGACTGCGCTACAATCTGCCTGAATTTACGATTACAGTAACTAAAACTCGAAATTACACCTCCTATACGAAACTCACACGCAATTTAAGTAAGAATCTACGAAGTAAACACAGAAAAGATGCTATATACGTATCTTTCTGCGCTGTCGATGTGCACCAACTGGGAGCTCAGGCCACACTGGTCTCTGAGAGCCTACTGTAGAGTCAAGTGCCACTGACGTACCAAAACAAAACAAATGCCTAACGACTGCGCTACAATCTGCCTGAATTTACGATTACAGTAACTAAAACTCGAAATTACACCTCCTATACGAAACTCACACGCAATTTAAGTAAGAATCTACGAAGTAAACACAGAAAAGATGCTGTATACGTATCTTTCTGCGCTGTCGATGTGCACCAACTGGGAGCTCAGGCCACACTGGTCTCAGAGCCTACTGTAGAGTCAAGTGCCACTGACGTACCAAAACAAAACAAATGCCTAACGACTGCGCTACAATCTGCCTGAATTTACGATTACAGTAACTGAAACTCGAAATTACACCTCCTATACGAAACTCACACGCAATTTAAGTAAGAATCTACGAAGTAAACACAGAAAAGATGCTATATACGTATCTTTCTGCGCTGTCGATGTGCACCAACTGGGAGCTCAGGCCACACTGGTCTCTGAGAGCCTACTATAGAGTCAAGTGCCACTGACGTACCAAAACAAAACAAATGCCTAACGACTGCGCTACAATCTGCCTGAATTTACGATTACAGTAACTAAAACTCGAAATTACACCTCCTATACGAAACTCTCACGCAATTTAAGTAAGAATCTACGAAGTAAACACAGAAAAGATGCTATATACGTATCTTTCTGCGCTGTCGATGTGCACCAACTGGGAGCTCAGGCCACACTGGTCTCTGAGAGCCTACTATAGAGTCAAGTGCCACTGACGTACCAAAACAAAACAAATGCCTAACGACTGCGCTACAATCTGCCTGAATTTACGATTACAGTAACAAACTCGAAATTACACCTCCTATACGAAACTCACACGCAATTTAAGTAAGAATCTACGAAGTAAACACAGAAAAGATGCTATATACGTATCTTTCTGCGCTGTCGATGTGCACCAACTGGCAGCTCAGGCCACACTGGTCTCTGAGAGCCTACTGTAGAGTCAAGTGCCACTGACGTACCAAAACAAAACAAATGCCTAACGACTGCGCTACAATCTGCCTGAATTTACGATTACAGTAACTAAAACTCGAAATTACACCTATACGAAACTCACACGCAATTTAAGTAAGAATCTACGAAGTAAACACAGAAAAGATGCTATATACGTATCTTTCTGCGCTGTCGATGTGCACCAACTGGGAGCTCAGGCCACACTGGTCTCTGAGAGCCTACTATAGAGTCAAGTGCCACTGACGTACCAAAACAAAACAAATGCCTAACGACTGCGCTACAATCTGCCTGAATTTACGATTACAGTAACTAAAACTCGAAATTACACCTCCTATACGAAACTCACACGCAATTTAAGTAAGAATCTACGAAGTAAACACAGAAAAGATGCTATATACGTATCTTTCTGCGCTGTCGATGTGCACCAACTGGGAGCTCAGGCCACAGTGGTCTCTGAGAGCCTACTGTAGAGTCAAGTGCCACTGACGTACCAAAACAAAACAAATGCCTAACGACTGCGCTACAATCTGCCTGAATTTACGATTACAGTAACTAAAACTCGAAATTACACCTCCTATACGAAACTCACACGCAATTTAAGTAAGAATCTACGAAGTAAACACAGAAAAGATGCTATATACGTATCTTTCTGCGCTGTCGATGTGCACCAACTGGGAGCTCAGGCCACACTGGTCTCTGAGAGCCTACTATACAGTCAAGTGCCACTGACGTACCAAAACAAAACAAATGCCTAACGACTGCGCTACAATCTGCCTGAATTTACGATTACAGTAACAAACTCGAAATTACACCTCCTATACGAAACTCACACGCAATTTAAGTAAGAATCTACGAAGTAAACACAGAAAAGATGCTATATACGTATCTTTCTGCGCTGTCGATGTGCACCAACTGGGAGCTCAGGCCACACTGGTCTCTGAGAGCCTACTATAGAGTCAAGTGCCACTGACGTACCAAAACAAAACAAATGCCTAACGACTGCGCTACAATCTGCCTGAATTTACGATTACAGTAACAAACTCGAAATTACACCTCCTATACGAAACTCACACGCAATTTAAGTAAGAATCTACGAAGTAAACACAGAAAAGATGCTATATACGTATCTTTCTGCGCTGTCGATGTGCACCAACTGGCAGCTCAGGCCACACTGGTCTCTGAGAGCCTACTGTAGAGTCAAGTGCCACTGACGTACCAAAACAAAACAAATGCCTAACGACTGCGCTACAATCTGCCTGAATTTACGATTACAGTAACTAAAACTCGAAATTACACCTATACGAAACTCACACGCAATTTAAGTAAGAATCTACGAAGTAAACACAGAAAAGATGCTATATACGTATCTTTCTGCGCTGTCGATGTGCACCAACTGGGAGCTCAGGCCACACTGGTCTCTGAGAGCCTACTATAGAGTCAAGTGCCACTGACGTACCAAAACAAAACAAATGCCTAACGACTGCGCTACAATCTGCCTGAATTTACGATTACAGTAACTAAAACTCGAAATTACACCTCCTATACGAAACTCACACGCAATTTAAGTAAGAATCTACGAAGTAAACACAGAAAAGATGCTATATACGTATCTTTCTGCGCTGTCGATGTGCACCAACTGGGAGCTCAGGCCACAGTGGTCTCTGAGAGCCTACTGTAGAGTCAAGTGCCACTGACGTACCAAAACAAAACAAATGCCTAACGACTGCGCTACAATCTGCCTGAATTTACGATTACAGTAACTAAAACTCGAAATTACACCTCCTATACGAAACTCACACGCAATTTAAGTAAGAATCTACGAAGTAAACACAGAAAAGATGCTATATACGTATCTTTCTGCGCTGTCGATGTGCACCAACTGGGAGCTCAGGCCACACTGGTCTCTGAGAGCCTACTATAGAGTCAAGTGCCACTGACATACCAAAACAAAACAAATGCCTAACGACTGCGCTACAATCTGCCTGAATTTACGATTACAGTAACTAAAACTCGAAATTACACCTCCTATACGAAACTCGTACGCAATTTAAGTAAGAATCTACTAAGTAAACACAGAAAAGATGCTATATACGTATCTTTCTGCGCTGTCGATGTGCACCAACTGGGAGCTCAGGCCACAGTGGTCTCTGAGAGCCTACTGTAGAGTCAAGTGCCACTGACGTACCAAAACAAAACAAATGCCTAACGACTGCGCTACAATCTGCCTGAATTTACGATTACAGTAACTAAAACTCGAAATTACACCTCCTATACGAAACTCACACGCAATTTAAGTAAGAATCTACGAAGTAAACACAGAAAAGATGCTATATACGTATCTTTCTGCGCTGTCGATGTGCACCAACTGGGAGCTCAGGCCACACTGGTCTCTGAGAGCCTACTATAGAGTCAAGTGCCACTGACGTACCAAAACAAAACAAATGCCTAACGACTGCGCTACAATCTGCCTGAATTTACGATTACAGTAACTAAAACTCGAAATTACACCTCCTATACGAAACTCACACGCAATTTAAGTAAGAATCTACGAAGTAAACACAGAAAAGATGCTATATACGTATCTTTCTGCGCTGTCGATGTGCACCAACTGGGAGCTCAGGCCACAGTGGTCTCTGAGAGCCTACTGTAGAGTCAAGTGCCACTGACGTACCAAAACAAAACAAATGCCTAACGACTGCGCTACAATCTGCCTGAATTTACGATTACAGTAACTAAAACTCGAAATTACACCTCCTATACGAAACTCACACGCAATTTAAGTAAGAATCTACGAAGTAAACACAGAAAAGATGCTATATACGTATCTTTCTGCGCTGTCGATGTGCACCAACTGGGAGCTCAGGCCACACTGGTCTCTCAGAGCCTACTATAGAGTCAAGTGCCACTGACGTACCAAAACAAAACAAATGCCTAACGACTGCGCTACAATCTGCCTGAATTTACGATTACAGTAACTAAAACTCGAAATTACACCTCCTATACGAAACTCACACGCAATTTAAGTAAGAATCTACGAAGTAAACACAGAAAAGATGCTATATACGTATCTTTCTGCGCTGTCGATGTGCACCAACTGGGAGCTCAGGCCACACTGGTCTCTCAGAGCCTACTATAGAGTCAAGTGCCACTGACGTACCAAAACAAAACAAATGCCTAACGACTGCGCTACAATCTGCCTGAATTTACGATTACAGTAACTAAAACTCGAAATTACACCTCCTATACGAAACTCACACGCAATTTAAGTAAGAATCTACGAAGTAAACACAGAAAAGATGCTATATACGTATCTTTCTGCGCTGTCGATGTGCACCAACTGGGAGCTCAGGCCACACTGGTCTCTGAGAGCCTACTATAGAGTCAAGTGCCACTGACGTACCAAAACAAAACAAATGCCTAACGACTGCGCTACAATCTGCCTGAATTTACGATTACAGTAACTAAAACTCGAAATTACACCTCCTATACGAAACTCACACGCAATTTAAGTAAGAATCTACGAAGTAAACACAGAAAAGATGCTATATACGTATCTTTCTGCGCTGTCGATGTGCACCAACTGGGAGCTCAGGCCTCACTGGTCTCTGAGAGCCTACTATAGAGTCAAGTGCCACTGACGTACCAAAACAAAACAAATGCCTAACGACTGCGCTACAATCTGCCTGAATTTACGATTACAGTAACTAAAACTCGAAATTACACCTCCTATACGAAACTCACACGCAATTTAAGTAAGAATCTACGAAGTAAACACAGAAAAGATGCTATATACGTATCTTTCTGCGCTGTCGATGTGCACCAACTGGGAGCTCAGGCCACACTGGTCTCTGAGAGCCTACTATAGAGTCAAGTGCCACTGACGTACCAAAACAAAACAAATGCCTAACGACTGCGCTACCATCTGCCTGAATTTACGATTACAGTAACTAAAACTCGAAATTACACCTCCTATACGAAACTCACACGCAATTTAAGTAAGAATCTACGAAGTAAACACAGAAAAGATGCTATATACGTATCTTTCTGCGCTGTCGATGTGCACCAACTGGGAGCTCAGGCCACACTGGTCTCTCAGAGCCTACTATAGAGTCAAGTGCCACTGACGTACCAAAACAAAACAAATGCCTAACGACTGCGCTACAATCTGCCTGAATTTACGATTACAGTAACTAAAACTCGAAATTACACCTCCTATACGAAACTCACACGCAATTTAAGTAAGAATCTACGAAGTAAACACAGAAAAGATGCTATATACGTATCTTTCTGCGCTGTCGATGTGCACCAACTGGGAGCTCAGGCCACAGTGGTCTCTGAGAGCCTACTATAGAGTCAAGTGCCACTGACGTACCAAAACAAAACAAATGCCTAACGACTGCGCTACAATCTGCCTGAATTTACGATTACAGTAACTAAAACTCGAAATTACACCTCCTATACGAAACTCACACGCAATTTAAGTAAGAATCTACGAAGTAAACACAGAAAAGATGCTATATACGTATCTTTCTGCGCTGTCGATGTGCACCAACTGGGAGCTCAGGCCACACTGGTCTCAGAGCCTACTATAGAGTCAAGTGCCACTGACGTACCAAAACAAAACAAATGCCTAACGACTGCGCTACAATCTGCCTGAATTTACGATTACAGTAACTAAAACTCGAAATTACACCTCCTATACGAAACTCACACGCAATTTAAGTAAGAATCTACGAAGTAAACACAGAAAAGATGCTATATACGTATCTTTCTGCGCTGTCGATGTGCACCAACTGGGAGCTCAGGCCACACTGGTCTCAGAGCCTACTATAGAGTCAAGTGCCACTGACGTACCAAAACAAAACAAATGCCTAACGACTGCGCTACAATCTGCCTGAATTTACGATTACAGTAACTAAAACTCGAAATTACACCTCCTATACGAAACTCACACGCAATTTAAGTAAGAATCTACGAAGTAAACACAGAAAAGATGCTATATACGTATCTTTCTGCGCTGTCGATGTGCACCAACTGGGAGCTCAGGCCACACTGGTCTCAGAGCCTACTATAGAGTCAAGTGCCACTGACGTACCAAAACAAAACAAATGCCTAACGACTGCGCTACAATCTGCCTGAATTTACGATTACAGTAACTAAAACTCGAAATTACACCTCCTATACGAAACTCACACGCAATTTAAGTAAGAATCTACGAAGTAAACACAGAAAAGATGCTATATACGTATCTTTCTGCGCTGTCGATGTGCACCAACTGGGAGCTCAGGCCACACTGGTCTCAGAGCCTACTATAGAGTCAAGTGCCACTGACGTACCAAAACAAAACAAATGCCTAACGACTGCGCTACAATCTGCCTGAATTTACGATTACAGTAACTAAATCTCGAAATTACACCTATACGAAACATACGCAATTTAAGTAAGAATCTACGAAGTAAACACAGAAAAGATGCTATATACGTATCTTTCTGCGCTGTCGATGTGCACCAACTGGGAGCTCAGGCCACACTGGTCTCTGAGAGCCTACTATAGAGTCAAGTGCCACTGACGTACCAAAACAAAACAAATGCCTAACGACTGCGCTACCATCTGCCTGAATTTACGATTACAGTAACTAAAACTCGAAATTACACCTCCTATACGAAACTCACACGCAATTTAAGTAAGAATCTACGAAGTAAACACAGAAAAGATGCTATATACGTATCTTTCTGCGCTGTCGATGTGCACCAACTGGGAGCTCAGGCCACACTGGTCTCTCAGAGCCTACTATAGAGTCAAGTGCCACTGACGTACCAAAACAAAACAAATGCCTAACGACTGCGCTACAATCTGCCTGAATTTACGATTACAGTAACTAAAACTCGAAATTACACCTCCTATACGAAACTCACACGCAATTTAAGTAAGAATCTACGAAGTAAACACAGAAAAGATGCTATATACGTATCTTTCTGCGCTGTCGATGTGCACCAACTGGGAGCTCAGGCCACACTGGTCTCTCAGAGCCTACTATAGAGTCAAGTGCCACTGACGTACCAAAACAAAACAAATGCCTAACGACTGCGCTACAATCTGCCTGAATTTACGATTACAGTAACTAAAACTCGAAATTACACCTCCTATACGAAACTCACACGCAATTTAAGTAAGAATCTACGAAGTAAACACAGAAAAGATGCTATATACGTATCTTTCTGCGCTGTCGATGTGCACCAACTGGGAGCTCAGGCCACACTGGTCTCTGAGAGCCTACTATAGAGTCAAGTGCCACTGACGTACCAAAACAAAACAAATGCCTAACGACTGCGCTACAATCTGCCTGAATTTACGATTACAGTAACTAAAACTCGAAATTACACCTCCTATACGAAACTCACACGCAATTTAAGTAAGAATCTACGAAGTAAACACAGAAAAGATGCTATATACGTATCTTTCTGCGCTGTCGATGTGCACCAACTGGGAGCTCAGGCCACACTGGTCTCTCAGAGCCTACTATAGAGTCAAGTGCCACTGACGTACCAAAACAAAACAAATGCCTAACGACTGCGCTACAATCTGCCTGAATTTACGATTACAGTAACTAAAACTCGAAATTACACCTCCTATACGAAACTCACACGCAATTTAAGTAAGAATCTACGAAGTAAACACAGAAAAGATGCTATATACGTATCTTTCTGCGCTGTCGATGTGCACCAACTGGGAGCTCAGGCCACACTGGTCTCTCAGAGCCTACTATAGAGTCAAGTGCCACTGACGTACCAAAACAAAACAAATGCCTAACGACTGCGCTACAATCTGCCTGAATTTACGATTACAGTAACTAAAACTCGAAATTACACCTCCTATACGAAACTCACACGCAATTTAAGTAAGAATCTACGAAGTAAACACAGAAAAGATGCTATATACGTATCTTTCTGCGCTGTCGATGTGCACCAACTGGGAGCTCAGGCCACACTGGTCTCTCAGAGCCTACTATAGAGTCAAGTGCCACTGACGTACCAAAACAAAACAAATGCCTAACGACTGCGCTACAATCTGCCTGAATTTACGATTACAGTAACTAAAACTCGAAATTACACCTCCTATACGAAACTCACACGCAATTTAAGTAAGAATCTACGAAGTAAACACAGAAAAGATGCTATATACGTATCTTTCTGCGCTGTCGATGTGCACCAACTGGGAGCTCAGGCCACACTGGTCTCTCAGAGCCTACTATAGAGTCAAGTGCCACTGACGTACCAAAACAAAACAAATGCCTAACGACTGCGCTACAATCTGCCTGAATTTACGATTACAGTAACTAAAACTCGAAATTACACCTCCTATACGAAACTCACACGCAATTTAAGTAAGAATCTACGAAGTAAACACAGAAAAGATGCTATATACGTATCTTTCTGCGCTGTCGATGTGCACCAACTGGGAGCTCAGGCCACACTGGTCTCTCAGAGCCTACTATAGAGTCAAGTGCCACTGACGTACCAAAACAAAACAAATGCCTAACGACTGCGCTACCATCTGCCTGAATTTACGATTACAGTAACTAAAACTCGAAATTACACCTCCTATACGAAACTCACACGCAATTTAAGTAAGAATCTACGAAGTAAACACAGAAAAGATGCTATATACGTATCTTTCTGCGCTGTCGATGTGCACCAACTGGGAGCTCAGGCCACACTGGTCTCTCAGAGCCTACTATAGAGTCAAGTGCCACTGACGTACCAAAACAAAACAAATGCCTAACGACTGCGCTACAATCTGCCTGAATTTACGATTACAGTAACTAAAACTCGAAATTACACCTCCTATACGAAACTCACACGCAATTTAAGTAAGAATCTACGAAGTAAACACAGAAAAGATGCTATATACGTATCTTTCTGCGCTGTCGATGTGCACCAACTGGGAGCTCAGGCCACACTGGTCTCTCAGAGCCTACTATAGAGTCAAGTGCCACTGACGTACCAAAACAAAACAAATGCCTAACGACTGCGCTACAATCTGCCTGAATTTACGATTACAGTAACTAAAACTCGAAATTACACCTCCTATACGAAACTCACACGCAATTTAAGTAAGAATCTACGAAGTAAACACAGAAAAGATGCTATATACGTATCTTTCTGCGCTGTCGATGTGCACCAACTGGGAGCTCAGGCCACACTGGTCTCTGAGAGCCTACTATAGAGTCAAGTGCCACTGACGTACCAAAACAAAACAAATGCCTAACGACTGCGCTACAATCTGCCTGAATTTACGATTACAGTAACTAAAACTCGAAATTACACCTCCTATACGAAACTCACACGCAATTTAAGTAAGAATCTACGAAGTAAACACAGAAAAGATGCTATATACGTATCTTTCTGCGCTGTCGATGTGCACCAACTGGGAGCTCAGGCCTCACTGGTCTCTGAGAGCCTACTATAGAGTCAAGTGCCACTGACGTACCAAAACAAAACAAATGCCTAACGACTGCGCTACAATCTGCCTGAATTTACGATTACAGTAACTAAAACTCGAAATTACACCTCCTATACGAAACTCACACGCAATTTAAGTAAGAATCTACGAAGTAAACACAGAAAAGATGCTATATACGTATCTTTCTGCGCTGTCGATGTGCACCAACTGGGAGCTCAGGCCACACTGGTCTCTGAGAGCCTACTATAGAGTCAAGTGCCACTGACGTACCAAAACAAAACAAATGCCTAACGACTGCGCTACAATCTGCCTGAATTTACGATTACAGTAACTAAAACTCGAAATTACACCTCCTATACGAAACTCACACGCAATTTAAGTAAGAATCTACGAAGTAAACACAGAAAAGATGCTATATACGTATCTTTCTGCGCTGTCGATGTGCACCAACTGGGAGCTCAGGCCACACTGGTCTCAGAGCCTACTATAGAGTCAAGTGCCACTGACGTACCAAAACAAAACAAATGCCTAACGACTGCGCTACAATCTGCCTGAATTTACGATTACAGTAACTAAAACTCGAAATTACACCTCCTATACGAAACTCACACGCAATTTAAGTAAGAATCTACGAAGTAAACACAGAAAAGATGCTATATACGTATCTTTCTGCGCTGTCGATGTGCACCAACTGGGAGCTCAGGCCACACTGGTCTCTGAGAGCCTACTATAGAGTCAAGTGCCACTGACGTACCAAAACAAAACAAATGCCTAACGACTGCGCTACAATCTGCCTGAATTTACGATTACAGTAACTAAAACTCGAAATTACACCTCCTATACGAAACTCACACGCAATTTAAGTAAGAATCTACGAAGTAAACACAGAAAAGATGCTATATACGTATCTTTCTGCGCTGTCGATGTGCACCAACTGGGAGCTCAGGCCACACTGGTCTCTGAGAGCCTACTATAGAGTCAAGTGCCACTGACGTACCAAAACAAAACAAATGCCTAACGACTGCGCTACCATCTGCCTGAATTTACGATTACAGTAACTAAAACTCGAAATTACACCTCCTATACGAAACTCACACGCAATTTAAGTAAGAATCTACGAAGTAAACACAGAAAAGATGCTATATACGTATCTTTCTGCGCTGTCGATGTGCACCAACTGGGAGCTCAGGCCACACTGGTCTCTCAGCCTACTATAGAGTCAAGTGCCACTGACGTACCAAAACAAAACAAATGCCTAACGACTGCGCTACAATCTGCCTGAATTTACGATTACAGTAACTAAAACTCGAAATTACACCTCCTATACGAAACTCACACGCAATTTAAGTAAGAATCTACGAAGTAAACACAGAAAAGATGCTATATACGTATCTTTCTGCGCTGTCGATGTGCACCAACTGGGAGCTCAGGCCACACTGGTCTCTCAGAGCCTACTATAGAGTCAAGTGCCACTGACGTACCAAAACAAAACAAATGCCTAACGACTGCGCTACAATCTGCCTGAATTTACGATTACAGTAACTAAAACTCGAAATTACACCTCCTATACGAAACTCACACGCAATTTAAGTAAGAATCTACGAAGTAAACACAGAAAAGATGCTATATACGTATCTTTCTGCGCTGTCGATGTGCACCAACTGGGAGCTCAGGCCACACTGGTCTCAGAGCCTACTATAGAGTCAAGTGCCACTGACGTACCAAAACAAAACAAATGCCTAACGACTGCGCTACAATCTGCCTGAATTTACGATTACAGTAACTAAAACTCGAAATTACACCTCCTATACGAAACTCACACGCAATTTAAGTAAGAATCTACGAAGTAAACACAGAAAAGATGCTATATACGTATCTTTCTGCGCTGTCGATGTGCACCAACTGGGAGCTCAGGCCACACTGGTCTCTGAGAGCCTACTATAGAGTCAAGTGCCACTGACGTACCAAAACAAAACAAATGCGTAACGACTGCGCTACAATCTGCCTGAATTTACGATTACAGTAACTAAAACTCGAAATTACACCTCCTATACGAAACTCACACGCAATTTAAGTAAGAATCTACGAAGTAAACACAGAAAAGATGCTATATACGTATCTTTCTGCGCTGTCGATGTGCACCAACTGGGAGCTCAGGCCACACTGGTCTCTGAGAGCCTACTATAGAGTCAAGTGCCACTGACGTACCAAAACAAAACAAATGCCTAACGACTGCGCTACCATCTGCCTGAATTTACGATTACAGTAACTAAAACTCGAAATTACACCTCCTATACGAAACTCACACGCAATTTAAGTAAGAATCTACGAAGTAAACACAGAAAAGATGCTATATACGTATCTTTCTGCGCTGTCGATGTGCACCAACTGGGAGCTCAGGCCACACTGGTCTCTCAGAGCCTACTATAGAGTCAAGTGCCACTGACGTACCAAAACAAAACAAATGCCTAACGACTGCGCTACAATCTGCCTGAATTTACGATTACAGTAACTAAAACTCGAAATTACACCTCCTATACGAAACTCACACGCAATTTAAGTAAGAATCTACGAAGTAAACACAGAAAAGATGCTATATACGTATCTTTCTGCGCTGTCGATGTGCACCAACTGGGAGCTCAGGCCACACTGGTCTCTCAGAGCCTACTATAGAGTCAAGTGCCACTGACGTACCAAAACAAAACAAATGCCTAACGACTGCGCTACAATCTGCCTGAATTTACGATTACAGTAACTAAAACTCGAAATTACACCTCCTATACGAAACTCACACGCAATTTAAGTAAGAATCTACGAAGTAAACACAGAAAAGATGCTATATACGTATCTTTCTGCGCTGTCGATGTGCACCAACTGGGAGCTCAGGCCACACTGGTCTCAGAGCCTACTATAGAGTCAAGTGCCACTGACGTACCAAAACAAAACAAATGCCTAACGACTGCGCTACAATCTGCCTGAATTTACGATTACAGTAACTAAAACTCGAAATTACACCTCCTATACGAAACTCACACGCAATTTAAGTAAGAATCTACGAAGTAAACACAGAAAAGATGCTATATACGTATCTTTCTGCGCTGTCGATGTGCACCAACTGGGAGCTCAGGCCACACTGGTCTCTGAGAGCCTACTATAGAGTCAAGTGCCACTGACGTACCAAAACAAAACAAATGCCTAACGACTGCGCTACAATCTGCCTGAATTTACGATTACAGTAACTAAAACTCGAAATTACACCTCCTATACGAAACACACGCAATTTAAGTAAGAATCTACGAAGTAAACACAGAAAAGATGCTATATACGTATCTTTCTGCGCTGTCGATGTGCACCAACTGGGAGCTCAGGCCACACTGGTCTCAGAGCCTACTATAGAGTCAAGTGCCACTGACGTACCAAAACAAAACAAATGCCTAACGACTGCGCTACAATCTGCCTGAATTTACGATTACAGTAACTAAAACTCGAAATTACACCTCCTATACGAAACTCACACGCAATTTAAGTAAGAATCTACGAAGTAAACACAGAAAAGATGCTATATACGTATCTTTCTGCGCTGTCGATGTGCACCAACTGGGAGCTCAGGCCACACTGGTCTCTGAGAGCCTACTATAGAGTCAAGTGCCACTGACGTACCAAAACAAAACAAATGCCTAACGACTGCGCTACAATCTGCCTGAATTTACGATTACAGTAACTAAAACTCGAAATTACACCTCCTATACGAAACTCACACGCAATTTAAGTAAGAATCTACGAAGTAAACACAGAAAAGATGCTATATACGTATCTTTCTGCGCTGTCGATGTGCACCAACTGGGAGCTCAGGCCACACTGGTCTCTGAGAGCCTACTATAGAGTCAAGTGCCACTGACGTACCAAAACAAAACAAATGCCTAACGACTGCGCTACCATCTGCCTGAATTTACGATTACAGTAACTAAAACTCGAAATTACACCTCCTATACGAAACTCACACGCAATTTAAGTAAGAATCTACGAAGTAAACACAGAAAAGATGCTATATACGTATCTTTCTGCGCTGTCGATGTGCACCAACTGGGAGCTCAGGCCACACTGGTCTCTGAGAGCCTACTATAGAGTCAAGTGCCACTGACGTACCAAAACAAAACAAATGCCTAACGACTGCGCTACAATCTGCCTGAATTTACGATTACAGTAACTAAAACTCGAAATTACACCTCCTATACGAAACTCACACGCAATTTGAGTAAGAATCTACGAAGTAAACACAGAAAAGATGCTATATACGTATCTTTCTGCGCTGTCGATGTGCACCAACTGGGAGCTCAGGCCACACTGGTCTCTGAGAGCCTACTATAGAGTCAAGTGCCACTGACGTACCAAAACAAAACAGATGCCTAACGACTGTGCTACAATCTGCCTGAATTTACGATTACAGTAACTAAAACTCGAAATTACACCTCCTATACGGAACTCACACGCAATTTGAGTAAGAATCTACGAAGTAAACACAGAAAAGATGCTATATACGTATCTTTCTGCGCTGTCGATGTGCACCAACTGGGAGCTCAGGCCACACTGGTCTCTGAGAGCCTACTATAGAGTCAAGTGCCACTGACGTACCAAAACAAAACAAATGCCTAACGACTGCGCTACAATCTGCCTGAATTTACGATTACAGTAACTAAAACTCGAAATTACACCTCCTATACGAAACTCACACGCAATTTAAGTAAGAATCTACGAAGTAAACACAGAAAAGATGCTATATACGTATCTTTCTGCGCTGTCGATGTGCACCAACTGGGAGCTCAGGCCACACTGGTCTCTCAGAGCCTACTATAGAGTCAAGTGCCACTGACGTACCAAAACAAAACAAATGCCTAACGACTGCGCTACAATCTGCCTGAATTTACGATTACAGTAACTAAAACTCGAAATTACACCTCCTATACGAAACTCACACGCAATTTGAGTAAGAATCTACGAAGTAAACACAGAAAAGATGCTATATACGTATCTTTCTGCGCTGTCGATGTGCACCAACTGGGAGCTCAGGCCACACTGGTCTCTGAGAGCCTACTATAGAGTCAAGTGCCACTGACGTACCAAAACAAAACAGATGCCTAACGACTGTGCTACAATCTGCCTGAATTTACGATTACAGTAACTAAAACTCGAAATTACACCTCCTATACGGAACTCACACGCTATTTAAGTAAGAATCTACGAAGTAAACACAGAAAAGATGCTATATACGTATCTTTCTGCGCTGTCGATGTGCACCAACTGGGAGCTCAGGCCACACTGGTCTCTCAGAGCCTACTATAGAGTCAAGTGCCACTGACGTACCAAAACAAAACAAATGCCTAACGACTGCGCTACAATCTGCCTGAATTTACGATTACAGTAACTAAAACTCGAAATTACACCTCCTATACGAAACTCACACGCAATTTAAGTAAGAATCTACGAAGTAAACACAGAAAAGATGCTATATACGTATCTTTCTGCGCTGTCGATGTGCACCAACTGGGAGCTCAGGCCACACTGGTCTCTCAGAGCCTACTATAGAGTCAAGTGCCACTGACGTACCAAAACAAAACAAATGCCTAACGACTGCGCTACAATCTGCCTGAATTTACGATTACTGTAACTAAAACTCGAAATTACACCTCCTATACGAAACTCACACGCAATTTAAGTAAGAATCTACGAAGTAAACACAGAAAAGATGCTATATACGTATCTTTCTGCGCTGTCGATGTGCACCAACTGGGAGCTCAGGCCACACTGGTCTCTGAGAGCCTACTATAGAGTCAAGTGCCACTGACGTACCAAAACAAAACAAATGCCTAACGACTGCGCTACAATCTGCCTGAATTTACGATTACAGTAACTAAAACTCGAAATTACACCTCCTATACGAAACTCACACGCAATTTAAGTAAGAATCTACGAAGTAAACACAGAAAAGATGCTATATACGTATCTTTCTGCGCTGTCGATGTGCACCAACTGGGAGCTCAGGCCACACTGGTCTCTGAGAGCCTACTATAGAGTCAAGTGCCACTGACGTACCAAAACAAAACAAATGCCTAACGACTGTGCTACAATCTGCCTGAATTTACGATTACAGTAACTAAAACTCGAAATTACACCTCCTATACGAAACTCACACGCAATTTAAGTAAGAATCTACGAAGTAAACACAGAAAAGATGCTATATACGTATCTTTCTGCGCTGTCGATGTGCACCAACTGGGAGCTCAGGCCACACTGGTCTCTGAGAGCCTACTATAGAGTCAAGTGCCACTGACGTACCAAAACAAAACAAATGCCTAACGACTGCGCTACAATCTGCCTGAATTTACGATTACTGTAACTAAAACTCGAAATTACACCTCCTATACGAAACTCACACGCAATTTAAGTAAGAATCTACGAAGTAAACACAGAAAAGATGCTATATACGTATCTTTCTGCGCTGTCGATGTGCACCAACTGGGAGCTCAGGCCACACTGGTCTCTGAGAGCCTACTATAGAGTCAAGTGCCACTGACGTACCAAAACAAAACAAATGCCTAACGACTGTGCTACAATCTGCCTGAATTTACGATTACAGTAACTAAAACTCGAAATTACACCTCCTATACGAAACTCACACGCAATTTAAGTAAGAATCTACGAAGTAAACACAGAAAAGATGCTATATACGTATCTTTCTGCGCTGTCGACGTGCACCAACTGGGAGCTCAGGCCACACTGGTCTCTGAGAGCCTACTATAGAGTCAAGTGCCACTGACGTACCAAAACAAAACAAATGCCTAACGACTGTGCTACAATCTGCCTGAATTTACGATTACAGTAACTAAAACTCGAAATTACACCTCCTATACGAAACACACGCAATTTAAGAAAGAATCTACGAAGTAAACACAGAAAAGATGCTATATACGTATCTTTCTGCGCTGTCGATGTGCACCAACTGGGAGCTCAGGCCACACTGGTCTCTGAGAGCCTACTATAGAGTCAAGTGCCACTGACGTACCAAAACAAAACAAATGCCTAACGACTGTGCTACAATCTGCCTGAATTTACGATTACAGTAACTAAAACTCGAAATTACACCTCCTATACGAAACACACGCAATTTAAGAAAGAATCTACGAAGTAAACACAGAAAAGATGCTATATACGTATCTTTCTGCGCTGTCGATGTGCACCAACTGGGAGCTCAGGCCACACTGGTCTCTGAGAGCCTACTATAGAGTCAAGTGCCAGTGACGTACCAAAACAAAACAAATGCCTAACGACTGTGCTACAATCTGCCTGAATTTACGATTACAGTAACTAAAACTCGAAATTACACCTATACGAAACACACGCAATTTAAGTAAGAATCTACGAAGTAAACACAGAAAAGATGCTATATACGTATCTTTCTGCGCTGTCGATGTGCACCAACTGGGAGCTCAGGCCACACTGGTCTCTGAGAGCCTACTATAGAGTCAAGTGCCACTGACGTACCAAAACAAAACAAATGCCTAACGACTGTGCTACAATCTGCCTGAATTTACGATTACAGTAACTAAAACTCGAAATTACACCTCCTATACGAAACACTCAATTTAAGAAAGAATCTACGAAGTAAACACAGAAAAGATGCTATATACGTATCTTTCTGCGCTGTCGATGTGCACCAACTGGGAGCTCAGGCCACACTGGTCTCTGAGAGCCTACTATAGAGTCAAGTGCCACTGACGTACCAAAACAAAACAAATGCCTAACGACTGCGCTACAATCTGCCTGAATTTACGATTACAGTAACTAAAACTCGAAATTACACCTCCTATACGAAACACACGCAATTTAAGAAAGAATCTACGAAGTAAACACAGAAAAGATGCTATATACGTATCTTTCTGCGCTGTCGATGTGCACCAACTGGGAGCTCAGGCCACACTGGTCTCTGAGAGCCTACTATAGAGTCAAGTGCCACTGACGTACCAAAACAAAACAAATGCCTAACGACTGCGCTACAATCTGCCTGAATTTACGATTACAGTAACTAAAACTCGAAATTACACCTCCTATACGAAACTCACACGCAATTTAAGTAAGAATCTACGAAGTAAACACAGAAGAGATGCTATATACGTATCTTTCTGCGCTGTCGATGTGCACCAACTGGGAGCTCAGGCCACACTGGTCTCTGAGAGCCTACTATAGAGTCAAGTGCCACTGACGTACCAAAACAAAACAAATGCCTAACGACTGTGCTACAATCTGCCTGAATTTACGATTACAGTAACTAAAACTCGAAATTACACCTCCTATACGAAACACACGCAATTTAAGAAAGAATCTACGAAGTAAACACAGAAAAGATGCTATATACGTATCTTTCTGCGCTGTCGATGTGCACCAACTGGGAGCTCAGGCCACACTGGTCTCTGAGAGCCTACTATAGAGTCAAGTGCCACTGACGTACCAAAACAAAACAAATGCCTAACGACTGTGCTACAATCTGCCTGAATTTACGATTACAGTAACTAAAACTCGAAATTACACCTCCTATACGAAACACACGCAATTTAAGAAAGAATCTACGAAGTAAACACAGAAAAGATGCTATATACGTATCTTTCTGCGCTGTCGATGTGCACCAACTGGGAGCTCAGGCCACACTGGTCTCTGAGAGCCTACTATAGAGTCAAGTGCCACTGACGTACCAAAACAAAACAAATGCCTAACGACTGTGCTACAATCTGCCTGAATTTACGATTACAGTAACTAAAACTCGAAATTACACCTCCTATACGAAACACACGCAATTTAAGAAAGAATCTACGAAGTAAACACAGAAAAGATGCTATATACGTATCTTTCTGCGCTGTCGATGTGCACCAACTGGGAGCTCAGGCCACACTGGTCTCTGAGAGCCTACTATAGAGTCAAGTGCCAGTGACGTACCAAAACAAAACAAATGCCTAACGACTGTGCTACAATCTGCCTGAATTTACGATTACAGTAACTAAAACTCGAAATTACACCTATACGAAACACACGCAATTTAAGAAAGAATCTACGAAGTAAACACAGAAAAGATGCTATATACGTATCTTTCTGCGCTGTCGATGTGCACCAACTGGGAGCTCAGGCCACACTGGTCTCTGAGAGCCTACTATAGAGTCAAGTGCCACTGACGTACCAAAACAAAAGCCTAACGACTGTGCTACAATCTGCCTGAATTTACGATTACAGTAACTAAAACTCGAAATTACACCTCCTATACGAAACTCACACGCAATTTAAGTAAGAATCTACGAAGTAAACACAGAAAAGATGCTATATACGTATCTTTCTGCGCTGTCGATGTGCACCAACTGGGAGCTCAGGCCACACTGGTCTCTGAGAGCCTACTATAGAGTCAAGTGCCACTGACGTACCAAAACGAAACAAATGCCTAACGACTGCGCTACAATCTGCCTGAATTTACGATTACAGTAACTAAAACTCGAAATTACACCTCCTATACCAAACACACGCAATTTAAGAAAGAATCTACGAAGTAAACATAGAAAAGATGCTATATACGTATCTTTCTGCGCTGTCGATGTGCACCAACTGGGAGCTCAGGCCACACTGGGCTCTGAGAGCCTACTATAGAGTCAAGAGCCACTGACGTACCAAAACAAAACAAATGCCTAACGACTGCGCTACAATCTGCCTGAATTTACGATTACAGTAACTAAAACTCGAAATTACACCTCCTATACCAAACACACGCAATTTAAGAAAGAATCTACGAAGTAAACATAGAAAAGATGCTATATACGTATCTTTCTGCGCTGTCGATGTGCACCAACTGGGAGCTCAGGCCACACTGGTCTCTGAGAGCCTACTATAGAGTCAAGTGCCACTGACGTACCAAAACGAAACAAATGCCTAACGACTGCGCTACAATCTGCCTGAATTTACGATTACAGTAACTAAAACTCGAAATTACACCTCCTATACCAAACACACGCAATTTAAGAAAGAATCTACGAAGTAAACATAGAAAAGATGCTATATACGTATCTTTCTGCGCTGTCGATGTGCACCAACTGGGAGCTCAGGCCACACTGGTCTCTGAGAGCCTACTATAGAGTCAAGTGCCACTGACGTACCAAAACAAAACAAATGCCTAACGACTGCGCTACAATCTGCCTGAATTTACGATTACAGTAACTAAAACTCGAAATTACACCTCCTATACGAAACACACGCAATTTAAGAAAGAATCTACGAAGTAAACACAGAAAAGATGCTATATACGTATCTTTCTGCGCTGTCGATGTGCACCAACTGGGAGCTCAGGCCACACTGGTCTCTGAGAGCCTACTATAGAGTCAAGTGCCACTGACGTACCAAAACAAAACAAATGCCTAACGACTGTGCTACAATCTGCCTGAATTTACGATTACAGTAACTAAAACTCGAAATTACACCTCCTATACGAAACACACGCAATTTAAGAAAGAATCTACGAAGTAAACACAGAAAAGATGCTATATACGTATCTTTCTGCGCTGTCGATGTGCACCAACTGGGAGCTCAGGCCACACTGGTCTCTGAGAGCCTACTATAGAGTCAAGTGCCAGTGACGTACCAAAACAAAACAAATGCCTAACGACTGTGCTACAATCTGCCTGAATTTACGATTACAGTAACTAAAACTCGAAATTACACCTATACGAAACACACGCAATTTAAGAAAGAATCTACGAAGTAAACACAGAAAAGATGCTATATACGTATCTTTCTGCGCTGTCGATGTGCACCAACTGGGAGCTCAGGCCACACTGGTCTCTGAGAGCCTACTATAGAGTCAAGTGCCACTGACGTACCAAAACAAAAGCCTAACGACTGTGCTACAATCTGCCTGAATTTACGATTACAGTAACTAAAACTCGAAATTACACCTCCTATACGAAACTCACACGCAATTTAAGTAAGAATCTACGAAGTAAACACAGAAAAGATGCTATATACGTATCTTTCTGCGCTGTCGATGTGCACCAACTGGGAGCTCAGGCCACACTGGTCTCTGAGAGCCTACTATAGAGTCAAGTGCCACTGACGTACCAAAACAAAACAAATGCCTAACGACTGCGCTACAATCTGCCTGAATTTACGATTACAGTAACTAAAACTCGAAATTACACCTCCTATACGAAACACACGCAATTTAAGAAAGAATCTACGAAGTAAACACAGAAAAGATGCTATATACGTATCTTTCTGCGCTGTCGATGTGCACCAACTGGGAGCTCAGGCCACACTGGTCTCTGAGAGCCTACTATAGAGTCAAGTGCCACTGACGTACCAAAACAAAACAAATGCCTAACGACTGTGCTACAATCTGCCTGAATTTACGATTACAGTAACTAAAACTCGAAATTACACCTCCTATACGAAACACACGCAATTTAAGAAAGAATCTACGAAGTAAACACAGAAAAGATGCTATATACGTATCTTTCTGCGCTGTCGATGTGCACCAACTGGGAGCTCAGGCCACACTGGTCTCTGAGAGCCTACTATAGAGTCAAGTGCCACTGACGTACCAAAACAAAACAAATGCCTAACGACTGTGCTACAATCTGCCTGAATTTACGATTACAGTAACTAAAACTCGAAATTACACCTCCTATACGAAACTCACACGCAATTTAAGTAAGAATCTACGAAGTAAACACAGAAAAGATGCTATATACGTATCTTTCTGCGCTGTCGATGTGCACCAACTGGGAGCTCAGGCCACACTGGTCTCTGAGAGCCTACTATAGAGTCAAGTGCCACTGACGTACCAAAACAAAACAAATGCCTAACGACTGCGCTACAATCTGCCTGAATTTACGATTACAGTAACTAAAACTCGAAATTACACCTCCTATACGAAACACACGCAATTTAAGAAAGAATCTACGAAGTAAACACAGAAAAGATGCTATATACGTACCTTTCTGCGCTGTCGATGTGCACCAACTGGGAGCTCAGGCCACACTGGTCTCTGAGAGCCTACTATAGAGTCAAGTGCCACTGACGTACCAAAACAAAACAAATGCCTAACGACTGTGCTACAATCTGCCTGAATTTACGATTACAGTAACTAAAACTCGAAATTACACCTCCTATACGAAACACACGCAATTTAAGTAAGAATCTACGAAGTAAACACAGAAAAGATGCTATATACGTATCTTTCTGCGCTGTCGATGTGCACCAACTGGGAGCTCAGGCCACACTGGTCTCTGAGAGCCTACTATAGAGTCAAGTGCCACTGACGTACCAAAACAAAACAAATGCCTAACGACTGTGCTACAATCTGCCTGAATTTACGATTACAGTAACTAAAACTCGAAATTACACCTCCTATACGAAACACACGCAATTTAAGAAAGAATCTACGAAGTAAACACAGAAAAGATGCTATATACGTACCTTTCTGCGCTGTCGATGTGCACCAACTGGGAGCTCAGGCCACACTGGTCTCTGAGAGCCTACTATAGAGTCAAGTGCCACTGACGTACCAAAACAAAACAAATGCCTAACGACTGCGCTACAATCTGCCTGAATTTACGATTACAGTAACTAAAACTCGAAATTACACCTCCTATACGAAACACACGCAATTTAAGAAAGAATCTACGAAGTAAACACAGAAAAGATGCTATATACGTATCTTTCTGCGCTGTCGATGTGCACCAACTGGGAGCTCAGGCCACACTGGTCTCTGAGAGCCTACTATAGAGTCAAGTGCCACTGACGTACCAAAACAAAACAAATGCCTAACGACTGCGCTACAATCTGCCTGAATTTACGATTACAGTAACTAAAACTCGAAATTACACCTCCTATACGAAACACACGCAATTTAAGAAAGAATCTACGAAGTAAACACAGAAAAGATGCTATATACGTACCTTTCTGCGCTGTCGATGTGCACCAACTGGGAGCTCAGGCCACACTGGTCTCTGAGAGCCTACTATAGAGTCAAGTGCCACTGACGTACCAAAACAAAACAAATGCCTAACGACTGTGCTACAATCTGCCTGAATTTACGATTACAGTAACTAAAACTCGAAATTACACCTCCTATACGAAACACACGCAATTTAAGTAAGAATCTACGAAGTAAACACAGAAAAGATGCTATATACGTATCTTTCTGCGCTGTCGATGTGCACCAACTGGCAGCTCAGGCCACACTGGTCTCTGAGAGCCTACTATAGAGTCAAGTGCCACTGACGTACCAAAACAAAACAAATGCCTAACGACTGCGCTACAATCTGCCTGAATTTACGATTACAGTAACTAAAACTCGAAATTACACCTCCTATACGAAACACACGCAATTTAAGAAAGAATCTACGAAGTAAACACAGAAAAGATGCTATATACGTACCTTTCTGCGCTGTCGATGTGCACCAACTGGGAGCTCAGGCCACACTGGTCTCTGAGAGCCTACTATAGAGTCAAGTGCCACTGACGTACCAAAACAAAACAAATGCCTAACGACTGTGCTACAATCTGCCTGAATTTACGATTACAGTAACTAAAACTCGAAATTACACCTCCTATACGAAACACACGCAATTTAAGTAAGAATCTACGAAGTAAACACAGAAAAGATGCTATATACGTATCTTTCTGCGCTGTCGATGTGCACCAACTGGGAGCTCAGGCCACACTGGTCTCTGAGAGCCTACTATAGAGTCAAGTGCCACTGACGTACCAAAACAAAACAAATGCCTAACGACTGTGCTACAATCTGCCTGAATTTACGATTACAGTAACTAAAACTCGAAATTACACCTCCTATACGAAACTCACACGCAATTTAAGTAAGAATCTACGAAGTAAACACAGAAAAGATGCTATATACGTATCTTTCTGCGCTGTCGATGTGCACCAACTGGGAGCTCAGGCCACACTGGTCTCTGAGAGCCTACTATAGAGTCAAGTGCCACTGACGTACCAAAACAAAACAAATGCCTAACGACTGTGCTACAATCTGCCTGAATTTACGATTACAGTAACTAAAACTCGAAATTACACCTCCTATACGAAACACACGCAATTTAAGAAAGAATCTACGAAGTAAACACAGAAAAGATGCTATATACGTACCTTTCTGCGCTGTCGATGTGCACCAACTGGGAGCTCAGGCCACACTGGTCTCTGAGAGCCTACTATAGAGTCAAGTGCCACTGACGTACCAAAACAAAACAAATGCCTAACGACTGTGCTACAATCTGCCTGAATTTACGATTACAGTAACTAAAACTCGAAATTACACCTCCTATACGAAACACACGCAATTTAAGTAAGAATCTACGAAGTAAACACAGAAAAGATGCTATATACGTATCTTTCTGCGCTGTCGATGTGCACCAACTGGGAGCTCAGGCCACACTGGTCTCTGAGAGCCTACTATAGAGTCAAGTGCCACTGACGTACCAAAACAAAACAAATGCCTAACGACTGTGCTACAATCTGCCTGAATTTACGATTACAGTAACTAAAACTCGAAATTACACCTCCTATACGAAACACACGCAATTTAAGTAAGAATCTACGAAGTAAACACAGAAAAGATGCTATATACGTATCTTTCTGCGCTGTCGATGTGCACCAACTGGGAGCTCAGGCCACACTGGTCTCTGAGAGCCTACTATAGAGTCAAGTGCCACTGACGTACCAAAACAAAACAAATGCCTAACGACTGCGCTACAATCTGCCTGAATTTACGATTACAGTAACTAAAACTCGAAATTACACCTCCTATACGAAACACACGCAATTTAAGAAAGAATCTACGAAGTAAACACAGAAAAGATGCTATATACGTACCTTTCTGCGCTGTCGATGTGCACCAACTGGGAGCTCAGGCCACACTGGTCTCTGAGAGCCTACTATAGAGTCAAGTGCCACTGACGTACCAAAACAAAACAAATGCCTAACGACTGTGCTACAATCTGCCTGAATTTACGATTACAGTAACTAAAACTCGAAATTACACCTCCTATACGAAACACACGCAATTTAAGTAAGAATCTACGAAGTAAACACAGAAAAGATGCTATATACGTATCTTTCTGCGCTGTCGATGTGCACCAACTGGGAGCTCAGGCCACACTGGTCTCTGAGAGCCTACTATAGAGTCAAGTGCCACTGACGTACCAAAACAAAACAAATGCCTAACGACTGTGCTACAATCTGCCTGAATTTACGATTACAGTAACTAAAACTCGAAATTACACCTCCTATACGAAACTCACACGCAATTTAAGTAAGAATCTACGAAGTAAACACAGAAAAGATGCTATATACGTATCTTTCTGCGCTGTCGATGTGCACCAACTGGGAGCTCAGGCCACACTGGTCTCTGAGAGCCTACTATAGAGTCAAGTGCCACTGACGTACCAAAACAAAACAAATGCCTAACGACTGTGCTACAATCTGCCTGAATTTACGATTACAGTAACTAAAACTCGAAATTACACCTCCTATACGAAACACACGCAATTTAAGAAAGAATCTACGAAGTAAACACAGAAAAGATGCTATATACGTATCTTTCTGCGCTGTCGATGTGCACCAACTGGGAGCTCAGGCCACACTGGTCTCTGAGAGCCTACTATAGAGTCAAGTGCCACTGACGTACCAAAACAAAACAAATGCCTAACGACTGTGCTACAATCTGCCTGAATTTTCGATTACAGTAACTAAAACTCGAAATTACACCTCCTATACGAAACACACGCAATTTAAGAAAGAATCTACGAAGTAAACACAGGAAAGATGCTATATACGTATCTTTCTGCGCTGTCGATGTGCACCAACTGGGAGCTCAGGCCACACTGGTCTCTGAGAGCCTACTATAGAGTCAAGTGCCACTGACGTACCAAAACAAAACAAATGCCTAACGACTGTGCTACAATCTGCCTGAATTTACGATTACAGTAACTAAAACTCGAAATTACACCTCCTATACGAAACACACGCAATTTAAGAAAGAATCTACGAAGTAAACACAGAAAAGATGCTATATACGTATCTTTCTGCGCTGTCGATGTGCACCAACTGGGAGCTCAGGCCACACTGGTCTCTGAGAGCCTACTATAGAGTCAAGTGCCACTGACGTACCAAAACAAAACAAATGCCTAACGACTGTGCTACAATCTGCCTGAATTTACGATTACAGTAACTAAAACTCGAAATTACACCTCCTATACGAAACACGCAATTTAAGAAAGAATCTACGAAGTAAACACAGAAAAGATGCTATATACGTATCTTTCTGCGCTGTCGATGTGCACCAACTGGGAGCTCAGGCCACACTGGTCTCTGAGAGCCTACTATAGAGTCAAGTGCCACTGACGTACCAAAACAAAACAAATGCCTAACGACTGCGCTACAATCTGCCTGAATTTACGATTACAGTAACTAAAACTCGAAATTACACCTCCTATACGAAACTCACACGCAATTTAAGTAAGAATCTAGGAAGTAAACACAGAAAAGATGCTATATACGTATCCTTCTGCGCTGTCGATGTGCACCAACTGGGAGCTCAGGCCACACTGGTCTCTGAGAGCCTACTATAGAGTCAAGTGCCACTGACGTACCAAAACAAATGCCTAACGACTGCGCTACAATCTGCTGAATTTACGATTACAGTAACTAAAACTCGAAATTACACCTCCTATACGAAACACACGCAATTTAAGAAAGAATCTACGAAGTAAACACAGAAAAGATGCTATATACGTATCTTTCTGCGCTGTCGATGTGCACCAACTGGGAGCTCAGGCCACACTGGTCTGAGAGCCTACTATAGAGTCAAGTGCCACTGACGTACCAAAACAAAACAAATGCCTAACGACTGTGCTACAATCTGCCTGAATTTACGATTACAGTAACTAAAACTCGAAATTACACCTCCTATACGAAACACACGCAATTTAAGAAAGAATCTACGAAGTAAACACAGAAAAGATGCTATATACGTATCTTTCTGCGCTGTCGATGTGCACCAACTGGGAGCTCAGGCCACACTGGTCTCTGAGAGCCTACTATAGAGTCAAGTGCCACTGACGTACCAAAACAAAACAAATGCCTAACGACTGTGCTACAATCTGCCTGAATTTACGATTACAGTAACTAAAACTCGAAATTACACCTCCTATACGAAACACACGCAATTTAAGAAAGAATCTACGAAGTAAACACAGAAAAGATGCTATATACGTATCTTTCTGCGCTGTCGATGTGCACCAACTGGGAGCTCAGGCCACACTGGTCTCTGAGAGCCTACTATAGAGTCAAGTGCCACTGACGTACCAAAACAAAACAAATGCCTAACGACTGTGCTACAATCTGCCTGAATTTACGATTACAGTAACTAAAACTCGAAATTACACCTCCTATACGAAACACACGCAATTTAAGAAAGAATCTACGAAGTAAACACAGAAAAGATGCTATATACGTATCTTTCTGCGCTGTCGATGTGCACCAACTGGGAGCTCAGGCCACACTGGTCTCTGAGAGCCTACTATAGAGTCAAGTGCCACTGACGTACCAAAACAAAACAAATGCCTAACGACTGTGCTACAATCTGCCTGAATTTACGATTACAGTAACTAAAACTCGAAATTACACCTCCTATACGAAACACACGCAATTTAAGAAAGAATCTACGAAGTAAACACAGAAAAGATGCTATATACGTATCTTTCTGCGCTGTCGATGTGCACCAACTGGGAGCTCAGGCCACACTGGTCTCTGAGAGCCTACTATAGAGTCAAGTGCCACTGACGTACCAAAACAAAACAAATGCCTAACGACTGTGCTACAATCTGCCTGAATTTACGATTACAGTAACTAAAACTCGAAATTACACCTATACGAAACACACGCAGTTTAAGAAAGAATCTACGAAGTAAACACAGAAAAGATGCTATATACGTATCTTTCTGCGCTGTCGATGTGCACCAACTGGGAGCTCAGGCCACACTGGTCTCTGAGAGCCTACTATAGAGTCAAGTGCCACTGACGTACCAAAACAAAACAAATGCCTAACGACTGTGCTACAATCTGCCTGAATTTACGATTACAGTAACTAAAACTCGAAATTACACCTCCTATACGAAACACACGCAATTTAAGAAAGAATCTACGAAGTAAACACAGAAAAGATGCTATATACGTATCTTTCTGCGCTGTCGATGTGCACCAACTGGGAGCTCAGGCCACACTGGTCTCTGAGAGCCTACTATAGAGTCAAGTGCCACTGACGTACCAAAACAAAACAAATGCCTAACGACTGTGCTACAATCTGCCTGAATTTACGATTACAGTAACTAAAACTCGAAATTACACCTCCTATACGAAACACACGCAATTTAAGAAAGAATCTACGAAGTAAACACAGAAAAGATGCTATATACGTATCTTTCTGCGCTGTCGATGTGCACCAACTGGGAGCTCAGGCCACACTGGTCTCTGAGAGCCTACTATAGAGTCAAGTGCCACTGACGTACCAAAACAAAACAAATGCCTAACGACTGTTCTACAATCTGCCTGAATTTACGATTACAGTAACTAAAACTCGAAATTACACCTCCTATACGAAACACACGCAATTTAAGAAAGAATCTACGAAGTAAACACAGAAAAGATGCTATATACGTATCTTTCTGCGCTGTCGATGTGCACCAACTGGGAGCTCAGGCCACACTGGTCTCTGAGAGCCTACTATAGAGTCAAGTGCCACTGACGTACCAAAACAAAACAAATGCCTAAGGACTGTGCTACAATCTGCCTGAATTTACGATTACAGTAACTAAAACTCGAAATTACACCTCCTATACGAAACACACGCAATTTAAGAAAGAATCTACGAAGTAAACACAGAAAAGATGCTATATACGTATCTTTCTGCGCTGTCGATGTGCACCAACTGGGAGCTCAGGCCACACTGGTCTCTGAGAGCCTACTATAGAGTCAAGTGCCACTGACGTACCAAAACAAAACAAATGCCTAACGACTGTGCTACAATCTGCCTGAATTTACGATTACAGTAACTAAAACTCGAAATTACACCTCCTATACGAAACACACGCAATTTAAGAAAGAATCTACGAAGTAAACACAGAAAAGATGCTATATACGTATCTTTCTGCGCTGTCGATGTGCACCAACTGGGAGCTCAGGCCACACTGGTCTCTGAGAGCCTACTATAGAGTCAAGTGCCACTGACGTACCAAAACAAAACAAATGCCTAACGACTGTGCTACAATCTGCCTGAATTTACGATTACAGTAACTAAAACTCGAAATTACACCTCCTATACGAAACACACGCAATTTAAGAAAGAATCTACGAAGTAAACACAGAAAAGATGCTATATACGTATCTTTCTGCGCTGTCGATGTGCACCAACTGGGAGCTCAGGCCACACTGGTCTCTGAGAGCCTACTATAGAGTCAAGTGCCACTGACGTACCAAAACAAAACAAATGCCTAACGACTGTGCTACAATCTGCCTGAATTTACGATTACAGTAACTAAAACTCGAAATTACACCTATACGAAACACACGCAATTTAAGTAAGAATCTACGAAGTAAACACAGAAAAGATGCTATATACGTATCTTTCTGCGCTGTCGATGTGCACCAACTGGGAGCTCAGGCCACACTGGTCTCTGAGAGCCTACTATAGAGTCAAGTGCCACTGACGTACCAAAACAAAACAAATGCCTAACGACTGTGCTACAATCTGCCTGAATTTACGATTACAGTAACTAAAACTCGAAATTACACCTCCTATACGAAACACACGCAATTTAAGAAAGAATCTACGAAGTAAACACAGAAAAGATGCTATATACGTATCTTTCTGCGCTGTCGATGTGCACCAACTGGGAGCTCAGGCCACACTGGTCTCTGAGAGCCTACTATAGAGTCAAGTGCCACTGACGTACCAAAACAAAACAAATGCCTAACGACTGTGCTACAATCTGCCTGAATTTACGATTACAGTAACTAAAACTCGAAATTACACCTCCTATACGAAACACACGCAATTTAAGAAAGAATCTACGAAGTAAACACAGAAATAATGCTATATACGTATCTTTCTGCGCTGTCGATGTGCACCAACTGGGAGCTCAGGCCACACTGGTCTCTGAGAGCCTACTATAGAGTCAAGTGCCACTGACGTACCAAAACAAAACAAATGCCTAACGACTGCGCTACAATCTGCCTGAATTTACGATTACAGTAACTAAAACTCGAAATTACACCTCCTATACGAAACTCACACGCAATTTAAGAAAGAATCTACGAAGTAAACACAGAAATAATGCTATATACGTATCTTTCTGCGCTGTCGATGTGCACCAACTGGGAGCTCAGGCCACACTGGTCTCTGAGAGCCTACTATAGAGTCAAGTGCCACTGACGTACCAAAACAAAACAAATGCCTAACGACTGCGCTACAATCTGCCTGAATTTACGATTACAGTAACTAAAACTCGAAATTACACCTCCTATACGAAACACACGCAATTTAAGAAAGAATCTACGAAGTAAACACAGAAAAGATGCTATATACGTATCTTTCTGCGCTGTCGATGTGCACCAACTGGGAGCTCAGGCCACACTGGTCTCTGAGAGCCTACTATAGAGTCAAGTGCCACTGACGTACCAAAACAAAACAAATGCCTAACGACTGCGCTACAATCTGCCTGAATTTACGATTACAGTAACTAAAACTCGAAATTACACCTCCTATACGAAACACACGCAATTTAAGAAAGAATCTACGAAGTAAACACAGAAAAGATGCTATATACGTATCTTTCTGCGCTGTCGATGTGCACCAACTGGGAGCTCAGGCCACACTGGTCTCTGAGAGCCTACTATAGAGTCAAGTGCCACTGACGTACCAAAACAAAACAAATGCCTAACGACTGTGCTACAATCTGCCTGAATTTACGATTACAGTAACTAAAACTCGAAATTACACCTCCTATACGAAACACACGCAATTTAAGTAAGAATCTACGAAGTAAACACAGAAAAGATGCTATATACGTATCTTTCTGCGCTGTCGATGTGCACCAACTGGGAGCTCAGGCCACACTGGTCTCTGAGAGCCTACTATAGAGTCAAGTGCCACTGACGTACCAAAACAAAACAAATGCCTAACGACTGCGCTACAATCTGCCTGAATTTACGATTACAGTAACTAAAACTCGAAATTACACCTCCTATACGAAACACACGCAATTTAAGAAAGAATCTACGAAGTAAACACAGAAAAGATGCTATATACGTATCTTTCTGCGCTGTCGATGTGCACCAACTGGGAGCTCAGGCCACACTGGTCTCTGAGAGCCTACTATAGAGTCAAGTGCCACTGACGTACCAAAACAAAACAAATGCCTAACGACTGTGCTACAATCTGCCTGAATTTACGATTACAGTAACTAAAACTCGAAATTACACCTCCTATACGAAACACACGCAATTTAAGAAAGAATCTACGAAGTAAACACAGAAAAGATGCTATATACGTATCTTTCTGCGCTGTCGATGTGCACCAACTGGGAGCTCAGGCCACACTGGTCTCTGAGAGCCTACTATAGAGTCAAGTGCCACTGACGTACCAAAACAAAACAAATGCCTAACGACTGTGCTACAATCTGCCTGAATTTACGATTACAGTAACTAAAACTCGAAATTACACCTCCTATACGAAACACACGCAATTTAAGTAAGAATCTACGAAGTAAACACAGAAAAGATGCTATATACGTATCTTTCTGCGCTGTCGATGTGCACCAACTGGGAGCTCAGGCCACACTGGTCTCTGAGAGCCTACTATAGAGTCAAGTGCCACTGACGTACCAAAACAAAACAAATGCCTAACGACTGTGCTACAATCTGCCTGAATTTACGATTACAGTAACTAAAACTCGAAATTACACCTCCTATACGAAACACACGCAATTTAAGAAAGAATCTACGAAGTAAACACAGAAAAGATGCTATATACGTATCTTTCTGCGCTGTCGATGTGCACCAACTGGGAGCTCAGGCCACACTGGTCTCTGAGAGCCTACTATAGAGTCAAGTGCCACTGACGTACCAAAACAAAACAAATGCCTAACGACTGTGCTACAATCTGCCTGAATTTACGATTACAGTAACTAAAACTCGAAATTACACCTCCTATACGAAACACACGCAATTTAAGAAAGAATCTACGAAGTAAACACAGAAAAGATGCTATATACGTATCTTTCTGCGCTGTCGATGTGCACCAACTGGGAGCTCAGGCCACACTGGTCTCAGAGCCTACTATAGAGTCAAGTGCCACTGACGTACCAAAACAAAACAAATGCCTAACGACTGTGCTACAATCTGCCTGAATTTACGATTACAGTAACTAAAACTCGAAATTACACCTCCTATACGAAACACACGCAATTTAAGAAAGAATCTACGAAGTAAACACAGAAAAGATGCTATATACGTATCTTTCTGCGCTGTCGATGTGCACCAACAGGGAGCTCAGGCCACACTGGTCTCTGAGAGCCTACTATAGAGTCAAGTGCCACTGACGTACCAAAACAAAACAAATGCCTAACGACTGTGCTACAATCTGCCTGAATTTACGATTACAGTAACTAAAACTCGAAATTACACCTCCTATACGAAACACACGCAATTTAAGAAAGAATCTACGAAGTAAACACAGAAAAGATGCTATATACGTATCTTTCTGCGCTGTCGATGTGCACCAACTGGGAGCTCAGGCCACACTGGTCTCTGAGAGCCTACTATAGAGTCAAGTGCCACTGACGTACCAAAACAAAACAAATGCCTAACGACTGTGCTACAATCTGCCTGAATTTACGATTACAGTAACTAAAACTCGAAATTACACCTCCTATACGAAACACACGCAATTTAAGTAAGAATCTACGAAGTAAACACAGAAAAGATGCTATATACGTATCTTTCTGCGCTGTCGATGTGCACCAACTGGGAGCTCAGGCCACACTGGTCTCTGAGAGCCTACTATAGAGTCAAGTGCCACTGACGTACCAAAACAAAACAAATGCCTAACGACTGTGCTACAATCTGCCTGAATTTACGATTACAGTAACTAAAACTCGAAATTACACCTCCTATACGAAACACACGCAATTTAAGTAAGAATCTACGAAGTAAACACAGAAAAGATGCTATATACGTATCTTTCTGCGCTGTCGATGTGCACCAACTGGGAGCTCAGGCCACACTGGTCTCTGAGAGCCTACTATAGAGTCAAGTGCCACTGACGTACCAAAACAAAACAAATGCCTAACGACTGTGCTACAATCTGCCTGAATTTACGATTACAGTAACTAAAACTCGAAATTACACCTCCTATACGAAACACACGCAATTTAAGAAAGACTCTACGAAGTAAACACAGAAAAGATGCTATATACGTATCTTTCTGCGCTGTCGATGTGCACCAACTGGGAGCTCAGGCCACACTGGTCTCTGAGAGCCTACTATAGAGTCAAGTGCCACTGACGTACCAAAACAAAACAAATGCCTAACGACTGCGCTACAATCTGCCTGAATTTACGATTACAGTAACTAAAACTCGAAATTACACCTCCTATACGAAACACACGCAATTTAAGAAAGAATCTACGAAGTAAACACAGAAAAGATGCTATATACGTATCTTTCTGCGCTGTCGATGTGCACCAACTGGGAGCTCAGGCCACACTGGTCTCTGAGAGCCTACTATAGAGTCAAGTGCCACTGACGTACCAAAACAAAACAAATGCCTAACGACTGTGCTACAATCTGCCTGAATTTACGATTACAGTAACTAAAACTGGAAATTACACCTCCTATACGAAACACACGCAATTTAAGAAAGAATCTACGAAGTAAACACAGAAAAGATGCTATATACGTATCTTTCTGCGCTGTCGATGTGCACCAACTGGGAGCTCAGGCCACACTGGTCTCTGAGAGCCTACTATAGAGTCAAGTGCCACTGACGTACCAAAACAAAACAAATGCCTAACGACTGTGCTACAATCTGCCTGAATTTACGATTACAGTAACTAAAACTCGAAATTACACCTCCTATACGAAACACACGCAATTTAAGAAAGAATCTACGAAGTAAACACAGAAAAGATGCTATATACGTATCTTTCTGCGCTGTCGATGTGCACCAACTGGGAGCTCAGGCCACACTGGTCTCTGAGAGCCTACTATAGAGTCAAGTGCCACTGACGTACCAAAACAAAACAAATGCCTAACGACTGTGCTACAATCTGCCTGAATTTACGATTACAGTAACTAAAACTCGAAATTACACCTCCTATACGAAACACACGCAATTTAAGAAAGAATCTACGAAGTAAACACAGAAAAGATGCTATATACGTATCTTTCTGCGCTGTCGATGTGCACCAACTGGGAGCTCAGGCCACACTGGTCTCTGAGAGCCTACTATAGAGTCAAGTGCCACTGACGTACCAAAACAAAACAAATGCCTAACGACTGTGCTACAATCTGCCTGAATTTACGATTACAGTAACTAAAACTCGAAATTACACCTCCTATACGAAACACACGCAATTTAAGAAAGAATCTACGAAGTAAACACAGAAAAGATGCTATATACGTATCTTTCTGCGCTGTCGATGTGCACCAACTGGGAGCTCAGGCCACACTGGTCTCTGAGAGCCTACTATAGAGTCAAGTGCCACTGACGTACCAAAACAAAACAAATGCCTAACGACTGTGCTACAATCTGCCTGAATTTACGATTACAGTAACTAAAACTCGAAATTACACCTCCTATACGAAACACACGCAATTTAAGAAAGAATCTACGAAGTAAACACAGAAAAGATGCTATATACGTATCTTTCTGCGCTGTCGATGTGCACCAACTGGGAGCTCAGGCCACACTGGTCTCTGAGAGCCTACTATAGAGTCAAGTGCCACTGACGTACCAAAACAAAACAAATGCCTAACGACTGTGCTACAATCTGCCTGAATTTACGATTACAGTAACTAAAACTCGAAATTACACCTCCTATACGAAACACACGCAATTTAAGAAAGAATCTACGAAGTAAACACAGAAAAGATGCTATATACGTATCTTTCTGCGCTGTCGATGTGCACCAACTGGGAGCTCAGGCCACACTGGTCTCTGAGAGCCTACTATAGAGTCAAGTGCCACTGACGTACCAAAACAAAACAAATGCCTAACGACTGTGCTACAATCTGCCTGAATTTACGATTACAGTAACTAAAACTCGAAATTACACCTCCTATACGAAACACACGCAATTTAAGAAAGAATCTACGAAGTAAACACAGAAAAGATGCTATATACGTATCTTTCTGCGCTGTCGATGTGCACCAACTGGGAGCTCAGGCCACACTGGTCTCTGAGAGCCTACTATAGAGTCAAGTGCCACTGACGTACCAAAACAAAACAAATGCCTAACGACTGTGCTACAATCTGCCTGAATTTACGATTACAGTAACTAAAACTCGAAATTACACCTCCTATACGAAACACACGCAATTTAAGTAAGAATCTACGAAGTAAACACAGAAAAGATGCTATATACGTATCTTTCTGCGCTGTCGATGTGCACCAACTGGGAGCTCAGGCCACACTGGTCTCTGAGAGCCTACTATAGAGTCAAGTGCCACTGACGTACCAAAACAAAACAAATGCCTAACGACTGTGCTACAATCTGCCTGAATTTACGATTACAGTAACTAAAACTCGAAATTACACCTCCTATACGAAACACACGCAATTTAAGAAAGAATCTACGAAGTAAACACAGAAAAGATGCTATATACGTATCTTTCTGCGCTGTCGATGTGCACCAACTGGGAGCTCAGGCCACACTGGTCTCTGAGAGCCTACTATAGAGTCAAGTGCCACTGACGTACCAAAACAAAACAAATGCCTAACGACTGTGCTACAATCTGCCTGAATTTACGATTACAGTAACTAAAACTCGAAATTACACCTCCTATACGAAACACACGCAATTTAAGAAAGAATCTACGAAGTAAACACAGAAAAGATGCTATATACGTATCTTTCTGCGCTGTCGATGTGCACCAACTGGGAGCTCAGGCCACACTGGTCTCTGAGAGCCTACTATAGAGTCAAGTGCCACTGACGTACCAAAACAAAACAAATGCCTAACGACTGTGCTACAATCTGCCTGAATTTACGATTACAGTAACTAAAACTCGAAATTACACCTCCTATACGAAACACACGCAATTTAAGAAAGAATCTACGAAGTAAACACAGAAAAGATGCTATATACGTATCTTTCTGCGCTGTCGATGTGCACCAACTGGGAGCTCAGGCCACACTGGTCTCTGAGAGCCTACTATAGAGTCAAGTGCCACTGACGTACCAAAACAAAACAAATGCCTAACGACTGTGCTACAATCTGCCTGAATTTACGATTACAGTAACTAAAACTCGAAATTACACCTCCTATACGAAACACACGCAATTTAAGAAAGAATCTACGAAGTAAACACAGAAAAGATGCTATATACGTATCTTTCTGCGCTGTCGATGTGCACCAACTGGGAGCTCAGGCCACACTGGTCTCTGAGAGCCTACTATAGAGTCAAGTGCCACTGACGTACCAAAACAAAACAAATGCCTAACGACTGTGCTACAATCTGCCTGAATTTACGATTACAGTAACTAAAACTCGAAATTACACCTCCTATACGAAACACACGCAATTTAAGAAAGAATCTACGAAGTAAACACAGAAAAGATGCTATATACGTATCTTTCTGCGCTGTCGATGTGCACCAACTGGGAGCTCAGGCCACACTGGTCTCTGAGAGCCTACTATAGAGTCAAGTGCCACTGACGTACCAAAACAAAACAAATGCCTAACGACTGTGCTACAATCTGCCTGAATTTACGATTACAGTAACTAAAACTCGAAATTACACCTCCTATACGAAACACACGCAATTTAAGAAAGAATCTACGAAGTAAACACAGAAAAGATGCTATATACGTATCTTTCTGCGCTGTCGATGTGCACCAACTGGGAGCTCAGGCCACACTGGTCTCTGAGAGCCTACTATAGAGTCAAGTGCCACTGACGTACCAAAACAAAACAAATGCCTAACGACTGTGCTACAATCTGCCTGAATTTACGATTACAGTAACTAAAACTCGAAATTACACCTCCTATACGAAACACACGCAATTTAAGAAAGAATCTACGAAGTAAACACAGAAAAGATGCTATATACGTATCTTTCTGCGCTGTCGATGTGCACCAACTGGGAGCTCAGGCCACACTGGTCTCTGAGAGCCTACTATAGAGTCAAGTGCCACTGACGTACCAAAACAAAACAAATGCCTAACGACTGTGCTACAATCTGCCTGAATTTACGATTACAGTAACTAAAACTCGAAATTACACCTCCTATACGAAACACACGCAATTTAAGAAAGAATCTACGAAGTAAACACAGAAAAGATGCTATATACGTATCTTTCTGCGCTGTCGATGTGCACCAACTGGGAGCTCAGGCCACACTGGTCTCTGAGAGCCTACTATAGAGTCAAGTGCCACTGACGTACCAAAACAAAACAAATGCCTAACGACTGTGCTACAATCTGCCTGAATTTACGATTACAGTAACTAAAACTCGAAATTACACCTCCTATACGAAACACACGCAATTTAAGAAAGAATCTACGAAGTAAACACAGAAAAGATGCTATATACGTATCTTTCTGCGCTGTCGATGTGCACCAACTGGGAGCTCAGGCCACACTGGTCTCTGAGAGCCTACTATAGAGTCAAGTGCCACTGACGTACCAAAACAAAACAAATGCCTAACGACTGTGCTACAATCTGCCTGAATTTACGATTACAGTAACTAAAACTCGAAATTACACCTCCTATACGAAACTCACACGCAATTTAAGTAAGAATCTACGAAGTAAACACAGAAAAGATGCTATATACGTATCTTTCTGCGCTGTCGATGTGCACCAACTGGGAGCTCAGGCCACACTGGTCTCTGAGAGCCTACTATAGAGTCAAGTGCCACTGACGTACCAAAACAAAACAAATGCCTAACGACTGCGCTACAATCTGCCTGAATTTACGATTACAGTAACTAAAACTCGAAATTACACCTCCTATACGAAACTCACACGCAATTTAAGTAAGAATCTACGAAGTAAACACAGAAGAGATGCTATATACGTATCTTTCTGCGCTGTCGATGTGCACCAACTGGGAGCTCAGGCCACACTGGTCTCTGAGAGCCTACTATAGAGTCAAGTGCCACTGACGTACCAAAACAAAACAAATGCCTAACGACTGTGCTACAATCTGCCTGAATTTACGATTACAGTAACTAAAACTCGAAATTACACCTCCTATACGAAACACACGCAATTTAAGAAAGAATCTACGAAGTAAACACAGAAAAGATGCTATATACGTATCTTTCTGCGCTGTCGATGTGCACCAACTGGGAGCTCAGGCCACACTGGTCTCTGAGAGCCTACTATAGAGTCAAGTGCCACTGACGTACCAAAACAAAACAAATGCCTAACGACTGTGCTACAATCTGCCTGAATTTACGATTACAGTAACTAAAACTCGAAATTACACCTCCTATACGAAACACACGCAATTTAAGAAAGAATCTACGAAGTAAACACAGAAAAGATGCTATATACGTATCTTTCTGCGCTGTCGATGTGCACCAACTGGGAGCTCAGGCCACACTGGTCTCTGAGAGCCTACTATAGAGTCAAGTGCCACTGACGTACCAAAACAAAACAAATGCCTAACGACTGTGCTACAATCTGCCTGAATTTACGATTACAGTAACTAAAACTCGAAATTACACCTCCTATACGAAACACACGCAATTTAAGAAAGAATCTACGAAGTAAACACAGAAAAGATGCTATATACGTATCTTTCTGCGCTGTCGATGTGCACCAACTGGGAGCTCAGGCCACACTGGTCTCTGAGAGCCTACTATAGAGTCAAGTGCCACTGACGTACCAAAACAAAACAAATGCCTAACGACTGTGCTACAATCTGCCTGAATTTACGATTACAGTAACTAAAACTCGAAATTACACCTCCTATACGAAACACACGCAATTTAAGAAAGAATCTACGAAGTAAACACAGAAAAGATGCTATATACGTATCTTTCTGCGCTGTCGATGTGCACCAACTGGGAGCTCAGGCCACACTGGTCTCTGAGAGCCTACTATAGAGTCAAGTGCCACTGACGTACCAAAACAAAACAAATGCCTAACGACTGTGCTACAATCTGCCTGAATTTACGATTACAGTAACTAAAACTCGAAATTACACCTCCTATACGAAACTCACACGCAATTTAAGTAAGAATCTACGAAGTAAACACAGAAAAGATGCTATATACGTATCTTTCTGCGCTGTCGATGTGCACCAACTGGGAGCTCAGGCCACACTGGTCTCTGAGAGCCTACTATAGAGTCAAGTGCCACTGACGTACCAAAACAAAACAAATGCCTAACGACTGCGCTACAATCTGCCTGAATTTACGATTACAGTAACTAAAACTCGAAATTACACCTCCTATACGAAACTCACACGCAATTTAAGTAAGAATCTACGAAGTAAACACAGAAAAGATGCTATATACGTATCTTTCTGCGCTGTCGATGTGCACCAACTGGGAGCTCAGGCCACTCAAGTGAATAAAGCTGTGGCACGATAAAGGGGTTACTGACAGCCTTCGGGGGATGGCCTGAAAGGTATCAAAGCCTCAGGAAGACAATGTGTTAGCTCACGCCTGTATGGAAAGTCCCTTTTGGAAACGCCCCTCATCTCAGAATGAGACCTATCCATGGATGCTTATGGAATTCTGGCCTTAGAATCCATAAGGCAGATTATAAAGAGGCCCTCTCTGATGATCACAGACTGTTTACGCTTGCCTTTGGTGAACTGATGCAGACAGCGATTGGCACCACTTCATCTTTTTAGATGTGTCTGTATTTAGCTCAGTGAATGAGGGTCCAGTGGTCGTCTACAGACCAAATGGAGCACGATAAAGCTCATAGTTCGTTGTGCAACACCAGCGTGTTGGCTGCATCACAGTCTCGTTCTGGGGGTGGATTCGTCATATGGCGCAGGTACACTTCACCGATTCTATGGTTATCTCGATGTGGATTAGTATGTTTACACCATAAAACATGCTATGTTGACGAGTGTGAGAATGCATCGTCCAAATGGAGTGATCCAATTCCAGAAGGACGTCTCACCAGTTCACACTAGTCGAGTAACTTAGCAGGCTGACTTCGATCTAAACTGACTGCCCTGTTCGAGCGCCAGACTTAAACGCACATGAAAATTTATGGGGCAAAATGAAGCATCTCATGAACTTACTCTGGCCGATACAGGCCTCCCACACATCTGACCAACTGTGGGACCTCGTGCTGGTTACGTGGGACAGACTCGTGGCTGATGTGACATACTTCCAGAGGCTAACAGTCTCCATGCCTCGTCGGATGAGGCAGGTAAGTGATGGCAATTGTGGATGGGCCTCATACTATCCTCATTGCTGACGTGAAACTTCCCTCGTTTTACTTCACTCGATTATACTGCAACATTTGATATAACTATGTTAATGGCAAATTATGGCGCACTCATTGTACTCTATAATTGACTCATATAGTTCGTGCTACTTAACACTTAATAAACGAAAATTTGAGAAAAGCACGAAACCAGTTAGTTGGAAACGAACTAGGCATTGTGTCCCATATGAGACAGTCAGAGAAAACACTTAACATCAACAAATATGTGAACAGGTAAACTGTAAAATAATAATAATCTCTTTCCTAATGTCTCTCCAACATTTTCAGCCTCTAATGGGCAACAGCAGTGCAGTCAAGGTATACAAAAGCTCTTTTTGAAGTTAACATTCTCAGAGATCCCAAAGATAGCATTCCATGCACTGAGTTCGTTTCTCCCTCTTAGTCTTCACAGAAACGCTCACTGCAGAATTTGCATATTCTGTATTCTTCTTCAGACTGCACGTCTGACAGTGGGGCACCGTCGCTAGTTAAATTTGCGTCAGACTCCGAATGACTGGAAGACTAGATTTCCTGTGTTTTTCTCTTTTTCTTTTTCAATAATGTAACTCTCGCTGCTGTCAATTGATTCCGCTATAGTTTTCTACTCATTGAATTGAAACAGTCCTTTATGGAGATGCTGTTAAGTACGTAACAGATTCGCAACATGCTGATTTTACTAGAGCTGTTGACCTTTGATGTGGCTTGCTGATGTTGGGGGTGGCCGGATACCATATGGTCTCGTACTTACTCCGTTGTTTGCATCTTGTATGTCAAACTGCCGGTGTATTGCAAAGTCATTGTCTCTAAGTATACGTTTGTTACATTGGAATAGTCCTGTTTTCCAGAGCCCATTTACAGAGTTTTCCATTGTTATTACCGTCAAGTAGTCCAGTCCAAGTAATCTCGTGATAAAAAATGAGGTTACTACTTGACCTGGGTTACGTATATAAACGGTCTCATGAATTACACTCAAGTGGCTACATTTTGTGGGTGGAAAACATACTAGGCAAGTGGTTTTCTCTTGCGTTGTCTATCACAATTTGATATGATTCCCTTCAACTATTAGCACAACAGGCTCTTCAGCTGATGACTTCGTAAAATTTACAAAATTGTTAAACCACCAAGAAAAAACATGAGTCTGATTCCAACTACTAGTATGACAAGATGGAGTTACCCTAGTGTGAGAAACTATGTCCTAATATGCTACCCTGCCGCATATTAGGATAACCAATGTATCGCATATTAGGAATAAGCCATCTTGTACTAGAAAGGCTGCTCGGTTTCAATGACAGTTCATTAAAGCGAATGAAAGAGTACCTTCTGATGAACATTATCGTATAAATACTACTGCAACAATTACTCAACTTCGGATATTAGAGCCCTAGAAGCACATACACTCAAAAACTTCAATCAAACTCTTTTAAAACCAACGCTTCTAGAAAATGTCTACCTCCATAATGATCATATTTTCTCTGCTATACGTGTCAGGTGCTGTGAGAACTCCGGTACTTCCCAACAGAGCTCAACAGTTACTTCACGCAGAACCTCGGTGTCCTATATTAGCGAAGTCTACAACAGGCACCTTTCTTTTATATTCCGAATCATTTTCAGTAATGAAAGTATCTTGTGGGTAAATTAAAAACAATTTCAAATTAGAACGTAAACAATCATTTACTCAAATTAAATTCTAATTGCAGTAAGGCTAAGCGCAGAGCGAGCATTTCGTCATGTGGTGCCTGTAGTTTCATACCGGCAGACAACCAAAATATGAGTTCTATTTTCTTTGAAAATTAGGGAGAAACGAACCATAATTTCAACTGGTAAACCGTATTCTACGCTTGTCCTATCAGTTTGGAGGTCGTGCAGTTTCGTACCTACTCACCTCTTTCGGATCGTTTACACGTCCAAAAAGATTTTAATAAATGTTGACTGACAGAATTTCAATGTCTTATTCAGATCCTTTACGCTGAATATTTGGTTTTTCCCACAATATTTGTAACTTTACTGCGATACAATCTCCATAAGTTCATCGTTAAACATTTATTCTCTTTCACCCAACCTTATCTTAATGATTTTTTCTGCTACATCTGCTTTCCTCTTTCGGTCTGTTACTTCTGTGAATAATTTTACGTATGGAGACCAAAGTTTCTCTTCGGCAACTTAATTTGTACCTGTCTGTGTTCGATACTTAGATCGGCAGTGAATTTTAGTGTTCCAAAATGAATGTGCCAAAGGATACCGCTGAGCTTTGCACTTGCGTATGAGTAATTTGGAAATTCTTGCCACAGTGTTGAATAGTTATTCGATTAGCTACTCTCTCTAACATTCAAAATACGAGCTTCATCAAAGATAAAATAGTTATGATAGTATACTGCCGCTGGAGCAAAACAGGGAAAAACATTCTGAGAATACCCGCTGTGGAAGTTAACTATTTTCCCTGCGAACAGTTTTATTTCGCCGACTGTACATATTGGACTACTCCATTTTAGAAAACTAATTTGTAAGAAGGAGTGTTTTGAAACAACTCTGTAGTCTCCGTCGAAGCAGGAAGCCAAAATTTCTCAAGTAAGACAGCTAGTTTTTCCTGGATGACAATATTTTAATTAATTTGAATACATTAATACATCAGGAAAAAAACATCGGCTACTTTCCGTTGTTTCCACTGCATCTGATTTCAGATCTCAATTCCGTGAATCATAATACATTGATCCATATGCATCTCAATTACACTACATTCTATTTTTTTCGTTTTGTATTGAATAGAAAATTTTATGTTTTTAGCTCTTCTGCCCTCGTTTCAATCTGGTTCAGTGAATGGAGTCAGCAAGACACTGGAAGTCTCCTGCAGAAGTATTGAGCCATGCTCACTTTAAAGCCATCCATAATAGCTTGAGTGTTACCGGTGGAGGATTATGTCCCATAAATGTTTGATGGGGCTCATGTCGGGCGATCTGGGTGGTCAAATCATTCGCTCCAGCTGTTTATAATATTCTTCAAACCAATCGAGAATAACTGTGGCCCAGTGACACGAATCATTGTCATTCATAAAAATTCCAACGTTGTTTGGGTACATGAAGTCCATGAATGGCTTCAAATGTTCTCCAGGTAGCCGAACACAACCATTTCCACTCAATGACTGGTTAAGTTGGACCAGAGGAACACAGCCCATGCCATTGTGGAGCCACCACCAGGTAGCACACTGCCTTATTGACAACTTGTCCTCACACTCGAATCTTGTCCTCAGCTCTTACCAGTTGAAATCGGGACTCATATGACAAGACCAAGGATTTCCAGTAGTCTAGGGTCCAGCCGATATGGTCATGAGCCTAAGAGAGGAGCTGCAATCGATGTTCATTCTATGATGTCGTGCTGTTAGGAAATGCACTCGCGTGGTATTCCTATTTTGTAAATGTGCTGCAAGGATGGCTGGCTGTATGGACTACTCCTCCACCTTGTTGGAAATAACTACACATTTCCATCGTCCGTAATTGCTGCCACAAATGGTTTCAAAATGTTGGCCATGCGATACAGCGAAGTCAGCGTCTGGTGAAATAAGATGCCAATAATGCGGCGTGCAGACACTGCACGCCAAAAACCAACCTTCTGATCATGCAACGGTGATCTGTGGGTTGGCATAATCACTCAGGTGGAACCAGGCTTTATCAAACAAAAAGAACAGTTCCATTTCCAAGCCATTCATTGTTATCTCAGTGAACAGCAACTTAAAAAACTGGAGGCCCTTTGGAGCATGTGGTGGATGTAATGTATGAACAATCGGTAGGGTTGCATGTGCAAGTGTAGGTAGAGTATTCGCCTACATATTGACGTGATACGCCGGTCTCTTGCGACCGGCTTAGAGTTGATTTAGTAGGACTCTGAAACATTTCCTGGCGAACTGCAGCCACTTTTGCTCGTGTGCGGACACGTTTCGGAATGATTTTGACTTGTCCAAAAGAGATCCTGTCTGATATCATTTTCGGACTAAGCGTTGCATGACTCTCTTTGCCGATACTTTGACATCGTTAAATGTCTCAGCAAACAACTGACCACAACGTTTCCACAGCTTTGTTGTCACACAGCTTCCCACAACAAACACCCGCAGCTCCACGATGAGTACCAGCGCCCAGTTTACATTGCTCTGCTCACAATGACACAGCCCACACTACGCTCTAATCATGTGGCGTACACGTACTGAGCGCGTCACAGAGTGTGGTCCCATGCATACATTCATGCCCAATCGTATCCACTCGTCTCTGCCGCTTTTACGAATTTGCCCCATCCTTTATTACCCAATGTAAAGTGCAATTATTTATTTTTGTTGAAGGATTTTCAGAATGGACATGAGGAGTATTTACCAATCTGTGGTGTATTGTACAGAGCTATTGTTTGGCTGCCTGCGTATTTGATACTTTCAAGTACGTTCGGCTGCAGTAAAGGATGAATAGTTGCAGCCTATTTACTACTGTGGCATAATTTTGAGCGTGCTCCAAGTGGGCTGCTAGTTACAAAAACACGGTGACAGGCACTAGAATGCTGCTACCTTAGTGTGTTGCATGGCCTTGTGGCCTGTTCGACACAACCTAGTGCATGCATAGCATATGGACTTGACAACAAATGGGATTTCCTGCCACAACAACAGCACCAGAAGAATTGTATCTACACCTGTAGGTTGCAGTGTAACGTGGACTTGGGACGTGTCTCTCTACAGCCGATGCTACACCAGTCCTGTCTTGTCCTGATATCAGACTGGGCTTTTGATGCGACCACTGCCAGCAGTGTGCTGAGCTCAACTTCACTGTGCCCTCAACTCCACCCTATTATCTGGTGTAGCTTTAGTGCCAGTCAGCAGCCTCCTCAATCCATACCAGCTAAAAGAAACAGTTACAGACTGCCTACGTGTTCTCTTAATGTTCTTGATCGTTTAGCGACTCAGTGCATGCTAGCACGTAGCACTCCTTCGTCTCCAGAGATTATGCATTTGCCCCAGGTAACACCAAGCATGGGCTGCCTCCACCTGGTCTGTCAACAGTGCTGCTGGCTGATACTCTGCTGCAGGTTGTGCTGACATGGCATTTCTCTGCAAGGCTGCCCCAGCCAGCTGCTCCCAGAACTGCTGACACTGCATACTGCCACCTCAACAGTTTCCAGCTATGGGCATTTATCGACAGTGCTGTGTAGAATTAACTGTCAATAAAGCTGTTTAACGTCTGGAACTATTCTCTGGACACAATGTTACCATAGAGCTAGCTTTATCCTTTGGCTGTAGTCACCCCTATTCGACATTCGGACAGCTTGATGGTCATCCAGCTATCCTTGGGTGATTATGCAGTGGAAAGCTGACTTTGTCTCTCGAGAAAGGGGAACCATTAGACTGCACTGAAAGCCACTGAAGATTAACTGACGTGGTAAAATACCGTGAGGCCTGGCACAACTACCATAAGTAAGGGAAGGAACTGATTTGCCAATAAATGTGTTGTGTTTGCTTGAACTGAGCCACTAATGGAGGATGATGATAGATAAGTTTCAGTGTTTCATACGCATAAGTATGGTACATTTTCAGGAGGTGGGCAGTGAACACATATTGCCCATCATAACATGTAATTTTGGGACTGAAAACATATTGTTGTCTAATCGACTGATATCCGCCAATTAGGAGATTTTAGAGGAACAGAATAAATTCAGACCCTAAGCATAAACAAGCCACCAGTTTAACGGCATTATGGTAGAAGGTAGAACACTACTTTATAGTGTCAAAAATGCTACCAGAAATCAGTTAGCGACATTATGGTGCACTAATGTGTGGTGAAACTTCAACGTGGTGAATGCAGTTGACTTTTTCCACATCAGTGGTTTGGATGTTGGCGTCTTTCCTGGTGAATGATGTCCTTGCATAACAGGCTAAAGCTTTGCATTATCGAACCATGGATAGAGAGATCTGTCACTTCCGACGTGGTTACGACCTTGCTGAATCAGATGGCACAAATACAGGCAGACATAACACAATTGCACAGGCAGGTAGATGCATTAAGGGAGCATATATCCTTATCCAGCAAAAAGTTAATATTACATGACGTAATCAAGTCTTTAATATCTCTGAAATGCAATGTTTGCATCAAAGTAGCAGAATAATATTGGTGCTGATGACACATACAAGATGTGAAACAGTGTGTACGTAACTGTGTACCATGTATGTAATGAGCTGAATAGAGTCATTAGCTTATTCTGTTACAGAGATTACCACAAGCCGAAAAACCGTCTGAGATGATAGTGTTGGATATCTTGAGCAGACGCCAACAGGAAATCGTTCTGTATTAAAACAATAGATAATTTCTCAGACTGTTTGGAGATGACAGATATCAGGAATCAACAAGCCAATGCAGTGACTCAGGCAATGGTCAATAGCTGGTAGCTAAAATTCGAATCTAAAGAGACATTAATTATAGACCGACTAACTTCCTGTAGGTAAAAGTGTGTCATATACTGCAAAGTCTTAACTTAGGATCAAACGCATTACACCTGCAAGCAAATGGCGCACAGGACATAGGAAAGACGTTGAGTCACTATGTCAACAACTGGGATACAGTATTGTCTTGGGTTGTTGAAGGTAAAGTGCAACATACCATTGGAAAACCTATAAGAGTATGTGTCTACTACTGTCTGAGGTGCTGTATGGTCAGAAGATGCCGTCACTATTAGAAATATTGAAATTCAAAGAGGGAAGGATAGACATCAATGCAAGAGTTTACGAAAATATTATAAATGGTGTTGCAACAGGAGCAAAAAACAAACATGAACGTCTTAGAAGAGCAAAAGTAATTGGGACAGTGAAGTATCGAGTTACTTAAATAACATGTGGGACGATGAATGATGCTTGACTAATCCTCATACTCCAAAGAGGAAGACTACAAAATTTTACATGAATTATCGGGGTCTGTACCAAATATTGGACATGATTGGAGTCTTTTCCAGCATTACAGGTATCGGTCCCTAAATGCAAGGAGTCGTTAAGAAAGTTAGAATCGTGCAGCAGGTTGAGCAAGACAATCCCACACAGTCTATGTGTACTTCTTGACAAAGATTAAGTCTCACAAGAGGATATAAGGAAGAGGGAAGGGCGATTACACTTTTCATACTGTATGTGTTGTCAACAGAAGAGACGATATACTGTTAGCTCTACTACACTCCTACGGTCACAGAAGTGTGAACAGTCCACTATGACCATTCGTCACTCGTGGGTGGAGTTATGTTGACCTGGCAAGAAGATGTCATTATGAAGGATCACGAATGAGCGTTGAAGTTAACATATAATGCCAGGGCATTACGAAATAAGGTTCAGAGGTTCAACAAAGTCTTTGTAGCCAGGAGGCCGGACAGAAAATGGTTCTGAGTAAAGTCTGTGGTGAATACCAGATTTTACACACTTCACAAGAGTCTTTAGAGGAGCACTTGCAGCAAGTCAGAAACAGTGTCCCATATAATGAGAAGGCTGTATCAAGGATGCACAGACGCAGGAGGATGATTACTAAAATCTGTTTTCAGGGCCTCTAGCAGCACAGCGTCCAAGTGGAAGTGGAGAGCAGCGGAGTTCTGGTGGAGGGGCATACTAACCAGCTGGTAAATATAGAGCAAGGTGTGTAAACACAATGTTACTGTGAGAAATGACAAGTTATTTGAAATACAGTAATCTACAATTTTTGAATCAAACAATTATTTGAAATACAGTAATCTACAATTTTTGAATCAAACAAAAGTGAATGGACCTATTGAATACACAGCTTTGGCAAGACTTTTGGGTACGCAGATTGACAGTCTGCAGACAACTCACACGGTGTGGCTCGAGAGTAGCTATCTCCCATGGTACTCCAGTGGGGCAATTCCTAGCCTGCCTGAGCCAGTCAGGAGTTGAGCTATCCGCTCTGTCTGAATTAATTATGCCACCAGAAGAACTCCTATTGACATTGCACTACCATCTGCTACTGTGGAAATAAGCACTGAAAGCGCCCTATTCCATAAACTTGTACAATTACCCATGGAAATACTATTAGAAGGTCTGATGTTAAACATTACATCCATATCCGGTAGAATGGAGTATTGTGGGGAAAATGTGCAAGTTACAACAAAAGAAATTTTATTGTTTACATCAGACCAAAAAAAAAAAAAAAAGAAATCATGGACTAATGACAGTGAAAGAGGATGCTGATGTCAGGGATAGCAGGTTGTCTGAAATCTGAACGGTCACTAGCACACGTGAAATAGTGCTGTTTCTAGAGTGACAAACGCGCAGAGCAGCCCACGGGATATCGTTGTAAAGTAACCAAATCGACAGAAAGTAGGATCACAATGGATGTGCTCAATGTGTGATGCAATCATTACTGTTCCTAACTGCTACGAGCAAGGACAGAGAAGGCGGGAAGGGCAGCTAGAGCTATGAAACAGCAGGTTACTGCTGAACAGAACCCAACGCGACATTTCGCGACCAACTTCTTGGCTTCCCAAGGAAATAATAAGTACTACTGAATTAAGCCTAAAATGGCACCTGCTACACTTTCCTGGCAGTCATTTTAGAGTGCTAACACCAAATGATCTAATTTTTTTGAACAAATGACATCATCATGATAAATTCTCTCGATAAGCAAGTAACAGCACAGAACGATCGCACTAGCGTAGAACAGTTATTGTTCCACAATATTCAACATTACTGCAACGGATATTGGATGCAGAAGCGTTTCGCCATCAAACAGTAATAGGTATCCGTGGCGTAGAGAAGCAACGGAAACGGCTGAAAGCAGTTAACTCGCCAGGTCCGGATGATTAGCCCCTTAGCTTGCATTCATCGCGATTCTACGAGTATCACACAGCACATAGCACCAAACGACTGGAAGAAAGCGTAGATGACTCCCGTATTTAAGAAGGATAAAAGAGCGGTTAGCTGTAGAATTCTTGAACATAATCTCAGTTCGAATATAATAAATTTCATTGAGACCGAAAAGATGTGGTCCACAAATCAACATGGTTATAGAAAGCATCGCTCTTGCGAAACTCAGCTTGCTCTTTTCTCCTATGATATCCTGTGAACCATGAATGTGGGGCAATAGGCCAAATCTATATTCTTCGATTTCCGAAAATCATTTAACGCTATGCCCCCCTTCAGAGTGTTAACGAAAGTATGAGCATAGGCCATAGGTTCTCAGGTATGTGAGTGGTTCGAAGACTTCTGAAGTAATAGACGTTACTTGGAACAAGGGTATGAGGTCGCTAAGTCTTGTTCTCTGGAGGTATCTCAGAGCATGCTAGTATTTTTTTCTAGAACTTCTTATTGTTTCTATTAGGTAGAGTTCTGCGTAAAGTGCTCTTATTTCAGTCAATATATCTCTGAGATACGCTTTTCAAATTTTTTACATTTGTATTTATGCAGTTAACATAAAGTTTGTAAACACCTTACTTTAAGAAAGATCTAATAACTTATCTTCCGAAACTGTTGCTGACACTTGAATTTTGGGGTCAGGAACTTGAGTTATTATATTCTCTGACATTGTTCTCACGTTTCCATTAGGAAAGCACTTACATAATTTGGTTTACCTATACTTCCAAAGTTAATAAAAACCACTACACTCGACGTCGTTATTATGATATTAATTTATACATTGTTCAGTTACAGTATCATGATCGCTTTCCATTAATTAATAACCATCATCTGAATCAGGTTTTTTGAAATGAAATATGTCATTTTCATCACTCACTAAATTTTCTTCGAAGCACCTCACCTGCACATCACTCTCCTTTTCTTCGGATCTAACATCAGTAAAACAAAAAAAAGTTTGTGAGTATTAATTTCGGTAAATTATAGTATGTACTGAAGTCTGTATAAGTAATCACTTTAGTTAGTGCGGTTAATATTCATCATGTTAATAAAAAATTCAGATTTTCTACTTTCAACGAATTTAATACGAAACAGGCTTAAGAACAGAGAAGACCTACCTTAAGAAATAGTTACATAATTAGGGGCATGGCGGATATTTGTACGCCAACTCACTTCAGCAGTCTGCTGCTATCAGTTTAGTTGTTCAACTGACGTTACATTTAGACGAATATTCAACAGTGAACCAATCTGAAAGGTACCGAGTGCAGGAATGCTTCATCATTGAGCATAACGGAAATAATTGCAATCTAAAACCGCTGGATGACAGATATACACCAAGGGCCCAGTCTAGAGTTAATTACTACCACAATAATCGCTACTTTTTCCGCGATTCTCGTATACGTCGACAGTGCTCCACAAAATAACCTCACAGTTAGTACAATGTCCACAATGTCCAAACACTCGCTAGTCTTGCGGTTGCTGAAAGAGAACCATCAACTGGAGATAAAGTACAGTGACTCAGCTAAGCTTGAGCTTAAGGAGTACTCATAGGCCATTCAGTACGACCGCCCGTGGCGTCCACCATTAACTTTTCGCTTTTCTTGTGTGCATAGCAATGAAATTGAGTGAGCGCTAGCTTATGGCTAAAAGCACTCATGATATCTCCTGGTGACTGATACTACGTCACCAGTAAATACGTATTTTCTGCCCGTGACCAGCAACTTCCGAATCCAGGCAGTCCTTCACGTAACTCATTGCTCTTTCGTTGAATAAATAAGCAATCCAGAGCAAAAGTTAGTTGTCCATAGGAGACGTTTCGCTAATTCCGTGTAACACCGCCTTTAGCCTTGATAATAGACACAATTCATCGAGGTGGAGATTCACAAGGTTCTTCATGTGATACACGTCTAAGTGGAGCCATTCTTGAGGATTAGGTCCCGTAGAGCCACCAAGCTCCGAGGTAGTCGGGAATGTTCATAGCTTGTTCATCACGACTGTTCAAAAGAAAGGACAAAACTTGACCATAAAAAAGTCTGAAGTAAACATCCTGGTTTATGTTTTTGCAAATCGAATGAGTGAGCCCAAGTCATGGTACAGAAAACAAACCCAGAAAGTTACAGTACCACCTGTGACCTGCAGTGAACCCTCTACATATAGTGGTGGAATTATTCATTGCATCAACTTCTATCATTCAATACTTTTGATATAACCATATCTTAGCAAAATTAACTTCCCAATGTTTCTATAGAAAGCAAATATATGCAATAATCTGTGTCAATTTTACTTTAGTCTCTTCATTTATTTCCATAAAATGAGTTGTCAATTACATTTTAACATCTATACTCTTGATTTATTTCAATAAAGTGAGTTGTTACGTGCATTTTAACAATCACTAAAGGAACCGGGTGGAAGAGTGTATGTTATCAAATTTCATTTTTCTTTTGAACTATGAGTGTTCATCTCCGAAGAAACATTGACTATTAATTTTGCAACATAACACTGATAACTTTTAGTGTTTGTACATACACATTTATCTGACATGTATCCACTGCTGCCGTTTAATATATGGTCAGTCCTTCATGTGCCTTAATCACCGCTTTTTAGCATGTACGCATTGTGGGAGTTAGCTTTTCAATGTGTTTCTCTCTCCGTTAATGAAACCACACTTGTACAAGAGTCTCCAGCAGTTCCTGTCTATTCCGTGGCTTCTTTTTGCAACAGGATTTCTCATCACCTTCCGACAGTTGTTAATGGAATTGAAATCAGGCCTATTTCCAGGACATAGTAACGTTTGAAGCCTAGTTTCTCTAAGGGAAATTTTTACCGGAAATACAGAGATGCCTAACAATTAAGTTGGAACGTCATTTGATTCATGTATTATACAAAAGCTAGTCACAGGACTTACCTCATAACTCTGTGGCAAGCAGCAGAATCAACCTGCGAAATGAAACTGGAAACGTCTCCAAACTGGTCTCCAGACGGTTTGCGTTATACACTGAGGCAAAAATTCCTTACCTACTCTCCGTTGCATGAACGCTTTATCATCGATGCCCTACATTTTACATTGAGACTCATCTGAAATCATTAATCAGACTCATATCTTCGGCATCCATATCACATGTGCTTTTGCCCATTTTGGCGGCTTTTTTAGAATTTTTTTGTCAATAAAGGCTTCTGTCTTGGTCTATAGGCAGCGGCTTCAGCTTCCAGCAGTCTGTTTCTAGCAGTTCTGCTGATTACTCAGGTTTCACGAATTTGTTCCCAGTATTACTGTAGTTCAGTTGATAACAGACGACGATCCATGAGAGAAAGTCTTTTCAGTATCCTATCTAGTTTGACGGTAGACTCCCTTTTTCTACATCTTTCTTTCTTACAATCAAAACTGCCTTTTTTCAGTAACCTCTAAGTTGTAGGCTGATTACAACCTCTATTAGAAGATATCTACATCTACATGTACATCTGCATCCATACTCCGCAAGCCACCTGACATTGTGGCCTGTATCGGTTCTCCCTTCTATTCCAGTCTCGTATTGTTCGTGGAAAGAAAGATTGTCGGTATGCCTCTGTGTGGGCTCTAATCTCTCTGATTTTATCCTCGTGGTCTCTTCGCGAGATATACGTAGGAGGGAGCAATATACTGCTTGACTCCTCGGTGAATGTATGTTCTCGAAACTTCAACAAAAGCCCGTACCGAGCTACCGAGCGTCTCTCTTGCAGAGTTTTCCACTGGAGTTTAGCTATCATCTCCGTAAAGCTTTCGCAATTACTAAATGATCCTCTAACGAAGCGCGCTGCTCTCCGTTGGATCTTCTGTATCTCTTCTATCAACTCTGTCTGGTACGGATCCCACACCAGTGACCAGCATTCAAGCAGTGGGCGAACAAGTGTACTGTAACCTACCTCCTTTGTTTTCAGACTGCGTTTCCTTAAGATTCTTCTAATGAATCTGAGTCTGGCACCTGATTTACCGACGATTAATTTTATATGGTCATTCCATTTTAAATCACTCCTGACTCCTACTCCCAGATAATTTATGGAATTAACTGCTTCCAGTTGCTGACCTGCTTTTAATCATAAAGGATCTTTCTTTCCATGTATTAGCAGCACGTTACACTCGTCTATATTGATATTCAATTGGCATTCCCTGCACCATGCGTCAATTCGTTGCAGATCCTCCTGCATTTCAATACAGTTTTCCATTGTTACAACCTCTCGATATACTAAAGCATCATCCGCAAAAAGCCTCAGTGAACTTTCGATGTTATCCACAAGGCCATTTATATATATTGTGAATAGGAACGGTCCTACACCACTTCCCTGCGGAACACCTGAAATCACTCTTGTGTTGAGACCAACTGACACGTAAGCATATATAGCAGCTTTCTCCTCTGCCGTTAATTCTGCTGACTGGCCCATCTTTTCACTTCAATGTGGCAACACAAAATGACAATATAAAAACTTCTTCATTATAGATGACAACAACGGCATCAATGAGCTGAAAATTGGTGGAAAAAAACCTATAGGAGGTGAAACAATAAAGCCAAGAATATTTAACGAATGATTTAACAACAATGGACCGATACAACCTTAAGCAAGCGGCCGCCAAAGACAAAATTATCATGTAATAATTGGTGAGGCAACAAATAATACCACTGACACTACAGGCTTCCAATCAGTTGGTGTCCAGATTCTATGCTGGTTGACCAGGTGAAGACGTACAGCTTTATGTGCTGTTTTTTACAGCGGCCTTTGGAGGATACCACTCATCAAAGGTCAATTGTATGCAGGTCCCTTCGACGTGATCGTTCGGAGGCTGTCTCGAGATGGACCTGCATTCGCTCACAGCAGTAAAGCCTGTCGGTTTTCAAACCTGTTGTCGTCGACGATACATGACAGTCGTCTTCTGTCCCACTCAGTTACGACCACAGTTCTTGCGCCGTGTTACTTGGGTTCACTTTCTGCCATCCTGCTACGTCTTCACGTTGACCCTCATATCTCCGATGATTCCGTAGTATCGATTCGAACATAATCATCGCTTTATTACCATGACGTAGGTTGGTGGTGCAGCGCTCTAAAGCGACCAGTGAGTGAGCTTTATTAAGGGATGAGTAGTATTCCGTCAGGTGAGGTTGTTATACAGTCTCGTAAACTGACATATGGCCGGGAGGCGGTGCATGACCACTCGCCCCTCCGCCTCCCCCCATATCCGTATCCAATGACGCCTGTAGGATGGGGATGACACAGCAGCCAGTCGGTACCTTTGGGCCTTCATGGAGGGAGAGTTCGTTAGTTACAGTTGGTTACAGGCAATCCAGCCCTACAACTTTTCTGACCTTCAACTCTTGTATCATCCCGTCACTGCTGCCATTACTGTCTGCTTAGCTCACAGAAAACTGATTACCCTTCTATCTCAATAGCTGATAAAAACAGTTTAAGAAAAAAAGTCCAGTCCACGTCATCACATGATTTCTCCAAATGTACGTTTGCAGTGAATGTTTCCGGCAGAGTTCACGAGAAAAAGAGATCCTCAACCGAACACGACTGGAAGCCACAGTCAGGCGCCCACTTACTCGTACTGCAGCAGACGTCGGGTAGCGGACGACGTATACCGGGTACCAGGTACTACTGGCTGCTTTCGGCTTATCGCTACGACTCGTCGCTGGCGAGGATCCATGCTGCTACAGAGCCGCCACATTACTCTTGGGTCGAGTAATCTGTGATGGCCAATTAATTCCGGCCGAATCGCGGTCAGATAAAAGGTCGTCGTTCCTTTTAGAGATACTGCCCCAGCGGTCGCCGTCTGATTTATATGGAAGGCGGGCATTCAGCAGACAGTAGCCTACCCCCTGCAATTTACAGGCTGGCAGACTTTTAACGTTAGTTCCTTCTCTGGGACGTTATTGACGCAAACCTAATTCCACCAGTTTCGTAAACATATTCCTTGTATGTAAAATACATCAACCTTCCCAATTACATAACATCAAAATGGGCATGCTGATTAGCACGATCATATAGCTACATAATTACATCATATCAACAAATATCTTTGGCATGTACTGAACACAACATTACTAAGATGCCGGTAGACCATCTTATATTTTTAATAGCACGGCTACAAACTAAAAAAAATGTTAAAAGTATACGCTACTTTGCAGTACAGTGCTACATACAGTGTGTATCACAATTCATGTTACACACTTCTATAGGGACTCAGTAGATCAAATTTTACATAGGAATCCATGTCCAGAAACGTCATCTAACGACGCTACAGAACGTCAAAGTTATAGGCAGCAGAACCTGTAAATGAATGTACACTACTGGCCATTAAAATTTCTGCACCAAGAAGAAATGCAGATGATAAACGGGTATTCATTGGACAAATATATTATACTAGAACTGACATGTGATCACATTTTCACGCAATTTGGGTGCATAGATCCTGAGAAATCAGTACCGAGAGAGATGGCGGAGTTTTGTAATTTGTCATGAACTGATATATATTTATACATGATGCTATCAAGGTAAATACATTGTTTGTTCTCTATTAATATCTTTCATTTGCTAACTATCCCTATCAGTAGTTAGTGCCTTTAGTAGTTTGAATCTTTTATTTAGCTGGCAGTAGTGGCGCTTGCTGTATTGCAGTAGCTTGAGCAGCGAAGATTTTTGTGAGGTAAGTGATTTGTGAAAGGTATAGTTTAATGTTAGTCAGGGCCATTCTTTTGTTGAGAATTCTGAAAGTCAGATTGCGTTGCGCTAAGAAAATATTGTGTGTCAGGTACAGCACAGTCCTGTAAAATTGTTCAAAGGGGACGTTTCATATGTCGACCATTAGCCTAGGATACCTCACTGGAATCTTCTGATTTTTTCTTGTAGTTTGTGTATTTAGTGTAGCTTTTGTTTATTGCTAGCGCGTAATTGTAGAGAGAATCTCCTTTGTAGTTGTAGTTTTTCATTGTTGTAGAGTAAAACAGTTGTGGCATGCATGTAGATTTGCACCAAGTATTTCGCAGCTGCAATTAACTAGACATTATTTCCATTGCTACGTTATTTTATTTTGCTCTTCAAATTGTGTTTTTCTGTGTTGTCGTGTGAAATACTGTGACAATAATGGCGTGTGAAAAACGTAATACTAGGCTCCAAAGTAAACTGAGAAATGACAGTGAAGACGAAGGCAGTGTGTTAGCGCCGCAGAGTAATGAATTAACTGATGTTCAAAGTAGTAATTTGGTAATTGTGAATAGGGAAATGGAGCGGGCTGCAAACAATGGTGTAGACAGTGAAACAGGTAGTGAACAGGGAAGCATTATCGATCGATCGGTCGGCAACAGCTCGCCTCAGGAATCCGAAATGACAGGACACAATTTCGCAAATTCTGTAGATTCAGGTTTTGGGTCATCACCGTTTTCTCAAATAAGTCAAGACACATTTTCTGCTTGTCAAAATGTGAATGTTGCCGGTGCAAATGCACTGCCGAAAAGCGTAGAGAAACAGATTCCAGACACTAATACATTATTATTGCAATTAATGCAACAAATGGAACAAAATCAGAGACAAACACAGCAAAAGCTTGAAAAGTTAGACACAATGGAACAACACCAGAGACAAACACAGCAACAGTTAGACACAATGGAACAAAATCAGAGACAAACACAGCAACAGCTTCAAAAGTTAGACTCATTGGAACAAACTCTTGAACAAACGCGTGAAGATTTAACTACTGAGTTACATAACATTGAATCGAAATGTCAAAAAGTCTGTAATGACGTAAAAACACAAATTTGTGAGCATTTCCAACCTATTTTTTCGCGTCATGAAAATGTATTACAGAAGCACGAAGCAGCCATAAAAGAACTGCAAACTATTGTTCATGAAAATCATGAGACCTTGCAAGCTAAAATTGACTCAGTTGCATCTACCGATTCGGTTACGCAACTTGCAAGAACTCAGGAAAACTTAAAGAACACAGTAGATACCCTGAAACTTGGTTCAGAAAGACACATGGAGGAAATAAGTACACTATCGGAGAAAGTAGCCGAACTTTCGGATCAGGTCACTAACTTATCTACAAAGGTAGATGATGATCTGAATGACACAAGACCCGTACCCTTCACTGACACAGAAGAGTATGAACAAATAAGAAAATTTAAACAGAATCAAAATCAAATCAATACACAGTACAAAAGAGAAATCCGGGAAGTACAAGATCAGCTGACACAGGTAATACAAGAATTACGTATTTCAGAGGACACTCGCGCTCCAATACGGGAAGAGGGACATAGAAATACGGAACAGCCACAAAATAATAACACAGGACACTTCGGAAATTATGAAAGAAATTGGCAAGGCGCATTGGATTTTGAGTTGGAACCGCCGAAGCGACGTAACAATGACCGACATGCGACTAGCCGACATGACGATTTTGACTATAAGCTGTTCATTACTACACGTAAATTCAAAACATTTAAGAATTCCGGCAACGACATTCATCCACAAGCATGGCTCCATCAATTCTCTCATTGTTTTCCTCCCAACTGGTCGTTGGAACACAGATTAGAATTTATGTGTGGCTACTTGGAGAATGAACCAGCTGTAAGAATGCGATCGGTCATTCACGATTGCCACAGTGAAGGAGAATTTTACCATGCCTTCCTCTCAGCATATTGGTCTCAAGCTACACAAGACCGTGTAAAACATAACATCATAATGATGAAACACTTCGAACAATCTGAATTTTCCAGTCTTGTGAAATATTTTGAAGACATGTTGCACAAGAATCAATACCTGTCAAACCCATACAGCCCCTCAGAACTCATCCGCATTTGCTTAATCAAACTGCCTGAACATTTACGACATATTATTTTAGCAGGACGTTGCAAAGACGACATTGAAGCTTTTCAGGGACTGTTACAAGAATTAGAAATTGACACTGACAATTGCGGAACGCGAAACCAGGAACACAACAATTACAGGTCACATCCGTCGCAAATCCGCGATGAAAGAAGTAATAACTGGACACGACAAGGCTATTCTCACAACACAAATCGTGACCAAAATAGACACCACCCGTATGACAACCGTTGGCAGAGTAGTAATAACTACAGGGAAAGATCACCTCTCCGTGGTAATGACTATCACAGAGACAATCAGAGAAACAGACAATATGGGAACCAAAATAAATACTATCAAGGGAGACAGAATAACTTTAGACGCAATGGACCAGCGCGCAGTTACGATTCAGGGAGAAATTCTCCACCATGTGACCGACAAGAAAGAAACTATGGAATCTACCGACATGACGACAGACGATATGATCGTAACGACAGACCTGAATTGCATCAGAACTGGCGGGATTCAAACAGAGCAGGGCCCTCTCGTCACGGTGAATTTGTAGAAGTTAGGTCTCCAAACCCCAATAACGACGCGCGCCAACAAAGAGACAATAGGCAATGACTCACACCGCTGGCAGCCACAAAACATACTTATGAAACTGACGACGCAGCTGCCGTAGCTAGTAATTACGTAAAAATGGAAGACATTAGGGACATCTTACTCCAGGAACACGACATAAAACATAACAATATTTTTAGACGCAATGGACCAGCGCGCAGTTACGATTCAGGGAGAAATTCTCCACCATGTGACCGACAAGAAAGAAACTATGGAATCTACCGACATGACGACAGACGATATGATCGTAACGACAGACCTGAATTGCATCAGAACTGGCGGGATTCAAACAGAGCAGGGCCCTCTCGTCACGGTGAATTTGTAGAAGTTAGGTCTCCAAACCCCAATAACGACGCGCGCCAACAAAGAGACAATAGGCAATGACTCACACCGCTGGCAGCCACAAAACATACTTATGAAACTGACGACGCAGCTGCCGTAGCTAGTAATTACGTAAAAATGGAAGACATTAGGGACATCTTACTCCAGGAACACGACATAAAACATAACAATATTGCATATCCTGTGATTCACATTACAGTAAATGATGTAAAATTTACGGCAGTACTTGACTCTGGCAGTCCCATTTCAGTAATTAGTGAAACAGCCTTTAGCAAATGCAACAAATCGAACGATTGCCCCACACTTCCGTTACGTAAGATTAAATTACAAGGTGCAATCTTTGGAAAAAGTGTAGATGTACGCCAACAAACCAACTTAGAATTCTTTTGTCAAAGCCACAGCTTCTCTACGAACTTTCTTATTGTTCCATTATTGTCGACGGAAATTATATTGGGAGTAGACTTTTTGAATGAATACAAAGCAATCTTAAGCTTTCACGATGCTGAAATAAGTTTAGAGAAAGAAGGTAAGTCAATAGCTTTGAAATTTGAAGACTGGCTCTCAAACCATGACGAGGAAATTAATCGGCTTTACCTTCTGTTAGACAACAGTTCGGACTTTTCTACGGAACTAGACACTAATAATCACTCTGCAAGTACTGACAGGGATGATATCGACGGCGCGTTTGAAATTAATGAGTTAATTCAGAATAAAATTCAAACAATTGAGAATTGTAATGACACTAATAGGCAGTTGGAGGTGAGCCGCCAGCAGTGGTGGATGTGGGGAGAGAGATGGCGGAGTTTTGTAATTTGTCATGAACTGATATATATTTATACATGATGCTATCAAGGTAAATACATTGTTTGTTCTCTATTAATATCTTTCATTTGCTAACTATCCCTATCAGTAGTTAGTGCCTTTAGTAGTTTGAATCTTTTATTTAGCTGGCAGTAGTGGCGCTTGCTGTATTGCAGTAGCTTGAGCAGCGAAGATTTTTGTGAGGTAAGTGATTTGTGAAAGGTATAGTTTAATGTTAGTCAGGGCCATTCTTTTGTTGAGAATTCTGAAAGTCAGATTGCGTTGCGCTAAGAAAATATTGTGTGTCAGGTACAGCACAGTCCTGTAAAATTGTTCAAAGGGGACGTTTCAATATCAACAAATATCTTTGGCATGTACTGAACACAACATTACTAAGATGCCGGTAGACCATCTTATATTTTTAATAGCACGGCTACAAACTAAAAAAAATGTTAAAAGTATACGCTACTTTGCAGTACAGTGCTACATACAGTGTGTATCACAATTCATGTTACACACTTCTATAGGGACTCAGTAGATCAAATTTTACATAGGAATCCATGTCCAGAAACGTCATCTAACGACGCTACAGAACGTCAAAGTTATAGGCAGCAGAACCTGTAAATGAATGTACACTACTGGCCATTAAAATTTCTGCACCAAGAAGAAATGCAGATGATAAACGGGTATTCATTGGACAAATATATTATACTAGAACTGACATGTGATCACATTTTCACGCAATTTGGGTGCATAGATCCTGAGAAATCAGTACCGAGAACAACCACCTCTGGCCGTAATAACGGCCTTGATACGCCTGTGCATCGACTCAAACAGAGCTTGGATGGCGTGTACAGGTACAGATGCCCATGTAGCTTCAACAGGATACCACAGTTCATCAAGAGTAGTGACTGGCGTATTGTGACGAGCCAGTTGCTCGGCCACCATTGACCAGACGTATTCAATTGGTGAGCGATCTGGAGAATGTGCTGGCCAGGGCAGCAGTCGAACATTTTCTGTATCCAGAATGGTCCGTACAGGACCTGCAACATGCGGTCGTGCATTATCCTGCTGAAATGTAGGCGTTCGCAGGGATCGAATGAAGGGTAGAGCCACGGGTCGTAACACATCTGAATGTAACGTCCACTGTACAAAGTGCCGTCAATGCGAACAAGAGGTGACCGAGACGCGTAACCAATGGCATCCGATACCATCACGCCGGGTGGTACGCCAGTATGGCGATGACGAATACACGCTTCCAATGTGCGTTCACCGCGATGTCGCCAAACACGGATGTGACCATCACGATGATGTAAACAGAACCTGGATTCATGCGAAAAAATGACGTTTTGCCATGCACCCAGGTCCGTCGTTGAATACACCATCGCAGGCGCTCCTGTCTGTGATGCAGCGTCAAGGGTAACCGCAGCAATGGTCTCCGAGCTGATAGTCGATGCTGCTGGAAACGTCGTCGAACTGTTCGTGCAGATGGTTGTTGTCTTGCAAACGTCCCCATCTGTTGACTCAGGGATCGAGACGTGGCTGCACGATCCGTTACAGCCATGCGGATAAGATGCCTGTCATCTCGACTGCTAGTGATACGAGGCCGTTGGGATCCAGCACGGCGTTCCATATTACCCTCCTGAACCCACCGATTCCATATTCTGCTAACAGTCATTGGGTCTCCATCAACGCGAGCAGCAATGTCGCGATACGATAAACCGCAATCGCGATAGGCTACACTCTGACCTTTATCAAAGTCGGAAACGTGATGGTACGCATCTCTCCTCCTTACACGAGGCATCACAACAACGTTTCACCAGGTAACGCCGGTCAACTGCTGTTTGTATGTGTTAAATCGGTTGGAAACTTCCCTCATTTCAGCACTTTTAGGTGTCGCCACGGGCGCCAACCTTGTGTGGATGCTCTGAAAAGCTAATCATTTGCATTTCACAGTATCTTCTTCCTGTCGGTTAAATTTCGCGTCTGTAGCACATCATCTTCGTGGTGTAGCAATTTTAATGGCCAGTAGTGCATATACAGTGTGATTTCGTGACGATGTTACAGACTTTCTAGGATGATGGAGAAGGATAAATGTATCACTGTGAGGTAAGGGTCCTTGTGCCGGAATGAACCGAATGTTATAAGCGAAAACCGTTCTAAAAGCTCTGACAGTGGAATACATGTATTGGTACTGTAGTCACTGGCACTGTAGGGTAGGCAGCTTTCAGAGGTGTTGGTATGGACCAAAACAAGAAAGAAATGTCTAGTGGATACGGGCTCTAAAATGCATATCCGAGGAGCTAAGAGCAATCGTTCATCTTCGCTAGTGTGAAGCACATATCCTCTGTTTAACTAGTGCTCTTAGCTCTTTAGGCATGCATTTTAAAGCCCATATTTAATAGACTTTTTGTCCATTGTATCACCTCTGAACGTTGCCAACATTACATTTTTAGTAGCTACGGTACCAGTACATGTGTTCCACTGTCAGATGTACCAGAACGGTTTTCTCCGATAAGTTCCGATTCGTTTGCTTCCAGCACAGGGGCCCTTATCTCAAATGGATACATTTATGCTTCTCCATCACCCTAGAACGTTTGTGACATCGTCACGGAATCAGCCTGTATATATACGTACATTTACAGGCGCCGACGCAAATAACTCTGATGCTCTATAGCATCGTTGGATGAAGTTTCCGGACATGGGTTCCTATGTAGAACGTGTTCTACTAATCCCCTTCTGCAAGCTCTAGAATGTGTGACGTGTATTTTGCAACACCCAGTATATGATAACATGATTTAGGAAAAGGTGTATTGCTACTTACCGTAAAGAAGACACATTAAGTTGGAAACAGACGGAATTGAAACACACTAATACAAAGCTTCCGGCACAGCCTTCATCAGCAAAAGAGAAGCACACACAATTCATACACAGAAGCAAGCACACCTTGGGAATTGGCCACAGAGTCGTCTCAAGTAAATTATAGTTTACTGTCAAAATGGTTAAAATTTAGACTCAAAATTCAAAGAATTAACCCAGTAGAGGTGTATATTTTGTTGCAAAACATATAACATTACTATGTTCATCCTGCTATACAACTAACTTCAGTGTGACCAATTTCTTCATATAAGATTATGTAAATCTGTAATTCATCTACAATCCTCAGGAAATAATCATTAGAGGGAACCAGTGATGTGATCTTCTGAGCAGGTAAGTGCTGTGAGTACCAGAATAATCATTGAATTTATTCACCTCCACAGAGAAGTGACATGACAAATTTAATAGATTGCTATCAAAAGTTTTCCTTAAGTAATGAGAAGAGAATAGTTAATATCTGCACAGTGAAGTTGGATTTAGCCTCTGTGGTGACTGGCACTTTCACTACTCAGATGTCCTCCACAGGATTCTAATGATGTGTATTTTGTCACAAGATTATCGAAATAACTTATACTAAATTATATGAAGTGGTGATCAAGAAAGGTCAGAAGTGGTAATCAAATGTCGCGATTCCATCACTGTAGCAAGATGGAGCAAGGCTGTAACTGGAAATCACGAGGCTGACCAAAGTATGCAGGTGCTACACGTATTACCAACAGTAACTGTAGTTGTACACGGTGTTGTCGTCGACTGCCTGCAGCGCCCGATAGGCCACAGAACTGCAACTCTGACGATGCGCGATCGCGCAAACCAACGTGCTCCTATCTGGGCAGCTGGAGAAGTAATTCTACTTTCACAGTACTCTGTAGCGGAGGATACAGAGTAATATGACTGCTCACTAAGGCAGTCAGAACATGAACCTCGCTTTTCAGTTAGACTGTACCGTCAGTTTCTCCTACACTGCACCAGCAGCTACCCAATCATCCTCTTGCAACAAAATTTCCACCAATCGCCTGTCATCCCTCCAGACATTGTGTGCTTGGGAATTATTGTCGCACATCGCAAAATTTTAGCCAATGGCTGGCCTCTGGGCAGTGTTTTAAGTCGAAACTTTCTCGAAACCCGGCATTCTCAATATCTCTGTACACTCTAATTACTTTTCAGTACGCTCCATACATGAAATATGAAACATTTTATAAGAAATATTGTAAAAAGTTGCGTGAATAGGTTAACCACCCATAAGGTACAAATTGCCGAATCCTCAGAGTTGGAGAAAAAACGGCAGACGATTCAGTCTGTTACAATGGAGCTCTACCTGTGACGACTACCTACTATGAGGAAGAATGCCGGCTGCTGGCGGTGCGAACGCGTGACATATAAGAGAAGTATACAGGATGAAGAAAGCATGTCGCACTTGGAGGTGGTCCTGAGATTACTAATCCAGATTCAAGACAAAATTTCATCTAGCAAAATCATATCGGGTGCACATTCAAAACACATTTATGAAAATGAGAAGATGGCAACACTGCCACACAGTGCAGTGGATCAGAATTTACAGAGGAATGTGTATCACCCCCTCCCCCCCCCCCCCCTTCCAAAACCACTACCGCACCAGCCGTCGTAGCTTACTGACTACTGGGACTTCGAACCACATCCACCATGGAGTTATTTTTTTGACGTCCGTTCCCTAGTCGCCGTCGTTTATAAGCAGGTTATCATTTTGCCACTGACTATAACGTATCTCATGACAGCGACGTCCATTCAACTCCATACATGTGTCTTGTAACCGCGCAGTGCACGACTATAACTGTTCCCGTTAACTTCATGTTGGGTGGCTTTCCGATGGATTACTCAAAAGAAGAATACATCGACATGATTTTGCTACTGGGAGCATGCGATAACTAAGCTGATGCTGCCGCTGCTGCCCCTACATAAGCTGCATGATTCCCTCAAAGGCGCCATTCCAATAATAATGTTATTCTAAATTAAAAGGAAGGTCAGCGTTGGTCGTAATATTGAAGTTTTATTAATAGCAGAATCGATTTTCGATCACATAGTGATCATCTTCGGTGCTGTACACATTAAACTCAAGTTATCAATAACCAAAACTGAGAAGCGATCACAATAACAGTCATAGCCGTGCACTGCGCGGTTACAAGACACATGTATGGAGTTGAATGGACGTCGCTGTCATGAGATACGTTATAGTCATGTGGCTTCAGTTATTGTGATCGCTTCTCAGTTTTGGTTATTGATAACTTCATACCAGTGTCTGAGTTTAATGTGTACATCACCGAAGATGATCAATATGTGACCGAAAATCGATTCTGCTATTAATAAAACAACAATATTACGACCAACGCTGACCTTCCTTTTAATTTAACATACATGGTCGTTGCGCACACAGCACTCCATGGAGTCGTCAATCAAGAATGTTATTCGTCGCTTGGAGCAATGACTGCGGGAAACTGGTAATCTTCGTCCACAAATAATGGCCAGTGGCCGTCCAATGACTATACGAATTCCTCAAAGAGACGACGCTATTCTTGATATCGTTCGCCCTTGGTCGAAGTACCCATGATATTACAAAGCAGTTCCAGATATCTCAGTCACTGGTTGTTGAAGTCTTGCATGATGAAGAACTACATCCACATGATTGAACATTAACTCAATGCGAAGGGCCACAGGACCGAATTCGACGATTATATCCAGAATGAGATTTTCACTCTGCAGCGGAGTGTACGCTGATATGAAACTTCCTGACTGATTAAAACTGGGAGCCGGACCGAGACTTGAACTCGGGAACTTTGCCTTTCGCGGGCAAGCGCTCTACCAACTGAGCTACCCAAGCACGACTCACGCCCCAACCTCACAGCTTTACTTCTGCCAGTACCTCGTCTCCTACCTTCCAAACTTTCGCAGGAGAGCTTCTGTAAAGTTTGGAATGTAGGAGACGAGGTACTGGCAGAAGTAAAGCTGTGAGGTTGGGGCGTGAGTCGTGCTTGGGTAGCTCAGTTGGTAGAGCGCTTGCCCGCGAAAGGCAAAGGTCCCGAGTTCAAGTCTCGGTCCGGCACACAGTTTTAATCTGCCAGGAAGTTTCATATCGACGATTATAGTTTTGTAAATGTCTTTTGCTCCTAGTGGAAGATAACGAGAATTTTATAAACACCATGATAAGGACTGGATGAGGAGGGGGAGGAGGAGATTAGTGTTTATCATCCCGTCGACAACGAGGTCATTAGAGACGGAGCGCAAGCTCGGGTGAGGGAAGGATGGGGAAGGAAATCGGCCGTGCCCTTTCAAAGGAACCATCCTGGCATTTGCCTGAAGCGATTTAGGGAAATAACGGAAAACCTAAATCAGGGTGGCCGGAGACGGAATTGAACCGTCGCCCTCCCGAATGCGAGTCCAGTGTGCTAACCACTGCGCCACCTCGCTCGGTTAACTGGATGATCTACTTTCACTAGTGAAGCTATTTTCAACCTCCACAACACCCATTATTAGTTGGAACACAACCCCCATCCCCCCATGTCACCTGAGGAGGTGGTTGTCAGGCACGTATTGGCATAAAGCTGTGGGAAATAATACTTTTCGGCTCTTACCTTTTGTCGGAAAGTTGAATGCGCCCCTGTATTGTACGTTCCTTTGCACGTATTTGGCTGACGCACAAGAGAACGTTCCACTTGGTGTTCGTCGCCAGCTGTGATTTCAGCCTTATAATGCACCTCCACACATTGGAATGTGCGTAATTATTTAAAAGAAGCGTTTCCAGAGAAACAGAGGGATAGTGGTGGTCCAATATTTCGGCCTCCACGTTCTCCGAGTCTTAATCCACAAGTTTCTTTTCTGTTAGTACATTTAAGGGAATAAGTACTCCACTCCTGAATGTACACCGCCTCATAGCTCGCCTGCATGCCGTTTCGACAATGGTAGATGCAGGTGTTTGCGCAGGTATGATTCTGCGAGTGGTGAAGTGTTTGAAAATGCAAGGTGGTCGCTTTGAACATCTTCTCTAAATTGAACGTTGCGTGCACTGAAGTGTTTGAAAATGCAAGGTGGTCGCTTTGAACATCTTCTCTAAATTGAACGTTGCGTGCACATGTTGGTACCGGCTCTGTGAAGATAAGCGTAGACGTCAAACGTAGAGAATGGAAGTATTGTGCGCAGTGTAATGTGCGATCTAGTGTAGCCATCAGGCAGAAAGTCGCCGACACAGAGACTCTGAACATCTACAAGCCCCCAGCACAACCATGGGGAAAAGAAGCTGCTCAGAATATCTAACAATCGGGGCTATGGAACCACGAGCGAAGATGGTGTGAAGGTATCGGAATGGACGGAAATGGAACGTCGTTTCTTATTATTCGAAGGGAAGGACAAAGGAGCACTTCACTCATCTACGTGGGCTCCGAATAAGCCCAGAACTATGTTTTGTTACCAGTGACAACAAAGGATTACCCTTGCAGACCAGCAGGAAAAGTGCTCAATGATTTTTCTAGAAGCGAACACCGGCCTCTGCAGTCGTGTTCTGCTCACTTCAGCCAGAGCGACCACGCCAGGGAGTGACAAGGTTTACAGTTGAACCCATATCAAAGAACTTCTTCACAGCTCTGGAACTGTCGATTCATTCGGTTCCCCATTACGCCCATGAATCTTGCAAAGTCGACTGACAGTTGCTGCATAACTTTCTGAATTCTGATGAAACGATTAGCGCACTTTACGCGCAAGTGAACTGCTCCGTGGTTAGACATCGAATGCGACAAATTCAGTACGCAGCTCGTGGTCGTGCGTTAACGTTCTCGCTTCCCGCGCCCGGGTTTCCGAGGTCGATTCCCGGCGGGGTCAGGGATTCTCTCTGCCTCGTGATGACTGGGTGTTGTGTGATGTCCTTAGGTTAGTTAGGTTTAAGTAGTTCTAAGTTCTAGGGGACTGATGACCATAGATGTTAAGTCCCATAACGCTCAGAGCCATTTGAACCATTTTTTGAACCATGAAATTCAGACTGGGACAACAATGGAAATGTTCCTGGAAATAGAAACGAATCAAAACAATGTCACCATCGACGAATAAAAATTTACCAGTTGTTTCAAAATCGGCGCTCTTTTTGAACCGCCCTTTAGCTAAGAGGACTTTATTGTACTGCCCCTGTTTTTCAATAATACGTTTCAAGCTAGTTGTACTACACTGGTCCACAAGCCTTCACTTTACTTTTTACAGAAATGAACGTAGCCATGCGTTACAGATTTAGAGTCGCTGAACGCGATTATCTAGGTTAAAATTGTCTCCAAGCCCAGGATTGCAATTAAATAATTCCATACGCGAGTTAGGTGGATGCTTCCAGTACACTTTGGCAACGCTTTTTCACAATATTACTAATGGGCGTACCATACAATAACATGAAAATTTCGAATGTAGAAATCAGACGTGATTTTAATTGTCGTTTGTCACAACTGCAAGCTCTCGTGCTGCGTTAGCTCACTTATTACTGGAATGCATGTCGTGGTGGTTGGAAGTGAAATATGTGAGATGAAGTGTTGAAATTGAAGAATTCTGTTATTGTACATGTGTATGTTTTCACAGAAGTCCCATCGTCTGCAGTAACAAATTAACAACTTTTGTTACTTTTGTGCAGTTGTTATTACTGTGGTTCAAGAAGTCAACCATTGAGTAAAGTAGTGAAAGAAAAGTGTCACTTATGTTTGGAGTGTCGACTTGGATACCAAGATAAATCATGGGCACCACACTTGTGTTGTCCGTCGTTTTTTTCTACACTGAATGCTTGGAAGCGTAGTGAAAATGTCTCCATGAAATTTAGTGTGGCAGCTATTTGGCGTAGACCCATACATCATACATCGGATTGCTACTGTTGTATGGTACCTTCCTTTGAGGAAAGGGTCAGTAACAACAGGAAGAGGAATATTCAATACCCTGACATCCTATCTGCCATTTGCAGACTACCAGGACTGCCAGTGATGCTGAACCAACACACACAGCCAAAGAAGTGCAATCATCTGCCAATGACACTTACTCTACGTTTAAACCAACATCGTCATCTGGAGAACCACACAACATCACACAGTGTGGACTCAGTAATCTGATTAGGGATACAGATCTTCCAAAGTATAAAGCCGAACTACTGGCTTCACAACTGTATGTTTGTAATCTGCACGCTGACACATTACGTATGTCCGTCTGCATTTTGGGACTAGTGGAAGAAAGTTGTGTGTCAATTCATTACTTAAGGCGACATTATGTTCTCCGTCACATTAACGGTTTGTTGGAAGACCTGAATATTACATACATACCACACTAGTGGAGACTCATTATATATGGCTCAAAAATAAACCTGACGGCAGTACTGTTACACAGCAGTAATGAAAGGCCATCCATCCCTTTTGCATCTCCTGCCTTAGCTAAACAAAGTTATACAAAATAAAAATCCCCTGTAATCCGTGTTAATTATAGTAAGTGTGAATGGCTGGGATGTGGAGATTTCAAAGCTATTGAGATGCTACTGGGTTTGCAAGCAGGTTACCTTACGTATTGCTGCTGCCTGTGTGAGTGGGACAGTCGCACAGGAGAAGAACGCTACATACAGGGAGAATGACCTCCACGAACAACTCTGGTGTCTGAGTCAAAAAAGTATTGCCAAAAAATCTATAGTGAATCTGAACCAAATTGTTCTTCTACCAGTGCACGTTAAGTAGGGACTCATGATAGCACTGTTTAAGGCCGTGCACAGGAATGAAGCCACATTTCAGTACTTGTGCAAGAAATTTCCGCGACTCAGAGCAGAGAATATCACTAAAGGTGATAGTCACTGGTCGAAAGATTCACCAGTTACTGGTGGACACACAAACACTGGGTCCACTCTAAGCTCTGATCAGCTACATGCATGGCGTCATTTTCATAACGTAATGACATTGTTCTTGAGGAGTAGGAGAACCAAAAAACAGGGAAGTTGTGGAAGAACTCATTCACGCTTATAAGGTCATTGGTTGCAACATGGCCCTGAAGATGCACTTTCTTTAGTTCGACCCCGATGTGTTCCCAGAGAACTGTGGTGCAGTCAGTGATGAGCACGGCGAGCGGGTTTACCAGGACAGTTCTCTCATGGAATGGCGGTACACAGGACGGTGCAAAATCTAATGTTGGCTGCTTTCTGCTGGATGCTACAGGGAAATGCTCCACATTCAACCCGGAAGGAGAAAGGCAATACGAATAAATCTGACAAGTTCAGTTAATGTAAATACCTTACTGATTACGGTAGCAATATGATTCGGACGTTAAGTTCCACATTACTTGTAACCCTGAGCCAGGGGACAACTTTAATCGTGATATTCATGCGCAGTTCATCGAAATACCTAAAGGCCGTCTACTCTGATTTCTGTAAATATAAATAAATAAATAAATAAATCTTCTGTGGATCAATAATTATTAACACAGCACCCTCCTCTGCTGAATCGTGACTGCTCTTCTTTAGAGACGCCACCAGCAATTTTGTCGATCTTTCTTGTGGCTGTTTTCGAATATACCATGTAAGTTGTATTCGATTAGCTTAGTTTTTTTCGGTTAGAAAGCCCTAATTCCTTGAAAAACAGGCACTGCACACTTGCGTTTTCATTGAAATTTGTTACCTGTCCCTCAGAAATCGTCTTACTCGTATGTCCTGTGAGTGAATTTCCTTTCTGAAATAAAGCAAGCAATAATTATTTGTAGGCTGGCGGTGATTAATACTGCTTTCTTAAACTGGAACCAATACTTCTCGCTTTCCACAGTTGATGCGCACAAGTCCGCATTGTTTCAGCAATGCCAGAGACAGTAGCCAACTGTTCGTAACAGCTAAAATACACAAACACACCGAAGAGGGAGAGAGAGAGAAAGATGGAGGGAGCGAGCGGTGAATGGGTGAAGAACGGTAAGTGGGAGCGGCGGGGGGCGAGGGGAGAAGCAGAAAAAGAAAAAAAAAGCTCTTGGGACGTGTGAGTGTGGCGCGAATGTCTCGCCAGTAACGTTCGCAAGAGTCAAATGAAATTTTATTCACGCGACAGGAATTTTCAGTGACAGCGGTTTTTTGCTCCACGTCAGTGACCCACCAACCGACAATTTTAATTACTCGTGTTTTTTTCGCACTCGTGGAAAACAATATTTCACAGCTTTTTAATTTAAAACTTTTGTATCTGAGTCCGTTTTGAGCGGCGCACGTAAGTGCTTTTTGCGCACACTGCGATGGTCAGCAGTTAATTAGAACTTCTTTGCAAAAAAAAAGTACGTTTCGTGCAGGAATGTTAGCCGCAAGTCAGTCCGACGATGCACTTTGAGAAGTAGTTTCCGTTCTGTTCCGAAATGTACTGTCCTGACTTGCCGTTAATTCAATCCTCCGCAAGAAATTAATCGGTTCCGCTTGGCGCGCGGTTGCTAAATTGGTATCTGTGAAACCAATTCGGAACATACGTTGATTAGATCGACTGTGAAACACTACTGACGCAGTGTGGAACAAATTTGGATAATGACGCATTAGGTCGTAAACCGCCGGAAAAAAGAAAACAATCAAGGAAATCAGCAAGCCATTAAGAAACACCGACCATACCAAAATTCATGCTATTCACAAACGGAATCCTCAGTGTCATGATAAGGGTAACTATGCTACTTCGGTTTCTGTAGATTTCTTTTCTATAAGTTTCGATTCTGTCTTTTCAGGAAAAAAAGCTCTGTGGGCAAAACTGTAGTCCTCCCCATCTCCCCGAATGAATACACACGTCGCTTTGGAGGAGGGTAGACAGTGTAGAAAAGATACCAAGCTGTTACGTGATTATTCACCACTCAAGTAAGTGTGCATGTCTCCGTTCGTAGTATCAGATAATTTCAGTAAGACGAGTTGTCTTGGACACTTGACACCGTGCTTGGACGCGTCCATGACCACACCGAGACCGAAGTGGTCAGATTCGTTGGTTTATGAACGTGAAGTGTCCAACTGCCTACAAAGGACGGTGTACCACTTGCGTGCACGTAACGATGCCTTAGAAAGGTGGTCGTAATGACTTACTGAAAGGTGTGGGTGCAAATTTTTGTAGAAATTGTTCTTGTTTTGGGCGCTCGGAATCGCGCTTCTAACATTTGACTTGCTTAGACATGCGCGGGCAGCCTCGGCATAGATTCTGCGCTGGATAGAGATGAGTTAGAGGTGATCTTTGCTCTGCGAAGGTGCGCGCCGCATTTATCTGTTGATCGCGAGGAGAGAAGAGGAGACAACTGAGCTTTGGTGTTAGATTTAAACAGTCAAGTTCTGGTTTAGGAGCAGGAAGCAGCACACAGTGGACAATTGTGGGAATTGTATTATTCGTTAATGGATGATTTATTGAGGACAGAAAAAGAATTAATTTTTGCGTTATACTCGTTGCGAAGAATGGATCACAACTGTTTTATCTGCTGCAGAAGCTTGAATGCAGCATTCTTGGATTGTCACACACCCATATCAAGAATTTGTTACGATTATCAATCACTGTGAGAGAAATGGATTTCAGAAATAGATTTTGGATTTTTATTTAAGGAAAGTTTATATACATGAAGTTTAATTTCTGTAGTTCTTGGATTATAGCTACGTGCTTTAAGAGAAAACTTAATTATTATTGAAGTTTCATTAAATGTTATTAAGTGAAATGATGTGGGATTGCTATTGAGTTCAGTTAACCCAGAGTCATTGTGAACATCCCAACGTCAATTAAGTTTCAAGTATTTAAAATGATTATCAAAAACTATGAACCAATAATGAAGCCAATGATTTTAGGGTACGCATTGTACCTTTGAGTATCTCAGTAGTTAGATTTTGCAGCTCTCTCATCGAGACGCGCTGTAACAACGAGAGCAGTTTTGCACGGAGTTATCCAGTGCTACTAATGTAAGCCAAACAGTATAGAAAACAGATTATTTCTTTAATTAAATTTCGCAGGGACCAACTTCAGTTTCATAGCAATCAGTTTCTCATAAAAGTGTACAGTCAGAAATTGTGGTAACAATAACTTTCAAGCAGACCATGGTTTTCTTAGAATTCTCGTAGTTAGATTTCTCAACGCATTCTCGCTGTTCAGTTTTGTCACCAACCGTTAGCGTTACGCAAGCTATCAGCAGTAAGGCTTGGTATGCGCACCATTCAGAAGAGGAAGCCCAGTTTTAGCGTCTAATAGACAATATTAGAAACATCACCAACAGTACAGATCCACTTTCACTGAAATAAATTTAAACAGATAACTTTCAGTACTGAACGACACGGACGAGGGACGAATGTCATGCCTTGTTAATTAAAATCTGTCCCAAATCCGATACAAATTGCTGCTGTCAGTGAATGCAGGTCCACCTCAATCAGTTTCCGAACGAGCATGTGAAGTGCACAGCATGAATTAGACCAAAGCGATATTTTTGCCATCGCAACTCTAAGTACAATGACCTACTACTAATTCTCGAATGTACGCCGCTTCGAATCTTGTGATGGAAAGTTTTCGCTGCTTGCATATGGTCGGCAAGGGGAGGAGAGGTGGAGGAGCAAAAGTCCCTTCTTTCCTGCCTGCAGCACGAGTAAATTCCAGCCCTCACCCCGCTTCTCATGAGGTGAACATCCGATAGTGGAGTTCATGGCCTTGCACTCTGAGCAGCTGTACTGCCATTCATGAACAGCATTCCAGGGGGGTCGTTCTCCAACATGATAACGCTCGCCTACACAACGCTGTTGTAACCCAACTTGCTCTACAGAGTGTCGACGTGTTGTCTTGACCTACGAGACCACCAGATCTGTCTCCACTCGAGCACATGTGTGACATCGCCAGACGACAACTCCAGCGCCATCCACAAACAGCGTTAACCGTCCTTGTGTTGGCTGACTGACGTCGTGTGACTAGGGCCTCCGATCAGGTAGACCGTTCGCCAGGTGCAAGTCTTTCGATTTGACAGCACGTCAGCGACTTGCTCGTCGATGGGGATTAAACACAAGACCCAGCCAGGAATCGAACCCGGGCCCTTAGGATTGACATTCTGTCGCGCTGACCACTCAGCTACCGGGGGCGGACCCGTCCTTGTGTTGACCGGCCCACTGCAACGGGCACGGAACTCCATCATATAAACTGACATCCAGAACCTGTATACCGCAATGCTTGCAAGTTGCATGCTTGCCATCGACTTTCTGCCGGCTACTCCAGTTATTAGCGTACTAGTGTTTCACACTTGCAATGGATTATCCCGCGCTTACATTAACCTGTGGTCTCGCTATGTTAATCACTTAAACATTTTACCTTAAACATGTTACAATTAGGTGTTGTGATTTTTTTCAAACACTGTAGTATAGGAAGCAAAGAGGTTTGCCAATGAAGAGGTTTGTCTCAGAGTTTCAAAGACAAATAAGTGCTCATAGCGGTTCCAGTATGCAATTTAGAGTCCATGTTTACTACACTTTTTGTTTCAAGCAGCAGACTTCGCAAGTATCAGCACTGTGGGGCTTAGAATCTCCTAGCTCCCACAGAAGCAGAGAAACAGGCACAAAACGGTTTTTCAGAACTTGTCATTTAGGCTGTATGATAGGTGTGTGGTGTGGGAGTAAAACTGGCCTGCCTGATCGACCTGCTTTGCTTGGCAGCCTATACATCATGGGCAGAAAACAGTTTTCAGGAATGTGAAGTGTAGGTTGCCCTGCACTAAAGGCGTGTTGTGGCAGTAGTGTCAGCCTGCTTTATCGATGTGTTCTGCGGTTGCTACATACGTGGATGGCCATGAGATTGTGATGGATTTAGGAGGGGGTAGACGTAAAGAGGTGTGAGAAGGGGATGGGTAGGGGCAGAGGGATGAGAAAAACACAGAGCGGGATAGAGATGGGTAGAAGGGGTTATGGACAGACAGGGGAGAGCAGGATACGGAAAGAAAGATAGAATAGAGAAGTCATATTGAGGGAACAGTATTGAGACACGTTGGAAGGACTAAAACTGTGGAAGGACATGGCTGAGCACAGAGGTGTAGGGTGGAAAAATTTAAAACATGTCATATTACTGCCTTGAGGTGCTGGTAAAACACTTTATTTATACAACTAGTAACAGTCTTCTGACCATCATCAATATCCACATCATGCTTGTCCAGGTCTAATGTTAGGTAGTTTTGCTCATGTGTAGGATACTATATCAATTTTGTACTAATACCACATCTCTCTAGTACACCCTCCTCACACTATGAAAGGTAATAATGTGGCATGAGCCCAGCTCTCCTCCAGATCAGTATAGGGAATGGATGAAGTCTGATAAAAGTGTTGATTCTTCTTCTTGATATTTAAGGAACAACATTGCTTGTGAGAACCATCCATAATTCAGTAATATCTATAGTCGACTGACTGTGTGAGAACACTGTTATAGATTGGGATACATATGTTTTGCCTGCTTTAATATTCTCTGTGTTATACTTCCATTGCTCTGTCGAAGTAAGTGTTATGAAAACGTACGTAATTTATAGAGGAAGGGGCGGGTTAAGACTGAATACAGCCAGAGCATAACTTTTAAACTTTTCACTGTCATGACAGTACAATATTTAAAAGGTGTTTACAAGAAACTAAGTGACAATAATGGTTTAGTAGTAAAAGCAGATAAAAGCAATGCTATTGTTGTAATGTATGAAAGTGAATATGTAAACAAAACCATTGAATTTTTCAGTAACATTAATATAGTAAAAATTCAGTCTGATCCCACTCTTAAGTTGCAGAATAAACTTAAAAATATGATGAAAAAAAGTGATTTCGTCTTAAATGCAAAAGATATGCATGACTGCACTGTTATGAACCCTTATGCACCATGCCTACGAGCACAACCTAAGACCCATAAAGCCAACTGTCCCATACGTCCAATTGTTAATTCTCAGAGCAGCCCAACTTATAAAATCAGCAAGAAACTGAATGAGATCCTTAGCAACACATTCAAATTCGAACAGACATACTCAGTAAAGAACAGTTATGAAATTATTAATTGTCTAAAGGAAATTCAGATTCCTGATACTGCTAGGTTTGCATCACTTGACATCACAAACCTCTACACAAACATACCGGTCAAAGAAACAATAGAAATAATTAAAAACAATTTACTTAAACATGAAAATTTGGCATTACCAGAAATATATGAATTCATTGCTCTATTAATGCTAGTACTATCACACAACTACTTTTCTTTTAATAACAAAATGTACCAGCAGAAAGAGGGCCTGGCTATGGGTAGCTGCCTTGCCACTTTGCTTGCTGATATTTTCATCAATAACTTAGAATGTAAATTTTTAAAAGAAAACCCGCACATAGTAAACAAGATAATTTATTACAAAAGGTATGCTGATGATATAATAATCTTATTTGATGGCACAGTAGAAGAAATTGATAACCTTGCAAAAGAAATGAATAAAATGCAACAGAACATCATCTTCACTGCAGAACACCAAACAGAAGTAGGTTTAAATTTTCTGGATCTCTGCATAAGTAGCTCCAACAACAAACACAAATTTCAAGTACACAGGAAACCAACGTACACAGATAACACAATTAATAAATCATCCTTCCATCTGGATAAACATAAGATGGCTTCATACAGAGCAATGCTAAACAGAATGCACAAAATACCACTAGAATCAGCTGACCAAAGAGAAGAACTAAACACCATCAAAGCAATTGCTTACAGTAATGGTTACAATCCAAAATTAATAGATGAACTAAACTCTAAGATAAATCCCCACATAACCAAATACAATAACAAAACAGCATTAAAGAATACCACAGCAAAGCCAAAAGAAAAATATGTAAGCTTGCCATTTGTAGGAAAACTGCCATATAAAATAGCAAACCTGTTCCGAGGAACAGATATCAGAATCAGCTACTATACAAAAAACAAAATAAAGGACAATGCTATTCATAACATTAAAAATAATACCAAACTGTACAATGAATCAGGAATATAAAACTTAACTGCAGCTCATGTCCAAACCATACATAGGCCAAACAGGTAGAAACTTCAACATACGTTTTCGGGAACACATGGACGCTCTTCGTTTAAAAAACTTAAATAAATCCACATTTGCCCAACATGTAGCAGAAGAAGAACATCAAGTAACAGACATATCCCATAACCTACAAGTTCTCCACCTAGCCAACAAAGAAAAAAGAATTAACCTCCTAGAAGAAATTGAAATTTATTCACATAATCATGCATCCCCATCTGACATACTTAACGACCAAACCGAATATTTCTGAAAAACTTCCACACTCAAATTATCAAACCACTTACTAAGCACAATCAAGAAATAACATAATCTAATATAAACCCAACAAATGCATGTAATAACATACAGCATAAAATATCTTTGTTATTTGTAAATGTGTGAGTTACTGCTATGTATAAATGTGTTATGTTAGTTTATTATCGTCAATACTGCCTAAGTAAAAAAAAAACTTAGTATAAATCGTACTTAGAATTCTTCTATCACCCAAGTCAATGTTTAGTAAACAGTAGCTTAGCTGGAACCTCAAAACTTTCGTAAAATATAACTCTGTCCATAGATAAACTGCTTGTATGTAAACAAAACTGTCAATCGGCAACATGGCGTATAACGCAGTGCACCTGTGTAAAATACGTGACAAAAAGTGTTTGTGCTGTTACAAAAGAGAAGAAAGGGCAAGATAAAACAAGTAGAGGAGAATGTAAGTAAAATGAACAACTGATAGTGCTTAACTTTATACTCCCGTAATTGAAGTAAATGACTGGAATCGTTGCTTTTGCGCAGGCCAGCTGCAGCATCCAAACTGCTGTCGATATTTTACCACTGTAGAAACTGAAGAAACATGCAGTTTGCCAGATGAAGATGGGTGCAAACCCGAAATGCATATTGGTATAAATAAAACGCAATAAAAGAAGTGGCTGGTCGCTGTATTTTTTATAGTAAAATACCATTATCCACAGCCACGCAGCTCAACAGTCCAAATAAAATGGACAAACTGTTATACAACTGTTACAGTTAAGTGTTGTCCGCATCAGTGTGGGATGGACCTGGGAGTGGAGCTACTACAGGTATGGTGATCGCGTTCCATGGGGTATCGCAGCTGCCCCGTTTTGTTATGAGGGACGGCGGCGTCGCGGTCTGTTATATGTGTAGCATCTGACAGCATCATAGCGCTGACCGCCCTGCCAAGTGCTCATTGTGGACACATTGTACTGAAGACTCCGCCACCAGAATGGCGGGAGGCTGCTCTGGGGTTTGTGGTCGGCGTGGGAGGTGAGCGGTCTGTTCTCCAAGCAGTGGACGTTTGGAAAAGTGATCTGGAGAATTCTCTGGAATTTCGATGTTGTTCCTGGGGTCAGGTCTTTCCCAGAAATGCGTTTAATAGATTGCATGAAGTGTCCTGTTCTTTTCTTCTGTCTACCTGTGACTGATTTCTGCAGACTGGAGACAATATATCAATGCCTCCAAAAAGATCTCTTTGAGGACCTTTAGCAAGAAGATAGAACAAGCCTCTATTCCTAGCTACGGTGAGCTGAGGTACGGCAGGGGTGAGTGTAACACTGCCTCCAAGTTGGTTAGTTTGTGACCAATTGCTGAGCAATACACAGCTGCAACTGCCGCCCCTCTGCAATCTTCTGAGGTCAGTTTCTGCGGTAGGTGTTTTATTACGATTTTTTCCCAATCCCCGGTACATGTGTTGCTTTGTGACTCGTGGCTTATGAGTGCCGTCTTTTTTCGTGACAATTTCGATGTGTAATTAAAACAGTGAATCATTTTCCGTCTGATATGGTAGTGTGTGCTGGCCTCGATTACGTGGGCTATGGATTGACTGTCAAGCAGTGCAGCAAGAGGTGTCTGTAGCTAACTCTGATGTCAAACAGCAGGAGACAGAGTCCTTAGCTGTATGCTTACAGGTAATACACTTATTAAACTCCTCTCTGTCCGACACTAGCACCTCGTCAGTTGAACACGACTCCTGCAAAAATATAGTTCCTTCCACTGCTTCATTTTTCCTGCCACCTTGTATGTGTAGATTCCCATGTTTTGTGGAGTGGATTTGGGTTTTCTGTGCAGAAGGAATTTTTAATTTCCCACCAACTCCCGTTTGGGCGGGTGGGGTGAGACATCAGCACAGCCCTGGGACAAATAAATTCCCGCCAAAATACGAAATTCCCACCAAAATTAGAAATTCTCGCCAGAACGCGAAATTCTCGCTGATAGTATAGGTGGGGGAGGCGGAGGTGGAGGGGTGGGATGGGGTGGGGGCTAGAACCGATGCGCAGTCAGAGGACAACACGTAACATCATCCAGGAGGGAGTGGATTGGGAGGTAACTGATAGATGAATTTAATGTCCGACATGATCTGGTCCTTGATATTTATGGATACACTTCTTATGGCAAACCAACAACCAATGGTGGTGGTGGTGGTATGGCCATACTAATACCAGATGGCTTAGTAGCAACTGATATTCAGTGTTTGCCATCAGTGTGAGGCGCTGCGCTCGCCATTGGTGCGGTTTGCATGGTTAATCTATACACCCAGTCTGGGCCAGCGAAACGTCCAGAGCAAAAAGTCTATTACTTTACTTGAGGTTGCTCTATACCGCAAGGCACCACAGAGCACATAGTGGTAGGAAGGCACCTTTACAGCATCTTATGCTGAGGATCAGATCCATCAACAAGCCCTTCACACTCGGGGAGGGAACTAGCTCTGCACGATACGTGGACAATCATCCACAGTGAACGACTAGGGTAAATCTTCTTCACCCGCAACTTGACTGGCATGTTGGACAGATTTTACGTTTCCAGAAGTCTTCGGGTCTTCGGGAAGCGACTGTCGTTGCTGAGCTGTGGCGTGCGACAGTCATTGATCATCAGGCCTTCATTGTACTACGACCATGCGACGACAACAGTCGAGCCTTAGTACAGGACCATGGACTCTTAACATCAAAATTCTACGGGAAGAAGCCTGACACAAGTGTGAACGCCGACGCCGTTCACGCCGACCAAACATAACTGGGAGGTGGCAGTAATATATACATGACGATAAGCTCTTATAGAGCTGTGTTGGTGCTCATGCTGGCGTATCGTTTAGAAGATGCGCTCGTGGCGATTGACCTAGAATACACGTTCGACCGAGTTGAGCACGGTTTGTAGAAGGCTGTCATAGAGAAGATGGGTCTGTCTCACTGTCTACTGGTGTAGTTCTTCATTTCATTCGCGGACCTCTTTCCACTGATCTGGTCAATACCTACCGCTCGTCACCATACACTTTTGAGCACTGCGTGGGACAACGCTGCGCTCTGTCAACCTTTCTTCTCGCTGTCACCGTCGAGCCTGCACTTCTAGGACTACGTTAACGTTTGGAGGGCATTCACCGCTCAAATATACATTTCAGATGCTGTGCCCACGCGAACGATGTAGTGTTCTTGCTGAGGTGGGCACAAGATGTATCACATGCCTTCAGTACTCCGGCGCGGTCGCCGATAGCCGTACCAATCTGCGAAAGTCGCACTGCATGGATGTGTACAGAGGACTGACTGTCAGTACCACGGTGTCTGTTACCGAGGGTCCGGAAGTGACCGTCCACGGGAACGTGCAGCGTACTGTAGCATCTACGTATTGCAGGCTGCTTTATTATGATCCGCAGGCAAGTTCGTCTCGATACCTTTCGTACGATTTGAAACGTCCCCTTAGAAAAATTATACATGACTGTGCTTAAATTGACACACAGTATTTTTTTAGCGCAACGCAATCTGACTTTCAATAATCCCTACAAAAGAATGGCCCTGACTAAATTAACCTATACGTTTCACAAATCACTTACCTCACGAAAACCTTCGTTACTCGAACTACTGCAATACAGCGAGCGCCACTACTGCCAGGTAAATAAAAGATTCAAACTACTGAACGCACTAACTACTGATAGGCATAGTTAGCAAATGAAAGATTTTGATAGAGAACAAACAATGTATTTACCTTAAAAGTGTTCAAAGTCATAATATATATATATATATATATATAAGTTCATGACATCCATTCTTACAAATGTACTGTTTCTGATAGACACATGTCCAGATAATCGGCTCTCAAAATTCAGTCATTTCTCTCCCCACATCCACCACTGCTGGCAGCTCACCTCCAACTGCGCAACGCTACGTGCTAGTAACATCCAGCTGCCCAACATTACAATGGCAGACAACAATGCCAACTAGCCACAGACTGCACACAGCACAGCCAGTGATTTTCATACAGAGCGCTACGTGGCGTTACCAATATAAAAACGTAAACAGCCAACTTACATAGCCGCCATGCTCCCCACAAAAAATTTTACAAATTGTTTTGGGTAGTGGCCGATATAGATTTGATAAAAATTTTCATAATTACAATAACAAAGAAATCAAATGCACACACTTTTTGATACAATGTTGGTCAAAAGCTAAAATTTTCTCACAGTTCATGAAGACAGTCCTGATCATTCATCACAGTAAAATTACAGTGTTTTTCTTTCTCAAAATCTGAGCAGTAAAAGAAAATGCACACGGAAGTAGTGGATTTCCATGCAGTCTTGAAGAAGTAGTGTTGTCCTTCCAACGGGAAGATAATACTGACTCTTGACATGCAGACTGGTAATGGGCCACAACAGAGCAAACCCACCGCAGAGTCAGTCGAACTTTTGAAGAATATTGGTAGGTAGATCATCACAGAGTAGACCCACTGTAGTCTTGTTAGAGATTACGGTATTGGTGGGCCACCAGAGGTGCAGACCCACTGCAGTTCTTGTAGAAATAATGGTATTGGTGGGCCATCAAAGACGCAGACCCACTTTAGTCCTTGTAGAAATAATGGTGTTGGTGGGCCATCAAAGATGCAGGCCCACTGTAGTTCTTGTAGAGATGGCCAGCAGCCATCTGTTGCGACTGTGCAGGTGCACAACCACCATCAAAGACTCTTGCGGAGAATATAGCAAGTCCATGAACCACCACTTGTGCACTCACAAATTTTTTTTTTTTGAAATGTCCTTAGAACCAGCAATGCTGTTAGTCAGTCCCTTGCTGAATTATTAACACATGTGCAAACACTAACAGTCCCAACTTCTCACATATTGTGCATATACTATGGCCAACAGACACGTGTGCACTGAAATGAATGCTTACAAGTTACTTAATTTGCTGAACTGGTGTCCATTACAATTAAAAATTTACAACATAAGAATACAATTACAAAGGTACAAAATACATCGTTAAAGAACATAACAGTACATATAACATTTGTACTAACACAAGCTGTACAAAAGAATAGAAATAAACATATACATCAGTGTTACAGGAATTATGACATAAGTAAATATATAAAATAATGAGAATAGTTCTTGAAACATTAATTTCACACATGAGCATTGAAGCAGAGCAGAATTAATAATGTCTAAAAATCTTTACATAGTAAATAACATATTATTAATGCAAATTATATTTGTGGATAACAGTATTCCTCATCATAGTGAATGTAGCTTAGTACTAGAAAAAAACTACAACATAACTCATATCAGCTAAACACATAAAGACAGGAAAAACACAAATATACAAGAGTACACAAACACATAGCAGAATAACACAGGAGGAAAGGACAGGGTTTGTTTTCAGTGTAACATTTGGTACTGCAGTCCAACCCAAAACTTCATTCCATAGATCTTTCGTCTTACTTCAACATTTGTTTCCACCAAAAAAAGTCCTATCCAAGCATGCTTTCTGTATTTATATGTTCACATATTTCTTACCTCATTATTTATTTTCCATTATCTTACCTCATCATTTATTTCCAAGAAAATCCTACCTAAATCTGTTGTCCCTGAACCCTACTTTTTTGTTCATATCCTCTTTCAAAATACTTTTTTGGCCAAACCATTTTCTTATAGCTTCTCAATGCATTTCTTCCGATTCATCACAACTCGTTCTCTTATATAGCGTACCCCATCTTAAGCTAACTAAAATCTACTGAGCTCAGATGCATAAACTAAGCGATGTGGCAATGCAGCAGCACAAAATAATTAACACAAACAGCAATGACAAAAAAATGGAAATTGGCAAAGCAAGCAGCAGTATATATAAATTAGCAAAGCAATTGCAATATTACAACTAATATGAGCCAATGTGCAGCAACAAGAAAAATAAATCAGTAGTAAAACTGGCTTAACAGAATAATACAAAGTGAAATTCAGTAGCACTATGCCTGGCACACAGCAGCAGCAAATGCAATAACTTATACCTAAACATGACAAAGCTCAAGCAGAAAAAGATAGTACACTAAAGTAAACAATGCAGATAAGGGAAATGTCTATTCACATCTTAATGTCTATTTAATTAAAGTGGTGCACCACAACTTATTCTACAAAATTACCAAGTACTTGAGAAGAAAATTATGTATGCAGTTACTGTTATTAGTCCCTTCTTATTGTTCTTTCCTTTTCAAGTGCTCCTTTTTCGAAGAATGTGGATCATAAAAGAATTATTTAATAGATCTGTTGACAGAATGTGTTCAAATTAGCAAATGTATTTAATTTTATTTCATAAAACCAATGCTGCAACACACCCGGAAAACAGACTTCAAATAAAATAAGCAACTATGTACAAAGTAAAGCATAAAAATACCATTCAGTAGTCATGAGGCATTTCATAAGTTAGTAGAAATTCTCTCAATTCTCGTAGAAAGACACTTGTCATAATCAGGTGCGCAGATGCACGAATATTTCCCATCAATTCATAAGCATTTCAGTGAGTAGCACAAAGTACGAGTAATCATATGTTTCCAAGTAATGAGCGTGTCGTATTTGCGATGCTTTCTAGAAAGGAATGTCAATAGCAAGGTTAATGGCCTCTTTTTTCTCCACCTAATGGCTTTTTCTCCAGGCAGGTGGCACAGTTGGGCGCTCACGACGCATTCCGTGAATGTCACTGAACTTTCTTACCGAAATATTTACGACAGCAGTGACAGTCTCATATAAAAAAATTTCGCTGGTTGAGAATTTGCGTTACAAATGTGTAGAAACAAAATCCTACAATTACAACAGTGTCCAAAAAATTTTCGTCGGCATTGTAATACATTCACGCATTTACACACATTTCGTAACTCTTAAAGTACAATTCTTGGTTTCCAACATCCTTTTTCACAAATCAGAGTCCCTAACTACTACTCATTATTCCTTACCTTATTACACATATACATATTCGTCGACATGTCAATCTTGCATCGACACTTCAATATTTCATCATAACAAATACATATCATAATCAGATTCCTCATACAGCATCAGCTTATTGATTGTAAACATACCGCAACAGCATAATACACATTGTCATCGTAATTACAACATCATAAAACTCAGCCAAATCTCAAAATCGTCGTAGCTTTCTGCAATAATTTCAAACCCTAAAAAGTATTCTCTGCTCATTTCAATAGTGTCATCCACCTCAAACGTACTTTAAAAATCATGATCTCATACCAAATACATCATTCAAATCTCTCATAGTATAACAATGGCTCTGAAAAAATATGAAGAGTTCACCAAGTACGTACAAAATACAGTTTCATAAGTGTGAAGTTATCCAACTGTGTAATTGCGTAAACATGTGTCACTGATGTAGTAAAATAAATGTTTGTTTCTCTCAGTTAAATGATCAGATAGCTGTGTAATTTATGTGTTAGAGAAATTGGTACCGATGTGTAAAGTTGTATAAGCAAATACCATATTAGCTAGGGCTCCTTGTGCTTCCCAGACACGTGGTACACAAAGTAAGCCTGTACCCCCCTGAGAATTAATGTAATTATACCCTCAGGTGTTACAGATTACAGCAATCGAATGAAATGTGTCACAGGAAACTTTCTTTGTGATTCAAAAATCTTGAAAAGTAAATGGTTTAAGTACAAAATTAATCACTCAAATGCGTGTCCTGTAGCGCTAAATGTGCGTCTTGCTGTAAGATAATTCTGTCGAAGTGTCGTAGTTATCGTCCTCTGTAGGCGAAGTTCTGCTGAAGTCAATGTACTTACCTCATCATAAACGAAAGTGAAATGCTTTGCTTATAGATATCATAGTTATTACGTACCTTACCGTGATCAAGAAAGTACTATAATGTAATGTATTGTTGTGCTACGGAAAAGGCTGTCTCATTGTAGCTATACCACAAAAGTTACTACTAAAACATGTTTTACTTTCCAGACTAATACAGAAAAACTGTGCAGATATAAAACAGATACACTGCAAAAGCAACAATGTAAATTGTGTCACATATTAGTAGCGTCGTGATATAATCGTGTAGCTATCAGGGAAACCAAATGCTAAGTCATCTTTGATCTCACCGAATGTACTTCAAATAAAGAGTTTCTTTTCAAGTAAACCAAAATGTTGCAATAAAATCTCATTAGCAGTATATTTTCTAGGTATGTAAGCCTGATAGTCGTTATGTAATCGTGCAACTAACAAGCAAGAATGTACAAATAATAACACTGTCGTCTGTTCACTATAGCAATGCATTCGTAATTTCTGTTTAAATAAGTTCTCTTGGTTCTTGACTGGATATTTAACTTCAAACATTGTTGCGTGGTAACAGTTTCATAAGTCTGACAAAGCATACTAGAAATGTGAAGTGAAAAGTTTTATGGCAAAGACAAAGTTAAAAAGCAGATTATCTCTCAATAAAAGGTTTTACATGTGAAATATGGTGTAAACCTCTACTCTTCCTAGTACGCAGTGTTTCAACTTCTAAGTAATTATCACGTTGTATACGTTGGCAAGGAATGCTAAAATTTTTCTCAAGGTTAGCGTCTATGTTATTTTTCGCTGAGCCAGCCGGCGCACGTGGCTGACTGCGGTGCGAGTCATTGTCTGTCTCCTTGGTGGCGCGCGTCGTTAGTTGGATTAGGAGACTTAACTTCTACAAATTCACATTGCCAAGAGTGTCCTGCCCTATTTGAATCCCGCCAATTCTGACGCAATTACGGTCTGTCGTTACGATTATATAGTCTGTCGTTTCGGTAATTTCCGTAACTTGTTTCTTGTCAGTTACGTGGTGGAGAACTCCCTAAGACGTAACTACGCGGTGGACCATTGTGTCTAAAGTTATTCTGTTTCCCTTGATAATATTTATTTTGGTCCCCATATTGTATGTTTCTCTGATTGTCTCTGTGATAGTCGTTACCGCAGAGAGGTGATCTTTCCCTGTAATTATTACTACTCTGTCAACGGTTGTCATAAGGGTGGTGTCTGTTTTGGTCACGATTTGTGTTGTGAGAATAGCCTTGTCGTGTCCAGTTATCATTTCTTTCATCGCGGAATTGCGACGGATGTGACCTGTAATTGTTGTGTTCCTGTTTTCGCGTTCCGCGATTGTCAGTGTCAATTTCTAATTCTTGTAAGAGTCCCTGAAAAGCTTCAATGTCGTCTTTGCAACGTCCTGCCAAAATAATATGTCGTAAATGTTCAGGCAATTTGATTAAGCAAATGGGGATGAGTTCTGAGGGGCTGTAAGGGTTTGACAGGTACTGATTCTTGTCCAACATGTCTTCAAAATATTTCATAAGACTGGAGAATTCAGATTGTTCGAAATGTTTCAACATTATGATGCTATGTTTTACTCGGTCTTGTGTAGCTTGGGACCAATATGCTGAGAGAAAGGCATGATAAAATTCTCCTTCACTGTGGCAATCGTGAATGACCGATCACATTCTTACAGCTGGTTGAGTCTCTAAATAGCCACACATAAATTCTAATCTGTGCTCTACTGACCAGTTGGGAGGAAAACAATGAGAGAATTGATGAAGCCACCCTTGTGGATGAATGTCGTTGCCGGAATTCTTAAATGTTTTGAATTTACGTGTAATAATAAACAGCTTATAGTCAAAACTGTCATGCCGGTGAGTCGCATATCAGTCATTGTTACTTCGTTTCGGAGGTTCCATCTCAAAATTCGGTGTACCTTGCTAATTTCTTTCATAATTTCCGAAGTACCCCGTGTTATTATTTTGTGGCTGTTCCGTATTTCTATGTCCCTCTTCCTGTGTTGGGGCGCGAGTATCCTCTGAAATACGTAATTCTTGTATTACCTGTGCCAGCTGATTTCTCTTTGGTGTTGCGTACAGGTATTAATTTGATTCTGATTTTGTTTGAATTTCCTAATTTGTTCGCACTCTTCTGTGTCATTAAAGACTACCGGTTTTGTGTCATTCAGATTATCATCTATCTTCGTAGATAAATTATTTAGCTGATACGAAAGTTCAACTACTTTCTCTGATAATGAACTAATTTCCTCCATGTGTCTTTCTGAACCAATTTTCAGAGTACCTACTGTGTCCTTAAAGTTTTCCTGAGTTTTTGCAAGTTGCGTAACCAAATCGGTAGACGCAACTGAGTCAATTTTAGCTTGCAAGGTCTCATGATTCTCATGAACAATAGTTTGCAGTTCTTTTATGGCTGCTTTGTGATTGTGTAATGCATTTTCATGCCGCAAAAAAAAGGTTGAAAATGCTAACAAATTTGTGTTTTTACGTCATTACAGACTTTTTTCCATTTAGAATCAATGTTATGTAACTCAGTAGTTAAATATTCACGTGTTTGTTCAAGCATGGTGTCTAACTTCCGAAGATTTGTTCCACTGTGTCTAACTTTTGAAACTTTTGCTGTGTTTGTCTCTGATTTTGTTCCATTTGTTGCATTAATTGCAATAAAAATATATCAGTGTCTGTAATGTTTCTTTATGCTTTTTGGCAGTGCATTTTCATCGGCAACATTCACATTTTGACAAGTAGATAATGTGTCTTGACTTATTTGAGAAAACGGTGAGGACCCAAAACCTGAGTCTACAGTATTTGCAATATTGTGTTCTGTCATTTCGGATTCCTGAGGCGAGCTGTCGCCGACCGATCGATCGATAATGCTTCCCTGTTCACTACTTGTTTTACTGTCTACACCATTATTTGCCGCCCACTGCATTTCCCTATGCACAATTACCAAATTACTACTTTGAATGTCTGTTAATTCATTACACAGTGGTGCTGGTAAGTCACGCTCGTCGTCACTATTATTTCCCAGTTTACTTTGGAGCCTAGTGTTACGTTTTTAACACGCCATTATTGTCACAATATTTCACATGATAACACAGAAAAGCACAATTTGAAGAGCAAAAATAAGAGAACACATTAACATAGCACTGAAAATAATGTCTGGTTAATTGCAAGCGCAGCTGCGAAATATTTGGTGCAAATCTACATGCATGCCACAACTGTTTTACTGTACAACAATGAAAGACTGCAACTACAAAGGAGATTCTCTCTACAATTACGCGCTAGCAATAAACAAAAGCTAAACTAATTACACAAACTACAAGAAAAAATCAGAAGATTCCAGTGAGGTATCCTCGGCTAAGGATCGACATATGAAACGTCCCCTTAGAAAAATTGTACATGACTGTGCTTAAACTGAAACACAGTATTTTTTAGCGCAACGCAATCTGACTTTCAATAATCCCTACAAGAGAATGGCCCTGACTAAATTAACCTATACGTTTCACAAATCACTTATCTCACAAAAATCTTCGTTACTCAAACTACTGCAATACAGCGAGCACCAATACTGCTAGTTAAATAAAAGATTCAAACTACTGAACGCACTAACTACTGATAGGCATAGTTAGCAAATGAAAGATTTTGATAGAGAACAAACAATGTATTTACCTTAAAAGTGTTCAAAGTCATAATATATATATATATATCAGTTCATGACATCCATTCTTACAAATGTACTGTTTCTGATAGACACACGTCCAGATCATCTGCTCTCAAAATTCAGTCATTTCTCTCCCCACATCCACCACTGCTGGCGGCTCACCTCCAACTGCGCAACGCTACGCGCTATTAACATCCAGCTGCCCAACACTACAATGGCAGAGAACAATGCAAACTAGCCACAGACTGCACATAGCACAGCCAGTGATTTTCATACAGAGCGCTACATGGCGTTACCAATAGAAAAACGTGAACCGCGTACTTACAGATTGACTTGATCATGCGAGTACATTTTGAAAGTCTATCTCACCCCGAAACTCATTCATTACACTCACGTTCCCCCATTGCTCGCTGTAGTGGTTGCCAAGTTCCAGGCGGCCTTTGGCCATTTCATCAGCGACGGAGGATGTTCAGCACCGGTTAAGAGTACCCGTTATGATACACTGACGTTGCCCACAAATGGGGGCGGCATTGGAATGTTAAAAGTGCAAAATAGGACGCGCACTTTCCTTCTGCTATTGATGCTTCACCTACGTGCTTTGGGCAAGGACACCCTCTCTGACACACTGATTGAGGGGACGGCGCTTCAATCCCTCAGGCCACCAATTCCTGTTGGACATATCGCGCTGCCCCTACGTCATATTCGCACATATCAGTTGAATGTCCTACGGACCATGCGGGAGCCTAGCATCAAGGATTTCTACCGCTATTTTCAACTGACACTGCCAGCTAATGCGATTGAACGCCAATGTCCGGCTGTTGGCTGGAAGTGGGTGTGGGGTAACATGCCTTTCGTTCCCACCGCGGTAACGATTGAAAATTTCCCCACCCGACAACGTTTATACACTGTACATCTTTCCAAGCACCCTCTCTGCCCCAGACGCCCCGCTGTCGACATAGAGATGGATTGTTTCGTTTGTGATACGGCTACCGACTGTTGGCTCTTAAAACGTCACATGTTGGCACTGTTGCTGCGACAGACCCTTCAGTCCGTAGAGACCACCTAAATGATCCATCCTGACGTCACTTACTACCCTGCAAATCGACATCGTGCCACGGTGTAGGCTAAAGATATGGGGTTGATATACTTTTTTATTGAGCACATTCCAGACTTGTTAGATGTTTGGCACTATATTATTTTATTTGAGTACAACTTGCTACTCTTGCTAGTTTCGCAGGAGGCTTCTGTGAAGTTTGGAAGGTAGGAGACGAGGTATTGGTTGAAGTAAGGCAGTGAGGACGGGTCCCGATTGGTGATTCGGTAGCTCAGTCGGTAGAGCATTTGCCCGCGGAAGACAAAGGTCCCAAATTCGATTCTCGGTCCAGCACACAGTTCTAATCTGCCAGGAAGTTTCATATCAGTGCATACTCCGCTTCAGACTGAAAATTTCGTTCTGGAACCATCTACATTCTGTATATAAGGAAAGACTAGGCAGTAGCTTTCCAATTTGTATATCACTTCTGAAAGTCTGATACATATGAGAAAACAGCGTTATTCCTCGAGTGAGAAGGAAAACCGTCTACCAGATCGTGTCGGAGTTCGAGCATGGTAAACACATGACCCGTTGAGATTCCAAGTTTAACATTCCTGATCTTTCGGCTTGCGTAATTCGGGATCCCACGACTTTCATAGACATATGGTGACGATGAATTCAGGAAGATTCGGCAGAGCACTTGCCCACATAATGCAAAAGTCCCGAGTTCGAATCTCGGTCCGTCAGATAGTTTTAATCTGCCAGGAAGTTTCAGAATGTAGATGGCATTGACCTTCGGTTAGTATCGTCTTCATTGAGTTGCAGTTTCAATGAGCAACAATTTGCGTAACCGATGACTGAGATATGACGTCTCACTGTGCAGTTGTTTCTCTTCATGACTCTTCGCTCTCACTTAGCTGTGTACAACACCGTTCACGTTACTGAATCACAGTCCCAAGTTCAGGTATAGACTATCGAACGTGATCCAGCGCTCTCGCTGCACTGTGAATGTTTGGAAAGCTGCTTCCCCACCGTGTCCAGATGTAACAAATCTGTACGTCAACTGAAACAAAATTGTCATGGAAATTTGAGCGAGTGGTGTAGTAGTGGCCAGCTGCCAGTAAATGGCAATTCTTTCTCGAGCGCCACATACTCGTTTTTCCGTGTTGCCCGATTGGTTTTGCAGCGACGTACAGAGGCTTGTTAATTATAACTGGCTACACGCCGGTAACATTGTTCCGCTCCTTCCCCTCCATCCACTGTAACCCCCCACCAAGTTATATGGCAAAGTTATTTCATTCGAACTATGTAGCAACATCGCTGTTGGCCGGTGTTACTACGTTTTGAGCTGACTGAATATATTTCTAAAGTGTTGTGGCCATGAAACGTATTAATTCCACGGCATTTTGCACTAGCAAAATTCATTACTACGTGTCGCGAAACCGTTCGCGCGACGGCTGACTGGAAATGAACAGGGTTCGTGACGCGTGCAGAATGTTACATATACCTCACGAAACCACTTCGCCGAATTCCTATCGACGCAGGATCCGCAGGCGTACATTGCAGTTTACTAAATTTACCACTTTCGCTAAGAATTCTGCTTCACGCACGTTTCGTATCTCCCTGCTAGAACGATCCATCAAACAATCACTCTCCCCTCACGAGCTGACGCTGTGTTAGTGGTCCTGGTGAAAAGCAACGACATTACGTTGTGTTTGCCACTATAGTAAATTAAATGAGTTTGACAATAGTAACTGTAAATCCGCCTCAGTCCTGAGTGAATAGGAAACTGGTTGGACGGTACTTGGTAAGCTCAAGGGTTGTTGTATTTTGCTTTGCATGATTGCCAAGTTACTATCTGGAAACGAGTGGGCGAAATAAGAATGGAACTTAGAACTAGGTACAGCTTGTCAAAAAGGCGTAAATACACAAGTTTTAGCACCATGCATCCGAAACAGTACTGTAATTTAATTCTGAATGAGGTCTTTTTACATTAGGAAATCCAACGAGCCACTTTTATATATGTTAACAGCACCAGCAAGTTTTCAGGAAAGTACTCGTAGTCCTCCATTTATTTACAGTAACCGAACAAAGGTGATCTTTGCAAGCAATTCGTTAGACAATGTCAAGCATGAGACGAAAAGCAAACTACAATAAACCCACACTAGGTCGGACTTTGCGATAATTTTCACGGGTGAAGTGCAACGTCGCCTTACTGTACCGTATTGGACATCATTTGTGCTAACATCACGAATTATAAAATATTGAACGCTTCCCCTCCCTTCCCATTCAACCATGACCAAATATGAGTAACGTAAGGTTTGTTGACGTGAAGTTAGTCGATCAACTCCCATTCCTATATCGGAAGCAGTCGGTAGACTGAGTTAGCTAGCTAATAGTATCGTGAGAGGTAGCCATTGCTGCGTGCTATACTACTGTGTAGCACTTCACTCTGTCTCTTACTCTTTCTTTTTCTGGTGATAAATAAGCGTAATTGTTACAGCTAGGATATTTATTAAACATGTCAATACATAAACGATTTCAATTTCGATTACGAACAACATTTAAGCATCTTTATATCTGTACATGAATTCCGCTTCCGCAAAAGCATGAATCAGAGGCTAGGTTGCCTATACTGCGAGACGCAGGTGGGGTGTGTTCGTCGCATGGCTTCTCACCATTAGGAGGTCTGTTGTGGGGACTGAACTTAATTCTTCCGCTCAGCTTGTTAATCCCCCCCCTCCACCCCCGACACTCCCCCCCCCCCCCCACCCCCTCTGGCATCATCCAATTTACAGGTAACACAGTGTGCGTAAAATCGTTGGTCACCTCCTGAAGGCCATATGACGAGTTCTCTTAAATCCAATCTTTGTGATCACTTTCAAGTGCATTAAAGTGCTCTACAGTGTATTAAAGTGCAGTAACCAAGATGAGTTCAGGAAGTAAATTTAAATCGTGTCGTTTGGAATGTAAAATGGGAGTGCTTGATAAAATCTCAGCCAGTTCTTCTGCCCAGGGTGTTATGGCAGAGTTCGGCGCTGTTAAATGATTTTTTCCGAAATTAAGATGAACTGTAATTAAACATCGTACTTTGCAGTAAAGCAAGACTAGCTGACCGGTAAACAGAAACGAACTACTGCACCAAAACTCCATCGGAGTTCCTGTAACAGGAGTCGAGCTGTGGGATGCAGTGGGAAAAGTACAAAGATACATTAAGCCGAGCATGTAGCAACGCTAGTACTAGATAACTACTGGGATTCTTTAATCGGCCAAATGTCTCCAGCAGAAAAGTAGGGCCTATGTGCTGACAGCGTAAGGGAAGATGTTACGTATTATAACAAATTAAAGACTGTTTTATAAGACGGAAATTTAGCATTGGACATATTTATCAACTTTATTAACATTAATCACAATTGCCAAAAGTATTACTTTACAGCAAAAGAAGAAATACAAATAATAAAATAATAGTAAACGGACAGTGCATAAAAAAGTCTCCGCTGTAAGTTCCTTCTCTAACCTATTTTCTAAAGATATTACTGGTAAATTACTGTCATGTCATCAAAAATCTCTGGCTGCTACGGAACATGTCATTGTAGATCCAGAAAACAGCAGGAAATAACTGACTAATACTCTAACACTACACAGTAAAAATCGAAAAAAAGTTCCTATATAGTGCAGACATTCATTTTTGAGAAAAAAAAAATGTACATCTGGGATAGTGTATAGACAAGACTTGTTTAATGTAACATTAGTTGCTTTTCAGCTATACTACACAGCATTTCACTTAATATTACAGTTCATCTAGTTTCTGTTTAGTCTCGATTTACGCTGTTGGCTAGAATCCCAAATATAAGTTCAAAAATTATTTTAAAAAATCATTCCTATAATTCAGATTTCAATTGTTCGGACTGGGACTCACTTCATTCAGTCTGAATTACTGATCTTTGAATGTATCTTAGCACATTATATAAGGGCAGTCATAAACTACAAATTATCAATTCGAAGAAATTAAGCTGCAGACATGAAACTTGGTGATGGTTTTAGTTATGATTTACAGCTTCATCATGCAGTCAGACAAATTTTTTGCAAAGATGGATGACTTGGGATACCTTGGAAATAAAAGTGTGTTTTGGTTGTATAAAAGTGCGTTTTGGTTGTTCAGGAAACATCCTACATCGAAATCACTTTGTCTTGATTCTGGAAATGCTTGACACAAAGGTTTCTTCATCCGAAGAAAGTGGAAGAAGTCACTGGGTGGCTGTCAGAACGGTCAAAATTTGATATTCCTAAGCAGCTGCATCTGTGACTGTCCTGTGCAGAATGAGCTGAGATGTTGTCACGGAGCGAAAACAAACCTACGTGTGCTTCATCGTGACAGTCTCCAGTATCTTCGGCACGAGATTTTGGTAGTATGCTCCTGTCGCGGTTTGCTTTTTACGAACACAATCTGTTAGTCCCACACCATGGAAATGAAAAAAAAACACTCAAATTTTATAGAAAATAACGAATAAATTAAGGAATGGAGAACACTGTGTACTAAAGATAAATGTATTTCGAAAGGCATTTTGTCTTCAGTAATGCACGTGCTCCAATAAATAAATAAAAGTAATCAACTGGGCAAATAATTCGTGTTAAAGACTTATAAACGTTGTATACGGGGTTTTATAGATAAAGTCTGGTAAGGAACTCTTAACCAGAAATGTACCGTTTGGATATAAAATAAGTTTGCAGGTCGAATCACTTTCAAATCTCTCGCTTCACGGTACACACACAAACTGAGAAGAGTGCAGTTTTCTCAGTCCCTATTGTAATTATAACATCACATACTGCTATCGTCTGACTGCAAGAGGCTGTTGTGTTCGTAGCTAGGAAGGCTGACTCAGGTGGTCCACGTACGCGCCGAGCTCTCGACTTTGAACAAGACATTCACCGCCAAGGACAAGAGAATCCAACGAAGATACTTGAAGTATTTCACATGTCAAGGTCAGAGTTCATTGTCTCCCCTGTGTGCGTACCATGAAGCAGAAGAACTTAAAGTGATTCGTTCTTCAAATTAGCCGTACGATTTCAAGTATTGGTGCCTCTTCGAATTCTAAGTCCCCTCTACAACCACTAGAAGCTTGTAATAGGAACTGTGAAACACCCTATACATAAAAATGAAATATTTTCAAAACTTCTTCTAATTATTGTTTTGTTATTATTATTATTATTATTATTACACACGTTACAGGCCTTTATCAGACCAGGTGAAGCTTTTATGACTACTTGTTCTTCCTGCTCTTACAGTACTCTTTCATTCGTTCGCTGAAGGCCCTATTATTATTATTATTATTATTATTATTATTATTGTTATTATTATATTGGCTGTGGGCCGTGGTAAAAAAAAAAAAAAAAATTCAGTTTTGAAGAGCGCGCCGCTGTGCGTACTGTGAAGCAGTCGCCCTCCGTTTCTGGCGGTGGCGCCGCTGTGGCAATCGCAGGGTTGTTATCTCCCTCTGTTGGGAAAGGAGATAACTTGCCTGTTCACGTGCATTCAAGGGGCGCTATGAGTCTAAGTCAGCCTAGAGGGTTGGATCCCCTCCTTCGAAAGCGTCAGACTGCAAAGCCTTAGGGTGGAATCTCCATCTTCGAAAATTGTGTCTGTGTGTCAGTCTGACTGTCTACTCGCTCGCCGCTTGCTGCTGTAGCTGTTCGTCCGTCCGCCTGCCTGCTCGCCGTCCATCGTCGTCGCCGCCGCCGCTGTCTGCTGTCCGTCCGTCTGTCCGTCTGTTGGTCGCCGTCCATCGCTGCTGCCGCCGCCGCCGCCGCCGCCGCCGCCTGCTGCCCGTCCGTCTGTCCGTCGCCATTCGTCTGCCATGAGTACTCCCACCTCCACTGTCATCTACACCCCCCCTTCCCCCTCTTCGACAGATACTTCCTGGAGTGCCGCCCCTGGCCTCCCTCCTTACACCTCCCCTCACCTTCCCCCACTTACCCATCCCCCTATCTCCTCCCCTGCTGTATACCCACACCTCTACACCATTCCTCCAGCCTCCACACCCTCAACAGCTCCCACTACTACCCCTGCCCTCACGTACGCCTCTGTTGCCGCCTCTGCTGCCACCCCTCAGGGGTCGGCTTCCCCTCTCTCACCCACCTCGTCCTTCGTCACCTGCATCTCCCGCACGCATCGCGGAGTACCAAGCCACCATCGCCAACACTGAACCGGCTGCTTCTCCCGCCACCGCCACTACGCCACAGACATCTGCCACCCGCCACCTCCCTCTCCTCCCCGTCCCTCTCCCCTCCTCCCAGCCTCCAGTCCCCAAGAAACCCCAAAAGCGCGTCATTACCGACTCTGCTCCCGCCACTTCCCACAAAAAGTCAACACGACCTCCTGCTCCTCCTGTCATCTCCATGGACACCACCCCTCCTCGAGCCACCCGTACCCCGGCCCCCACCCTCCACACCTTTGTCCTGTCAACTCCCGATCCTAAGTTCCTAGATGCTTGTACTCTCACCGAGGAGATTCGAAAGTACTCACCTGGTGCTCCCATCTCCCAACTCATTCCTCTCAGGGACTCAGTCCTTATCGAGTCCCCGTCTCCATCCTTTCACATGGACCTCCTTCATAAACTCCCACGAGTCATGTTTGGCTCCCACACCTCTCTGATACCCTTCCTTTCCACTTCCACTCCTCGTCAGCCCCAGCCTCCCCGTCGCCCCCCCCCCCCCCACCTACACCACTGTGATCACCAAGCTCAGCCCGGTGATCACAGAGGATGAAGTGTTGGCAGAACTGAACTCTCACCCAGACTCGGAAATCTGCTCTGCCCACCGTATCCACAATGCCTCTGGTCCCACCTACCTCATGCGGGTCTTCTCCGAGTCTGCCCCCTCCATTGACCATCTCCTCACCCAGGGTGCCCTGATATACCACCGTCACCAGCCTGTTGAATACTCTAAATGCCCTCCCCAATCCTACCGTTGCCAGCGGTGCCTGATGTACAATGACCACCTGACTCCCAACTGCAAATCCCCCCCCCCCCACCTGTCCCAATTGCAAGGCCTCCCACTTTCTTAAGATCTGCCCCAAACTCGCTGCTCCTCCTTCCTGTAACACCTGCAATGGCCCCCATCCCACCAACTCTCACAAGTGTAAAGCTAAATCCCCTCCAGCCACCCCTGAGCTTACAGTCCGTGTTTGTCCCATTGATCCCCCAGTCCATCCCAACAATTCCCTCCATCCACCCCACACAGCTGAGGACATCATCCAGTTCCTTACCGTTGTACTCCAAAACATTCACCCTTTTCAGCGCCCCCACACCTTCCAACGAAGCTCCCTTGCCGCTCGCTCCATTTTCCACCTGAACACCTTTGCCACTTACTCCCACAACCAAGACCACTTCACCTTCACCCAACTCGACACCCTAGTTTAAGCCTTTTCCCTTCCCTCTCTTTCCCCCCTCCTTCCCACCATGGCGTGGCATGAGTATCACATCCTCTTCCAGAACATTGGCTCCTTCTGCTCCAACAAATACCTCCTCATGCACACCCTCTCCCACCACCAGGTCGACACATTCCTCTTGAATGAAACCTTTCTCCAGCCCCACCATTCTATCTGCACCTCTCCCTATATTCTCCACCTCACTGACGCTCCTGGTCCTCGTGCGCAGGGTGGAGTCGCGATTGGCCACCTTAAGCATATCCCCGTCCGGCCACAACCTCTCCTCAATCACTCCACTGAACACCTTATCCTCAGTGTCTTCTTCCCCTCCCTCAGCATTACCTGTGCCACCATTTATGTCTGCTCCACTGCTCCTCTTCCTTATGACTTCAGCTCGCACATTGACTGCACGTTCTCCACCTATGTGATTGCCACCGACCTCAACATCCATAGTCGCACTCCTGCTGCCCTTCGACGGTGGTATCAGTTCCTCTCCACAATCCAAGGTGACCTTGTTCCCCTTCCCCAGCACACCCGACCTGAAAGTGACATCACCCCCGATGTTGTAATTGCCTCCACCAACCTCATTGGGCGTATCACCGTCGCCGTCCTTGACCCTACAGGTAGCGATCACCTCCCCGTCCTTCTCACCATAACACCTGCTCGCCACCCCCCCCCCCCCGGCTCCGCACCCTGCACCCCCTCCCAAGGTCGTTCATGACTATATCCATGCCAACTGGGATGCCTACCGGGACTACATCTCCACCCAGGTCGAAAGCCACCCTCTTACCTATCGCCATCCTGACGACATCATCCATGCCTCGTCCTTCCTTGGGAAGGTAATTACAGACGCTGTGGAGGCCCATGTTCCTACTAAAACAATACACCGTCCACTCTCCCTCCGCGGGCTGTCCTCCTCCTCCGTGAATCCCGCCGCCTCTATCGCTCCCTCCTGCGCTCTCGTGACAGGGATACACTCCAACGCCACCGGCAAATACAGTGACACGTACGGAACCTTATTACAGCAACGAAACGCCAAGACTGGCTCCAAACCTGCACACGACTCAACGTGAATTGCCCTCTCTGTTTATTGATTGGATAGCCACTGAATTGCTATTTATTTATTTAATGGGATAATAATAATTATTAAAAGGTGGCAATTTTATTTAAGCACTGTTTTTTCTCTTTCGATTGTTGCGAGTCAGCGATAGTGCAATGCTGCTCGCTTTGGAGAATACACATTTTATAAGAATTATTTGGTCCAGGAAACACTTTTGCGATCACGGTTGTGATTTATACGGTATTCGCATAATTATACTGATTAAAAGTTATCGTTTCCGAAAGATGCAGGTTCGATTAAAGTTGTGTGCACTTTTGCGCATATAATGAAAATATTCATAACACATCGTGTAACAAAAAGAAACATGCAAATCACAACAATGATCAAACGAAGAAAATATATGATAACATAAATGTTCTTCGCTGTTATTCAGGACAGGCTCAGATTAGACCTTGCAATTTTTAGTTATAGCAAATCACAAGACGTTACACTTTAGAGATATTTGTTTTGAATAACTTGTATTTACCTTCTCTCTCTCTCCTTTTTACAGCCTTTATACCTTCACATTGATTAAGGAACTTTTCCTTTTGCATCGAATTATTACATGCTTAACCCTTAACAATCATGTATAGTACAAACAATGCTAATTTATTCCGTGCACTAGAAAGTCTTTGATACACTGAGCACAAAAATGAAAATAATAAAATTATAATTACGTTTTTAATATCATGAATACTTCTTTAAATCATGAAAATAAGATTTTACATCATCGTAATATTAATTTTCATTGTTGTAGCACTACAAACGCCACCCTCCCTATCAACTCCTCCAAGTACTGGTCCACCTTCCATCGCCTTACTGGTTCCCATTCCACTCCCCACTACACCCTTCTCCATAACGATCGCCCCCTTCCTGACAACCTCAGTACGGCCAACCACTTCGCTTCCCAACTTTCAGCGGCCTTCTCCATCTCAGATGATCCCCACTTTGATTATTCTCTTTTCCCCACCATCATGGAACGTGCCGATACCTCGGTCGCTCCACTTGCTCCTAGTCTCCAGTACTTGGGGCAGTTGCCCCCCTCTGACATAAACACTCCCATCACAGCATAAGACATTAAACTTATCGTCCAGTCCAAACGCAACACGGCCTCTGGTCACGACTGTGTCACCTACCGCCACCTTTGAGAAAACCCCTATTCTTTCCTGATTGTCCTCGCCCATCTCTATAATGTCATCCTCTCTACTGGCCTCTACCCTGACCTGTGGAAGACCTCCTGCATCCTCTTATTCCTCAAACCCAACAAACCCGCTTCTGCTGCCTCTTCCTATCGTCCCATCGGTCTCACCTCCGTCTTCAGTAAAGTCTTTGAATCCTTCCTCTCCCACCGTATCCATCAGCACCTTACTCAACACCACCTCCCCCCCCCTTACCCAGTGTGACTTCCGACCCCCCTCCTCTGCTGAAGACCAACTCCTAAACCTCGTTCAGCTTCTGTCCCTCCAGCTCAACTCACGTCGCTCCGCCATTTTTGTTTCTCTTGACCTCCAATATGCCTATGACTGTGTATGGCATCCCAGTCTCCTCTTTAAACTCCAAACCTACGCCCTGCCTATCAATTTTGTCCATCTGGTCACTTCCTTCCTCTCGCACCGTCCTTCCTATGTCACTCTCCACAACACCAATTCCTGTATCTTTTGTCCCACGGCTGGCGTCCCCCAGGATTGTGTCCTCTCCCCTCTCCTTTATCTCTTGTATATGGCTGATATGCCCAAGCCACCCCCACCAGTCCACCTTCTCCAGTATGCTGATGACACCACTTTTCTGGCTCTCTATCCTACCCTTCAATGGTCCTAACGTACCCTCCAAACCCACCTTAACCAGTTCACCACTTGGTGTAACCAGTGGTTCCTCCGTCTCAACCCCTCCAAAACCCAGGCAATCATCATAGGCCGCACCACTCACTCCTTTCGTCTCCATGATTTCTACCTCACCCTTTATGGTCGTCCCATCCAGCTCACCCCCACCCTGAGATATCTTGGCTTCACCCTCGACCGACACCTCACCTGGACCACTCATCTCCAGACCATCCAGCAGAAAGCCCATTCCCGCCTCCACCTTCTGAAGGAGGAGGAGGAGATTAGTGTTTAGTGTCCCATCGACATTGAGGTCATTGGAAACAGAGCACAAGCTCGGATTAGGGAAGCAATGGGAAGGAAATCGGCCGTGCCCTTTCGATGGAACCATCCCGACATTTGCCTGAAGTCATCTAGGGAAATCGCGGAAAACCTAAATCAGGATGGCCGGATGCGGGATTGAACCGTCGTCCTCCCAAATGCGAGTCCAGTGTGCTAACCACTGCGCCACCTCGCTCGGTCCCACCTTCTGAAACTCCTGTCTGGCCGGACATGGGGATTGCATCGTTCTACCATCCTCCACACCTACAGATCCCTCATCCGTCCTATCCTCTGTTATGCCAGGCCCTCCAAATCCTTGAACACGATGCGCTCCGCCTTGCCTTCCATATCCGCCTTCCTTCCCCCACATGGTTCCTGTACGAACTGATCCCCTTCCCCCACCTACTCCTGTTCCTCCAACATCTCCGCATCCTTTACATTGTCCGCAGGCTTTATCCCCCCCACCCTCTGGTTTCCTCCTTCCTCTCCACCCCCCGTCTGTTGCCACGCCTCTATCGCTGTATCCCTCCCTCTCTCCACCTTCACACCCTCCATCAGGGCAATTTCCAGCGCCCTCCCGGATGACGAACTTCGCCGTGACTTCTACCCTTCCTTCCAACTATAACCTGGCCTTGTCCCCCCCCCCCTCCCCAGGGCCCCCTTTTGCCTCTCCCCTCCTTCTCCCAGAGCGGATTTTCCTCCTCCCCTCCCCTGAGACCCTGCACCCCATACTTGCCTCTTTCCTTCCCACATCCCTCCCTAGCTGGCCCTCTTCAGCACGCCCCCTCTCTTCCCCTCCCTCCCTTCTTCCAGTCTCCCTTATCTCCTTGCGCCTGGCAGATCCTCCAGAACATCGTCAGTGTGCCACGTCAGTGTTGTGTTTAGTGCTGTTTCTCCTGTGCGCCAAGAGGTGTGATTTTAATTGTGTACTGCCTTGAGGTTCACTGTCAGTGTTTGTTACGTGCTACGCCATCTGTCAATACTTTTTATGCTCCAGTCATACTGTGCCTTGTGTTCTTTTAATTGTCGCAGTGTGTGTCTTTTTGTGTGTGCTACTTTTAAACAGTTTTTTATCTCCATTTTACAGTCGCCCCTTTTTTGCCTATTGCCTTCCATGTTGTTCCCCCTTTTTTTTATCTATGTTCACCATATTCTCTCCTTTGTATATTTTTCACTGTCTTCTATTGTTTGTTCTATGTCTTTCGGCTGAAGAGCAGCGCATATGCTGCTGCCAGCCCGTCCCGATGGGGAATTGAAATACAATAAAGAAAAAAAAATCTGAGTCAGTCAGTCGGAGTGACTCTGGGGGTCAGTCTGTCAGTCTCGGCGAGTTGGGTCAGTTGGTCAGCCGGGTCAGTGTGTAGCAGTCAGTGTCTGGCGTCCGGAGTGCTAGTATGTGTTAGGCCGCCAGTGTGCTCGAGTTTGTTCAGGCAATGGGCATTGGCGGTTGGATCGATCGGTTGGTCGGTCGCGCAGGAATACAAGATGACTTGTCTGTCTTGAGCGTCGGCGCATGTGAGATCGCCACGTCAGTCCAGTGGGCCGCGCGGTATAGTGAGGGGTAGTGGCTTGGCGGCCGACACGAGAGCAACGGGAGCCAACGCACGACATCGGTCTGGCCGGTGCGAGCTGCGACGCCGTGAGACGGGAGATCGGCACGCCTTCCTGCGTCCGTTGAAGCGGCTGGCAGCGGGCGGTTAGGGAGAGCGTTTTGGGGGTGCTGCACCAGGTCTTCGCCAGACATAGCAGTTTATTAGAAGTTAAGTGAATCGTGATATGTTGTTTTATTTGCTTGTTAAATTCTACTTGTTTTCTTGGTCAGTCTCTCGTCCCCAGCTAGCTCGTCTGTCTCCCGTCCGCATTTGTTAGGCAGTTAGTGTCTGTCTGTCGGTCTGCCATACGTTAATAGCTGCCTCTGTCATGTTTGTCGCATTCGGTGTTAACGAATTTATTGCTTAAGGTGTAAAGGCCGAATTTCTGAAATATGTTTTTATCTTGCCTATCATCTTGCGAGGTGGCGTATGTGTAATCTAGATCATGCTGGTACATTTTATGTAAATCTGCATTTCATGGATTTTATTTAAATAGTCATTTTAGTATATAAAGTTGCCACCCTTCCACCGCAATAGTCCTTTTAAAAACAAGTTACACTTTCGGTGGCAAATAATTTTTAACGTGAGTGTTTTGTACCATTTCCATCCCTCTTACAGGGTGCATAGTTTATGTGTTTGCGTGAGCTGGTAAAATTCTTACTTTAAAGTAATCTGGTGTGTTGCAGATTTGCACCAGTGTAGTCTTTCAGAGGTTGTTGTGAGCGGTCGTGACTGCGGCCGTGTTAAAAGGGAGCGGCGAGGCTCTCAGCCCGAAGGCTCATACTATAAATAAAAAAAAAAAAATTATTTCTGCCTCTGACTAAATTGTAACTTGATATTTACAGCTTGCTTTCTGATTATAATTTTAAATCTGTTTCGAGAAAAAAGGCTTTTAGGAATAAAATTTCCATTTATTAAAAAAAAATTTTTTAATTGTTTCTTCAGTTACCATTGGCAACTACTTCCACGCTCACATAGTGTGATTAAATGTGTTAATGTTCTTGATGAATCGCTAGTAAATAAAGTAAATACTTAAGAAAAGGTTTTGAAACTAAATTCACGGTTTAGGCTGGTCTATCCAGTGAAATACAGCTCCTGTCTCAATTTTCTACACGGTGTGATTCAAAGGGCTGGGTACAAACTCAAGGAGCATATAGAACAGTCGAAATACAACAACTCTGGATTATACAACAACTCGGACAAGCAATACACACATGTCTTTAAGTTCGGAAAAGATAATTTACTGTCCACTGAGCTATGTTCTACATTACAGAAGGTGTTGAAAAGGGCAACCACCACTTTCAACACTGGGTAACGTCTTCACAGAAAATTGTGGCGCACTCTACCAAGTGAACCAGGCATCACCGAAATGCTGCAAGATTAGCGATCTCATACAGCAGCTCGAAATTTAGCGTGGACTTCAACGCGAGATGCTTATAATAGTTTCCACAACGAAACTTTGCCTCGAAACCTAGCAGAAAATCCTAATAGAGTCTGCTCATATGTTAAGTATGCTAGCGGCAAGACACTATCAATGCCTTCTCTGCACGATAGCAATATAAATGCTGTCGAGGACAGCGCTGCTTAAGCAGAGTTACTAAACCAAACCTCCTGAAATTCCTTCACCAAAAAAGTCGAAGAACTGCTCACATGAGTAGATATCCTCGGAGTAGTGAGCAACTTAGATCACTTAATTAATAAAAGCAAGTCTTCCGTACCAATTATGCTCCTTTCAAAGTCTGCCGATGCTATAGATCCATACTTAACAATCATATACAACCGCTCGCTCGACGAAAAATCAGTACCCATAAAATGGAAAGTTTCACAGGCCACACCAATATTCAAGAATAGCAATAGGAGTAACCCACTAATTTACGGGATCATATCATTAACGTCGATATATAAAGAAATGGCACATCATCTTTGCTGAACTTTCAGCAGGTATGTGGTCTTGTTGTTCCTGATATTCCAAAACTTTCAGTTGCACAGGATTATTTTCAGGAGCATAAGTTCCTATTCTAAACTGGTTTTATCATGGGGAGGCCTTAACACATGTCTTGTGTCCTGTCCCTTCTATTTGTTAGCTACTTTCTTCACCAGTTCTGTTGAGAATCTCCCCATTCCTTACCAGATTTTCAACAGTCTTTTGTAGCACAAAATCTTCAGAATTTCTCTTCTGTTCTGTTCCGGTTTTCTCACTGTCCATGACTCATGCTATGTTGTGCCCTAATGTACATCTCAGGAATGTCTTACTCAAGTTAAGGTATATATTTGACAGCAGTAAACTTGTCTTTGCCAGAAATGCCCTCTTTGTCTGTGCTAATCTGCTTCTTATGTCCTCCTTGTTTCTTCCGTCATGGATTATTTAGCTTCCGAGGTAGCAGAACTCATTAACTTCGTCTTCTTCAGGACCGCCCCTTTTCATGTTAACTTTCTCGCTATTCACATTCCTTCTATTTCAGGGTTACTCTTAATCAATATCCTGTACTCAATAGGCTGTTTATTCGATTCAACAAATTCAGGAGTTCTTCTTCACTTTCACTCAGGGTATGAATGTCATCAGCGAAACCTATCACTGATATCCTTTCACCCTGAGTTTTAATCCCTGTTTTAAACATTTCTTTTATTTCCGTCACCGCTTCTTCGATGCATAGACTGGAAAGTAGGAGCGAAAAACTGCGTTCCTGTCTTACACCATTTTTAATCTGAACAATTCGTTCGTGTTCAACCAGTCTTACTGTTCCCTCTTAGTTTACTTACATACTGTATGTCACCGGTCTTTCTCTGTAGCTTGTTCCTTTTTTTCAGAATCTAGGAAAATCTTCCACTATTTCACACTGTCGAAAGCTTTATCTAGCTCGACAAATCCTGTGATTATATCCTGATTTTTCTTCAGTCTTGCTTCCATTATCAAGCTCAAAATCAGAACTGTCTCAGAACTTTCCTAAAGCCAAACTGATCGACATCTAACCAATCCTCATATTACCTTTCCATTCTTTCGTATATTGTTCTTGTCTTTAGTGGGGATACAGGAGCTGTTAAGCTGACTGTGAGATATTTTTAGCACCTATCTGCCATTGCTACATTCGAAATTGTTAGGCGAAATTATGCTGAAAGCCTGATAGTAAGTCGCCAGTTTCACAGATTCCACACACCATCGTGAATAGTAGTTTGGTTGCCATTTCCACCATCAAATTCTGAAATTACGATGGAATGTTACATTTTAAAAAAGCGATGCATAATCATTAAATTATCCGAATGGGACGGAAATCCGTAGATTTGATCTACATGTCGACACAAACAATGATTATAGTTTCAGAAAAACTGGATGATTCGTTCAGCAGAAAGAGCTTCACAAATTGATCAAGTCAATGACACGTCGATCCAGTTGGGTCCTTAAGCAAGCAGTTATTCGCCTTAGCATTGATTGACAGAGCCATTGATATTCTCCTGTGGGATATGGTGCCAAATTCCATTCAATCGGTGCGTTTGATCGTCAAAGTCTGGAGCTGGTTGGAGGGCCTTGCCCATAACGCTCCATACGTTCTCAGTTGGGTACAGATCCGACAATCTTGCTGGCAAGATAGGGTTTGGCAAGCACGAAGACAAGCAGTAGAAACTCTCACCTTGTGCGGGCGGACATTATTTTGTTGAAACGTAAGCCCTGAATGGCTTGCCCTGAAGGACAACAAAACGGGACGCAGAATATCTTCGACGTAGCACTGTGCTGTAACGGTGCCGCGGATGACAACCTGGAACATCCCCTTTGAACAATTATACATGACTGTGCTTAAACTGACACACAATATTTTTTTAGCGCAACGCAATCTGACTTTCAATAATCCCTACGAAAGAATGGCCCAGACTAACATTAACCTATACCTTTCACAAATCACTTACCTCACAAAAATCTTCGTTACTCGAACTACTGCAATACAGCGAGTGCCACTACTGCCAGCTACATAAAAGATTCAAACTACTGAAGGCACTAACTACTGATAGGCACAGTTCGCAAATGAAAGATTTTGATAGAGAACAAACAATGTATTTACCTGAATAGTCATAATATATATAGCAGTTCATGACATCCAGTCTTACAAATTTCAAAACTCCGCCATCTCTCTCCCCACGTCCACCACTGCTGGCGGCTCACCTCCAACTGCGCAACGCTACGCGCTGTTAACATCCAGCTGCCCAACACTACAATGGCAGATATTCCAACAACAATGCAAACCAGCTACAGACTGCACACAGCACATACAAAGCGCTACGTGGCGTTACCAATATAAAAACTTAAACAGCCTACTTACAAACCAAAGGGGTCCTGCTATCAAACATATCTGTAGGCGATGATATTGGATGCCCCGCTATGTTGTTCTTCATGGCAAACTATCCTGGGCTTACATTTCAGCAAGATAATGTCCGCCCGCACACGGCAGGAGTTTCTACTGGTAGTCTGCGTAATTGCCAAACTCTACCTTGCTCATGAAGATCGCCGGATCTCTCCCCAAACTGAGAATGTTTGGACCATTATGGGGAGTTCCCTGCAACCAGCTCGGGATTTTGAATATCTAAAGGGCCAGTTGGATAGGATTCGGCACGGTATCCCTCAGGAGGACATCCAAGAACTGTATCAGTCAATTACAAGCCAAATAACTGCTTGCATAAAGGCCAGATGTGGACCAACGCACTATTTACTTCTTCACTTTATGAAGCTCTTTCGCTTGAATAAATCATGCAGTTTTTCTGAAATTATAATCACTAGTTTGTTTGCACATGTATGTAACATTTATTGATTTCTGTCCCCTCTGATAATCCCACCTTGGTGTGTCTTTTTTGTCTTAGAGTGTATATCCCATCTGATTTGTTTGTTTTCATGTCTTCCACGCCTCTTACTCTAATACTGGATCTCCTATATCTTCCTTATCGACTCCAAGTTGTTCTTCTAAGCCATCAGATAAGTTTTCCCCAGATAGAGGCTTTCCGTTCACTCTTTCCACCTATGGGTTCTGTCCTCTGGGTTTAACAGTGGAATCACCATTGCTCCTCTGCTTTTAATTTCACGGAAGGCAGTTTTTACTTTTCCACTGCTGAGTCAGTACTCCCGACGATGGTTTCTTTTTCGAATTCATCACATTTTTCCTGCAGCCGCTTCGCTTTTTACTAAGTGATTTATTTTGTTGCAGTATTGTGTTTCCCTGAATGTTTTTGCAGTTCCTCCTTTCGCCGATCTTCCATTACCCAAAGTTCCTCCGGAGTTAACTTACTAGTACATATGTTTGCCTTTGTTACACCTGTGATTGCCCTTTTACAGATGTCCGTACCTCCTCAACTGAAATGTGTACTATGACATTCAGTATCCGAGTATCAACATCTTTAGCGAACCTCAAACAGGTTTGATCACGCTCACTAGTTCAGTATGTTACTTCCATCCACTGTGATTCTTCTGTATCGTTATATCAAATTTCAGTCTTTTCTCATCATCACCAAATTTTAATCTGAGTCTACATGGGCCCCTGGGTATGCCTTATTGTCAAATTTCTGATTTCGGAATCTGTTTCTGACCGTGAAGTAATCCTACTGGAATCTTCAGTGTTTCCGGGTCTTTTCCAAGTATATACTTCCTCCTCTTGTGATTCTTCAACAAATTATTCCGCACTGGCATGTTAAATTTACTGCAGAATACAATTAGTCTTTCTCGTCTCTAATCCCTAACTCCTAGGATGTATTCTCCCGTAGCCCCTTTATGTGTTCCACTAATAGTGTGTTCCAGTCCCCCATGATTTTTAGATTTTCACTCCCATTTACCCCTCCATATCCTCGTACACTTTGTCTATCTCTTCAAATTCTGCTTGCGACGTCGGCACGTGTATCTGAACTATCGTTGTCGGCGTTGGTTTGCCCTTGGACCTGACGAGAATAGTCCTATTACTGAACTATTCACAGTAGCTTACTCTCTGGCCTACTTTCCTATTCGTAATAAATCCTACCCCTTTACTCCATTTTCTGCTGCTGTTGATATTACCCTATATCCATGTGGCCAGAAATCCTTAACTTCTTTTCACTTCACTTCACTGACCTCCATTATGTCCAGATAGAGCATTTGCCTTTCGATTTCCAGAATTTCTAGGACGTTCGAGCTTCTGACATTCCGTGCTCCGACTCCGTATGTATTTATTCTTTGATTATTCCATCGTGCCTCATGGTCACCTCTCCCTAGGCAGTCCCTTCTGGAGAGGCGAATGGAATAATCTTTTGTCAATGGGGAAATCACCTTGACACTTTTGAGATACAGGTCACACGTTTTGCAGATACACTCATATGTCTGCTGTGTAAAGGTTTCCATTGTCTTCTGCAACCTCATGCCGATGATCACTGCTGATTATTCCGTCTTTTTGGGACAGTTCACACACAGAGTAAGGAAGTGCCCGCAAGCTCTGTCTGCTCCTCCGCCCTCTTTGACAAGACCATTGGCAGAACGAGGGTGACGTTTTATGCCGGAAGTCTTCGATTGCCATTGCTGACGATTTGTATTGAAAATTTTTATCAGTGGCTGAGCTGAAACCTGGGACCCATGAAGTTTTTGATAACTAATCAAAGACGCAACCGCTAGATTAAGGGTTGACTCTCAATACTGATGAAATTTTCGGTGTCATTTAGTTTTTTAGCTCGGTCTGTGTAGTCTGCAGTTATGAGCCCAACTTCTGGAACTGAGCACAAATACACAAAGCGAGTACACGATCCCAGGAAAGAGTGATCGATCTGGTCTGAGGAGCACCGTTAGCCACAGCCGGCGGACACAGAGTCCCGCCACGTGACGTGATGTAAGGTGCTGGGTCGTGGAGCAGCTTCACATTGCCGCTTGTGGTTAACACTCGTTGATCACGGCGACGCCGTGGTGAGGGCTGCTATGACTATAGTCGTAGGGTACTATGGGTTTTCGTTTTGTGAAGTACACAGTTTTAAATTCCTGAAAATTTAAAACAAGTTGCCAATCTTTCCACTGATCTCTGTTCGTCTGCTATGAAGACAACAGTGAAGATTTCGGGGCTCTCACGTGTCTTTGGGATGTGACGTCCCAAGCTACAAAAACGGAAACAAAAGGAGTGATGCTGTGGAACATTTGGCCGAAAAGTAAGAACTGTCACAACAGATCGTCGAGAAAAAATGTTCAATTTAACATTTTCATTTTTCTTCTAAAAATTGAATTGGTTTCATTACAAATGGCTCTGAGCACTATGGGAGCTAACTTCTGAGGTCATCAATCCCCTGGAACTTAGAACTACTTAAACCTAACTAACCTAAGGACATCACACACATCCATGCCCGAGGCAGGATTCGAACGTGCGATCGTAGTGATCGCGCGGTTCCAGACTGTAGCGCCTAGAACCGCTCGGCCACTCCGACCGGCGGGTTTCATTACAGTGAGTCACAAATTTTACTAAAGAGGTGCAATCCAGGGGGACTTACTTGCACGACAATGAGAAATGTTATGTAAGTATACATATTCTGGATAAGAATTATATGTATACATATTAACTATATCGTTATTACCGCACCGCAAAAAAGCAGCACAGTAAACAGAGAGCAGCTTCTTGGGACAACAACAAGTTCTTATTTCTTTACTGTTACCGACTCCGAAACTGTGGACGTGCGACTTTGTATAGCGACAGACGCAATACAGTGTTTTTCGACTCTCCAGATACAATGCCGCGCGAGACATTATAGCTAGGTGAAGAGTTGCTGACCGAACCAACACAAAATATTGTTAGTAGCCATATTTCTGTATCTTTGTAACATTAATACAAACATAATAAAACAAATGAAAGACAACGCTGGTCAAAGTCGGGAAAATGGACAGCACAGTAGAAAAAGTGCGGAAGATACTATTGAGAGTTCGGAAGGATGCTGTAGATTTTACTTCATCTCTGTACGACTTCAGCGAAATAACAAAGAGAAAGAGAAAAAGTAAAGGTTAGGGCTGAAGGAGCAACGGCAGTTCATCTTGCGCTGAATCTCGAGCAAGCTGCTCTCAGATCTTTCGTAGAGTCCACTCGAGCGCAATAAGGAACTTGAAGTTAAAGTCGAGCAAGCAAATACATGTGATATACGAGTCCAGGAATGGGCGCGATTTATGAACAGTGTGTGCCGAGAGCTGCCGCATAAGGCAGTCATTCAGATGGTAATTGAGTAAACGACTTTTTATTTCAAGAACTCGGCAGTTATGTGCTTCAGCCATAAATTTCAGCTCACTGGAGATCCTGTTATGTAATCGAGAAACAAACAGAATCCCATTTAATTAAGGAGCTCTCTACTGGCGGTTACTCCGCGTTATGAGTTTGTATTACTCTATTTACTGCGCTCGCAGCGAAATGTCCTCAATATTTACTCGCTCCGAGACTACTTAATAAACACCGAGGGAAGAGAAGATAAACCTGTTGGCTGTGAGAGAAGGTTCCACACTGCCGCGGCCCTTGCTGCGAACACGAAAGTGATGGTCGTAAGTAGTGACACAGGTTACCTACAATAGCTGCCGTTACGAAAATAGGCTATTCGAGGCCAATTCACCGTTCTACAGCATTTCTAGTTACTGATAATTCTAAATGTTTGCAAAAATTCCGAAAAGAATATAAGATATGTCAGGTATTAATCTAGATAAGATGGCGTACTTTCGAAAAGGAAATTCTTGCCAAATGCTACAAAAAAATAAATAATTAAAAACTAATGTTAAAAGAAATTTTTAAGAATAATATTTTTTACTTCAGTTCTTGGAAAAAACAGAACCACTTACATATTTGGACTGAAAATAATATGTGAACATTCACAAGGTTCATCGATGCATCTGATACATATTTTGTCGTGAGAACATAAAAGTATTCGGCGATAAAAAATAAAATACGGTAGGAGGTGTGAAACTGTTCCGCCTGTGTAACGAAAAATGTCGTCACTGATGAATTTGCGTTCTTTGGGATATTGTAGAAATTTCCAGTGCGAAAGTTGTTAAGAAAACTATTAAATTAATATTGAGACATCATTACTATATAGCGTCATGGACGAACACATTTAATGAACGTGCACATGCGTACGCGATAGCGCGCAGGTGCTTGTATGCTGCCGTCAGGAATTTAGTTCAGACAACTCGGCTTAATAAGACCGAGAATATTTCCTAACCACAGAGAATTTTTTATTTGTAGTTGTTACTGACCCTTTGTCACTGCATCCATCACCAATATCGCCAATAAACGCTAAGACACTGAACCACTTTCAGGCCTATATTTCCGTTGAAGTCGAGCAACATATATTTTTGCATGTGGTTTTGTGAAACTCATGTTTTATCAAAATATATTACGCGACTGTTGTCCTCAGAACGCAGTAAGTGAATTTTACAGAAAACTTTGCACTGCTGCAGTATCTCTGCATTATACTTTCCGAATCAAAAACCAAGAGAGCGGAGAAGACAAAGAACGGTGATGTCTGAGCCGGAATATTAATTCTTTCATGAAGATCTCTCTGTATTTTTCCAGCCGTCAGGTACTCTCCTCTGCCGTAGTATCTAAGTATAGTTCTACACACTAACGTTTTGTCAACATCGTCAAATTGCGTAATTTTTTGTTTTTATCTACACTCCTTTTTTGGAGATTCAAAACACATGCTTACATCTAGAGATTCTGCCAGTGTTAATATGAAACACAGACGGTTCGGAAATACCACATGCTTTTGTTGACACTTTATGAACCTTCACAAAATCTATGCCATTCCTGGCTTCTTCACAGTGGGACAACAGTAAAAGATCATTCAGTACGTTCGATACGACAATTCAGGATTGTTTTCGAATGATTTTTCGTCTTTTGCGCACTCCGACCGGAGTAAAATCAGAGCGGAATACTGTGGCCGGTAAGTGCGTAGACGGCAGCGATGAGAGTTGCGGCAGGCGCTGTAGGGGAAGTGATGTGCTAAGCTGAAGCGTACACTCACATTTTTCGTAAATATTAAGTGAGGCCCCTCCATTCCCACACTTGTATGTTGGCCATTCAAAAGATTTGTCTCTTCTGCTTTGGATAGTATCTAAAAAGAATTCCGCCGAAAATGCAGTGATTTATTTTCGCCTGGCGTGTTAACGATTTGTATCTTTCAGAGAATCGTCATGAGTGGCGAATTCGAGTAAAACCTACACATTTCTCTTGTTGCCCTATTAAAATCTGCTTCTTTTGCCAAAACACTGCGGAGTCTACCCAGTCACACCTCGCTAACACGTGCAGACGCAACTGCGAAAGAAATCTGAAACAGTGATTTACGACGTTTATTAAGTGAGGAACTGATGAAAAGTAAGGTCAGTTTCTTGTGAAAAAGCAAATCCTTTGTACGAAATAAACATGTAATGTATTCACTTCTACTGCTCCAAAACCTGTAGCATTTCTCGCCTCACCAGCTATCGATTGCCCTAAAAAATTATGTTCTTTCATCGAAAAAGTCTGCAGTTAGTGGAATTGCACAGTAGATAAAGAGTTGTTACACGATCACCATATGGCAAAATACTGTTCTCTTTGTATGCTGTCATTTGACAAAGCAGCACTTCGATATCTCATACCTTTATGAAATATGAGGAATGTTGTGGACATCTCACTCTGGCTTCATCGCTGGCGAGGCGCGATCGCAAAAGAGTGTGCTACGTCAGATCAATTTCCTAGAGATTGGTGACAGGTGGAAACCTCCACCAAAGTCTAAAGAAAAATTCAATATGTTAGCTAAATTTAACACACATCAATACATTATGTGAATCCAGAGAAAAGCAACTTCAATTGCATCAAGTTCTTAATCGACGCATCTGCTCCGCATGATACACCATCCCAGTGACTAGTTTGCCACTGAATTCAGCTGGGCTGGCTGATTCTGCACCCTAAGATGCTGATGTGATACTGAGCACTGGCAGTCTCGATACGTAAGTCAGCTGCACAGTCCCCGCACCAGCGGCGTGCGTACTCAACGGTGTTGTATGGCTCTGAGCACTATGGGACTTAACATCTAGGGTCATCAGTCCCCTAGAACTTAGAACTACTTAAACCTAACTAACCTAAGGACATCACACAACACCCAGCCATCACGAGGCAGAGAAAATCCCTGACCCCGCCGGGAATCGAACCCGGGAACCCCGGGCGTGGGAAGCGAGAACGCTACCGCACGACCACGAGATGCGGGCAACGGTGTTGTATCCTCTATGGAATCCGGACGATGCCTGACTGCCCCAAGTCATTGGGTGTCCACCACGCTGAGATGCCCATCTGCCGATGGCAGTAGACGGATACTGCCTCCTGGACACGGGTTGGCCGTGCTGCTGGTATTGACCTTGGATGGTCAGCTGCCCTGTGGCACTAAGTTTGTGGATGGACTTACTGCATAGAGGTGTTGCGCTGCCGTGTACTAGCGACTTCTAATGGTACGTCCACGTGGCGTCCTTGTCCAGCACAGTCCAGTCTTCCTAGTGGTGATGAAAGATCAAGAATAATTCCGTTACGAAACTGTGCAGTACTTATTGTCGGCAGCGGCGCGTTTTCAGTGCATATGCTCCACTACCAGTGCACTGTCAGAGCGGAAATCTACCTTGCCCCTTGCTACTCACTCAGTGTGGTGGAGTGACGGAAGGGGAGAGGGAGGGGGGGGGGGACTGAATGAGTTCTTCAAACCCAAAAACCCGAAGACTGCAAGATATAACAGACTTGTGTCAGGACGGTCTTGGCTATCAAGTCATTTTCAAATGTGTGTAGTGTGTCCAGTTATAGGTATTAAATGACTACATGACTAGACTATTCGTTTACTGTATCCTAACTGATAAAACTTAACATTCGATAGTGTGTGTGCGCATAAGTAGCCTGTCCATTAGATTTAAACCGAATAAGGCGGTGCGGTCATTAACATGTTCGCTTCAGATTCTGGACGATGGAAGTTAAGGGGCTGGCTCTGAGCACTATGGGACTCAACTGCTGAGGTCATTAGTCCCCTAGAACTTAGAACTAGTTAAACCTAACTAACCTAAGGACATCACAAACATCCATGCCCGAGGCAGGATTCGAACCTGCGACCGTAGCGGTCTCGCGGTTCCAGACTGCAGCGCCTTTAACCGCACGGCCACTTCGGCCGGCGAAGTTAAGGGGCTTCATTATGTATGGCAAAAAATAAAATGTAATTTTTTGGCAGGTTTCGCTTACTCCCCGAGCCTCCATGATGTCAAAGATACACATACCAAATTTTAAGAAGATTGGGTAATTTTTAGAAGTGGTACACTTTGGTCAGTTTTTTGAAAGTAAGCAAAAATTACCGCTTTTCAATATTAGTTGGAAGAACTAGAAATGACAAACTTGTAATAATATTAAAAGTGGACACTAAATTTTATATTGAGTGTGACAGTCAAAACATGTGTTATATTAGGCAACTCTGAACAATTCATACCCCTTCTTTTGTTCGCTCTGTGATAACTTCTCTGTGATGCTCGACTGCTCTAAACAGGAAATGCTGCTGTTCGTCTCTGACCGATTCGGTAATCTCTATAAAAAGAGCAATTCGTCTTTTTGTGCCGTACCATTGAGCATCTTAAGAGCATTCACATAGCTTCTTAGAGAATCACTGCAATATTCTATCACGTCGGCGATCCAAAACAGTTCAAAGAACGTGTTTGTATTTTTCAGTAACGACATGACTCGAGTCTTTTCCTTCAAAAACTAGTTTTCCACCCTCTAATCGTCCCTTTTCCTTTTTCTTGGTTTCTAGAATTTTAGTCATATTGTGCTCAACAGCCTGACTAATATGTTAGTCCAAAGAGCCCGTCTTTAATTTGTTTCTGACAAACCAAAGGTTTCTCTTATCAACTGTGAGTGCACGTATTCTGACGTCAGCATCCGGTTAAGTGCCCAGAACGTATGAAGTATGCAAATCATTCTTTAGAACCCATCGACTTATAATTGCCTCATACCAACAGCGAACATAAATGAGGCTCACAAAATTCGCAATACGTTTCCTATTTCCTGTGATATTTGACGAGGGGTGTCGAGAAAGTAAGTTCTGATCGGTCACGATATGAAAGTCACAGTGAAAGTCTGACGAGTCTATCTTAGTACAGATGTGTTCGGCAGTGTCTCTAGTATGCCGGCCGATCGCGTCAACTGCACTTTGGAGTTCTGGGCATACAGTGAACACGTAAAGATGCCTAGAAAATAGTGGCTCCCATCAATCGTGGATGCCTGCTGAGAGATTTCAGCTGATTTCATGCAGCCCCACATAAAGTAACTGCCACTCATTTCCTTCTCCATTACAGTTGTCGGCCGCACACAGCAGGTGCAATGAAGACGCTCCTGCAGCCTTTTCGATGGGAAATCCACTATACAGCTCGGAGACCGCTCCCTCTGAGTTTCATCTCTGCTGACAAGAACCGCTGGCCATGAGTACATCACTTTAGCACAGACAATGAGCTGCAGGCGGTGTAGGGAATTGGTTGAAAGTACAACTGACTGCCTTGTATGATGGGGTATTGTAAAGTTGGTACAACGCTACGTCTAAGTCGAAGTCGGAACGGATACTATGAAAAAAAGTAACTCGAAGGTGTATCTAACTGTGGTAAATAAAACATTTATGATTTTCTCTGTGCTTTGCATTCCACGACCGATCTTCACTTACTTTCTGGATAGCCTTCGTAATTCTATTATCCGCCCGAGCTCGGTAAAAGGTATCTGGGGGTAAGGAAATTTTTGAAACATCGTGGCCAAAGCTCTTTGCAGTTGCTATAAATGAAGTAGTTGCTTGTTGTGTAGTGAGTTGTTGTCGATATCAACTAGAGGCGATTATCTGCTCCAGAGGTTTTAATCTAGCGCCAGAACGTACCCATTATTTTTTCGTCGCTGAAGACGAAAACTCCGCCTTTTTTGTCATCGTGTGCTTATGATGATGGAGACGAGTCTCCTGGTATAACTGTCTTACTAATTTCAGCGATAGCTTTTTAATGTTATTATTATGTGAACCTTTTTTTTCTTCTTATGTAACATCAGTTCTTGTTTTCGAGGCGAAAACAATGTCTGCTGCACACATTAACGAACTCCTATTCTCTTCTCTTTGTGACCTAAGAAACTGTTTGTCTTCTTGTGATACTGTACTCATGTCCATCATTTTGTGTGCCGAATAACTCGACGAGATCACCTTTCCAGATCTGCCGTTTCACACTCGCTTCATGTGTATTTCCAGATTTATCTTTAGCCATATTTTGGTATTCTTCGTGTATCTTTTGTATACCAGATGGGATATTCTTCTCAGTCTTTATAGGGATGCTTACCAGCGTACATCCTGTAGCATAGCATTGCTTGATTTGACAGCATCCGAATGTGTTCCTTCCATTTCCTTGTTATGGTAAATGGAAACTTAGCGTACGTGTCCCTCTGGAGGGAGATGACCTCCTAAAATTTCACCAGTAGTCACTTCCTATAGCAGCCACATTCCTGTCTTAATTCCCATTTTAAAGTTTAGAAGTCCATAAGAAGGTCAGTCATGGACTAGTTTGCGACAAAAGTGGTCAGAGTTTGCAACCGCTAAATATTATCCAATCTTCTTTAAATTTTGCATATGTAACAATACATCACTAAGTCTTGGGGCATGAGTAAAGTCATTTGAAAATTAAGTTATGCTCTGTCTGCTCATTAGCTTAGAGTGTATCTGCGTGAAGATAACTGAAAAATAGGACGTTTATTAACTTCAAAGTTACGCCAGCGAGCCATTTAGGAACTCGTAAATGTCCGGTATTGGCGGCCGAAGACTTCCTGCATAAGAAGTCACCCATATTCTGCCAACGGTCTTGTCGAAGATGGTGGAAGAGCGGACAGAGGTTCAGGATACTCTCTTGTCCTTGGGGTGGGAAACTACCCCTAAAGGTGGAAGAATCAGCAACAATCAACGGCATGAGGATGTAGAAAGCAATGGAAACCACTGCATTAAAGACTCATGATGCACATCCACAGGATATGTGGCGTGTAATGGAAAAAAAAAGTGTCATGATGATCTCTCCACTGGAAAAAGTTTCCGGAATAGTCCCCGATTCGAATCCCGGGACAGGACTGCCAAGGGGGAGGTGACAATCAGAAAAAAGATTCAATCACTATCGAAAAGATAGCGTTGTACGAGTCGGTGCGTGGAATGTCAGTAGCTTGAACCCGGTAGGGGAAGAAGTAGAAGAAAGGATTTCAGGAAAATATAGGCTTGGGATAAGGAATGAGAGGGGGCAAGACAAATTGAGTTCTGTGATAAATTTTAATCAGTAACAGCGAATACTCTCTTCATGAATCACAAAAGGAGGAGGTCATACGGGAAGATTTCAGTTAGATTACAACATGGTCAGACAGATTCTAAAATCAGATGCTGGATTTAAGGGCACCCAGTAGCAGATATGGGCTCAGATCACAATTTAGTAGTGACGAAGTGTACGCTGAAGTTTAAGAGACTAGCCATGAAGAATCAATATGCAAAGAATTTCAAAAAATGGCTGTAAGCACTATGGGACTTTACATCTATGGTCATCAGTCCCCTAGAACTTAGAACTACTTAAACCGAACTAACCTAAGGACATCACACAACACCCAGTCATCACGAGGCAGAGAATGCAATGAAGTGTGACAGGGAGGTACTAAGGAATGACGAGCTACGCTTGAAGTTCTCTAAGACCATAGATACAGTAATAAGGAATAGCTCAGTAGACACTTTAGTTGAAGAGGGATGGAGATCTCTATAAAGGACACTTACAGAAGTTGGAAAGGAAAACATAATTGCAAAGAAGGTAAAAGTAAAGAAATCATTGGTAACACAAGAAATACTTCAGTTCGTCCAGGAAATTTCAGGCATACAAAAATACAAGTCGCTGAGGTATGAAATAAATAGGAACTGCATGGAAGGTAAGATCGAACAGCTGCATGAAAAAGAAATGATTATCGGAAGGCCTGAATCAGCGTATGGGAAAGTCAAAACAGCCTTCGGTGGAATTAAAAGCAAGGGTGGTATAATTACGAGTGCCACGGGAATTCTACTGTTAAAATGCAGAGGATAGGGGAGATGGGTGCAAAGAGTACATTGAAGGCCTCTATGAGGGCTAGATTTGTGCGATGTGATAGAAGAATAAGCAGCAATCTTTTTAGAAGAGATAGGAGATCTAATATTAGAATCAGAATTTAAGAGAGCAAGACAGAAGGGATGGATAATATTTAATTCAGAATTTCAAAAATCATTGGGGGAAGAGACAACAAAACTACTATTCACGTTGGTGTGTACAATGTATGAGTCTGGCGATATAACATCTAACTTTCGGAAAAATATTATTCACACCATTCCGAAGACTGGAGGAGCTGACAAGTGAGAGACTTACCTGTACAGCAGCACATGCATCCAAGTTTCTGAAAAGAATAATGTGCAGAAGAATGGAAAAGAGAATTGAGTATCTGTTACATGACGATCAGTTTGTTTTTAGCATAGCTAAAGGCACCAGAGAGGCAATTCGGACGCTGCCGTTGATAATGGAAGGAAGGCTTAAGATAAATCGAGACATGTTCATTGGATTTGTCGACCCGGAAAAAACGTTCGACAATGTAAAATGCCACAAGATGTTCGAAATTCTGTGAAAGGAAGGGGTAAGATATAGGGAGAGATGCGTAATATTCTCGTACAATATGTACAAGAGCCAAGAGAGGGTAATAAGTGTGGACGACCAAGAACGAAATGGTCGTATTAAAAAGTGTGTGAGAAAGGGATGTAGTCTTTCCCCCATGCTGTTAAATGCATACAGCGAAGAAGCAATGATGGAAATAAAAGAAAGGTCCAAGTGTGATAAGATTCGCTGACGACATTGCTATACTGAGTGAAAATAAAGAGGAATTACATGATTCGCTGAGTGGAATGAACAGTCTAATAAGTAGAGAATATGTATTCAGAGTAAATAGAAGAAAAACGAAAGCAATGAGAAGTAGCAGAAATGAGAACAGCGAGATACTTAACATGAGGATTGATAGTCACGATCGATGTTAAGATGAGGAATTCTGCTATCTAGGTAGCAAAGTAACCAATGACGGACGGAGCAAGGAGGACATCAAATGCAGACTAGCCCTGGCAAAAAGAGCATTACTGGCCAATAGAAGTCTACTAGTATGAAAAATAGGGCTTAATTTGAGGAAGAAGTGTCTGAGACTGTACGTTTGGAGTACAGCATTTTATGGTAGTTAATCATGGACTGTGGGAAAACCGAAACAGGAGAGAATCTAAGCATTTGAAATGTGGTGCTACAGATGAATGCTGAAAATTAGTTGGATTCATAAGGTAAGAAATGAGGAGGTCCTGTGCAAAATTGGAGAGGAAAGGAATATGTGGACGACACCGACAAGGATAAGGGACAGAATGATGGGACATCTGTTAAGACACCAGCGAATATCTTCGATGGTACTAAGGGGAGCTGTACGGAGCAAAAGCTGTAGAGGAAGAAAGAGATTGGAATATATCCAGCAAATAACTGAGGATTTAGACTGTAAGAGCTACTCTGGGATGAAGAGGTTGGCACAGAAGAGGAATTTGTGGCGGGCCATATCAAGCACGTCAGAAGACTGATGACTCAAAAAAAAGTCCAGCACCTAAGTATCCACTGAAAATGATCATGTTCACATTATGCGTGAAATGAGTTATCCATAAAATCGACGGAAGAATCGTTTAATTGACCCTTGGAACATGGAACTAACTAGCTACATGATTAAGGTTACCCTGAGACATTTTAGACAAATGCTGGTACAGATCCATCAGTAAGGCCCTAGCGGACCAGTCGTCCTTCCCTGGTCACAGACATCAGTGTGTACACTGTCAGGTCACGTTTATATGACAATCAGTCAGAAACATGAATAACCACTTTTTGCACCGCGGACTTCTGCAACACTTGCAGGAAGAGAGTCAGTGTGGTTCTGGAAGGTACTGACAGGGATGTGGAGCCATGGTGACTACAGCTCCGTGGCCAGCTGTGCTTAGTTCCTCAGTTCAAAGACAATGACGTGAGAAACTGGATAGACGTGGTCACACAGATGCCCGATTGGGTTTAAATCCGGAATTATGTGGGTAGGGGGGTATGGTAATCTTATCCTAGTGCTCTTCGAATCGCGCACGTACACTGCGAGTGTGTGACATGTTGCACTGTCCTGCTGGAAGATGCCATCGTGCTGAGGAAAAACAAACTGCATGTAGAGGTGGACACGGTCCCCAAGGACGCAGAGCTCTGTTGATTCCTTGTGCCTTCCAGAGTAAGGAGATCACCCAGGAAATCCCTCGAAAACGTTCCCCAGACTGTAATGCTCCCTCCTTGTTTGCTTTCAGATGCGCCAATGACCATCTGTGCGATAGAGCATAAAATGTGATTCATCTGAAAAGACCACCTGTCGGAAGTCAATGGACGTCCATTTTTGATATTGGCGAGCAAATTCCAGTCTTTGTCGCCAATTAATAGCAGAAAGCATGGGTGCATGAAAAAGGCAGTGCAGCGGAGGACTCTACACAGCAACTTTTCGTGAACGGTAGCTGACCAGACGCTGTTGGCAGCCTCTGGGTTCATCTGGGCGGTCATCTGCTCAACGGCTGCACTCTTATTCTCTCGCACACTTCTCCGCAGCCGTTGTTCACCCCTGTCATCCACGGCCCGTGGTGCACCACATCTGACTGGGCGACGACTTTGAATAGCGTTAATGTGCTATGCACGATATACCGTGTCGACTCGTGAACAATTTACAGAGTTAGCCGTTTCAGATATGCTACCACCCTTGGCCCGAAATCGATTGATCATGCCCTTCTGGAAGTCAGATAAATCGCTTAGTTTCCGCATTCCGGCGACGACTGCACTGTTTATCGCGGCTCCACAACTCGTTTTATATACCCGCCACCGCTAGTGATGCTATTTGCATCTGTGAGTGGTGATTACCCGTTGATGTCAAACATAGGCAGTGGTCACATTAATGTAACTACACCATGTATTTGTACACTACTGGAAAGATATTGCAGCAGCAAAAAATAATTAAAGTAGTGTAATGGAATTATGGGAATACATTTGTCTATGGGATTCTTCAATTACTCCAGACGTATTTTATGACGAAATAAATCTCGGGTGAACAGCCTGGTATGAGTGTGCATAGGACACAGTATTTCGGAAATCGACCACGTTGCCATCATCAGGTGCGCCGATGTACTGACCGGCGGTGGGCCGGAGCCATGTATATATAGTACAATCCCCCTTCCGCTCCTCCCTCAGGCGCTTCCTATGAGCCGGTGCGGTCCGCGCCCCGCGCGCGGTCCAGGTACAGCGTCCGTTCTCCCGCCGTCTGGGCGCTGCGTCCTAGGTCTTCTCGTTCAGGAGGGCCTGCCGGTACCGCTCTCGTTATTCTACCCTCCTCTCCGAAGTCGGTGCACTCTGGGAAATATCCTTTTTCTTCTTAATCCTGGTGATCGCGGGTTCTCATGCCTTGCTAAGGATGTAACCGCTGTCACGATTTAGTTGTGGCTCCCTTACTCTGATCTCTATGGCTTCTTTGATGAAACAGTCCCAGTATCTGGAAGTCTGTGTCAGGACTTTGGTTTGGTCATAACCCATGCTGTGGAGTTCCGGCAGGCAATGCTCAGCGATGGCCGACTTACTGGGCTGTTGCAGTCTAGTGTGCCGTTGATGTTCTCGGCATCGGTCCTCATAGTGGTACGAATGGTCTGCCCTGTGTATACACAACCGCATTGGCAAGGTATCTGATAAACCCCAGATTTACGTAGACCAAGGTTGTCCTTGACACTACCAAGAAGGCTCTTGGTTTTGCTTGGAGGACGGAAGATGGTTTTCACTTGGTGTTTACGTAAAATGGATCAAATTTTTTTGGATAAGGCCCCACAAAGCGGAATAATAGCCAAGGCCGCCTCCTCCTGAGGTTCATCCTCAGTTTCCGCCGGTGCTGCGGGTGTGGGATGTAGAGCCTTCCGAATTTGCCCTTCCTTGTAACCGTTCCTCCGAAACACGCTCTTCAGATGGTCCAATTCTTGTCGGAGACTGTCCCTGTCGGAGATGGTGTGTTCTAGGCACACTCATATCAGTCTGTTCACCCGAGATTTATTTCGTTACATTTGTCTAGGTAACATGCTTGCGTTATTAATGTTGCAATGTCACAGGTGAAAGTAAGCTCGAGATATGGCATTACAAATATGAAATGCTGGTAAATTAATAAAGGATGTAACTGCCAAAGTATTGAATGCAGCCATGCAAACGTGCATACGTTGTGTTATACAAGTCAGTCTCTGTGACGAGAGTTCCGTGATAGTTGCATTTGGCTGGTCAATAACGGATGGTTAATGCTGGTTGCGGTTGACACTGGAGTTGTCGTTCGATGGACTCCCATATGTGCTTGATCAGAGACAGAACTGGTGATCGAGCAATCCAAGGCAACATGTCGACACTCTGCAGAGAATGCTGGTTTGCCACAGCTTTATCATGAGTGCTGTTAGTGAATGGCAGGGGAACAGGTCGAATGATCAGTTTGTCGTACGATTTCGCAGTCGACGAAAGTGCTCCTAACGTCATGTAAAATCGCACCTAGATCACAGCTCCAGGTGTAGTTCCAGTGTCTCTGGCACGTAGACAGGTTGGCTGCTTACTGGTCTCTTCCAACACACGGCCATCACTGGTACGAGGCGGAATCAGCATTCGTAAGAAGACGCAACAGATCTCCACCCTACTCTGGAGTGACCTCTCGCTTCACGCCACTAAAGTCGCAAATGGCGGTGGTTTGGGGTCAATGGAATGCACGCTACAGGGCGTCTGGTTCGGAGTTGACCTTGAAGTGGCCGATTTGTAACTGCTGCTTCACTGCGGTGCAAACTGCCGCTCAAATTACTGCTGCATGTGCAGTATAATGCGCCAGAGCCACACGCTGAGCACGATGGTCTTCCTCTCAGCTGTGCCACGTGGTCGTCCGGAGCCCGGTTTTCTTGCCACCGTACATTCCCTGTCTGCTGCCAGCAATCATGTAAATGGCACATTCCTACCGAGTCTTCCTGCAGTATCGCAGGGGGACACCCGGCATTTCGTAGCCCTATTACAAAACTTAGTGAGGTATTGATAGTGGCATCCAAATCGCCTTAAAGCAGCCTTGACTATCATCATCTCACTACGATCAATGTCAAAGGCGACTAACGCTCACGACCGTGAGAGCGTGTACTTAAAGCAAACCTCATTTGGATCCTCATAGTGGCTTTGCTAGGACCACTTTTACGCGACGGGCGCGAAATTTTACTGGACATTATCTTTCAGGTTGTAATGGTACTTTACTTACGTATCCATTATGGTACCTCACCTGAACCTCTCGATACCAGTAATATTCTACTGTATTTCTGTTAACTACTTAAAGTATTTCTGAGACAACATTCAGATTTGATTTCACTTTTGTTACATCGATATGTTTATATTGCAATGATATTATTCTTATGTGTATTCTTTCTTTTGTCACTATGATCTTTGACGTACTTGTAACTCAGATTTTTGGGCGCGTAAGCGAGAGTTAGTTAGTTTTTAACTTGTTAGAGGGTCGGACCTTGAAAAGGTCAGGTCTTGGACGTCATGTAGGAAAGACGCGTATTGTAGTCCGCTTATAAAATGTGAACTTTAACAGTGACTGTGAGGAAGATGTTTTCAAGTATGTTTTGTATTGTGAAGTGATGTTTTGTGTTTACGTGATATTGCAATTAAAAGGAAGTGTAACTTAAATTCGGAGTGCTGATTGCCTTTTTTACATCACCATTGTCCTGCAAAAGTGTAATCTTCAAGAATGATTTGTGAAGCGCATCTACAAAACTTTTGAATATAGCAGAGTAAAACCTAGGCCTCTTTGCATCCGAGCTTGGAATCATAACCATCTAGATTTTCAACGATTGAGCCATGATTTTACGACGAGACCAGCGTGGGAAACACAAAAAGATGAGTGCCTAGTTTTTGATTATTACATGAAATGACTTTGTTAACTGTGCTCTAATGACACCTGCCACATAATATGACTGTTGTTGCCCGAAAATGCAGTATTTAGCAGCGTGAGCAACACCACAATCGTTATTAAAATTTTGACCTTTGTTGTGATAGGGTTGTTAGAAGATGTAGGAACGAGTCTAACAACTTTTGGGTATGTCACACAAAACCTTACTGCGATTTTTCCAGCACTGTATAACATGCCACGTTTCTCCGAATTCTAAACATTTCGAGGCGAGAATGCTAGAGTCGTGTCATGAGTTTTTGAGAGGAATCAGTGCCGTCTCACAGCGAACGAGACGTGGAGACGTCATTCCGGCTGGCTTCGGGGTCAAGAGGCGACAGAGGCCTGTTGCGCTCGGCATTTGTCAACTCACTGTGCGGCGCTGTCAGCGAGCGGCAGACCGATCGGGACTGGCTGTGGCTGCCCAAGTGTTTGCGGAAGCGGCCGATTTATCACAGCGGGCGGGACTTCCCCTGAGGCGGGCCGGGTCGCTGGATGGCTTGTCGGCTCTCATAACCGCGGCAACGACGTCTGCCCTCGGGGGACTCCTCCAGTCTCCCTAGTCCACTTACTGCAGGCTGAGCTCCTGTCTTTCCCTTCAGATTTCTTGACTGAATGATTAATCTCCTGCTCTGACGTGCGCGGCAGATGAATTCAGCAGGGAATTGTCCGATGTATCAGTCACTGTGCAGAACGGAGGAGTTTCGCCTGCTGACGCTGAAACCATGCACACTCGGCAACAGAGCGCATCCCTTGTAATACCGATGGGTTAAATCAGAAAAGTCCGTCTGATCATAAGTCTGACTCTTAGGGAAAGAGAGCAACCGGTTTCTAAACACAGCTGAAAAGAGACGAACGAGCTGAAACGTAGAAGCAGTATAACAAATATATCTGAAAATGTCGCTCGCAAAATCAAGGTTTGCAGGGTTCTTGGTGCTCGGTTCCTAGTTGAGCTACGAACATGGGGTGAAAAGCTTTTGGTTTAGCCCGAACCAGCAGCCATTTGCATAGCCATTCGAACATCTGTCTTACAACAACTATGTTACAAGATATTAAGCAAAGATGTAACGAAAAACTAAAGCCGCTGCCTAGTCAAACTTTTTGGATCGATTAATTGTCCTAGAAAAAAAAATGAAACTGCTTTGAAATTAATTCTCAGCTGATGGAACTATTGGTATGCGCACTGTTCGGATTTTACGTGAAAAAACAATCATAAAACACGTTTTCCTGGGAGATTTCTGAAGTGAGCCGTTCCTATACTTTACATTTGTAGAAATAGGTTCAAACTTTGCACGCAGATAGGTAAATGGGTAAAGTCAAAACGAAACCATTTTATCCAATAATCTACATACGTCGTCGACGTATGATGGTTTAACGTCGAGCTAAATGTAGTACGTAAAGAAAGACACGTGTTTCTGTGAGGTAAATAAACGTAAATAAATGGGTAAAGTCCAAACGATTTTTTTCATCCGGTAATCTTTATCTATTGTTGAGATGCAATGGTTTAAAGCCGAGCTAAATACAGCATGTTAATTGCGTTATTGTGTGAACCGGATGTGCGGAAACGGTTTAAAGGGAATCAAATAAATAAAAAATGCATTTTTACAATAAAGATGAAAATTCGGTAGCAAAAGTCTACTAGCTTCATTCGAATCTTACGCTAAAAATTAAAATTTTCGCCACCCACTTCTACGTTTCAAACTCACGCGAATCGGTTTGAATTTTGTAAGAAGGTAGAAACACACACGCAATTAATGGTCGCCCCATTGTTTTGTGAAAGCTTTCTCCGTTTCCACGATAAAGAGAACATAGTTCGAAGGACAATAAAAAACCTGCACCACATCAGTGGACACCTGAGTCAACAAAAATCTGCATCGGTTGCCAAGCTATGAACGTCTGATGTCAAATTTATGGTAAAGTAAAATGCCAAATATGTTGTGGGCAGAGTTAGGCGTGTAAAAGAAGGGAAATAGCTTTTAGATCTAACTGGCAGCTTCTAACACATTTAAATCAAAACATCGTCACATATTCGCGCTTTTTTTACGAGTTGACCCTACTTTTCAGTGAGTTATCTTAGCTGCAAGATGTCGGCACATCTGTATCTTGCAATTTATAGTCTAAAGGACCTGATCCCGTGCCCACAATCCAGAAGATTCACCAGTCATAGTAAATGATATATAATCTCACACGGCTGAAGAGCATACATGTTATTGCTAAAAAAGTTTTTCTGTCGTGATAAAATTCCTAGGGGGTGGATCAGTTGCTGGGTGGGGGGGATTTCTGGGTGTGTGTGTGTGGGGGGGGGGGGGGAGGGGAGAGCTAATGTTTTCTTCGGGGGAGCCCTGTCTTCACCAGACTCATCCCTTGTTAAATGTACCCTGGGTGGGGGGGGGGGGGGGGGTTGCAAGAATAAGTTGACATAAATTTATGTAATTCTAGAGAATGGGGTGCATCTACAAATAGGAAGTAACCGAGAGGAGGGTGCATCTACATAAATATCCCAGAGCAGGAAGCTATGCATCCTAAACTTCAGTGAGAGGTTGTGTTATTGCACGACGTGAGATAAGCCATGCTGGAGGACACGATGACATGTGCGTCGAGTTACTTTACTTGCCACGATATGTTATATTAAATAACGTCGATACACATACTGACAAGTAAGAAAGGGCAAATATGCTAAGATGCTTAGTTTGTGATGTCTTTGAAGCTGCCAGATAAGTCGATAAGCTAGTTCCTTTCTTTTATATCCGTTACTCTGCCCAGGACATATTCACCTTTTTGTACTATGACAGGAACATTTTTCATTCTGGTAGATATCTGTGCTGAAACTCAGATTTACAGCTGTGGGCCGCGCGGGATTAGCCGAGCGGTCTCAGGCGCTGCAGTCATGGACTGAGCGGTTGGTCCTTGCGGAGGTTCGAGTCCTCCCTCGGGCATGGGTGTGTGTGTTTGTCCTTCGGATGATTTAGGTTAAGTAGTGTGTAAGCTTAGGGACTGATGACCTTAGCAGTTAAGTCCCATAAGATTTCACAGACATTTGAACATTTTACAACCGTCGTTAAGTACGTCGCACTTGCAATAAATGTAGCTCAAATCAGTAAGAGTCTGGAACGCTACATGCGCTCATTATTCGTCAAAAATAAAGACGAACAAAATAATTATTAAAGAGCAATGCGGTCGCCAGCACACTACGGAAAATACCGGTGTGTAACTAGTTAGTTGTATCAACAATGGTTTTCACAGTGTAGATACATACGCATGTTTACTATTATGTAAATGCATCGCGAATACAAAGCGGAAACTCTCTGTCAGATTCAAAATTAAAATACTTTGCAAACATAGGCACGTCCAGCTGGGGACAAAGCGACCGTTGTGAATATTATACATACAAAGCGACCACAGATAGCAAACATTATGATTTTACTACCTGTTCCGTTCGTCATAATGCGGCATCGTATCTCTGACATTTAGAGTATTAGCAACAAAATCAAATAAAGCGAAGTACTGAGATCGGCTGAAACACATAAAGGCAACTAAACACACTACAGATGAAAATTCATAATAGCATGAGCATATTCCAGATAGCAGATAAAGGCTCGTTCTGCTGGAAAGACACGAGATATATACTGGAAAGATAAGAAACCCCAGAATTGATTATATGAACAGGATGAACTCAATTTGAAGGGGTTTACCGCTAATTTAATCAGATGTTATAAAAGGTTATGCTAATATTACTCTTACTATCGCAATCAAATGTAAGCGCCTCCACACTTATGCTTTGGTCACACACCTGACGATGATAAGCGTAAACATTAGAGATCCAGCGAACAAACTTCGTGTTTGACTGTGGTACCAAACGATACTTTTAACTTCTAACTTGTTTGAACCATGGAAACGATTGCAATTTACTGCTTCGTAAGCGGAATTTGTGTGATATATTTCACCTGATATTGTTGCTGAACAACCCAATTTTAAAAATTTGATGATGGCCACTTACTACAGGTGAAGCCGGAAATAAAATAAAACTGAGGACGAACTGTGACTGTTATCTGAATATTAAGATACTTTGGCACAAAGAAGCACACTTCTTGTCAAACTTAAAAAAAGAAAAACAGCAGGTCCTATAATGTATGCTGTACTACTGTTATTCAGATAATACTAACATGACATGCAAGCGCCTCGCCACGCAATAACGCTTACCTGTACATAACTGCACTATCTGTTGTTGTTGTTGTTGTGGTCTTCAGTCCAGAGACTGGTTTGATGCAGCTCTCCATGCTACTCTATCCTGTGCAAGCTTCTTCATCTCCCAGTACTTACTGCAACCTACATCCTTCTGAATCTGTGTAGTGTATTCATATCTTGGGATCCCTCTACAATTTTTACCCTCCGCGCTGCCATCCAATACTAAATTGGTGATCCCTTGATGCCTCAGAACATGTCCTACCAACCGATCCCTTCTTCTAGTCAAGTTGTGCCACAAGTTTCTCTTCTCCCCAATTCTATTCAATACCTCCTCATTAGTTATGTGATCTACCCATCTAATCTTCAGCATCCTTCCGTAGAACCACATTTCGAAAGCTTCTATTCTCTTTTTGTCTAAACTATTTATCGTCCACGTTTCACTTGCATACATGGCTACAATCCATACAAATACTTTCAGAAATGACTTTCTGACACTTAAATCTATACTCGATGTTAACAATTTCTCTTATTCGGAAACGTTTTCCTTGCCATTGCCAGTCTACATTTTATATGTCCTCTACTCCGACCATCCTCAGTTGTTTTGCTCCCCAAATAGCAAAACTCATTTACTACTTTAAGAGTCTCATTTCCTAATCTAATACCCTCAGCATCACCCTATTTATTTCCATTATCCTTGTTTTGCTTTTGTTGATGTTCATCTTATATCCTCCTTGCAAGAAACTGTCCATTCCGTTCAGCTGCTCTTCCAGGTCCTGTGCTGTCTCTGACAGAATTATAATGTCATCAGCGAATCGCAAAGTTCTACTTTCTTCTCCATGGATTTTAATTCCTTCTCCGTATTTTCTTTTGTTTCCTTTACTGCTTGCTCAATATCCTGCCCGATTAAGGGATCTGACATTCCACGCTCCGATCCGTAGAACGCCAGTTTTCTTTCTCCTAATAACAACGTCCTCCTGAGTAGTCCCCGCTCGGAGATCCGAATGGGGAACTATTTTACCTCCGGAATATTTTACCCAAGAGGACGCCATCATCATTTAACCATAAAGTAAAGCTGCATGCTCTCGGGAAAAATTCTGTAGTTTCCCCTTGCTTTCAGCCGTTCACAGTCCCAGCACAGCAAGGCTGTTTTGGTTAGTGTTACAAGGCCATATCAGTCAATCATCCAGACTATTACCCCTACAACTACTGAAAAGGCTGCTGCCCCTCTTCAGGAACCACACGTTTGTCTGGTCTCTTAACAGATACCCCTCCGTTGTGGTTGCACCTACGGTACGGCTATCTGTATCGTTGAGGCACGCAAGCCTCCCCACCAACGGCAAGGTCCGTGGTTCGTGGGGGTGCTATAAGAACCAAAATCATTGAAATAACTTTATCGATTAACAAATAAAATAATTTTGCATTTAAAATGGTAATTAATAGCCGGAATGGTGCAAAACTATCCACAACAACGTCAGTTCAGTAAAAATCACTTGAAATTAAGAAACGTGAAAGTATGATGTCAGAAAAATCGTTAGTTAACAAATACACTTTAAATTGCTTTTCTGGCACTAATTAGTTTCTGACATTTTAGAGTAAAATTTAGTATTAAATACTTTACGTGTTGAGCCAATTCAACGAGTAAGAAAGCTACTTTAAACTACCATTCCAGATTGGAATTTGTGGCTGAGTTATACGATATAAAGACGCTGTTTATTTCGTTAACCAAACGACACTCGTTATTGTCTCTGAAATAGATACAGGATCTTGCCAGCTTACCGACAATCATTCTTCCCAAGCACTATTCGCGAGTGGAACAGGGCTGGAAGGATCAGATAGTGGTACCGAAAGTACCCATCGCCACACACCAATAGGTGCCTTGCGGAGTATGATGTAGATGTAGATGTAGAATAACGGCTGACACCTCCTACAATAAAAATGACGCCATAGTATTATTATTAGTATTATTACTGTTACTAATACTACTAGATCAGCACTTTCACTGGTGTTACCTTTTACTCGTTAAACAGCCGGAAAGACGTCCCTTACAAATTGTCGACTTCTCCCTGGCGTCGGACGGTACTCATCTTCAACAATCCATCGGGCTCCCTGCTCATCTACCTGGCCCGGCGAACACGGAATAAAGCAGTTCTGGCTCAAAGTCTTGCCAGTTAACGCCTGGCTCGCTACTACCCCACAGAGATGTCATCTAATGCGTGTGTTGGCCGATTCGCTATTATTCAAGCGCCCCTCGCACCGAGCGGTGAGCGCTAGAAGCAACTAGTACACTGCGTCAACAAGAAAACAGCGCCGGACAAGGTCTCGCGCAGCAAACGATCAGTTCGCCAAGGAACTTTGGAAGATCACCTACAACTAACAATTTCACAATATAGTTTTATACTTTGACACAGCTCATTGTGTACCCTTCTCAGTTATTTTGAACATGGTATGAATTAAATTTCAGAATCACGTGTAAAAATCACTCGTCTGTGGAAACTACAAGCGCTTGAGCCAGCTACCTGTATCCATGGTTCGTTCTCAGTGAACAACTTGTAGGCACTGCGCTTCCATCCACGACTAATTATACCATTTTTTGATGCCTCAAATTGTGTCCCATTCATTGAAAGCTTCTGACAGATCAGAACCATGTGCCAGACCGGCACTCGAACCTGCGACTTTTGCTCTCGCGAGCAAGTGTTGTGCAGTGAAAAGTAGCGGTCACAGTTTAGAGTGCCGGTCTCACGACCAGTTTTAATCTGCCAGGAAGTTTCAAAGCTCTGAACACTCCACAGCAAGTGAAAATTAATTTTGTCTTCTCAACTGACTCCTTTTTTTCGTCAAGTTGTGCTATAAATTTTTTTTCTCTGTGATTCGACTCCGTGAACCTTTATTACATATTCGATCCATTTATCTAATTCTGATACATTTCTGTTGTGCTACATTTAATATTCTCCAATTTTCTTATTGTCTGTTCTGTTTGTTGTCATGTGTCCCTCCCGTACAAGCCTAGAATTCGAACACTTTCGGAAAAGTCCTAACATTTAAATTATGTTAAATACTTACATACTCAACATTTCCAGGCAAGGATTTCTTTATATGACCGATCTTCACTTTGCTTCCGCTTTACTTCTACCATCGTCATTTATTGTGCTACTAATATTGCAAAATTTCTCTACTACTTTCAGCGTCTCACTCCTATTTCAGTTTAATCAGTCCCACTTGCTGTAATTCTATTGTCATCCATTACCCTTCTGGCTACTACCTTTCTTACAAATGAAGTCTGACCGCGATTAAATATCAGTTGAGGTTTCTCTCCATCTCTACTGCTAGATTAAAATACTACAGTTCTTACGTTTTGTTTCGAATGACCTTCGCAATAACGGACCCTGATAAAAATCCCCTGGGAAAATTAATTTACCAGAATAAAAATGAAACCTGCGGCCCTAGAATTCGCAACTGACTTTATTGAATATCTAGCCCTTTCCCTGTGGCTTTACCCACCTATGCATTCGACACATATATTAAACATACCTCCTCCTCACCCTCTCATTGTGCACCTCTTCCTCGCTCTGCTTGTCTATCATCCTTCATCTCCATGTATATCCACCTCCCACTGCCTCTCTCTTATCATCTCTCTTTGTCCATTTCCTCCAGCCTCTGTCCCTGACCATATCATCCTCCCCCTTCTCGCTGACTATGCCCCTCACTCTTTCCATCTCCACCTCCTGCTCTTCCTTTTCCACTACCTACTAACAATCTATCCCTCCCACGTGCCTCATGAATATCCCCCTCCTCCCTCTCACTACTAATTTCCTGTTCCATACCTCCCTGTCCACCCACCGCCTCTGTCTATCTCAACTTGTCAACAGCATTGCTCATTGGCATGTGCAGCCCCGGCTATACAGTTCAATACAGCAGGCTGATACCACTTCCACAGCACACATGTCATTATAAGCCGGCCTAAGTGGCCGTGCGGTTAAAGGCGCTGCAGTCTGGAACCGCAAGACCGCTACGGTCGCAGGTTCGAATCCTGCCTCGGGCATGGATGTTTGTGATGTCCTTAGGTTAGTTAGGTTTAACTAGTTCTAAGTTCTAGGGGACAAATGACCTCAGCAGTTGAGTCCCATAGTGCTCAGAGCCATTTGAACCATTTTTTTGTCATTATAAATCTCAGGGCCCAGAAAAACTGTTTGATTTCCCTAAAACGATATGCCCATCATGCAGAGAGCGTATACACCAGGGGCTGGAAAAACACGTTTTTGTCTACATCTCCGCTTCTATTGGAGCTAGTGGGTTATAAACCCCACAGTGCTGATACTTGCGACGGTTGCTGTCTTTGTGGCGAATTTGGTTGAAATCGAACCAGGGGTTTGGGAGGAGATCGCAGAGGCACACATGTACACTCTGCTTTATGTATATAACTAATGTTCTGCTACTGTGGACGCCACTAACAACCATGGAATACAAAGTGGTCAGTCGAAGAGTAAAAGTCTGTCTCAGCTTCGTGCATGAAATTAAAACCAGCATGCCACACAAACTGACTGAAATTAAAAAACCTCACATTCACATCAGTTCAGCTTGCAAAGGAAGTGATGGCCTATATAGAACAAAATATAATATTTTCCCTTAATAACGCTACAGGCCCTGCCCCTTGTAATATTATACTTCCTAACAGAAATTCAAATTATGAAAGATAACAGCAATAGCCCCAGCCTGGCACGACTATAAACATGTCAGCCTAGAACGAATACAAAGCAAAGACTAACTAAAACTTACACAAAACTTCCTGGCGGGTTAAAACAGAGTGCTAGACCAAGACTCGAACTCACAACCAATGCCTTTCGCTGGCAAGTGTTCTACTGACGTTTCTTTTACAGCTTGTATTACAACATAGCAGACAAAAACAGAACAAAATAACATATAATTATATAATATTACAAATCAAACCAATTCCAGTACATCAAGACAAAGAATAGAACGATCTTGTCCAGTAAGAACTATCTTATAGTACAAACTGCTTGGAAGATTACTGCAATTGGTTTCTAATAATGGGCAAGTTCATATTTGAGATACATAAGGTTCGTATATGCAAGAGTATACAAAAATTTCCTATTGTTGCGAAATACACATTTGTAACTTATGTAATAGAAAACCCTCAGCTACACTATGCACAGCTGATGATATAAGTTAATGTATGGTTTATGAAGTGTAATTCCTGAAGAATTTAGCACTGAAAGCTTCTTTTTTCTTTGGTGTCAGTGGTACTATACGCTTCCCAATGTACAAGAAATCAAATATTGAAGTGACACGGGAACAGTGTTCGGCCAAACTTCTTAGAAAGGAAAGTGTTTTCAGTATGCAAAACCATTCATGATGAACATTGTAATATATGCACCACTGACTTTATCGCCAATCCAAGAACCCATTCTAAATATATACATAAAGATAGCCTAACACATTTGTTCCAGTTTAAGTGAAATGATAAAATAAAAATCATACGATCCGACAACAAACAAATTTTTGTCGCTGTACGAAATGTACAGAAAGAAATTGCCTTCGTGACACTCTTGATAAATATAACCCATAGTCGCACTAGTCAGTGGAATTATTACGCTGGTGACGATGAAGAACGAAGCATCTTCTGGCCTCAGAGCGATCCTCTTCGTCATGAGAAAGAAGAACTGGCCCACTGAATCTGATGGAACAAAATATTTTGTCTTTTCCAGATCAGAAGTCCTCGACTACAGAGCTTTCTCCTTTATGATCGGGACCCTATCCGGATACTTTCGTCTGCATTTCTCGCCTTCTTTTCTTTCCTCAATTGGATGTTCTTTGTATTGAACCATGGTCCTAGACTAATGTTTGCGTTACACAATGGCAACTAACAACCCAAGCATGGCACACCACCCATGCACACTGCTGTGCTTCCGCCAGCACCTCGTCTGCTGCCTCGATACTCCAGAGGTGTTCAAATGGTTGAAATGGCTCTGAGCACTATGCGACTTAACATCTGAGGCCTTCAGTCCTCTAGAACTTGAAACTACTTAAATCTAACTAACCTAAGGACATCACACACACCCATGCCCGAGGCAGGATTAGAATCTGCGGCCGTAGCGGTCGCGTGGTTCCAGACTGAAGCGCCTAGAACTGCTCGGCCACGGCGGCCGGCACTTCAGAGGAGCTCTCTTGCTAAGGTTGCTGCTGACTTGTAACAGTGACTGCGGTATCGCATTTTTTCTTGTTTCTTCTTGAGACAAAGGCTGGTTGTGCATGTTGTATTTCTTATTCTAGTGAAACTTCCTGGCAGATTAAAACTGTGTGCCCGACCGAGACTCGAACTCGGGACCTTTGCCTTTTGCGAGCAAGTGCTCTACTGCAGAGTAAAAATCTCATTCTGGAAACATCCCCCAGGCTGTGGCTAAGCCATGTCTCCGCAATATCCTTTCTTTCAGGAGTGCTAGTTCTGCAAGGTTCGCAGGAGAGCTTCTGTAAAGTTTGGAAGGTAGGAGACGAGGTAATGGCAGAAGTAAAGCTGTGAGTACCGGGTGTGAGTCGTCCTTCGGTGGCTCAGTTGGTAGAGCACTTTCCCGCGAAAGGCAAAGGTCCCGAGTTCCAGTCTCGGTCGGGCACACGGTTTTAATCTCCCAGGAAATTTCGTATCAGCGCACACATCGCTGCAGAGTGAAAATCTCATTCTTATTCTAGTGTTCGTGACTCCTCTGCATTCATGCCACGTTTCGCGTATGTAGCATTTCCCGTAAAACGAAGCTGGTTGGTGGCTCGGACGTTCTTTCCAGGCTAGAAGAAACAATTTTTTGTTTCACGATTATTAACAGAATGATTTTCTCCCACTTGTCGCTCTTCTCCCACGATTCAAAAAAGTTTGATATACATTACCTTAATTTTTTCGCTGGGAATAAAAAAAAACGAAACGTAAGCAACTGTGACTAATGTACAAGTTCTGAATATAATTTAGGAGAAAGGAAATCTGTGACACAGCCTGACTGTAAGAAGCGATCGGTTAATAGGACACGTTCTGAAACATCAATGCATCACCAGAAGTGTGGAAGGTAAAATTCGTGAAAAGAGACAGTAAGCAGGTACAGAAGGATGTAGTTTGCAGTAGTTGCTCGAAGGTGAATAGTCTAGCACAGGACAGGGCAGCATGAAGAGCTACATCAAAGTAGTCTTAGGACTGAAGATCGTAAAAAAAAATCCCAATTTTTTTAGCAGGGAATAAAAAAACTTATGTAAATGACACATCACACCCTTGTTTAACGTTTGTTGATATTCGTATTATAATCTGTTAACAAGACACTATCCATTCCGGCAACAGCGTTTACAAGTTATTTGAGGTCTTCGTCAAAGTTACAAGTGCACAGACGCTGATGCCCTACGGTATAATGAAGAACATTCGCAGTTTTGTGCCTTTGAATTACAAATATGGAGTAAATGTACCAAGCAGCGACGGTAGAATGACTGGACATGTACTACATCGTTAGCGGACATTTTAAAGTTTTTATTTTCGTCTATGACCATTAAGGAAGATTATAATGAACTTGTACCTGGGACCATGGGTAAAGGTACGACTGAAATATGGAGAAATGAACAGTGTGGAAATAGGAAGAGGAGTGAGACAAGGATGTTGTCTGTCGCCAAATCTCTTCAACCTGTATGGAGAAATGCTGCCGAGAGAAGCGCTGAGAGGATGCGGAAGCTTCAAAGTAGGAGGACGTCTCATCAACACCATCAAGTATGCAGACGACCTGGTAGTGCTCGCAAAAAAGACAGCTGCAACACATGATGAACAATTTGGTGGAAACGGGAAGAAAATACGGCATGGAAATCAACATCGAAAAATCAAAAGTGATGCGCATATCAAAACGTGAGAAACACTTGAAGATAACTGTTGACATTCGGGAACTGGAAAATGTTAATCAGTTCAAGCACCTGGAAAGTTTTATCGCAAAGGAGTCAAACTGCACCAACGAAATCCGAGCAAGAATCGCCATGGCCAAAGCTGCTTTCAACAAGAAGAGGACTCTGCTGACCAGCAAGTTGAGTTTGGCATTGAGGAAAAAACTGATAAAGTGCTACATTTGGAGCACTGCACTGTATGGACCAGAGACATGGACCATGAGAAAGAAGGAGAAAAAATACTTAGAGAGCTTTGAAATATGGTGCTGGAGGAGAATGGAAAAGATGAAGTGGACAGATCGCATAAAAATGACGATGTACTGTGAAGAGTAGGAGGGAAGAGAAGTATTCTGCCTGCAATTATTCAGAGAAAGGCCAACTGGATTGGACATGTACTTAGACACGAGGGACTCATACATGATGCCATCGAAGGGAAACTCAGAGGACACGCAGGACGAGGAGGAAGAAGAATTCAACATCTGGACGACATGAAAGATGGAAGGAGATACAACAGACTGAAGGAAGAAGCTGAAGACAGGGAACAGTGGTATCAGAAATTATCCGTACGAAGACATGGATCTGCCACTAGGCAGAATACTACTACTACATAATAATAATAATAATAATAATAATAATATGACCTTTAATTCACTTTCCAAATTTCCCATTGGTTTTCTTCGTTGCTTGCTCAATACTCTTATTCAGTAAAGTGGGGCCAGACTACAAACCCTGATCACTCCGTTCGACAGCAGTTCTCCCTTCATGTCTTGTCTGATTTCTGTACGAGATATGCATAACATTTTATCCTCTGATAACTACAGAATCTCAATGAGTGTGTTGCAGTTAGTATTGCCAGAAGTCTCCTCTTGCCTATAAATACTCTAAATGTGAGTTTATCTTTGTTCACGCTATCTTCAGTGTGTCTGTATTATCTCCGAAAGCAAAACTGATTTTCCTGGAGGTGAGTGTCTACCAGTTTTCCCATTCTGCTACAAACAATCCTCGTTAATATTTTCCATGCATGATTTATGAAACTGGTGTTTAGTGTAATTTACTTCGATTAGCCTTATCGCAGTCCTGCCTACCTTGCGTACAACGTGGAATTGTTTTAGAATGGCAGCCGCTCTCAAGGACGTAAATGGCTCTGAGGGAGAGTCGTCTACCCCAAATGCATTATTTCGAATTATTTCTTGTAGTGGTCTGTCAATATCTTCTCGAAGCATCGCGTCACCCATCTCATCTGCAACCACATCCTCTCTCGTTTCAATAATATTGTCTTAAGGTATATTTATTTATATCATTATACATTCCTCTCACCTTTTAGCCTTCTCTTCTTCGGTTACTATTGACTCACTTCTTAGCTTTAGATATTCGTACGTCTGCTGCTTTATCATTTACCCGACATCTGTCTTTCACATGCATAAAATAATTTTTCGCTCGGTCAGTGCGTGAATGAAATGGATTGGAACTTCGATAATGTTGGTACGAAGTCCAGTGCGCCAGATGCTGCACAGTGGATTTCAGACTTTATAGTGTGTTCAGAAACACAGTGAACAAACTCAGACAACTGCGACAGAGTCAATGACAAACTTATTTTGTTAAGGAATCTGGTGCCGAAAATGTATTTTTAATGAGCACTATGCATGTAGAACAACGCACGTGGCGAAGGAGATATTACAAAAGTACCTTTCTCAAACTTGGTTACACTGTTATTGATCTGAGGTACAGAGTGTAGTGTTTTAACGATCTGGCTAACAAAATACATGTATGGCCGGAGGATCCGTGGTCACGGGATAATACCTTTGATTAGGCACCCAAACGTCCTCGGTTCCGCGTTCGAAACAACTTACCACAAACATTTTGATTAATAATCAGCATTCGTGGCCTAAGACATCCGGCATAAAATCTCACTCTCATTCTGCCAACAGCCTTGTGAAATACGGCGGAGGAGCGGACAGAAGTTTAGAGTACTGTCTTGTCCTTGTGGTGCGAAACCGCCATAAAACCGAAAGAATCAGCAGTGGTCAACGGCGTGAGGATGCAGAAGGCAATGGAAACCACTGCATAAGATCACGTAACGTATATCCACAGGGCATTTGGCCTGTAATTGGAAAGTATCATGAAAATCTCTCCATTGACAGAAGATTCCGGAATAGTCCATTTGGATCTCCGCAACGGGACACCCACGGGGGACGTGACCATGAAAAAAAGATCGAATAACCAACTAAAAGATAACGTTCTACGTGTGGGAGTGTGGAATGTCCGAACTTGAACGTGGTGGGGATGCTAGAAAGTCTGAAAAGGGAAATGGAAAGACTTAATCAGGATATAGTAGAGGTCAGTGTAGTGAAATGGAAAGTCGACAAGGATTCCTGGTCAGATGAATGTAGGGTAATATCAACAGCAGCATAAAATAGTGTAACGGGTGTAGAATTAGTTATGAACAGAAAGATGGGGCAGAGAGTGTGTTACTGTGAAGAGTTCAATGATAGGTTTCTTATTATCAGAATTAACAGCAAACCAAAACCGACAGCGATAGTTCAGGTACGCTTGCCGGCGTAGCGAGCTGGAAATGAAGAGACAGAGGAATATACGAGGATGTTGAAAGGGAGTACGGTACGTAAACGGAGATGAAAATCTAATAGTCATGGGAGAGTTGGAATGAGGTTCTAGGGGGAGGAGTAGAATAAATGGTTACAGGGGAATATGGGCTTGGGACAAGGAATGAGAGAAGGGAAAGCGTAACTGAGTTCTACAACAAATTTCAGCTTGTAATAGCGAATACTCTGCTCAAGAATTACAAGTGGAGGAAGTATACTTGGAAAGGCCGGGTGATATGGGAAGATTTCAGTTAGATTACGTCACGGTCAGACAGCGATTCCGAAATCAGATACTGGATTCTAAGGCATACCCAGGGACAGATACAGTTTCAGATCACAATACAGTAGTGTTGAAAATCAGGCTGAACTTTAAGAGGTTAGTCACGAAGAATCAATATGCAAAGAAGTGGGATTCAGAAGTACTAAGGAATGGCGAGGTACCCTTGAAGTTCTCTAACGCTATCGGCACAGCAATAAGGAATAGCACAGTAGACAGTTCAATTGAAGAGGAATGGAAATCTCTAGAAAGGGAGTTCACAGAAGTTTGAAAGAAAAACATAGTTACAAAGAATTTAACTGTGAGGAAACCATGGGTTGATGGATGAAAGAAGGAACTACAAAATTGTTCAAAGAAATTCAGGAAAACAGAAACACAAGTCATCGAGGGATGAAATGAACAGGAAGTGCAGGAAATCTAAGACGAAATGACTGCATGAAAAATGTGAAGAAATCGAAAAAGTAATGACTGTCTTAAGGATTGACTCAAAATGCAGGGAAGTCAAAACAACCTTCAGTGATATTAAAACCAAGTCTTTTAACATTAAGAGTGCAACTGGAACTCGACTGCTAAACGCAGAGGAGAGAGCGGATGGGTGGAAAGAGTACACTGAAGGCCTCTATGAGGGGCTACATTTGTCTAATGTGATAGAAGAAGAAACAAAAGTCGATTTAGAAGAGATAGGGCATCCAGTACTAGAATCAGAATTTAAGAGAGACACAAAATAAAACAGAAGGGATAGATAAAATCCCATCAGAATTTCTAAACTTGGGGGGAAGTGGCCACAAAACGACTACTCTTGTTGGTGTATAGAATGTATGAGTCTGGCGACACAACATCTGACGATCGGAAAAGTGTCATGACTGCAAGAGCTGACAAGTGCGAGAATTTCGCACAATCAGTTTAACAGCTAGCATCCAAGTTGCTGACAAGAATAATATACAGAAGAACGGAAAAGAAAATTGAGGATCTGTTAGATGACGGTCAGTTTGGTTTCAGGAAAGCTAAAGACACCAGAGAGGCCATTATGAAGTGACAGTTGATAATGGAAGCGTACTAAAAGAATCGAGATATGTTCATAGGATTTGTCGACCTGGAAAGAGCGTTGGACAGTGTGAAATGATGGAACATCTTCAAAATTCTGAGAACAGTAGGGATAAACTGTATGGGGAAAAGGGTAATATACAATTGTACAAGATACATGACAGAATAATAAGCGCGGACGATCAAGAAAGAAGTGTTCCGATGGAAAAGGGTGTAAGACAAGGATGTAGCCTTCCACCCCTACTGTTGAATCTGTACATCGAAGAAACAATGATGGAAATAAAAGAAATGCTCAGGAGTGGGGTTAAAATTTAAGGTGGAAGTATATCAATGATAAGATTCGCTGATGACACTGTTATCCTGAGTGAAAGTGAAGAAGAATTACATGGTCTGCTGAATGGAATTCACAGGCGAATGAGTACAGAATTTGGACTGAGAGCAAATTGAAGAAAGACGAAAGCAATGAGAAGTAGCAGAAATGAGAACAACGAGAAAGTTAACAACAGGATTGATGGTCACGAAGTAGATGAAGCAGGAATTCTACTGCCTAGGCATCAAAATGGCGTACAGAGCAAGGAGGAAATCAAAAGCAAATTAGCACTGGCAAAGAGGGCGTTCCTGTCCAAGAAAAGTCTACTAATGTAAAACATAGGCCTTAATTTGAGAAAGATATTTCTGAGAATTTACGTTTGGAGCACAGTATTGTTTGGTAGTGAAACATGGACTGTGGGAAAACCGGAACAGAACAGACTGGGGATGCTACAGACAAATGTTGAAAATTAGATGGACTGATACGTTAATGAGGCGGTTCCGCACAGAATCGGAGATGATAGGACATCTGTTAAAATATAAGGGGATGACTTCCATGGAACTAGAGGGAGCTGTAAGGTCAAAATCTGTAGAGGGACCCAGAGGTTGGAAAACATCCTGCAAATAATAGAGGACGTAGGTTGCAAGTGCTACTCTGAGATGAAGAGCAGGCACAGGAGAGAATCTCGTGTTGGGCCGCATCAAACCATTCGGGAGACTGATGACCAGGATAAAAGAACACCACTGTACTGCCAATACGGTGCAAGCAGCGGTCCACGATGTGACACCTACGAGACGTGGCAGCTGAGGGCAATTGTCGGAAAGCTCAGCGAATCTACCAAGAACGCTTCCATGCATGAAGACACCCGCATTTTTGCACAATCCATGGCTACAGGGAAATATCTGGACGTTGATGTTGCGGCAGCCCAATATAATCTGACCACAGAGCATGTGTATATTTGCGTTTGACGAAGACGTGCTATTACGCTTTGAGGCCGCGCCCAGGGCAAGTACCTTGCAATTAACGCCGAGTTTGATGTTCATCATAGGCGAACTACTCGCTGTTGAGAGGAATGTCGTTCCACGTATTGCCAAATGCATTGAGGTTGACGGACATCATTTTGAGCATTTATTGCATTAATGTGATATTTACAGGTAATCACGCTGTAATAGTATGCGTTCTCAGAAATGATAAGTTCACAAAGGTACATGTATCACATTGGAACAACCGAAATAAAATGTTCAAACGCACCTACGTTCTGTATTTTAATTTAAAAAAATCTACCTGTTACCAACTGTTCGTCTAAAGTTTCGAGCCATATGTTTATGGGAGGTCATCAGTCCCCTAGAACTAATTAAACCTAACTAACCTAAGGACATCACACACATCCATGCCCGAGGCAGGATTAGAACCTGCGATTAGTGGTCGCGCTGTACCAGACTGAAGCGCCTAGAACCACTCGGCCATTCCGGCCAGCCGTTGTTCTAGATTACATAGTTTTGGATCAGATGATTATCCACTTGTAGTTTGTACTTCAGTTTGTGCAATACGTTAATACGGAACCTTAGTTGCGGTTTACATCATGTGCAATTGTCATAATTTATGCGAGACCTTAAGAGAAAATTTGTAGTAAAACTATAGGCCGGTACCATGGCTGACTTCCTGCTTGGGTCTCACATGGTGCCCTCTTGACTGTGGTCAATGCGCAGCCTGTTCTTGCAAGAGCATTTGCTAACTATTTTTGGAGGAGGCACGCTACGCATCAGAGGGAGAATGTTGTTCCAGGATGTGCAGCTCAAGTTCTATTGGAGGTAGGCGGATCAGCCAGAAAGATCCTGTACGTTGGCCTCACCCCAGTGGCAAAGTGCATTCTACCAGTGAATTAAGTGGAGGAATGGACTGTAAGAAATCTATCAGTGACGACACACACAAAGAAAACACCACACTTTTCCCACTGGACATAAGAAACCCTGATACAACGATACTGGGTCTCTGTAGTGGTAAACAGTATTCAATTTACAAAATTATAGCAATTTTGATCAGAACAATGAAGGATTCAGACACCATCAACATTCTCAACATTCTTTTGGTCTCAGTCACACCAATTGATCTCCTAGATACTCTAAAATTCACTCAAAATGCATTTTCAACGATTAACGAAATATATTTACTGTTGTCTCTACTATCATACACTACTGGCCATTAAAATTGCTACACCATGAAGAAATGCAGATGATAAACGGGTATTCATTGGACAAATATATTATACTAGAACTGATATATGATTACATTTTCACGCAATTTGGGTGCATAGATCCTGAGATATTAGTACCCAGAATAATCACCTCTGCCCGTAATAACGGCCTTGATACGCCTGGGCATTGAGCCAAACAGAGCTTGGATGGCGTGTACAGGTACAGCTGCCCATGCAGCTTCAACAGGATACCACAGTTCAACAAGAGTAGTGACTGGCGTATTGTGACGAGCCAGTTGCTCGGCCACCATTGACCAGACTTTTTCAATTGGTGAGAGATCTGGAGAATGTGCTGGCCAGGGCAGCAGCCGAATATTTTCTGTATCCAGAAAGGCCCGTGCATGACCTGCAATATGCGGTCGTGCATTATCCTGCTGAAATGTAAGGTTTCGCACGGATCGAATGAAGGGTAGTGGCACGGTTCGTAACACATCTGAAATGTAACGTCCACTGTTCAAAGTGCCGGGTGATACGCCAGTATGGCGATGACGAATACACGCTTCCAATGTGCGACCACCGCGATGTCGCCAAACACGTATGCGACCATCATGATGCTGTAAACAGAACCTGGATTCGTCCGAAAAAGTTACGTTTTGCCATTCGTGCACCCAGGTTCGTCATTGAGTGCACCATCGCAGGCGCTCCTGTCTGTGATGCAGCGTCAGGGGTAACCGCAGCCATGGTCTCCGAACTGATAGTCCATGCTGCTGCAAACGTCGTCGAACTGTTCGTGCAGATGGTTGTTGTCTTGCAAACGTCCCCATCTGTTGACTCAGGGATCGAGATGTGGCTGCACGATCCGTTACAGCCATGCGGATAAGACGCCTGTTATCTCGACTGCTAGTGATACGAGGCCGTTGGGATCCAGCACGGTGTTCCGTATTACCCTCCTTAACCCACCGATTCCATATTCTGCTAACAGTCATTGGATCTCGACCAACTCGAACAACAATGTCGCAATACGATAAACCGCAATCGCGATAGGCTACAATCCGACCTTTATCAAAGCCGGAAACGTGATGGTATGAATTTCTCCTCCTTACACGAGGCATCACAACAACGTTTCACCAGGCAACGCCGGTCAACTGCTGTTTGTGCATGAGTAATCTGTCGGAAACTTACCTCATGTCAGCACGTTGTAGGTGTCACCACCGGCGTCGACCTTGTGTGAGTGCTCTGAAAAGCTAATCATTTGCTTATCACAACATCTTCTTCCTGTCGATTACATTTCGCGTGTGCAGCAGGTCATCTGCATGGTGTAGCAATTTTAATGGCCAGTAGTGTATTTACCAGTTTTCGCCTGGAATTTTTGAACCCTCATCATATCTGTCAGCTTGGGCACTGACTTTTTGAACGCCACGTGTGTAGATGCAGATAGTTGTCTTATTTAATAGTAGCTTCTTAAATAGCGCAGATGTTAAACGAAAGGTGTAAATCTTTAAACCTTACAGAGGCTCCTGCTATTGGGAATCTCCCAAAGACAAAAATGTAGAAGTTTTCGCACCTTCCTCTGCCAGCTGAGCATCACGCGTACATACTGGGCTGCTGGCTGGACGGTGAACAGTAGGGAATAGATGGTCCTGCCCCTCCCTTCCAGGCTGGGATGACGGGCGATGCGTCAGCGGGGCGCGTGTCCGCGGCAGCCGAGCAGCGTGCGGTGCGACGCCGGGGGTCGTCTGGCGGCGCCTCTGCTGACGTCACGCGACGCCTCAGGCGTGCCTCCCGCGGCGCCCAGTCCCGCAGGGCTCACTGCGCAATCAATGGCCGCCGGCTGTCAGTGTAGCGAAAGAAAACTACACTACTGGCCATTAAAATTGCTACACCACGAAGATGACGAGCTACAGATGTGAAATTTAACCGGCAGGAAGGAGATGCTGTGATATGCAAATGATTACCTTTTCAGAGCATTCACACAAGGTTGGCGCCGGTGGCGACACCTGCAACGTGCTGACATGAGGAAAGTTTCCAGCCGATTGCTCATACACCAACAGCAGTTGACCGGCGTTTCCTGATGAAACGTTGTTGTCATGCCTCGTGTAAGGAGAAGAAATGCCTGCCATCACGTTTCCGACTTTGAAAAAGGTCGGATTGTAGCCTATCGCGATAGCGGTTTATCGTATCGTGACATTGCCCCTCGCATTGGTCGAGATCCAATGACTGTTAGCAGAGTATGGAATCTGTGCTGGATCCGAACGGCCTCGTATCACTAGCAGTCGAGATGACAGGCATATTACATGCATGGCAGTAACGGATCGTGCAGCAACTTGTCGATCCCTGAGTCAATAGATGGGGGCGTTTGCAAGACAACAACCATCTGCACGAACAGTTCGACGACGTTTGCAGCAGCATGGACTATCAGCTCGGTGACCATGGCTGCGGTTACCCTTGACGCTGCATCACAGACAGGAGTGCCTGCGATGGTGTACTCAACGACGAACCTTGGTGCACGAATGGCAAAACGTCATTTTTTCAGATGAGTCCGGGTTCTGTTTACTGCATCATGATGGTCGCATCCGTGTTTGGCGACATCGCGGTGAACGCACATTGCAGGCGTGTATTCGTCATCGCCATACTGGCGTATCACCCGGCGTGACGGTATGGGGTGCCATTGGTTACACGTCTCGGTCACCTCTTGTTCGCTTTGACGGCACTTTGAACAGTGGACGTTTCATTTCAGATGTGTTACGAACCGTGCCTCTACCCTTCATTCGATCCCTGCGAAACCCTACATTTCAGCAGGATAATGCACGACGGCATGTTGCAAGTCCTGTACGGGCCTTTCTGGATACAGAAAATGTTCGACTGCTGCCCTGACCAGCGCATTCTCCAGATCTCTCACCAATTGAAAACGTCTGGTCAATGGTGGCCGAGCAACTGGCTCGTCTCAGTACGCCAGTCACTATTCTTGATGAACTGTGGTATCGTGTTGAAGCTGTATGGGCACCTGTACCTGTACACGCCATCCAAGCTCTGTTTGATTTAATGGCCAGGCGTATCAAGGCCATTATTACGGGCAGAGGTGATTATTCTGGGTACTGATTTCTTAGGATCTATGCACCCAAATCGCGTGAAAATGTAATCACATGTCAGTTCTAGTAAAATATATTTGTCCAATGAATACCCGTTTATCATCTGCATTTCTTCATGGTGTAGCAATTTTAATGGCCAGTAGTGTATTTTCATATCAGTAATTACACGGCGTAACCATGTGCCTTTGTTTATCAAACTGAAAAAAGTAAAAATACTTAGTCAGTTAAGTTCGTTTACAGGTGCATGTCGGCAGCCCTGCTACACAAGGAGCTCCCCACGCCACAGTACCGTAGCACTCCGCTAGAGGGGCCAGAACACAACGGCGCAGTACGGCGAAGTATCGTGTGGTAATTATTTTTGTGCATTTGAAGAGGACGAACGCTGCAGCACTCCATCCTGAAGTGATGGAAGTTTACAGCAAATATACACCATTATTAAATGGTTTCGACTCTTCCAGTGTGGTCAAAAACATCGCAACGGCGACGAACAAAGTGGCCGTACATCTCATTGTGAATCACCAGAAATAGCACGAAAGTGATGTCTCTACGTACGGCGTACCACAGTCGAGCAGAGAGCGGAAAAAAGTGAAAATAAGTCACGGATTTCTGTTCAACAACATACACAATATTTTGAACACGACAATGGTCATTGGTTGCTTGGTTCCCCTGCTGTTAGTACCCATACAAAAGGCGCGTCGTATTGAGGCAGTAGCGGAAATGCTGCCACCCAGATTATTTGTTTCGTCCGACGTGAACGAATTCTGTGTGTACACTGTGACACCAAAATAAAGGCGTGAAGCAAGCAATGAAGCCATATTAATTGACTACCACAGAAAAATGTGAGTTCCCAGTTATTTTCGGCTAAGATGATGATGACAGTCTTCTGGAACTTCCATGGTGTGGTGCCAACAGATTATGCTCCTAAGGGACTCCTGAATATTTTACAACAGGGTACCAAGAAAAAATAAGGCGAGAAGCTGTACAAGGGGGCGTTTATGCTCCATGAGAATGTCGCAGCTCATTCTACACAGTACGGAACAAATGGCTGTTCAAATGGCTCTTAGCACTATGGGACTTAACTACTGAGGTCATCAATCCCCTAGAACTTAGAACTACTTAAACCTAACTAACCTAAGGACATCATACACATCCATGCCCGAGGCAGGATTTGAACCTGCGACCGTAGCGGTCGCGCGGTTCCAGACTGAAGCGCCTAGAACCGCTCGGCCACACCAGCCGGCTGTACGGAACAACGTATGATGCATCCTTCAACTCACCCCAAATATATTCTTATGAAATATCACTCAGTGACTTTCTCCTTTTTGCTCTGTTGAATAACGGTAGCGTGGCAGGCGTTTCACCAATGAGGACGAAGTTCTTGTCGAGGTGGAACGTTTCCTGATAGCTAAAATGTAGAGTTCTATAAGCAAGGTCTCCGCCAAGTCGTTCGCTTCTGAAAACAGTGTGTTGGCTTGGTATTTTTCTAGGTGATAATTAATACTTTAGGACTATCGCTCGTACTGTTAGTAACCTTTCTCTGTCTTCAAGTTAAACTTTCTGAGTTGTTAGTCCGCGTCATATTTCCTTCTAAAACAATCGACGTTTCAACCCCTCTGCTGGGATTTTCTTCAGGATGTTTCAGTGTCCACTATTGCTAGAACATCAGTGTTCTAGCGATAGCGTACACCGAAACATCGTGAATAAGATCCCAGCAGAGGGGTCGAAACGCCGATTAATTTATAAGGAAACAACCCAGAAGATTTTAACTTTAGTGACAATGGCCACGAAAGTCTGCCGACTTACTTTTCTCTGTCTTGTTCACCACGCATTAAGGGGTTCGGGCTAACCCCATCATCAGAGATGACCAGATGCGCCTCTTTGTGGCAAGGTGCAGGCAGCACAAGTAGATGTAGAATTAAGGCTGGACCAAGAAAATATGGAAGGTCAGCAGCATACATAGTTATATAAACTGACTCTCTTTTAAATAAGGTAACAAATAATAAACAACTATTCCATAATTAGAAACAAGTTTTAAACAGTAAACCATCTTTTTCTGTCTCAAGAAATTTCCGAGAATGTACGTCTGGAGCACAGCATTGTATGGTAGTGAAACATGGACTCTGGGAAAACCGGAACAAAAGAGAATCCGCGCGACTGCTACTGTCGCAGGTTCTAATCCTGCCTCGGGCATGGATGTGTGTGATGTCCTTAGTTTAGTTAGGTTTAAGTAGCTCTAAGTTCTAGGGGACTGATGACCACAGATGTTAAGTCCCATAGTGCTCAGAGCCATTTGAACCAGAAGAGAATCGGAGAATTTGAGATGTGGTGCTACAGACGAATGTTGAAAACTATGTGGACTGGTAAGGTAAGGAATGAAGAGGTTCTGTGCAGATTAGGAGAGGAAAGGAATATGTAGGACTAGGTGGTGGGACAGGTTGGTACGACATCTGTTGCGACAGCAGGGAATGGTTTCCGTGGTACGCCTCTTTGACCACATACAATACACCGCATCAAGTACTTCCTGATGCCTCTTTTTCCTTTAATCACTGGACGGTAACAGGCAAGGTCCAGAGCGTTCTAGACACACGTTTAGCAATCGTGGGCACGTCACAAACAAAAATAGCAACAGACCAACTGCTAGTACTCGGGGCTCGGCGCAAGGGCCTCACTACGCCAAACAGACCTATCACGCCCAAAAAGAAACCCGTATATAACCGTGAGCAGGCTAATGCATGTATTCAGCCAGTACCAGGCAAAATTCGTAATTCATGGCACGACTGAGGCCGGAACACGCTAGGCCAAATTTAGAATTCCAGACTACAATGTAACACTTATCCACGAGGCACTAGCGAAACAACATTTAAGCTTCCATGGCAGAAATAACTGCTCTTATATCCACACAAGACAATGAGATCTTGTGACATATTAAAGAAATGTTAAACCAGTTTCACTAAAGGACATTTCTAAATCTGGGAGCCTCGGTCGTGTTGCCTAGCGTAACCTTACAATATGCTTCTGTGTCAGACCAAGCCATTACTACAGAACAGACAACCAGTAGTCAGACTAACAAGGAGTGGTCGGGGAAAAAACAAATTCACACAAAAAACGCAACAGCCCACCACCAGTGTCTAACACGGTGAGTTCAATTTACACTTGGAAACTAAACCAGAAACCGGACGCCTGTGGCAATGTTCTAGATAACAATCATGTTAGAAACATGCTTAAAAGGAGATAGGACATCAGACGCGAGTTGTATAACCTACATGAGCATTGTCACCCACTGCCACTTGAAAGAAGCAGCCTTCAAGAGATCCAGAGGTAAGAAAATACCATAACAGTGGAACAACCTAGCAGATCCCCAGGAAGCAATCGGACAGGTTACGCCGGATGTCCAGGGCACAGCCCAAACGACCGGGCCGCTCAAGAGCCCCACTCCGGATCTTGTTGCTCCCGCTGCCAACTCGTGCAGAATCAACACCTGACGCCGCTGGAAGAAGAAAGCTGCCGCAGTTCACCCGCCTCCATTCCTCACTCCTTGCGATCCGTGGCCACTTATCCAAACTTCACGAGACGGCGGCCGAAAGAAAAGCGCACAACGGAAAGATAGCCCAATGCGTCCACATCTAGGTATCGCACACTAGGCACACGGCTCAACACTTGATGCAAAACATCAGTGATGACTTCTTCGCACCTCTCGCTGTGGACAGCGAAATCGATACCCTGTTATCATTTCTTCTTTTGCCTCCACCGACCGCCGCAGTCACATGAGTACAGCTGTTACCTTATTAGGGACTATGTAAGTGGCCATGCAGTGTAGTACAAACACGCTGGACTGTACTTTCATTTGGTGAGCGTTGGAGCACATAATGTGCTACATTGTACGTGATACATATTTCGAGTTCTTTCTCCGTCTGGTTAATTTTTCACATTGATTAGTTGTCAGGCGACTGGAGGCTGACACGTCTATTAACTTCCTTGGAGAAATTCAGAACACAGCCGGTTTTTGAGCTTTCAGTGTATTTGTGTTGTCTGAAGAGCGCTGCAATGAATCAGATTAATTGCTCTGACACCAGGTGTTACAATGCTATAGGCAATGAATTTTCTTTGGACACATGATGTGACTGACCCGTGTTAACCTTAGTAAATAAAACAAAGTTTTTTTTAAGTCTCTTCCTCTTTCCTCTCTCTCTCTCTCTCTCACACACACACCTGTCTGTTTATTGCAATACTAGCTCACTATTTGGCTAGGTTTGTATTTATTCAAATCCTGTTAGCCCACCTCCTCCATTCCTTTCTCGCAGTCAGTCAGTCTCTGCCTCTCCTGCTGATCATTTTCTCTCGTCTCTCTGTCCACATTCTCTATCCCCACTTTCTGTCCATCTCTTCTTGCCATTCTCTATGTACATGTCTTACTTCTCCCTCTCTCTTTCCATTTGCTCTTCCTCATTCGCCCAGTCCACCTGTTCATCCCCCAACAGTCTGTCTGCTCCTTCCTGTCAATCTCCCTATGTCCTTCTCCTCCTGCTCATCTCCCCATCTCCTCCTCCCCCTCCTTCAGTACACGTATTCTTCCCTTTCTGTGACCGTTTACTTTTCACCTCTTCTCTATCCAGTTCCCCCTCGCCCCTCCCTTAGTCCATCTCCTCTTACCGCTCTCTATGTCCATCCACTCCTCCCACTACGTGTGTCCACCTCCACATAGGTACCCCGATATGAGTCTAGTAAACGATTTTTTTTTATACACAGCGGTTCGGCAGATGCTTATATTGTCGTATGATCACCAAAATTTGTCACTATTTTTGCCAAGTTCTCTGACTGTCGGTGTTATTTCCTTACACTCTATTTTACTTCCTCTGAACTAAAATATTAGAGCTATTTGATTAGGAATTAACTGTTCAAACTACATAATCTTATCATTTTAAATTATTTCATTGTTAATAAAATCAACAAGGCTCTCGTAAGCAAATTTACGTTGTTCTCTATTTTCATGCCATCTTGATTCTTAACATTCCTCGATATGTTGATTCTCTGTTTGCCTATACGCAGCGAAACAGATCTAGTGATAGCTAACAGCTGACATATGTGAGTTTGGCAATTGCCTCACAATCGCTGAATCTTTCTGCAATCTTTTTTATTGGTACTAATGTTTCTGGCTGAGGACAGGACATAAGTTGACACTTGTGTTTACCACTTGTCTTTTCCTTCTAGTCACAAAACTAGTATTCCGTATTGTCAGTTTAATTTGATGACCACGGTGGAATAGTCACAGTGGATGGATCCTGCATTTATGTCGATTCCAATAAGTACTCCGCTGCTGAGGACACTTAGATGCTGTTGGGTGAAAAGATTCGTTTCTAAATCAGGCTTCTTGTCGGCTGAATTAGGCGTAGGTAATGTTAATGATGGTACGTGAAAAAGTAACATGTGAAAGACATTCAATTATAAATCATAGCTTCAGCGTAGGTCAAGTAAAAGGTGCATGAATTAATATTAACATAAATATATGGAAAGTAAAGGCAAAATTCATATTTAACTTTATCAGCGCTGTCCGAATAACCTTTAGAAAGTGAAAAATTATGAAAATAAAATTAAAACTCTTTTATGGAAATTGAATCAGAAAAAAGAATAAAATGTAAAGCAATTACAGTAATTACGAATGGTTTAATTGTTTATTCAAGTCCGTAGACAATTTATTTATTTGTTTATTCAGTGTTTCATACTTTTCCCTCACTATTTATTGAACAAAACGTCAAATTAATTTTATTCTGGACTGTAGATATACTTGGATTCAATTGAGAATTAAATATTTTACAGTAAATAAACTAATTAAATACAATAGTCTTGTAAATTAGCACTGTTATAGACTTACATATTCGTCGTGGGAAGACTTTGATATGACTTCCTGGAAATTTCCAGGCAGTTCTTGTACCTAAAAGTATATGCAACAGTAAGCTCCGGATATATAACATGTTTAGGATAATAACCAATAAAAAATTCTCCAAAATTTAATTTTCATAATTTAAGACATAATTATACTTATTTTCATATTTCTGACACATGTTAAATCTCGTTTGTTATGTTTTTGGCTGAATGCTGCTACTTTTTTATAATAAGTGATATGATAGCCTGAAGATTCAACCGGGTATCTGCTGAACTGAACATTACGGTACTTGAAAGCTGTTTTTCGGATCAATAGTTTTAAATTACGTTTTGTAAAGTTTTCACTGTCGAAATCACTCATATCACATAAAAAACACGTCTTCTCCTTTTCATTACAGCAAACAAAATGCACAGAGAAAGTGAGGAACACCTTGGTATGCTTACGAACACTAAATACTGAGTGGAAGTCGGCGAACACTAAAGTTTCGACAGCACCGCGCTTGTGAGGGTGCTACAATGTTGGAATCGGCAACGTCGTCGCTGGCGTGGAAACAAAATCTCAAGAAGCCTAAGATTTGCCTACTTATGCTAAGGCAAATCATGTTTACAAAAAAATTTGTCTACATTTTTATGTACACTTATATAAGGAAATTTGATGAGTGTAATTTACTCAAACTGTCTTCTCTGTTTACATATGGCAAGATGGCGTTTTACTTACGTCTTTTACACCTTCGAGGGATTGAATTAGTTAAGAAATTGCGTCACAATACCTATCGAAAAAATCAAATTCCTCTCCTGTGTAACCTCTTCATTACAGAGTAGCAATTTTAAGTTACGTCCTCAGTTATTTTCTGGATGTACTACAGTCTCTGTTTTCTCTACAGTTTTACCTTCTGCAGCTCCCTCTGGTTCCATGGAAGTTATTCTGTGATGTCTTAGCGGATGTCGTACTGTCCTGTGAATTCTTCTTGTCATTGTTTTACATGTGTTCCTCTCCTAGCTGGTTCCCGGAGAGCCTCCTCATTCCTCACCTTAACACCGACTTTTCAACAACATTCTGTAGCACATCATCTCATATGCTTCGATTTACTTCTTCTCCGGTTTCCCCATACAGTACCGTGCTGCAAACATTACATTCTCAGAAACTTATTCCTTAATTTGAGGCCTGTGTTCGACACTAGTAAACTTCTCTTGGGCAGGAATGCCCTTTCTGCCAATGCTAGTCTGCTTTCTATGTCCTCCTTGTTCCGTCTGTCTTGGGTCATTTTGCTACCTAGGTAGCAGAACTCCTTAACTTGTTCTGCTTCTTGATCACAAGTCCTGCTGCTAAGTTTCTCCTGTTTTCATTTCAGTTAGTGCTTAAGACTATCATCTTTCTTTGATTTACCCTCAATCCATATTCTGTACTCATCAGAGCGTTCATTTGATTCATAAGATCCTGTAATTCTTCTTCTCGTTCGCTGAGGATAGCAACGTCATCATTAAATCTTTTCATTGATATTCTTTCACATTGCATTTAAATTCCAGTCTTAAACATCACTTTTATTTCACTCATTGCTTCTTCGACGTATAGAATCAAGAGTAAAGGCGGTCCCTGTCTTACATTCTTTTAATCCGAGCACTTCGTTCTTGGTCTTCCAGTCTTATTGTTGGCTCTTGGCACTTGTACATACCGTACAGTACACGCCTTTTCCTATGCCTTACCCATATGTTTCTCAGAGTTTCAAACATCTTGCACCAATTTACATTGTCGAACCCTTTTTCCAGGTCGACAAATTTTACGAACGTGACTTTATTTCTCTTTAGTGTTGCTTCCGTTATCAACCGCAACGTCATACCATTAGGGACCTCGTCGACCTCGACCTCTTTTCACAATTTTCGCGTCTAAAAATTGTGTTCCACATTCCCTTCAGGTATGAATCCGTCGCGAAGCACGCTTCAGATCAAATCGGGACTCATCTGCGAAAAAAAATATTGGCCCACTGTTCGACTGTCCATGTGGCATGTTGACGTCTCGACTTTAGACGTTCCCTTCTGTGAAGACGCGTCAGAGGCACATGTACGGCGTGTTTCTGACGACAAAGGCCACTGTGTCGAGGCCTTCTCTGCACCGTTTGCCTCGATACAAAGCGTCCAGTGGATGCTGCGAGATGCCCATTTCTGCACAGTACTAAGGCTGTACCGTCGTACCGTTACAGCCAAATAATGGTCCTCTCCTTCTGATGTCACACGTGGTCGGCCCTGCCGTGGTCTTCGTGATACAGTTTCTGTCTCTATAAACTGTCGCCACATCCGATAAACACCAGAACGATTCACATTAAGCCATCGGGCCACAAGAGTTTCCGACTGTCCTGCTTCAATTCTTTCTATGGCCCTCCACCGCAGGGGGTCTGGTACGTGTCATTCCGTGCCGTACTGCAATTGTACTGTCTGTGACTGTGTACACAGTAATTGTGGATGCGGGACTATCCGGCAAACACTATTCCGTTTGATAGGTGTCCTGACGTCGTGGTTCGCGTTGCTTTCCGTTGTCCGAAATACCATATTTCGCGCAGAACACGATCGTAAAGACATCTCTTGACAGTTTGTATGATTATATCGTCAATTAGACACAGTCTGGGGTAATAGTGTTTGCTGCTTGAACTTAGGACACCAGTCTATTTGTTGTGTAACGAACCACCGGATACTGCCAGCTTCTGATGTCAAAGTACTTAGAAATTATCTCAGAACAAACTCCGTTCAACCCATATACTTACCCCTTCATGGATCTCCTGCTGCGCTTCGGGACTAAACTTATCGTCGTAACACCTTACAACCTATTCACACCACTCGAGGTACGCATCAGAATTTCGTACCGTGGTTGTCTCACTTCAAATTAACAGTTCTGTAAGAATTCAGTGACTCATCTATTACAGGCGACGATAAGAAATGGAAATGTGCACACTTAACACAATACGAAGCAAACATTAAAATACGGTTGTACGCTGGATATAAATCTGCAACTACATCTACCTAAGTTATCTGTAATCCCCACTTAAGTGCTTGGTAGAGGGTACATAGAACCACTCTCAGACTATTTCTCGACCATTCCACTCTCAAATACCACATTCTTCTGTGATAGCTCTGAATTCTCTTATTTTATCACGATGGTCATTTCTTCCTGTGTACGTGGAAGTCATCAAAATGTTTCCGGATACGGAGGAGAAATTTGGCGGTTGAATTTTCATGAAGAGATGTCATCGCCACGAGAGACGCCTTTGTTTTAATAATTACTTATACAATTCGTTTACGATATCTGTGACACTCTCTTCCCTATCTTGTGCTAATACGACAGGAGCTACTATTCAGTGAACTGTTTCAGTGTCTTCCGTCAATCCTGTCTTGTTAGGATCCCATATTGCGCAGCAATCTTCCAGAAGAGGACGAACTAGAGTAGTGAAACGACTGACACTTTCAACGTTATGAGAACACAGCACAAGTGCGGTTTCATGGTTAAATACTTGGCTTGCATTGCATTTATTCTCTAGAATGAATTTATCGCTGTGTTTCCATATATTTATCTATCCCCTGTAAGTTAGAATCAAGAAAAATTTTGTTCTGTAACAAACACCTGGCATTTGGTTAAGCCGTTTCTCAGCAATGTCCTTTCTTCATGGATTGCTAATCCCAAAAGGTATGAAAGAGGATTTGCTTGGCGTAGTGTCAGAAGTGGAGCCAAGAGGGCAGTCTCAAACAGCTTTGCCCGCTTGTGGCAACGTTTCGGGTCCGAAAACTAGTGGATCACACAGTTGTAATCTTCGAGGAATTTTCTAAGCTGTACGTACTCCCATGGCGAGAAAAATATTCATTAAAGGGACTCTGAACATTTTTAAAACGACTTAAGGTGGTTTATTACAACCACACAGCACATGATCATTTCCTGAAGACTTTTTCACTACGTGTCCCAGGTAAGTGCTTAACAAAGTTAGTGGTACACAGATTCCATATCTCATCTGGCAGTCAATTAATCATACGTGTTTTTTTCTTCGACAAATCTGCTTTTTGTGGTGTGTCGCATTCAAATTGTTTGATAACCGGAATTCCTGAAAGACCCCAAATAGTCTCTGTAGACTTAGTCCGTTTGTCTTTAACAGATACTTGTCCCAGTTCCTCAAATAAAAACTGTAGATTTCGGTTTTTCACCGAGTACATTGGTCTGTTACTGGCATCCTCGCCGATTTCAGCCTTTCGCTGTAGACGCAGTATGACTATTCCTAGGAGGATAATTAGAAGAATCTACAAGAAATGTAACTTATAAATGAAGGTGTTAACTTACGATATCTTCACTGCACTAGTTCTTGAGTAGTACGTGCCTTGTCGAGTACGGTTAGTAAACGTGATATACTTAGCCAATTTCAATGGCAGTCACTGCAAGACAAGCGTTGTGCCTGACGGAAAAATGTGAGGTTAAATTCAGAAAGACCGCGTTGCAGTTGTGTGGTATTTCCCTCCATAAGGCATCTCATGAATGTCTGCGACAGAAATCTCAGAAAAAATTGAGTTTATGTAAAAGAAATTGAGTTTATGTAAAAGCTTTGCTCCTTTGTTCATCTCATGCAGGAGGGATATGGGGAAACTTCCTAGCGAAACAAAATTAAAGGGTTACTTTTTTGAAAACACATCATTTTGACCCACTGCGACGCAGAACTTCAAAAGCTGCGTCGACGATGCCTACAACGCTCCTCTGTAATGGTGAATGAGCGTGGCGCCCTGCGACATAACCTTCGGGCTCGGCGAAATTGCAAATGCCAATGTGAAAAAAAAGGCCAGAAGTCAGAGGTACACTTAAGTTATAAGGTCGGTTAACTGGCACCACTTTTCACCAAAATAACACTTAACGCCATGAGAAGGTCGTCGTCACAACTCCCCTTGCCAACGTCTAACCCATTGTATTGACGTCTCAGCGATGAAAGTCGCAATGTGACGTCCAGCATTAGAGTCACGTTGTTTTCGTATGGGCGGCTTAGGAAAACATTTTTACACACTACTGCACCGAATAAGGTAACAAAACCCCAAGGTTGTCATTCAACGGGTGAATTAAATCACCCTTTCCTTGGAGCGGTTATTTTCATACATTTCACGATCGGAAACGACAGTTCGCAGCACAATGTGCAACAGACGATGTTCTTGACGACTTCTGACACTACTGTCTCCCCGAAACGATTCAAGCATTCTCTGCGTACATCATGGGACTGCAACGCCACTGAACCTGATCTCGTCCCGTGGAGTGTAGCGTGGCCGCAATGTTTCCTCTGGAATAGAGCGTAGAACTATTGGACGAAATTTGAACATAATCATAAACAGAAAAGTTTATTCAATCTTTTTATTCCTCCGTTTCACGTTCCCTTAAGGTGTGTGAATTACAGATTGGGAAGGGTGTTGCGACATTGAAACGCGCATAATCAAGTGACCCAGGGTCACTCTAAGAGTATCAGTTCGATAACACCCTCTGTACCACCTGTGTACCTTCGTTGCCCGCTTTAAAAGTGTCCCTGTAAAGAGACACATATTCGCCGATTCCTAGGTGCCAGCAGGATGGGCAACCCTTTTAACACCGCTCGGCTGCGTGCCACTACACCGCTGTCCTAACGCTCTTCGGGTGTGAAATCTGAAGTGTGTTGTTTGAAATTGTCTCTTTTCATTATGAGTTAACTATATTTATCCCATTAGTTAATTATTCAAAATTTCGTAGCTATTGTGTATATTCATTGAAGTTCTAACTCATTATGGATTTTATGGATGCATGTGTTAATGTTTACTCATAAAGTGCATTATTTCAATTGATATTAGTTCATTAATGTTTTAGTATAGTGAAGGCATATATTCATTTTTGCAATGAGCAGTTCAGACTTTTTGCCCTCTAAGAATTGCCCTCATATGATAATCAGACGAACAAATCGTGGTTTCTGAGCACATTTCAAAGAAAGTTAAAGCTATGGGGCTTAACATCATTTCAGTAACTAGGATTATTTCTTTACTATCCTATATATAATTATATATATTCTCCCCTATTTATATTAAAAATATTTAGTACAAAATAATTCTCCTATAGACTTGTGCATCCTCCCCTCGGCAACCCGACTGACCATGGAATTGTGTGGAACCACAAATCTCTGTGGGCACCTCTCCCACGGAAGGTGTAAGAATGTACAGGACGAGCAGCCAGTCACGAATATCTTAGTGAATTGATTAAGAATGTTATTTCAGACAGTTTCACAAAGCAAGCTCTCACAGTGGCGTATGTGTCTGGTGGAACTCGCAAACGTCAGCATTACGCTGCTCCTCTCTTGCTGCTAGACAAGTTAACGTCGTTCCACCCTTTCTTCCGTTGCTGACAAAACAAGGTTCACTTGCTACTTAGACGACCGATAGCGAACGTGGGAGACGAGTCGTATATGTGGTTGTTGGAGTGTCCTGGAGGACAGGGCACTGTATAGATGCTCTCTTACGTTTCGCGAAATCGTATACCATTCTGCCGGCAATACAGTCTCAGGTTCAAATAAAGATAATGGGGGTGGATAGCGGATACGCATCGTTCTTCCTAAGGTAGACCACAAGGTTCAGTAGTATTGAGATCTAATGATAGTGGTGGGCAGGGGTATGTGACAGTCCATCCTCCTGCTCACAAAACCAGTCCTGGACGATGCAAGATTTTTGAACGCGGGCCTCTTTGTCTTGGAACACAGCATTACCATCGGAGAATAAAAATTATTTCACGGGATTGAACAGTTTAACCAAAACTGTCACCTAATGCTAGGCACTAGTGGGACGTTGTAGAGTAACGATGGCGCCCATCGAATACAACGATATAGTTGCCTAAATGGTCACCGAACCTCGGCCATATATCAGTCTCGGACCGCAGTCTCTGCTAGAACTTCGAAAGAGAATGAAGTGAGACTCATCCGATTAAATGACTGTCTTTCATTGCGCCCTTTTTGAGGTTTCGTGGACTCGGTACCACATTTTACTGCTGGGGACATGTACATTACTGAGAATGATTCTGGATTTCCAGCTCACCCTGCAATCGGCTGCTTTTGGAGCTTTCTACGGTGAATGGGTTCATGAGTACGAGATTCAGATCTGCAATGACTTTTGCGGCTGTCGTCCCCTTACGCGTCGACACAATCCTGATCGGTGGCCATCTGTAACGAACACTCAATATACGCTTTAGCCCGCGTTGAAATTTTCCACTTTCCCTGTAAGCAGTGTAAATCCTCGACGTGGTGCCTCTTGAAACACCAAACACTTTGACTATCTCGGTCACGGAAGCACACATCATACGATCACGAACAATTTGCCCACGTTCTAATTCATTTAGCTGCGATACAATGCTTTCACAACTACAAAGAACACTGTTCTGACCAAGACTGACTCTTGCAGCGTTCTCGAGGGCACTGCACAGGTGTCATTCGTGCTCAAATAGAACTTCGTAGCGTGCAAGCTTAGCTAGAATGTATGTTAATTGTGGTCAAGCGCGCATATCCCGCCCTGTTCCTATATTTTTGTCCAAGTCTTTACATAAGCAGAAATGAAGACGCTTGCACAGGGCGGACCAGAGTAGGTAGTTGCTTCAAGCCAATCTTCAGTCTGAATACAGACACAGCAGTAGGTGGTAACTCATTTCCACTGAAGATATCTTCAAAAGAATGGAAAAATTTTTGAAGGAGAAACAATAATTTGCCTTTGAGAATACTACAGCTGCCCTTCGGTACAGTTTCAAACAGTCGGCTATTGAACAAAATACGTGGAAACGTAATTTCTGGACAGACGTGCGATTTTATGATTAACCTCCTATCGCTACAGAACTCTGAAAGCCGTTTTAATGTAGAGGGGTTGTCTGCAGCCAATGTTGCGTCCGGCGCTACTTTAGGCATTATGACAGGACCGATGCTGCACATGACATATGAAAATTCTTGGTGAATAACGCCACAACGAGGTGAATGACTGGATGTATCCTTCGAAACTTGTTAACCCTGCTGTCCTATTCACTTCCACTCCACTAATGAACTGTTCGGGTCAATTTGAACCGACTTAATAAAAAGCTGAAAAAACTTCTACTAATAAAATGCTGAAAAAACTTCTACTAATAAAATGCTGAAAAAACTTCTACTCACACGTATTTTTCGTAGAGTTGTAAGCCATCGACATTGTTGTTATGTTACAGTATGTTGTTAATGATCATAACGATAATAATAATAATAATAATAATAATAATAATAATAAGTACTATCAACTACAGGAGTCATACCACACAATATCCACCAGTACATCAATGCAATACAGCTACATCCAAACTTATATATACAACTACAGAAATCCGTAATTATTGATACATGTTCAATTACCCGAAAGTTCCTAAATGCAATATAACATATACCGTACAGTTAAAAGGAAGTCACGCTTGATCAAGGTCCGCGTCACTTTCCATTTTTGACCAGACATAACGTCTGAGAAAAGAAAGAAATAATAATAATAATAAAAATACACAGAACTTCACTAAAGGAAATTTATTATTTTAATATTGACGCAGGGTACATTAGGAACGACAGACATTTCCACCAAAAAATTATTCTAAACAACCATCTGTCCATCTGCCCATATCACTTTCTTTCCTTATTACTAACTGCAGTTTGGACACAAGTAGGTTATTTCGCATACATGTTTGTTACATTTTTTCCTCACAACATGTTTCTCTTATTGCCGTGCTTGAAGGGCAGAACTTAACAATATGCACGTTTAGTAGAGTTTCCTGTTGTTACTGGTTTAGCCACACTTGCCACTCCTTCAGGGTCTTGAATGCTCCTGAGCATTCTCAAATAATATTCTGTTCGGGGAAAATGCTTCCTTGATGCAATGTGCTCTGCAACTAGTGAATTTCCAAGTTCTCCAAAAATATTCTCCCTCTAGTCAATTTTCTAGCATTCCAGTTAGGGTCAATTGAAGTCCAGAAGACATATGCATTATAAGCAGCAATATCAAGTATATCGTAGAAAACTATCATGGGCCATCTATTGGTTTTTCGTTTGCATGTATATGTACCTATTAGCTGATTGAGGGTGTCTACAGCCCCTTTGGTTGAATTATAATCTAAAATCATTTTTAGCTTCTTATCATCCATGTTATTTATTTCCGCACCATGGTGGAGAGTGCTCATTAGGACAACCTGCTTACTTTTCATAGGAATATAATTGACCACCGCAGTGTGATTTGTGAAGCAAATTGAAGAAATATGAACCTCCTTGTTGGTCATATTTTGTGGACGCTTTGGCTTATTTTTACGTATGGTTTCTAACATTGGTTTCCTTTTCTGGAGCAGCTGTCCTAAATAATATGAGCTCGCAAAGGTAGGATCAGCAACTACTCTCAATCCCTGATGTTTTTCTGGTGTCGCTCCACTCTCCTTTCCTTTGCTGTCACACGAAGTCCGTATCTTGATCCGGTTTGTTTGGGATGTACTGCTTGAATGGACAGCTGCCTCTAAATGCTACCAGCTGCTTCCCCTGGAATATAAATATGTAAATTAAGGAAGGACTTCTAACCACTTCTCCCGGATACTGAGGATTGCGTCGAGTTTATCAGTACGTCTTTCCTCTCTTGTGAATTTCTTATCAAATCGCAAGACTCGCGATATTTTACACAATGTTTCTAGGGATATGTTTGCTCGATATATGTTCCGCTCAGTATACCCATCACACAAACTTTTTGTAGATTCCCCATGTGAGCGATATACATCCCAACGAGTAGTAGTCTTATGTATGCTCTAAAATGAGAATTATCTATGTTTGTCCATTTTTACCATAAACTCGTAGCCCCCCAATATTTGACA